>NC_060147.1:42192826-42794909 GCF_021461385.2 Schistocerca piceifrons | reverse complement strand
CATGAACTGAATGTAACATATGAACAGAAATAATTAAACCTGATAAATTTTATAAGGGCAGCAGCGCTGACCATCGGCCCTGTGAAATCATTAAACCTGATAAATTTTATAAGGACAGCAGCGCTGACCTTCGGCCCTGCATTCTGAATAAAAAAGCAAAAATCCTTACCTGAATGAAAATTGCATCTATATCTGCTCTTATCTATCAACACAGCTTCGTGCAATGCTGGCGTATATTTAATTTTGATTCTTGGAGGAAATGTTGTTGTTGTTGTGGTCTTCAGTCCTGAGACTGGTTTGATACAGCTCTCCATGCTACTCTATCCTGTGCAAGCTTCTTCATCTCCCAGTACCTACTGCAGCCCCCATCCTTCTCAATCTGCTTAGTGTGTTCATCTCTTGGTCTCCCTCTACGATTTTTACCCTCCACGCTGCCCTCCAATACTAAATTGGTGATCCCTTGATGCCTCAGAACATGTCCTACCAACCGATCCCTTCTTCTGGTCAAGTTGTGCCACAAACTTCTCTTCTCCCCAATCCTATTCAATACTTCCTCATTAGCTATGTGATCTACCCATCTAATCTTCAGCATTCTTCTGTAGCACCACATTTCGAAAGCTTCTATTCTCTTCTTGTCCAAACTATTTATCGTCCATGTTTCACTTCCATACATGGCTACACTCCATACGAATACTTTCAGAAATGACTTCCTGACACTTAAATCAATACTGGATGTTAACAAATTTCTCTTCTTCAGAAACGCTTTCCTTGCCATTGCCAGCCTACATTTTATATCCTCTCTACTTCGACCATCATCAGTTATTTTACTCCCCAAATAGCAAAACTCCTTTACTACTTTAAGTGCCTCATTTCCTAATCTAATCCTCAGCATCACCCGACTTAATTAGACTACATTCCATTATCCTTGTTTTGCTTTTGTTGATGTTCATCTTATATCCTCCTTTCAAGACACTGTCCATTCCATTCAACTGCTCTTCCAAGTCCTTTGCTGTCTCTGACAGAATTACGATGTCATCGGCGAACCTCAAAGCTTTTATTTCTTCTCCATGAATTTTAAGACCTATTCCGAATTTTTCTTTTTTTTCCTTTACTGCTTGCTCAATATACAGATTGAATAACATCGGGGAGAGGCTACAACCCTGTCTTACTCCCTTCCCAACCACTGCCTCCCTTTCATGTCCCTCGACTCTTATAACTGCCATCTGGTTTCTGTACAAATTGTAAATAGCCTTTCGCTCCCTGTATTTTACCCCTGCCACCTTTAGAATTTGAAAGAGAGTATTCTTGGATGAAATGAATAGGAAATATTCTTTAAATTGAAATCAATGTTTTTCTTTAAAAGAGTTACTTTATAAAAAATTATTATTGGGGCATTTTTTTGAACAAATTAATTATAATTAACATCCATTACTAGATGTGCGCAATGCTGCTTCATTACCTTCTACAACAATACTCAGCGTCCACTACAATCCTGACGAGAGTCGCAAGAAGAGCGCGCCGCCGACGCATGCCGACGTCTGCTACCGTATCCGACTGACTATTACTACAGACAGAGTACAAGTACACTACCGTTCCTGCCGACTCGCTACACGCAACTGACTTCTAGTACAGACAGAGTACAACTGCTCCTGCAGACTCGCTACATGCAACAGTCGTCTCGCGCGGTCAAGCGCAGACTAGCAACGATAAATAACTGTCTGGTCAGAGATTCTGTCATGCCTCGCCATCGCTGGTAATGAATACATACGTGTTTCATGCGTGGTAGAGTAATTATGGTGTTCGCGTCGTGGAAACGGTGTTTGCCCAGCAATCGCCGACACAGTGTAACTCAGGCGGAATAAGGGGAACCAGCCTGCGTTCTCAGAGGCAGATGGAAAACCGCCTAAAAACCATCCACAGGCCGGCCGGCACACCAGACCTCGACACTAATCCGCCGGGCGGATTCGTGCGAGGGATCAGCATGCCTTCCCACTCGGGAAGCAGCACGTTAGACTGCGCGGCTAGCCGGGTGGGCCAACCATGATTGTTTGCAAATGGTATACAAAACAATTTTTAATTCCGCTGTTAAACACAAACAGCCATTGAGGCTATCGCAGCAGGCGGGAGGCGAGATAACGCAGTGAGGTGTGTTAATGTCTCGCGGCCGCCCATTGTTTCCGACAGAGATATCAGGATTTCCCAACAGCAGCTATCTGATATTGCGCTCTCATCTTTTCAGCTGAAGACCAGCTCGTTGTTTGCCTACATTAAAAGTTTATATCAATGTGGAGCCGTTAATTATAATTCTCGCCAGCAATCAGACTTTCACCCCACGAAGAGTTACAGATACGCAGTGGGAACGCAACTGGAACGTTTACGCCAGAACGTCCGTCGAGCACTGAAACATTCCGAAAATAGATCGTGATTTTTCAGTTTTAACTGGTTTCCATAGGACACAGATGATCTGATAAAGGCAGAAAGATGATTTTGTATGAAAAGTGTGGAGGATCTGTCATATCGTACGTATGTACAGGGCTATTACAAATGATTGAAGCGATTTCATAAATTCACTATAGCTCCATTCATTGACATATGGTCACGACACACTACAGATACGTAGAAAAACTCATAAAGTTTTGTTCGGCTGAAGCCGCACTTCAGGTTTCTGCCGCCAGAGCGCTCGAGAGCGCAGTGAGACAAAATGGCGACAGGAGCCGAGAAAGCGTCTGTTGTGCTTGAAATGCACTCACATCAGTCAGTCATAACAGAGCAACGACACTTCATGACCAAGTTCAACAAAGATCCACCAACTGCTAACTCCATTCGGCGATGGTATGCGCAGTTTAAAGCTTCTGGATGCCTCTGTAAGGGGAAATCAACGGGTCGGCCTGCAGTGAGCGAAGAAACGGTTGAACGCGTGCGGGCAAGTTTCACGCGTAGCCCGCGGAAGTCGACGAATAAAGCAAGCAGGGAACTAAACGTACCATAGGATGGTGCTCCACCGCACTTCCATCATGATGTTCGGCATTTCTTAAACAGGACATTGGAAAACCGATGGATCGGTCGTGGTGGAGATCATGATCAGCCATTCATGTCATGGCCTCCACGCTCTCCCGACTTAACCCCATGCGATTTCTTTCTGTGGGGTTATGTGAAAGATTCAGTGTTTAAACCTCCTCTACCAAGAAACGTGCCAGAACTGCGAGCTCGCAACAACGATGCTTTCGAATTCATTGATGGGGACATGCTGCGCCAAGTGTGGGAGGAACTTGATTATCGGCTTGATGTCTGCCGAATCACTAAAGGGGCACATATCGAACATTTGTGAATGCCTAAAAAAACTTTTTGAGTTTTTGTATGTGTGTGCAAAGCATTGTGAAAATATCTCAAATAATAAAGTTATTGTAGAGCTGTGAAATCGCTTCAATCATTTGTAATAACCCTGTAGTGTGTTTGTTTGTGCATGTGTGAGTGTGTGTGTGTGTGTGTGTGTGTGTGTGTGTGTGTGTGTGTGTCCGTTTGTGCGTGCGTGTCTGTGTGTGTGTGTGTGTGTGTGTGTGTGTGTGTGTGTGTGTGTGTGTGTGCGTGTGAGTAGTAAACGCAATAACCAGTCAATCAAACAATGGAAAATCCAGGGTGGAATGTAACAATATTATGAGAAGGAAAGTTGCTTTTCACCATATAGCTGAGATGCTGAGTCGCAGCTAGGCACAACAAACAGACTCTCACAATTAAAACTTTCGGTCATTAAGGCATTCGTCAACAATAGGCACTCATACAAACTCACACACACTCACACAGACGCAAGTCACACAAACGACTTCAGAGGCAGTGGTTTCAGCTGCCTGAGACTTCACCAACAATTCTTTTGGGATTATTGGTTAATTTTTTTATTAACTAGCTGGCAAACCGGGCATTGTTCGAGTATTCATTTTGCCAATTTTCTACTAGAAACGAAAAGAAAAACTGGACTTCTAATATAATATCGACTAAAATTTCATTTCTGTTTATTTATGAAAGTAACTTTAAAATCATGACCGGCAAGGCCTCTTCATAACTCTATACACGGCAATTATTTTCGTCTACAGCCGTTCGCCAATCGGAGTTGAAAGTTGTCAAAAGCGATTCCCAGTGGCAGCGATTTTCTGAAGTTGACGCAACTGTAGGAGTGTTTTGGTTGCAAACAATAAATGTGTTAATGTGACATTCGTTATGCTGAAGTTTTCCACGCATCTCAATGTTTATCACATCCTATTTCTGGAGCTATCCGTTGTACAGTGCTATACAAATATTTTAATATGTTATTCTACAAGTATAACTAAAGAAAACAGTTCATAATATACAAATAGGTCCCAAAATATTTAGTTACGGAGCTACGGCTAGTAAAAGATTTTGCCTGAAATTTAGCAACTTCGCCAAGATGAAGCCATCGCAAGACTGCACGAGGTTCAAGTAAAACATTATTTCCCTTTATTTGTCCCAGACGTGTATATGCGGTAGTTTTGCAGAACATCCATAGAAGCTAAGATTATTATACAAGTAAATTTGTTTACTTTCCATTAAGAATGTAGAAACGTTTATGTCATTGTTGGCAACCGTTAGTGAGTTGTTTGAGTCGTTTCCTAACCTTGAAACGAGTTAGTATTCTGCATTGCTCAGTGAAAGAACACAATAATAACAATGTATTTAAATGGAATAGACGAAATTAAGAAAAATCCTATGAAAGTGAGACAAGCAAGAAGATCAATTAATGCACGTGCAGCTAAATGAATTGAACTCGGTAAAAACATTTTTGAACACTTATTGTTAATGTATCGTGAAACTGTATGTACATGGTGCAACTTCCTTAACACTGAGCTTTGTTTTTTGAGATTTAACATGAATTCACGTGTGTTTTAGTATTACTAAAAGCAGATTATCTGACACATTCATGTAGATTCAGTTAACGTAATTACCATCATTGTTCCAAAATTAAATTCTCTACAGCTTCTGCTGAAAACTTTGTGCAATTGTCCGGAACTTAAAAATCAGATTGTGCTAAGTAGTTAATACATTAAAAATTTTACGAAATTACGTCTTTGCTTCTCTGTATGTTCTGGAAAACTACTACAGATACACGTCTGGGACATGTTTTATTAGATTCATCACATCAATAATAAGAAAATAAATGGAAATCGTGCGTTACTTTAATCTCGTACAGTTTGTGATGGCTTCATATTAGTGAAGTTGCTAAATTTCAGGCAAAATCTTTTATATGCCATAACCCCGTAAACAAATATTTGTGGACCTATGTTTATATGTACCTTCTCATTTAGTTTTACTTGTAGATTAACGTATTAAAATATTTGCAAAACTTCGTGAATTACCGTGTATTTATGTAGGTGCATCCATTGGTATATGTGTATGTTGTCAGCGAAATAAGTTGTGAATACAGTTGCTGGCAAAGAAATAATAAATTTAAGCGACACCTATGACGCGGCAGTTTTTCAGGCATACCAGTGTTTATGAAGTCATATCTCCCGATCTAGGTGTCATACAATGATATAAGTCTGTAGGTACATTAATCGGTATGTATGTACACTGTCTGCGAAATGTGATGCGAATAGCAAAGAAGTAACAAATTTAAACGTCATGCTCTATGTGGTAGTTTTCATACGTCCTGAAGTATGTGTGGTACTGTGACATATTTTGTACGTGAGTCTAACAGTATATTTATATACTGTCTCCGAAATTTATTGCGAATAGAGTCAGTAGCTTGGACATAATAATTTTAAACGTAATGCATGATGGGAAAGGTTTTTACCCCTCTCATTGTTAATTACATGATATCTCCTGATCTGCGATAAGTATGTCGTACTTAGTTTCACAGGATATGTGCACCAACTTTGGTTGAAATCGATTCTGTGTTTGAGAGGAAAGTGTGGAACATCCATTTTTATATTATGTATGAATACCTACAGCAGAAAACCATTTTAAACAGGATACAGATGCTTTCTTTGTTGAAACAATGTGATATAACGCAGCTGTTTATATCAATCAACTGAAGTGCAGCAATCAATTGAAGTAGTGTACAGCAAACTGGAGCCCAGTAAAAATTCTGTACAGAAAAAAACCGATCTCTTTTTTTGATCACATTATGAGGACACAAGAAACCAGGTTACAAAGAAAAATTATAGAGAGCAAGAAGTAGGATTGATAAAGGAAATCAGAGAGGAATGAGAAAGAGCTAGAATGAAGCCTGTCAATCCTCCACGATTTCAAAAAAAAATTAAAGAAGCATATATATATATATATATATATATATATATATATATATATATAACAATACGAGAGAAGGAAAGTTGCTACTCAGCATGTAGCAGAGATGCTGAGTCGCGACAGGGACAATAAAAACAATCACACAATCATAGCTTTCGGCCATTAAGGCCTTTGTCAGCAGTAGACACACATACACACACTCACACACACACTCACGCAAGCGCACCTTGCACACACGTCTGCAGTCTCAGAGAGCTGAAACTACACAGTACTCATTCAAAGCCTGCACGCTTTCTTTTCTTTATGCGAACGTAGCTTTGATGTGAGTAACACAATTAATATTTTGCATATATATGTTTTTTGGGTAGTTGAAGAGAATCACTTTTTTGGTGAGTATAAATTAGTTGTCTCATAAGTTCTGAAAAAATATTTACATAAGTGTGTGTCATCCAGCTAGTTGCTCAGTATTCCCAGTTCTACGATAAACCTTTCTCGAAATGAAAGGTCAGGCCATATTCACATGGTAGTGTTTGTGATCTCTTTTGTTCATAGATATTCTAAATATCAAGAAATTTCAAACAGATCAAATTCTATTTTGCTTTTAACTCAGTATATCGTCTTCTGGAACACCAGAACGTACAGTATATGTCTAGTTCTTGACAGAACTCTTGTCCGTACAAAGCTTGTACAAATACTACAGTTTTTCTTAAGTGATAATTCTTACAACTATTGTTTACATACATACAAATATATTGAAAAATAAACGGTTAACGCAGCAGTGTCCCTAGCAGATTATTCCAGATAAGTAATCAGAATGTGGGAACTATACCCACTTAAACATTTACTGTTACACCTCCTCTTCTTGTGAGAAGCTAAATACTGTCTTCCTTAACTTATTAGCTTTCTTTCCTTTACATCGCTAAAGCATTTTTTCTTTCCTAATAGACTCTTAGCTCCTGTATTTTTGAAAGTAATTCTTCAACGGCTGATGGGAATATAATCACCTTGTCTTTCCATCCTCAGGAAAATCCTTCATGGGGTATTATCACAATCTTATAAGGACCAGTAGATAAGAGCATCCATTTTCTATTTATCTTGTGCGCAAATGATGACTTTGAGTGGTTTTTTAATATAATATAATTTACAATCTGGTATTTCTACACTATTTGAAGGGTCCTATCATGTGCCTGTTGCGTAAGTTTAGCAAAGTGGTTTATCTATGCATTTTAGTCTTTGAATTTATTTATCAGATTAGTTAGAGTAAATTGGGTGTTATACAGAAAAAGAATGTCTACCACTTTCAGAAAATTCCAAATACTCGACTCATTTCGTCTGAAGAATGTGTGCACAAGATCTGATGAATCTGCTTAACTCTCTAAAGACACGACCGCAATGATTTCCTTGTGGATGAAAAAGTGAGACAAGTTTATTATCTCGTTCGCGTAAAAATGTTTTCATACAGTAGTTTGACAATCAAAGCTACACGCATTGTCCAATAACAGAGCGGCAGGTTTCCCAAATGTGGGGATGAAATGGTTTACTATTCTCCTGATGATGGGAATTGCTTATGCAGATCTTGTGGCATATAACTTAACATACTCGGTGTATATCGTAATAGGTCACGATGTATTTAACTCCCCCTCTGTCAGAAGGGAGATATCCTGCAGTATCCACACAGGCTGTTTTAAGTGGTTGTGTTGGTATCATGGGATGTAACTCTGCGTAACAGGATTTATTAGTGGGTTTTGATTTTCTCATACTGGGAATTTAATCCTGTCTAATACCCAGAAGTGCCATAATGCCCCCAATCAACATGCTTACATAAGATTAATGCATCTTCATACATGCTAGAAATGCAACCACACTAAATGTAGGAATTAAGATTTCGTCTACAGAATACGACATCATTATGAGTCAGTTCGACTACTGGATTTTTTGGTGATTTAACCTTCTGCCAAGGAGAGTCTGCATTCTGTAAATGTGCCATGTTCCTGCACATGTCTAAGTAATACTGGCGATGATTACAATCTGGCATTAACAGTACTCATTAGCCGGATGTTTGTTTAATTAGTTCCGTGTATTGTGAGAAGGCTTCTGGTAATCCTGACAGTGCATCTGCTACAATGTTATGTCTCTTGGATGTGTAACTAACCCCAAACTTGTATTTCTAAACGAATGAAAACCAGCGTGCTAGATGCGGTTGTAATAACTCGCATGACATGATGATCATAACAGACTTTATGTTGTGGCCACAAATGTAACAGCCGAATTTTCTGAGAACCCAAAACACTGCTATTGTTTCTTATTCAGTAATAGAATATGAGGGTTCGTATTCAGATAAGGTGCGACTAGCCAAACTTATTACCTTAATTTCTCGTTTTATTTATTCCTCATGGATCTGAAATAAACAAGGTCTTAATCAAGGATCTGATGCGTCAGTGACCAAACAGAAAGCGTTAGTCATACCAGAATGCTGCAGAATGTCAGAATTTAATAAAGCCTCTCCTTCCGCATTGAAATCATTCTCACAGTCGCTCGTCCAGACCCACAGTGCATTTTTCTTCACAACACTTAGCAAGTTTGTACTGTTTAAAAGGTGACTGGGTACAAATTGACAAACAAATGAGCATAAGCCATAGAATGCTTTAAGGTGTTTCTTTGTACGAGGGTATGAAAATGATTATGGCACTAATCTTATCTGGGCCAGGTATTATTCCAGCTGAAGTAATTATGTGAGCAAGAAACTTAACGTACTCCCTAACAAACTAGCTGTTACCACTGCCTCTGAGAAGTTGTGTAGTACCTTTCCTAGCAATCTTACATGTTCTTCCCATGTGTGAGTAGCTGTTAGTATATCATCAACGTATAGTGTAACTTAGCCAAGCATTTCAGTTGCTAAGACAGTATGTAACGTTGTTACAAATACTTCTGAACTCACCTTTAAGCAAAATGGCAGTACACGGAACTGGAAGCGTCCTTTGCCGTAAATAAAGGCCTTGTAAGTCACAGACTCCTCTGTGAGACCTATTTGCCAGTTCTAAACTTCGTAAATCATTGCTAGTGAGGAATTCAACCAGAACAAATTTCTATAATTGTCCATCCAAATTCTCTAGCCGAGTTCATGCAGGGATGATAATCTTGTTAATTGCCCTTGTATCCAAAACCAAGCAAACACTTTGGACTACAATAGGGTGACGTAGAAGGTTCTCTTATATTGGACTCAAGAACAAATTTTATATTACTATCAAATGCTGCTGCCTTAGAAAACGTGATGTGCTTCCACCAATAGCAAAAACTTTGGTAGAAGTGAGTAATGTCCAATGGACACTGTTTTTAAGGTGTTTAAGTTCTGAAAATGTTCCAACAAATCCTTTTTTTTTTTTTTTTTTTTTTTTGCAAAACAAATCTGGTCACTTTTGGGTCGCCCAGAACAAAACAATACACTGACAGAAATGGAAGGTTTTACACCATGAAGCACCAGTCTGACATTTATCAGACGCTGCTGAGACGTTCAATACATAACAGGTATTACCTGATTAGGATTTCATTTTGTTCATAACTGTTGTCCATCATGAACATCAATATGAGACGTGATTACCGCAGTCATGAATACACTATGATATTCCTTGGGTTACGAAGGCAAGTAGCATATGAGCGTCATTTCAATGAACTTCTCGCCATTTTGTAACACACTCCTTGTCTGTTAACAAGTCACTCCAAAGGAATGCACAATATTTAGGAAAAGTCCAATTTCTGTTACATATTTTTTTCTGGTTACACACGTCATAAAAACATTCCTATGACTTGGATTCAAATCTGATTTGACTTGTTTTCCGCTAGTCGCACTGTAGGAGCCCTCTATCAGAGATGGCTGCTGTAGATGAAGTTCATCTGAAGCAATAGTGTCTTCTGTTACAGAGTTACTGTGTTGTCGGAACAGGACAATGACAAAGATTCACAACAGATTCAAGAATGAGTGTGGGCATAATGTTATTTACCACAGATTGGTTTGTAAGTCATTGGCCAAACAACTGGGGACATCACTACTGAGAACCACCTATGCCATGGCAGACTGAGTGCTCCTGACAATGTAGAGAATGTGCAGTATGATTTTGGCTGACAATATACAACCAACTGAACGAGCCGCCCATCACTGAGAAAACTGATTTGGGAAAACATTTGCACCAAACAGTTTCTGAAATCACAGAGCTGGGGTGGCAACACTGAAACATCCAACCTACAGTCCTGGTCTGGCACTGAATGATCCCCACCTCTTGGGTCAACTGACGGGGTCCCTACGTGTAATGGGTTTTGAAGGCGATGACTGACTCCCTTATGAAGGCTGGTAGTAATTTCTATCTCGCAGATACAAAAAACTCACCTTGATGACTGGGTAATGTAGTTGAAAGAGACATGTCCACCGACTAAAGCAAAAAAATATCCAGGTTGCAATGACTGAACAAGTTTATTTATCAAAGATTAACAGCATGTCTACTCCAATATGGACTGAAACAAAACATAAAATAAGTCACCTCTTGAAATAAAACAATAATACATGCCATGACTGAAGGCTGATGAGATTGTCACTCAGTCTAAGTTCATTAAACACATATTTCATAAAAGTCAAAATCTTGTAGGACGATGGGGGTTGAAGTACAAATTGAGTGAACAAACTTTAAGTTCCCCAAAAATTTCGGAAAATTTACAAGGCTAAAGACCTGTCAAGATGACAGACTCCATGCGTTCTTCAGTGAAGAGGCCATGTCCACAGCCAGCAACTTCGGGGCTGAGGAAAGTCAGATGTCAAATTCAATAACTTCATGGAGGCAACTCTCGAGTGAGAATAGTGGGTGATGGAATCCACGCCTGGTCCAGGGGACTCACTCAGAGTGATATGGTCTGGTCTGGCACGAGTGCTGCCCTAAATACCACTCAGCACCTGGTTACAGTTCGACTTATTTTCGATGATGTGTTTTGTGGAACATAATAGGCCCTTGCTGCCTGCAACCTCTAGCAGTGCTTGGATTGTCTCATGGTAGACGGTTGGATCATGGTCATCTGTCTTTCGAAAAATTGTTCCCTGTGTGTTAGGCATCATGTTATGTTGCTTGCTGACACTGCAAGTGTTAAACCTTTGCAGCAGCAGATAGGGGTGGAGATTATGTGGGGAAGTAATGTTTGACCTCCTCAGAATGTATCAACATAACAGTAAAATGTGGAAAGCATACAAAGTAAATTCGATGTTTACACAACATTGTAAATCTCTTTTCAGTAATCCTTGTAGATTGCTAACTGGGTGGTTGGGTTATGTCGTCCACAGCACCCCTGAAATCTCTTACACATGACAGACCAGGGGACTGGGTGCATCAACGAAATATCCTTAAAATCTTGAAGCCATTTCTGGTGTGAACTGCAGTGGGGCATCTTGACTATGCAATTGGAGTATTTCGTTTTATACCATAGTCATGCAGGGTCCATCAAAATGGTTTCCCATTATTGGGACATATTAACAAGCATTTAGTCTCCATTCAGTGAGTGCCATGTCATATAAAATAGTTTACCACACCATAAGCCCAAGGAGTAGAGAGATATATGTCCAGTAACCAACTGTTTTCTGTGACCCTTCACCAAGCTGTCTACAGACACTTTGGCGTGTCTCTGATCATCACACTCAATGTTCCAGTTGATTCTGGCTCCACATGATGCAAGTGTCTGTTGTCTGTTATATGACAGCAGTGGTAAACGGTGATTGGCAACACGAGAAAACAAAACAGCGAGCCACTTGGAAGACAAGACTGGAGATAGATGTAACTTTGGACACGTGATAATCATCGTCAGGTATGCAAATGATAAGTCTTGAAATTTCTTTTGACAGGTAGATAAAGTGGATTAGTGTTTTCCTCGTTTAGTGTTGTTACCAGGCCCAGTAGGGTACATAAAGGACGCAGACAGCCTCAGACAGAGTGGTTACTTTGAAGGACATGTAGATGATGAGCGAACAGTGTGGAGGACAGGAACATGCTGTGCACTCGAGCGAGGCAGCGTTATCAACACTTGACAACTGGATGGTAGCCTCATTTTGGGTCTCCGCCTGTCTGCCTGGCTGAGTAGTGCAATGTCCAGATCTGAGGGGAATTCAGATGTGAGAGAGGGCTGATGTTAGACTGCCTGGGAACGCTAACGCATGAATTACTGTCATCCATGTTCCAGTAGGTTATGTCATGAGTACCACAACTGAAGATTGCCATATTCTACACCAATAGACAAACGTTCAAACAACTCCTATTGGTGAGTTTTATCACAATAAGAAAATTACAGATACTTAACTTTAGCAGTTACACAGTTGTGTCGCAAGCAAAGGTTTACATACGAAATAATGAGTCTTTGCAGCGACTGCTGATCTCTAAGCTACAAATTTTTTTCCTGAACTGTTGTTGAAGTACCTAACGTTGACACAGCTATCCAAGTGGCTATTGTTGAAGCTGCTATCGAAATGGACCACCACCAGTTGGGCGCGACGCTTAAGTCCTCTTGACCTAGCGGTCGCTGTTGTTGCGTTGTCGTCCTGGAAGGAGGTCGGTCTGCGTTACCTGACATCGTATACAGGGTGTTACAAAAACGTACGGCCAAACTTTCAGGAAACATTCCTCACACTTGAAGAAATAAAATATGTTATGTGGACATGTGTCCGGAAACGCTTACTTTCCATTTTATTACTTCTCTTCAGATCACATTAATCATGGAATGGAAACATACAGCAACAGAACGTACCAGCGTGACTTCAAACACTTTGTTACAGGAAATGTTCAAAATGTCCTCCGTTAGCGAGGATACATGCATCCACCCTCCGTCGCATGGAATCCCTGATGCGCTGATGCAGCCCTGGAGAATGGCGTATTGTATCACAGCCGTCCACAATACGAGCACGAAGAGTCTCTACATTTGGTACCGGGGTTGCGTAGACAAGAGCTTTCAAATGCCCCCATAAATCAAAGTCAAGAGGGTTGAGGTCAGGAGAGCGTGGAGGCCATGGAATTGGTCCGCCTCTACCAATCCGTCGGTCACCGAATCTGTTGTTGAGAAGCGTACGAACACTTCAACTGAAATGTGCAGGAGCTCCATCGTGCATGAACCATATGTTGTGTCGTACTTGTAAAGGCACATGTTGTAGCAGCACAGGTAGAGTATCCAGTATGAAATCATGATAACGTGCTCCATTGAGCGTAGGTGGAAGAGCTTGAGGCCCAATCGAGACATCACCAACAATGCCTGCCCAAACGTTCACAGAAAATTTGTGTTGATGACGTGATTGCACAATTGCGTGCGGATTCTCGTCAGCCCACACATGTTTATTGTGAAAATTTACAATTTGATCATGTTGGAATGAAGCCTCATCCGTAAAGAGAACATTTGCACTGAAATGAGGATTGACACATTGTTGAATGAACCATTCGCAGAAGTGTACCCGTGGAGGCCAATCAGCTGCTGATAGTGCCGTACATGGTACGGAAACAACTGGTTCTCCCGTCGCACTCTCCATACAGTGACGTGGTCAACGTCACCTTGTACAGCAGCAACTTCTCTGACGCTGACATTAGAGTCATCGTCAACTGCACGAAGAATTGCCTCGTCCATTGCAGGTGTCCTCGTCGTTCTAGGTCTTCCCCAGTCGCGAGTCATAGGCTGAAATGTTCCGCGCTCCCTAAGACGCCGATCAATTGCTTCGAATGTCTTCCTGTCGGGACGCCTTCGTTCTGTCTCGATACAAACGTACCGCGCCACGGCTATTGTCCCGTGCTAATCCGTACATAAAATGGGCATCTGCCAACTCCGCATTTGTAAACATTGCACTGACCGCAAAACCACGTTCGTGATGAACACTAACCTGTTGATGCTACGTACTGATGTGCTTGATGCTAGTACTTTAGAGCAATGAGTCGCATGTCAACACAAGCGCCGAAGTCAACATTACCTTCCTTCAATTGGGCCAACTGGCGGTGAATCGAGGAAGTACAGTACATACTGACGAAACTAAAATGATCACTAACATGGGAATTAAGCGTTTCCGGACACATGTCCACATAACATCTTTTCTTTATTATTGTGTGAGGGATGTTTCCTGAAAGTTTGGCCATACATTTTTGTAACACCCTGTATAGTGCCAACAAGGAAGTATGGAAGAGGTGACGCTATGGGCGGGGGTGTTTTAGCGATTACTGTGTGGTCCCCTTAATCTCAATAGAAGCTAAGCGTGGCAGGAGATGATCACATTTCACAGTATTGTGTGGCGCATTCAGCAGAGGAACAGCCCAGAGACACTCATTATTTGTATCAGCGTAACAATGCACACCGTTATGAGGCATTATCTGTGAGACGATGATTTGTCGACAACAACAATCCTGAATTGGATTGGTGTGCTCAGGATCTCGACCTTAACCCATTTTAACATATTTGGGATGTGTCTGAATGTCGACTTGGTTCCAGATACCTTCGTCCTATATAACTACCTTCCATGGTTGCAGGTCCTGATGACTAATAGGCGGCATTCCCCAACAGACATTCATACACCTCAGTGACGAGTCCACCAAGAAACCTGTTACGAGGCATTACCTGTGAGACAATGGTTTGTCGACAACAACAATCCCAAAATGGACTGGTGTGC
The DNA here is from genome assembly GCF_021461385.2 of Schistocerca piceifrons. Lineage (NCBI taxonomy): Eukaryota > Metazoa > Arthropoda > Insecta > Orthoptera > Acrididae > Schistocerca > Schistocerca piceifrons. The sequence goes on along the minus strand of NC_060147.1, from coordinate 42,779,989 downwards.
CCAGGATCTTGACTTCAAACCATTGTCACATCTTTGGGGCGTGTCGGAATGTCGAGATGGTTCCAGATTCCTACTTCCAAAATAACAACATTCCTTGGTTTCAGGTCCTGACGACGAACAGACGGCATTCCTCCACATACATCCATACACCTGAATGATGAGTCCACTGCAGAATTCAAGCACCCTGTGAGACAATGGTTTGTTGACAACAACAATACTGAAATGGACTGGTGTGCCCAGAATCTCGACCGGAGCCCATTGTAACATGTTTGGGATGTCTGAATGTCGACTTGGTTCAAGATCTCTGCTTCGAATGTAACTACCTTCCTTGGTTTCAGGTCCTGACGGCGAATAGGTGGCATTCTTCCACAGACATTCATACATCTCAGTGATGAGTCCACCGCTGCATTCTAGCCATCATAAAGACGGACAGTGGACACCTCATATTCGTGTCCACTGACAGGTGTACGGACACTTTTGATCACATAGTGTATCCTTCATTTTTATTTATTTACGTGTTCAGTTCCATAGCACCAAATAGAGGAGCAAATCACCAGATTCATGAAACGTTTCAGTACATGAAATTACAACAAAAAAGTAATAGCCAATAAAAAATAAAATATATATGAACTCAAAAAAGTCATAACGTAAGTTTAAGTAAACGTGTGGATTACTACTAAGTGTTTAGAATTCTTGTTGTAGATTACTGGAAATGGGTGCAGCAGGATACTGGACAGCTCTCTGCACAAGAGTTAAGGAATTCCGATCCAAATGCAGATTGCATTTCTGCCGAATATTAGTTGCGTGAAAGCTGCTAACTCTTGGGAATATGGGAATAAGCTGATATTGTTAACAAGAAACGACAGTAAAGAATATATATATAAAGTCCAGTGTCAAAACACCGTGACTAGTGTATAGGGGTCGACAAGAGGCTCGCGAACTCACATCACGTAGTGACCGAACTGCCCGTTTCTTAGCCAAAAACATTCTTTTAGAATGGGGAGAGTTACCCCAAAATAAAATACCATACGACATAAGCAAATGAAAAAGTGGACTAATTTTCGTGTCGAACGACCATTTACTTCAGATACCATTCGAGTAGTAAAAATGGGAGCATTAAGTCTCGAACAAGTTCCTGAACGTGGGATTTCCATGACAGTTTACTATCTATCTGAATACTGAGAAAGTTTAATTGTTCAGTTTCACTAATCATATGCCCATTCTGTGAACTTAGAACGTCGGGTAATGTTGAATTGTGTTACAGACTGTAATAACTGAGTCTGACTGTGATTTAGCGTTAATTTATTTTCCACAAGCCATGAACTTAAGTCATGAACTGCACTATTTGAAACGGAGCCAATGTTGCACTCAACATCATTTACTACCAACGTAGAATCATCACCAAACAGAAATATTTTAGGATTATCCGTAATACTAGAGGATATACCATGTATGTATATAAGGAACAGGAGTGGTCCTAGCAGTGATTCCTGTGGCACCTCCCCCCCTCCCCCCATTTGACTGTACCCCACTCCGACCCCACACCATAACCATTCTCAACACTGTAAATAACAACCTCTTGCTGTCTGTTATTAAAGTAACAGGTTAACCAATTGTGAGCAACTCCCCACATTCCATAGTGGTCCTACTTCTGGAGCAATATTTCGTGATCAACACAATCAAACGCCACAGTAAAATTAAAAAAAAAAATATGTGTAGCGTTCGAAACCCTTTATTTAATCCATCCAGTTACTTGAAGAGAAAAGAGAATACAGTATTTTCAGTTGTTAAACCACTTCTAAAGCCAAATTGTACATGTGATGACAAATTATGTGATATAAAATGATCAATTATACTTGCGTACACAGCCTTTTCAGTAACTTTAGGAAATAGTCTCAAACTGTCTACATTATCCCTTTCCTCCCTTTTTATAAGTGGCTTTACTACTGAGTACTTTAATCATTCAGAAAACTGACTATTCTTAAAGGAAAAATAACAAATATGGCTAAGTAGAGAGCTAACATGTGCAGCACAGTACCTTAATATTCTGCTACGCACTCCATCATATACATGAGTGTCCTTAGTCTTCAATGATTCAATTATTGACTCAATATCCCCCTTGTCATCATCACAGAGGAGTATTTCAGACATCTGTCTCGGAAAGGCTTTTGCCAAGAGAGGTATATGATTCCCTGTAGAGACTAATTTTTTATTTAATCTGTTAGAGATGATGTAACATTATTGTGCCTTCCAGAAAATTTTGTCGTTACACTTACTCATAAAACTGCATCAATATTTGCAGGTTATTTATGTTCTCCTTTAAGAGGTCATGCTTATGTCTCTCAACCTGAGCCTTTAATCACATTGTGAATAAAAGTGGACCTAATATCGAACCATATGGAACAGGAATAGTGTTCTGCGCAATTATCTTTTTGATTCACTTTCATTGGCCATAATCACTTTGTGGAAACAAATAACGCTTTTCACAAACAAAACCTCGTCCAAGCAGGTGTCTGTTGTTATGATCTGTGTAATCTGAGATACCACCTCATATCTCAGTTTCCTTCCATCGATGAGTAAGAAATTGAATCTTAGTTCATGACCTTTCACGTGTGCAGATATCGCTTAGATTATCGCACATGTGTTTGTGGGTGCCATAAACTCTCAAAGACTAGGAAAGTTAAACCTGGTATTTCACAGATTGGTAAAGAATACTGACACACGTGTTGCATTAGCCCACCTGTCCTGTACATTGTCTTGATTCTAACGTATTTACATAAAGTCAGTGGCGACGTAAAACAAAGAAAGCAGAAGCTACAACCTAGATTCGTTTTGAAACTTCCTGGCAGATGAAAACTGTGTGCCAAACCGAGACTAGAACTCGGGACCTCTGCCTTTCGCGGAAAAGTGCTTTACCAACTGAGCTACACAAGCACCTCGTCTCCTACCTTCCAAATTGCACAGAAGGTCTTCTGCGAACCTGACAGAACTAGCAGTGCTGGAAGAAAGGATATAGCGGAGACATGGCTTAGCCCAACCTATGGGATGTTTCAAGAACGAGATTACGTTCGTAGAATAGCTTCTGTGGAGTGTGGAAGGTAGGAGACAAGGTGCTGTAAGGAGAGGTCGTGAGTTTTGTCTGGGGTGCTCATTTGGTAGAGCAATTGCTCGCCAAAGCAAAAGCCCCGATTCCGAGTCTCGATCTAGCACACAGTTTTAATCTGCCAGGAAGTTTCATATCAGTGCACACTCCGCTGCAGAGTGAAAATATCATTCCAAATGCGTTTTGCTTTTTTTTTAGATAATCTACACTAGCCATAGCACGTAATTTCAAATTTTTCTGGAAGTGCTGGAGTCTGTCTACAAAGAATACTTCACTACTTTTGCTATCGATTGAGCAATTCTGGAATGTTGATATCGCAAGTGCTTAGATGTCCTACAAGCTTTGATTGAGACTACAATGTAGGGCATCAGAAATGGTTTCCATCTGTATTCTGCATCGAGGTGGTAGGACTAGATGTCCTCCGATATGATGGCGTCAGTCTAAATAACAGCAGTGCGGTTTGTAGTGTACCTGGATGTGTATTGCTGGTGAAAAGTCCACAGTGATTCGTTGATTAGTGAGGTAGCTAAGTTGAAGCCCGATTAAGCAAGGAAGTATAGACAAATGCTTCAAATGGCTCTGAGCACTATGGGACTTAACTGCTGAAGTCATCAGTCCCCTAGAACTTAGAACTACTTAAACCTAACTAACCTAAGGACATCACACACATCCATGCCCGAGTAGACAAATGGTTGCTATGTGGGAAGACAGGTAGTCATCCAGTTTGGCTACTCCACTGGAGGATCCAGTCACCTCAAATGTAGTCACAATTCATCGGCAAAATTGACTGAGGACGTATTGTCTTTCTTCGACGATCTGGAAGGAGCGGCAAAGATCAGGTTTTCGACGGATGGCCACCTGTTGCGGATAGCTAAGCGTTTATTCAGTATAATGAATAGTTGACGGACGCACTAACATGTGAGCGATTAAAACAAGGTCTTCAGCAATGCGCGAGAATTTTCCGGCAGCAACCGAGTACAATTTCACAAAAGCACAATGAGACAGTGAAACTTTGAATTGAGAAGATACAGAAAGTAAATGTACATATTTTCCAGTTAACAGGAAGTGTTGAAGTCAATAGGACACGACAAACTGGCCTCATTTTATGGGCAGTGTCAGTATAGCGACAGGTATTACTTGTTATGGTGTCAAATCCGTTAAGATGGCTGGGAGATTATTCACCACTGAAAGAGCAGATAACCGGTTGTTAGAATCATTTAGTTCCAAAATGAAAGACGTAGTGGATTTATGGGAAAAGTTTAAACTGTTAGTACATCGCGCTCTGGAGGCGTATGTGCCAAGCATCTCAAATGCAAAAAATAAAGCTCTCCGCTATGTTCGTCTTCTGTACCATGGGCCATCGTAGTCTCACACCTAACCTCGTGACACTGCAGTTCGTGACCTGTTGCCAACAGTCGTCTTTGCATATTTCGGAATAATTCCATTCTGGAGACATCTTCGACTGAACTGTATCTTCGTACATGCCTTTGCAAATTTCAGCCTTCTCTCCACGTAGGCATACAGATACCATTAAATCTGACGTGGCTCGTATTTACGAACCTCCGGCGTGCTGGAATGGCTGTGTGCCAGCAACTTCTGTTAATCCGTACAACTAAAAACCAACCAGAGTTGCAAATTTCACTTTTTGTATTCACTCGACGACTAGTTTCTGTCCCGGACCCCATCTTCAAATTATCCTACAGGGCAGAAAACCAAATTTACACTCATGTAAAATAGAGGTACTACCAATTTCCTTGGCCGTGCGGTTCTAGGCGCTCAGTCCGGAACCGCGCGACCGCTACGGTCGCAGGTTCGAATCCTGCCTCGGGCATGGCTGTGTGTGATGTCCTTAGGTTAGTTAGGTTTAAGTAGTTCTAAGTTCTAGGGGACTGATGACCACAGATGTTAAGTCCCATAGTGCTCAGAACCATTTGAACCATTTTTGAACCAATTTCCTTTTTTTTTTAGCACAGGCCAAAAATACTTAACGTATCGTTTCAAGACTTACGAAACATAGTCAAAAATGGCATTTCCGAAAATGCAAAAACCACGTCAAAATTGTGGAAACGAACGGTTACAACGCATGTGCATAACTGGCAGTCTACTCCTTCCGTTGTCATAAGGAATCCTAGGGAAGGGGCCGTCCTATCAGGATATAGAAAACCTCCTGCACTTATTAAAACCTTCTGTAACCATCGTTTTAAAGAACGTGTGGGTCCTTCTCATAGCCTTTGGAAAGCATCTAAAAACTGAGGCTCATAGGGTTGGTACTATCCTGGGTGACCCACAAAATATGCAAATATTTTAATATGTTATTGTACAAGTAAAACTAAAGAAAAAAGTTCATGTGAATGTAGGTCCGCAAATGTTTAGTTACGGAATTACGGCTAATAAAAGATTTTACCTGAAATTTAGCAACTTCGCTAATATGAAGCCTTCGAAAACTGTACGATGTTAAAGTAAAGCTACGAATTCCATTTATTTTCTTTTTTATTTTTCTAGTGAATCTAATAAAACATGCCCCAGACGTGTATCTGCAGTAGTTTTCCAGAACATCCAGAGAAGTAGGCGAAATTAAGAACAACCATGTTAAACTGAAACGAGCAAGAAAATCTGTTCTTACACGCGCAACTAAATGCATTGAACTCGGTGGAGGCACTTTAGAACATTTCTTGTGAATGTATTGTAAAATTGTATGTACACTGTGCAACTTCCTTAACACTGAACTTTGTTTTTTTTTCCGGTTTAACATAAATACAGGTGTGCTATGGTATTGATAAAAGTACCGGGTGATCAAAAAGTCATTATAAATTTGAAAACTTAATAAACCACGGAATAATGTAGACAGAGAGGTAAAAATTGACGCACATGCTTTGCTTGGAATGACATGGGGTTTTATTGGAACAAAAAGAAAAAAAAAACAAAAAAAACAACGTATTGCTAGACGCGTGAAAGCTCTTACGCGAGCCGTTTGGTGATGATCGTGTGCTCAGCCGCCACTTTCGTCATGCTTGGCCTCCCAGGTCCCCAGACCTCAGTCCGTGCGATTATTGGCTTTTGGGTTACCCGAAGTCGCAAGTGTATCGTGATCGACTGACATCTCTAGGGATGCTGAAAGACAACATCCGACGCCAATGCCCCACCATAACTCCGGACATGCTTTACAGTGCTGTTCACAACATTATTCCTCGACTACCGCTATTGTTGAGGAATGATGGTGGACATATTGAGCATTTTCTGAAAGAACATCATCTTTGCTTTGTCTTAGTTTGTTATGCTAATTGTTGCTATTCCGATCAGATGAAGCGCCATCTGTCGGGAATTTTTTTAACGTTTGTATTTTTTTTGGGTCTCATAAAACCCCATGTCATTCCAAGCATAGCATGCGTGTCAATTTGTACCTCTCTATCTACATTATTCCGTGATTTATTCAGTTTTCAAATTTATACTGACTTTTTGATCACCCGGTATATTATCTGACACATTCATACAGTTTCAGTTAACGTTATTTCCATCATTTTTCCAAAGTTAAATTCTCCACAACTTCTGTTGAAAAGTTTGTGCAGTTGTCTGGAATTCAAAAAACAAATTGGGCCAAGTAGGTAATAAATCAAAAGATTTACGAAGTTACTTCTTTCCTTCCCTCGATGTTCTGGAAAACTGATGCAGGTACACGTCTGGGACATGTTTCATTAGATACACCAGATCAATAACAACAAAATAAAAGGATATCGTGCTTTGCTTTAACCTCGTACAGTTTTACGATGGCTTCCTATTAGCAAAGTTGCTACCTTTCAGGCAGTATCTTTTATTATTGTAAACATTTGTGAACCTCTGTTTATTTGAACTTTTTTATTTAGTTTTACTTGTAGAATAAAATGGTAAAATATTTCGATATCTTTGTAAATCACGCTGTAGATAACACACTGAAGTTTTTGTATCAGGCATCGAAAGGTACGCAGTTGGAAATTTTGAAGGAATTTAGGATTTTTAAGAGCAAAATAAAGGAGCCGGATAAAGTGTTGAATGAACAATTCGATTTTCGGTTTAGTCGGTTCTTTGCTCTGTCCCAAAGTTATGTATAGTTTATACTCACTTCCTCTACCGGTTAAAGGCGCTGCAGTCTGGAACCGCAAGACCGCTACGGTCGCAGGTTCGAATCCTGCCTCAGGCATGGATGTTTGTGATGTCCTTAGGTTAGTTAGGTTTGAGTAGTTCTAAGTTCTAGGGGACTAATGGCCTCAGAAGTTGAGTCCCATAGTGCTCAGAGCCATTTGAACTTCCCCTACCAGCAACCCTGTTATTACTTCCGTCATCCCCTCGACCGCAACCTTCCGTATACCCGCTCTCCGCTCCCCCGTTCACTCCCCACCCATTTCCGCCCCCCCCCCCCTTCTTTCACCCTCTCACTTTATAATATTCTCGCAGTGACATTTTGCTGTCCGCAACTCACCGTGGCTTAACAATAAAATTCGAAAATATGGTGAGGAAGCAGAGAATGTGCCACTCATAATTCAACAAGGGACTCGCAAATGTCGACAGGTAATAGGTAGCAGAAATTCGTACGTCCGTGACCAGATCTATGAGTGAAGCATACAACTAGTACCGCCATCATACTTGAGCAAAGTGGCTAAATGATAAGCGAGAAAACTTTGGTCCTACGTAACATCGCTTCTGTCCAGTCACTCGTTGAACAAACTAGTGTGGCAATAAAGATATCGAAAGGAAACGCGGACGTTTAAATTTCACGTTTAGGAGATCATTCACGTAGGCGGATCGTACAAACGTACCGTCGCTTCACTGGCGTACGGACTCACGCATGGAGGATTGCAAATAGTCTCCCCTGGAACAGAGAAGCAACTGAAAGAGTTGAGCCAGCCGTGGTGGCCGAGCGGTTCTAGGCGCTTCAGTCCGGAACCGCGAGACCGCTACGATCGCAGGTTCGAATCCTACCTCGGGCATGGATGTGTGTGATGTCCTTAGGTTAGTTAGGTTTAAGTAGTTCTAAGTTCTAGGGGACTGGTGACCTCCGATCTCAAGTCCCATAGTGCTCAGAGCCATTTGAACCATTTGAAAGAGTTGAAAATAAGTCGTGCGTCCAAATGGAATGCCAGTTCGGTTTGGCCCCTTACTTAGCTTGTATTTACCGCGATTGTCTCGCCCAGGGCAAAGTCCAAAGCGACTATAAAAAAAGTGCAGCAGACTTCCGCATAAAAGAATGGAGAAGAAAGGACCAACGTAATTGCAGACTGATATCATTAACATAAATTTGCTCCATATTTTTTCAACACATTCTGAGTTCAAATATAACAAATTTTCTTGAGACAGAACAGCACATAAAAGCACAGACTCAGAAGGCATCGCTCTTACTACTCGCACTGTTTTCCCATGACGTTCTGTGAAACGTATCACAGCACAACAAGCAGAATCCGTATTCATAGATTTCCTGAAAGTATTTGACACGGTGCCACAATGTAGACTCTTGACGAATGTCCGATCACACGAAATAAATTTCCATATAGACGGTGTTACCGTAAGAGCGTGCAGAAATTTAACAGGACATAGAGGACGCTCCACCGAACAATTTGAGGCAGGGAATCTGGCGTCGGAGAACCCAGCTTAAGGAGATAATAGCAATAAAATCACATTGTAGTGTACTTTTTTACCTACATTAGTGAACTGCAAATTCCATTACTGACACAATGAACACGCCAATTGTACTATATCTTACAAAATGTGCTAAAACCCATGGGCATCGACCTCAATTTAACTCAAACATGACACCCGAGAATAAGATTCTGGCGCACCCTGACAAACATCCTTGGTGTTTCCAGAATGAGAATTTGACTCAGCAGCGGAGTGTGCGCTGATATGAAACTACCTGGCTGGTTATAACTGTGTGCCGGACCGAGACTCGAACTCAGGACCTTTCAGCGCACACTCCGCTGCAGAGTGAAAATCTCGTTCTAGAAACATCCCCCAGGCTGTGGATAAGCCATACCTCCGCAATATCCTTTCTTTCAGGAGTGCTAGTTCTGCAAGGTTCGCAGGAGAGCTTCTGTAAAGTTTTGAAGGTAGGAGACGAGGTACTGGCAGAAGTAAAGCTGTGAGGACGGGGCGTGAGTGGTGCTTGGGTAGCTCAGTTGGTAGAGCACTTGCCCGCGGAAGGCAAAGGTCCCGAGTTCGAGTCTCGGTCCGGCACACAGTTTTAATCTGCCTGGAAGTTTCATCATTGGTGTGTTTCGAAGCACATCAGAGGCAGTCATAATTCTGGCAACTAATTCTATCTCCGTATCCACTGGGGTCTCATACACGAGTAACTTTAAATATTCCCATAGGCAATAATCCAGAGGATTCAGGTCAGGTGACCTCGGGGGCCACGGAATAGGACCTCACCTTCCAATCCAGTGACCAGGGAATACAGCACTGAGGTGGTAGTTGACTTCCTCGCTGAAGTGAGCCGGCCCACCGTCATGTTGTATCCATATCCTCTCACGAACAGCCAATGGTGCGTCCCCCAGCAACTCACGTAGAACACTATGCACGAACCTGAAGTATTGGAGGCCATTCAGATGGCCAGGTGGAAGATATGGTGAGTGTGAAATCTTATGGGACTTAACTGCTAAGGTCATCAGTCCATAAGCTTACACACTACTTAACCTAAAACACACATACCCATGCCCGAGGGAGGACTCGAACCTCCGCCGGGACCAGCCGCACAGTCCATGACTGCAGCACCTTAGACCGCTAGGGGTGGAAGATATGGCCCAATGAGATTGTCGCCTACAATGCCTCACAGCAAAACGTACTTAATGGTATGACTCTACTACAGCGTGACGGTTTCCTTCATCCCAGACATGGCTGTCCCTGCTGTTGGAAATACCATCACGATCAAATGCGGCGTCATCAGTAAACAGCTCGATCTGGAAGAAATCCGGTCGATCAATAAATCAATCAATTGGAACAGCCATTGACACAATGCGACCCATGGTGTAAGCATTGCATGGACTCTTTGTGAGTGACACGGGTGTAATAGTTGTTCGTGGAGTTCTCCCCGCACGCTAGTATGTGCAGCGCCTAATTCACGCTCTATACGACAAGTACTTGAAGTGGGGTCCGCTGCAACACGTTCCAGCATCTTCTCTACAAAATCGGTCGTGCGAGTGGTTCTCATGTTGCCAGGTCCCTTGTCTCTTCTTTCCAGTGAACCATTCCCCCGCATTCGTCGATCGGGAGACAATGGCTGCGTTTACCCTTGACGATGCATCACAGACAGGAGCGCCTGCGATGGTGCACGAATGGCAAAACGTCATTTTTTCGGATGAGTCCAGGTTCTGTTTACAGCATCATGATGGTCACATCCGTGTTTGGCGACATCGCGGTGAACGCACATTGGAAGCGTGTATTCGTCATAGCCATACTGACGTATCGCGCGGCGTAATGGTATGGGGTGCCATTGATTACACGTCTAGGTCACCTCTTGTTCGCACTGACGGGACTTTGAAAAGTGGACGTTACATTTCAGATGTGTTACGACCCGTGGCTCTGCCTTTCATTCGATCCTTGCGAAACCCTACATTTCAGCAGGATAATGCACGACCGCATATTGCAGGTCCTGTACGAGCCTTTCTGGATAAGAAAATGTTCGACTGCTGCCCTGGCCAGCACATTCTCCAGATCTCTCACCAACTGAAAACGTCTGGTCAATGGTGGCCGAGCAACTGGCTCGTCACAATACGCCAGTCACTACTCTTGATGAACTGTGGTACCATGTTAAAGCTGAATGGGCAGCTGTACCTGTACACGTCATCCAAGCTCTGTTTGACTAAATGCCCAGCCGTATCAAGGCCGTTATTACGGGTACTGATTTCTCAGGATCTATGCATCCAAACAGCGTGAACATGTAATCACATGTGTGTTCAATATATTAGTCCAATGAATGCCCGTTTATCATCTGCATTTCTTCTTGGTGTCGCAATTTTAATGGCCAGTAGTGTACTTACCACAAATTACCAAAATTTCCTACCTCATCACTTCCTAGTAATCATTCTCCTCGTCGTTATTTCCTTGCAGGAAATAAAGAATGTACATGTAAATAAACAGCAGAGTGCGTGCAAACTTGTACGCATGTTAGTTGTAAATAAGCTGGAATACAAAGCGGTATACAGGTTTACTTCCCTGTCTACTTAACCTGACTTCTCCTGCCCCAGGTTCCCCACGCCAAATTGTTCTGTGGAGCATCCTCTATGTCCTGTTAAATTGTCGCACACTGTTACGGAAACACCATGTATATGAATGGCTCGAATACTTCTCAGATAACTGAGACCAGTAATCGACAGAGAATGTTCATCAGAGACAGTGGTATCACATGGAGCACGCCATTCAAGTACGATAGGAACGATCTTGTTCTTACAGTCACTGTCCATTCACATTATGTGACCACCGCCTGTGTTCGATGTCAACTTGCAATATCGACCCACATACGGTGGGTGGCATCACTGGCAGTGGAGAATATACACTGAAGAGCAAGAGGAACTGGTAGATCTACCTAATATATAGGCCCCCCGCGAGCACTCAGAAGAGCTGCTATACGACGTGGCATGGACTCGACTAATATCTCAAGTAGTGCTGGAGGGAACTGACACCATCAATCCCGCAGGGCTGACCATATATACGTAAGAGCACGAGGGGGTGGAGATCTGTTCTGTACAGCACGTTGCATGGCATCTCAGGTATGCTCAGTAATGTTCATGTCTGGGGAGTTTGGTGGCCAGCGGAAGTGTTTAATCTAAGAAAAGCGTCCCTGGAGACATTATGTAGCAATGAAACTTCCTGGCAGATTAAAACTGTGTGCCGGACCGAGACTCGAACACAGGACTTTTGCCTTTCGCGGGCAAGTGCTCTACCAACTGAGCTACCCAAGCACGACTCACGCCCCGTACTCACAGCTTTACTTCTACCAGTACCTCGTCTCCTACCTTCCGAACTTTACAGAAGCTCTTCTGCGAAACTTATAGAACTAGCACTCCTGAAAGAAAGGATAATGCAGAGACATGGCATAGCCACAGGCTGGGGGAGTCTCGGTCCGGCACACAGTTTTAATCTGCCAGGAAGTTTCATATCAGCGCACACTCTGCTGCAGAGTGAAAATCTCTCTATGTTGCAATGCTGGACGTCTGTGGAGTGTCGCATTGTCGTGCTGGAATTGCCCAAGTGCGTCGGAATGCACAATGGACACGAATGGATGCTGGTCACCATATACGATGCTTACGTACGTGTCACCTGTCAGGGTCGTGTGTAAACGTATTAGGCGTCCCATATCGCTCCAGCTGCACACACCCCACACCATTAGAGAGCCATCAACAGTCCAATGCTGGCGTTGATAGACCCAGACGAGGCGTAAGCAGTCATCAAGGTTACAGAAGTGGGTCTTCGGCTCACAAGCCCATATCGATGACATTTCGTTGAAGGGTTCGCACGCTGCTGACACTGTTGATTCCCAAGCATTGAAATATGCAGCAATATGTGGAGGGGTTGCACTTCTGTCCCGTTGAACGATTCTCTTCAGTCGTCGCCGGCCCCATTCTTGTACGATCTTTTTCCGGCCGCAGTGATATTGGAGATTTGATATTTTGCGGAATTCCCAATATTCACGGTGCACTGGCGATACAGGAAATGGTAGTACGGGAAAAATCCGCAATTTATCGCTATCTTGGAGATGCTGTATCCCATGGCTCGTGCGCAGACTACAACACCACGTTCAGACCCACGTAGATCCTGACAACCTACCATTGTAGCAGCAGCCGGATGACACCGGAAGTTCACTGAGGTTTTTTGCGGATGATGCTGTGGTATATCGAGAGTTGAAATGATAATTAAATGGACACCCTAGCTGCAAACAGGTGTTGATGTACTTCATTAGGGACATGTTGATAATGTGTGCCCCGACCGGAACTCGAACCCGGGATCTCCTGCTTACATGGCAGACGCTCTATCCATCTGAGCCACCGCGGGCACAGAGGATAGTGCGTCTGCAGGGACTTAACCCTTCCACGCTCCCCGTGAGATCCACATTCCCAACATGTACATCAACGCCTGTTTGCAGCTAGTGTGTCCATTTAATTATCATTTCATTTCTAGCAAAGCTGCATGGTCATCCACGGTAACTGTTCTCTCGGGAACAGATACTACCGTCATGTGTAGTATATCGAGAGGTTGTAACAACGGAAAATTCTACTGAAATGCAGGAGGATCTGCAACGAATTGACGCATGGTGCAGGGAATGGCAACTGAATCTCAATTTAGACAAGTGTAATGTGCTGCAAATACATAGAAAGGTAGATCTTTCATCACTTAGCTACAATATAGCAGGTCAACAACTGGAAGCAGTTTAATTCGATAAATTATCTGGGAGTACACATTAGGAGTGATTTAAAATGGAATGATCATATAAAGTTGATCGTCGGTAAAGCAGATACCAGACTGAGATTCATTGGAAGAATCCTTAGGAAATGCAATCCGAAAACAAAGGAAGTAGGTTACAGTACACTTGTTCGCCCACCGCTTGAATACTGCTCAGCAGTGTGGGATCCGTACCAGATAGGGTTGATAGAAGAGATAGAGAAGATCCAACGAAGAGCAGCGCGCTTCGTTACAGGATCTTTTAGTAGTCGTGAAAGCGTTACGGAGATGATAGATGAACTCCAGTGGAAGAGTCTGCAGGAGAGACGCTCAGTAGCTCGGTACGGGCTTTTGTTGAAGTTTCGAGAACTTCCTACACCGAAGAGTCAAGCAGTATATTGCTCCCTCCTACGTATATCTCGCGAAGAGACCATGAGGATAATATCAGCGAGATTGGAGCCCACACAGAGGCATACCGACAATCCTTCTTTCCACGAACAGCTGGCCGAAGTGGCCATGCGGTTCTAGGCGCTGCAGTCTGGAACCGCGAGACCGCTACGGTCGCAGGTTCGAATCCTGCCTCGGGCATGGGTGTGTGTCATGTCCTTAGGTTCAAAAATGGTTCAAATGGCTCTGAGCACTATGGGACTTAACATCTATGGACATCAGTCCCCTAGAACTTAGAACTACTTAAACCTAACTAACCTAAGGGCATCACACAACACCCAGTCATCACGAGGGAGAGAAAATATGTCCTTAGGTTAGTTAGGTTTAACTACTTCTAAGTTCTAGGGGACTAATGACCTCCGAAGTTGAGTCCCATAGTGCTCAGAGCCATTTAAACCATTTTTTTTTTCACGAACAATACGAGACTGGAATAGAAGGGAGAACCGATAGAGGTACTCAAGGTACCCTCCTCCACACACCGTCAGGTGGCTTGCGGAGTATGGATGTAGATGTAGATGTAGTAACCGATCTAACAGCAGCGCCAGACACTTGCTGTCTTATGTAGGCGTTGCCGAGCGCTGTGCTGTATTCTGTCTGTTTACATATCTCTGTATTTTAACACACATGCCCCTACCAGTTTCTTTGGCACTTCAGTGTGTAACACGTGCCGGGGGGACGCAAGAAACACCGCAGTGTGACGTCGAGAGGGGACGGCATCAATCGCTTTCGGGCCAGGGGTGCCAACATTTCTCAAACAGCAAAGTTTGTAAACAGTTCGCGTGCCATCATGGTGAAAGTATAATGTGCCAAAATAGCGCTCTGTCAACCAGTCGCCGACGCAACTCTGGTACATCACGGGCGATAGATGACAGGTGTGAACAACGGCTGCGGAGATGCCTAAGGGCGAAAAGACCTGCGACTGACCTGCTGAACGCGCAGATCAACCGAGGGGCTACCAGCAGTGTCTCCTCAACGACAAAAAGTGGAAATGCTGTGTGAAAACATGGCGGTGGTCGTAGATGGACCACCACATCGCAGGAGGATCGATACTTGGACGTCATGACGAAAAGGAACAGACATCTCATCCCTAGAGAGATACCTGCAGATTTTCCAACCGCTACCGTTATACGTGACTCTGCCACAGCCATTTCGCGACGATTAAATGAGGCCGGTTCGTATCCTCGGAAGCCTGATAGATGGAACCCACCTCAGTCTCGCCATCACCAAGATAGAGTTCGTGTTGTCTCGTCACTTTGGGAGGCACAGTGGATCAGGACAAGTATGGATCTATCCTTGGCGACCGTGTCCACCTCTACGTGCAGTTTGTTTCCTATGGAAATCTGCATTTGTCGTTCCACCACCGTCAGAAACACGTTCAGCTGGTTGTGCCGTAATGAAAGTAAATGAGTTCGTACTTTGTGTTAGCAATGGCGAAAACAATATTATGGCTCAAAGAAAATTACAGTGAAAGTGCTTTTAACGGAAAAAAATGTTAAAATGTGTGTGAATTCCTAGACTTACACACTACTTAAACGAGCACACACACCCATTCCCGAGAAAGGACTCGAATCTTCGGGGGGAGGGGACTCGCAATCAGTGACATGGCGCCTCTAACCGAGCGGCCTTTAACTGAAAAACTGAGATCGTGCATCAGGTGGAAGCATGACTGAAAGGTGTTTTCCGTCGGCTGCTTCCACGCAGTTAGGGCAATTCCATTTCTCTTCGAACTCCTTTGCCATACTTTTCCATTCTTACATTCTTACTCTGTAGGTGTGAGCTACGACAAACACACAGAGTTGTTGTGTCAACGGAAGTGTCCGATTCCACCCTTCTGCTTTGACCCCATGCCGTAATGGTGTTGTAGTGTGTGACGTCATTACGGCACTGAGTTTATGAGTTGGTTGTGTTTGTAGATGTCGTTTTGTTGTGTCTGATGGTACCCTCTGTGTGTGTGTGTGTGTGTGTGTGTGTGTGTGTGTGTGTGTGTGTGTGTGTTATGTTGGTGGTAAGTAATTGTCTTTTTGTGTCTATTTTTCTCGAGTTGCTCAAAAATGGTTCAAATGGCTCTGAGCACTATGGGACTTAACTTCGGAGGTCATCAGTCCCGTAGAACTTGCAACTACTTAAACCTAACCAACCTAAGGACATGACACACATCCCTAAGCGAGGCAGGATTCGAACCTGCGACCGTAGCTGTCGCGCGGGTCCAGACTGAAGCGCCTAGAACCGCTAGGCCACCACGCCGGCCTTTCTCGAGTTGTAATGTTTTGTGTATTTATTGTGTATTGAATGTTTTAATTTACGTAGGGATCTTTGACTATTTGAGGTGTTGTTGTTTTGGTTTTGTTTTTCGTAGTTGTAGGTGTTGCATTTCTCGTATCGATAGTTATAGTTGACCTGTATAGTTCAAGGGAAATGACCGATTCCTATTTTAGGAGTTTTATATGTAGGTGTCGGTGTTTTGGTATCGTCAGTTGTCGTCAATGCAAATATCTGAGTCCAATTGTCGTAGTTTTCGTTGTAGACATCGCTGTTTTGGTATCGTCAGCTGCGGTTGAGCTATATAGGTCAAGGGAAGTGTCCGATTCCTGTAGTTTTTTTTTTCTTTTTTTTTTTTTGTAATTATTGTTGGTTCGTCGGTCTGTGTATTTTAGCTCGTGGTGTGTTTTTTTACTGTTATATTTAGCTTGTCCCCTCCCTAAAACCCACAATTTCCCACCTTTCTACCGTTAGTTTGATCGTATTTTTGCAGGGAGACGTTATTGTCTTATTTATACGTATTTTCGTCTTTGTTGTCGTGTGTATGTGGAGAAATCATAGGCGCCATATTGGAGACGCTTAGAGTAGCCGTTTCTACCATATTGATGACGTCATGGGTTAAAGCAGTTGGATGAAATCGGACACTTCTGTAAACCCGAGCTGTTGTTACACGTTTCGAGAAACGCAAGGCAGTACCCAGTAGTGCACAAAATTTAAGGAGCAGATAGTATCGAAGACAGTGCTGCCAAAACAGAGTTACTAAACACAACCTTCCGAAATGCCTTCACAGAAGAAGACGCAGTAAATATTCCAGAATTCGAATCAAGAACAGGTGCTAACGTGAGTAACTTAGAAGTAAGTATCCTCGGAAGCCAGCCCGGTTACCCGTGCGGTCTAACGCACGGCTTTCCGGGCGGTAAGGAGCGCCTGGTCCCCGGTACGGCGGACTTGTGTCGAGGTCCGGTGAGCCGGCCAGTCTGTGGATGGTTTTTAGGCGGTTTTCCATCTGCCACTGCGAATGCGGGCTGGCTTCCCTTATTCCGCCTCAGCTACACTAGGTCGGAGACTGCTGCGAAAACAAGTTCTCCACGTACGCTTACACCACCATTGCTCTACCACGCAAACATAGGGGTTACGAGGGGTTACGCTCGTCTGGTGTGAGACGTTCCCTAAGGGGGGGGGGGGGGGGTGTCTACCGGGGGCTGAACCGCATAATAACCCTGAAAGGGTGGTTCGGTGAGGGGCGGCGGAGGGGTGAAGTGGACTGCAGCTGCTGTGGGGACGGAGCCTCTCCGTCGTTTCTAGGTCCCCAGTTAACATACAATACAAATATCCTCGGACTAGTGAAGCAACTTAAATCACTGAATAAAAGCAAGTGTTGTGGTCTGGACTGTATACCAATTAGGTTCCTTTTAGAGTATGGTGAAGTAATAGCTCCATATTTAACAATCCGTCATTGAATAAAACAGAAATGACTTATGGCGTTCCCCAAGGTAGTTGGTTGGTTGGTTGGTTTGGGGAAGGAGACCAGACAGCGTGGTCATCGGTCTCATCGGATTAGGGAAGGATTGGGAAGGAAGTCGGCCGTGCCCTTTCAGAGGAACCATCCCGGCATTTGCCTGGAGTGATTTAGGGAAATCACGGAAAACCTAAATCAGGATGGCCGGACGCGGGATTGAACCGTCGTCCTCCCGAATGCGAGTCCAGTGTCTAACCACTGCGCCACCCCGCTCGGTTCCCCCAAGGTAGTGTTATAGGCACTATGCTGTTCCTTATCTACGTAGACGATATGGGAGACAATATGAGCAGCCGCCTTATATTGTTTCCAGATGACGCTGTCGTTTATCGACTAATTAAGTCATCAGAAGATCAAAACAAATTACAAACGATTCACAAAATATATCTGTATGGTGCGTAAATTGGCAGTTAACCCTGTTTAACGGAAAGTGTGACGTTATCCACATGAGTGGTAAAAGAAACGCGTTAAGGTTAGGTTACACGATTAATCAGTCATATCTAAAGGCTGTAAATTCAACGAAATACCTAGTAATAACAACTACGAACAACTTAAATTGGGAGGAACACATAGATAATGTTGTGGGGAAGGCTAACCAAAGACTGCGTTTTATTGGCAGGACACAGATCTACTAAGGAGAGTGCCTACAGAACGCTTGTCCGTCAGATTTTGGAATACTGCTGCGCAGTCTAGGATCCTTACCGGATCGGATTGACAGAGTACATCGAAAAAGTTCAAAAACGGGCAGCACGTTTCGTATAATTGCAAAGTAGGGGAGAGAATGTCACTGAAATAATACAGGATTTGCGAAGGACATCATTAAAAGAAAGGCGATTTTCGTTGCGGAGGAATGTTCTTACGAAATTCCAATCACAAACTTTATTTTGGTGACACCGACCTACATAGAGAGAAACGATCACAAATATAAAATAAGGGAAATCAGAGTTCGTACGGAAAGATATGGGTGTTCATTCTTTCTGCACGCTATACCAGATTGTAGTAACAGAGAATTGTGAAGGTGGTTCGATGCACCCGCTGGGAGGCACTTAAGTGTGATTTTCAGAGTATCCATGTAGATGTAGATGTAGATGGTCAAGAATCAGAAGAAGTAGCTAGGGCTAATCCAAGCCAGATACGTAGCAGAGTGTTTGGCAAGAGCAAAAGTGAGAATGCTGCAGGCGATCACAGAATGTTAGCACAAGATACAGAACCGTAATTCTGTCGGCGCATTTGGGGACGATTCTGGTCGAAAAGTAACAACTATGTACCAAAACGCAGCCATTTTATACTGAACACTCGTCGGAGATCTGCTATTTCATGGAGAGGCTGGAAATTTTTAACAGAATTCCAAACTTAGTAGAAACAATCTCCAAATTAATAGCGAGATGCTAGTTATATCAAGTGCATACGTTAAGAAATATGTGTATATTTTCGAACCATCTACATTGTATTTTGCTTTTTAAATTTTAAACTTCAACAATAAAAATTTAATGAGTAGAATTTTTTTGGCAGTTACACCTTAGAGTTCAATGAAAAATTGCATATTTTTCTGGACTGATTTTCCCCCCAGGACTAACAGGACATCAAAGTCAAAAATTTGAGGACTTAGTAATATCTCCTAGCTGCTAAAAATCTTTTATGTGCTGTGATGTGCTCGTGAGCTGCTACTGATTTTCTCGTATTTGTGTCTCTTTATTGTATACCTGGTTCAACAATATCCTGTATGGGGCCCCTTGGATGTCGGGGTGTGGCAGTGTGTGATTTGAGGGGGGGGGGGGGATGGGGGGGATTCCCCTCCCCCCCCCTCTGCATCAGACCATCCCCTCCTCTGATTTTAGTTTATGCATCCCAACCTGGGAAGTTTATTTCCCACGCACTGGAGTAAAACTTTACATATAATTTAAAATTGTGGAGCCGAACACTGAAAGTTTTTAATACAGTCTTACTATTAATACTATTAATATGTTTGCTTATTAATTTTGAAAAAGTGTTACGTAGTAGTTAAGCATTTCAAAACATTTAGAACTAAATCATCATTCTCATGTTGTCATTGTTGCTTTTGTCCAAGGTGTGTCATCCGTTTACTTGCCAGCTTGCGAGGGAAGTAATGTGGCAGTCATACCGCATCAGTCGTACCGCAGAGTTGGGTGAGCTGGGGGCTGAAATTCCCACACAGGGTGGTGACCGGCCCGGTACCTGTGCGAACATTTACTGTTAGGCCACCTTTTGGCAACGGTATGACGCGGACTAACGCGCCTGGGACGAAAGCACAAAGTAGTGCGATGTGAGCAACGGTACCTACCAGACGGGATCGGACAGTCTGAATTCGCTAGCCGGGAACCACGTGGGTGGAGCTTAACACAGGCTCCCCAGGATCGCGTACTCCAAATTAATTGGTGCCGTTCGTTCGTCGCCTCGCGTCCACCAGACACGCGGCAATCTTCACACGTTCCCGCTTCAGTAGCTTCATTAGTGAGTTGAGTGCGTCCAGGCCTGTAAGAACTACGGAATTTCACGATGTCATTCAAACAAAGCAAAATATCTGATTTCCTTAAGAGCAGTGCATTACCTGATACGTGTACAAACTCTGAAAGTCAGCATACTAACAGTGGTGCTAAAAGAGTTAAAATAAATAAAAGTATAAATTAACCTGCAGCATGCAACATACGCCGCAAGTTGTTGGCGTTGTAGCATGCTACAAGATGACGCACGCCACATTTCCGTAACATGCCACAATGTTTACAAGACGTCCCCCAGCGTAAACGAGGCTTTAGAGCCAGGTCTGTATTGTATGGTGGATGTGATGTGTTGCGAACGAAACTAAAACCTGCAATCAGATCCAAACCTCGTGGAAAACTGTGAAGAGGTGTCATCCTGCAGCAAGATAACGCTCGCCCACATTCTGCGAAACGGACAGCCGACGCAATAAAGGAGTTGAGATTCGAGGTGCTGGAACATCCACCATACACTCCAGACCTGGTTCCAAGCGATTTTCACATGTTTGGACCCTTAACAGAAGCACTAAAGGGAAGAAGACTTGAAAGTGATGAAAACGTCACTGCTGCGGTGCAAAATTGGTTACAGATGCAACCGAAAAACGTATTTTCTGATGAAATAAAAAAAAACTCGTAAAACGTCGGGAAACCTGCACTGAAGTGCAGGGAGGTTACGTAGAAAAGTAACGCATGTTTCAGTTTTCTATTATCGGAGTAGATATTAAAATCCATGGAGAAGAAATAGAAACTTTAAGGTTTGCCAGTGACATTGTAATGCTGTCAGAGACAGCAGAGGACTTGGAAGAGCTGTTGAACGGAATGGACAGTGTCTTGAAACGAGGATATAAGATGAACATCAACAAAAGCAAAACCAGGATAATGGAATGTAGTCGAACTAAGTCGGGTGATGCTGAGGGAATTACACTGCTGGAAATTGAAATAAGAACACCGTGAATTCATTGTCCCAGGAAGGAGAAACTTTATTGACACATTCCTGGGGTCAGATACATCACATGATCACACTGACAGAACCACAGGCACATAGACACAGGCAACAGAGCATGCACAATGTCGGCACTAGTACAGTGTATATCCACCTTTCGCAGCAATGCAGGCTGCTATTCTCCCATGGAGACGATCGTAGAGATGCTGGATGTAGTCCTGTGGAACGGCTTGCCATGCCATTTCCACCTGGCGCCTCAGTTGGACCAGCGTTCGTGCTGGACGTGCAGACCGCGTGAGACGACGCTTCATCCAGTCCCAAACATGCTCAATGGGGGACAGATCCGGAGATCTTGCTGGCCAGGGTAGTTGACTTGCACCTTCTAGAGCACGTTGGGTGGCACGGGATACATGCGGACGTGCATTGTCCTGTTGGAACAGCAAGTTCCCTTGCCGGTCTAGGAATGGTAGAGCGATGGGTTCGATGACGGTTTGGATGTACCGTGCACTATTCAGTGTCCCCTCGACGATCACCAGTGGTGTACGGCCAGTGTAGGAGATCGCTCCCCACACCATGATGCCGGGTGTTGGCCCTGTGTGCCTCGGTCGTATGCAGTCCTGATTGTGGCGCTCACCTGCACGGCGCCAAACACGCATACGACCATCATTGGCACCAAGGCAGAAGCGACTCTCATCGCTGAAGACGACACGTCTCCATTCGCCCCGCCATTCACGCCTGTCGCGACAACACTGGAGGCGGACTGCACGATGTTGGGGCGTGAGCGGAAAACGGCCTAACGGTGTGCGGGACCGTAGCCCAGCTTCATGGAGACGGTTGCGAATGGTCCTCGCCGATACCCCAGGAGCAACATTGTCCATAATTTTCTGGGAAGTGGCGGTGCGGTCCCCTACGGGACTGCGTAGGATCCTACGGTCTTGGCGTGCATCCGTGCGTCGCTGCGGTCCGGTCCCAGGTCGACGGGCACGTGCACCTTCCGCCGACCACTGGCGACAACATCGATGTACTGTGGAGACCTCACGCCCCACGTGTTGAGCAATTCGGCGGTACGTCCACCCGGCCTCCCGCATGCCCACTGTACGCCCTCGCTCAAAGTCCGTCAACTGCACATACGGTTCACGTCCACGCTGTCGCGGCATGCTACCAGTGTTAAAGACTGCGATGGAGCTCCGTATGCCACGGCAAACTGGCTGACACTGACGGCTGCGGTGCACAAATGCTGCGCAGCTAGCGCCATTCGACGGCCAACACCGCGGTTCCTGGTGTGTCCGCTGTGCCGTGCGTGTGATCATTGCTTGTACAGCCCTCTCGCAGTGTCCGGAGCAAGTATGGTGGGTCTGACACACCGGTGTCAATGTGTTCTTTTTTCCATTTCCAGGAGTGTAGATTGGGAAATTAGACACTTAAAGTAGTAAAGGAGTTTTACTATTTGGTCGAAGTAGAGAGGATATAAAATGTAGACTGGCAATGGCAAGAAAAGCGTTTCTGAAGAAGAGAAATTTGTTAACATCAAGTATAGATTTAAGAGTCAGGAAGTCGTTTCTGAAAGTATTTGTATGGAGTGTAGCCATGTATGGAAGTGAAACATGGACTATAAATAGTTTGGACAAGAAGAGAATAGAAGCTTTCGAAATGTGGTGCTACAGAAGAATGCTGAAGATTAGATGGGTATATCACATAACTAATGAGAATGTACTAAATAGGATTGGGGAGAAGAGGAGTTTGTGGCACAACTTGACTAGAAGAAGGGATCGGTTGGTAGGACATGTTCTGAGGCATCAATGGATCACCAATTTAGTATTGGAGGGCAGCGTGGAGGGTAAAAATCGCAGAGGGAGACCAAGAGATGAATACACTAAGCAGATTCAGAGGGACGTAGGTTGCAGTAAGTACTGGGAGATGAAGAAGCTTGCACAGGATGGGGTAGCATGGACAGCTGCATCAAACCAGTCTCAGGACTGAAGACCACAACAACAACAACATTTTCAGAATAAGTACAGCTTTTCACAAATGTGCCTGTATGTGGATGATTTTGTAAATAAGCTTTACCTATGATGTACTTTCAAAGATATAACAAGGGATGGCTTTTATGATAGTGCATACGCGTGAATAGTGAGTTTCGGCATTAACATCTGTTTATAAATAACTGTTTAACCATGGGTAACGCCACGGTCCAAGCTGGTAACATATATAATTATACTAACCCCGTAAGACATCCCCCCCCCCCTCCCACTGGGAAAAGCACAAATCACACACTGGGTGTTGGGAGGCAAAGTCCTTGGATACCGAGCTTATCACGAGTGGTCAGTCGCGCCTATCAACATCTGCTCGCACACCATGTGATGGTGACGACCGATCCACTTGAGCTATCGCCTGACGGAAGGCCCTCGAGAGCCTCTCCAGAGATTAGCAGCACGTCCGGCGCCACAGGTGCCGTCCAGATAGTCGACCCCCACCTGGGGCTCCCCTGTATATAACCAGACGCACCTGCGCGCCGCGGGTGTTGGACTACCTGAAGGGACCCGCGCAGAGCTCCAATGGCGTCGTCGAGGCTGCTCGTGGTCGTGGTCGTGCTGGCCGCCATTGGCGCGACCACCTGCTATCCGCAGAGTCGGAAGATACACTTGCCAAGGTACGGACATTAGCTCTATAGCAGTAGATCTCTTCCTTACCACTGAGCTCTGTCTGCTACCGTTTATTGTGGTGGCAAAATGGAATCCATATCGGAATGGTATCGCAAGGTACAGACAGTATTATCGAGCTCTGGTATCTGCACAGTGGGAAGATGTACAGGGTAATTATAATTAAAGCTTCCAAATAATTGCAAAAGAGCACAGGTTGTTCCAGTATCCAAGAAGGGTCGTCGAGCAGATGCGCAGAACTACAGGCCTATATCTCTGACATCGATCTGTTGTAGAATTTTAGAACATGTATTTTGCTCGCGTATTATGTCATTTCTGGAGACCCAAAATCTACTCTGTAGGAATCAACATGGATTCCGGAAACAGCGATCGTGTGAAACCCAGCTCGCTTTATTTGTTCATGAGACCCAGAGAGCCGACCAGAGTGGCCGAGCGGTTCTAGGCGCTACAGTCTGGAACCGCGTGACCGCAACGGTAGCAGGTTCGAATCCTGTCTCGGGCATGGATGTGTGTGATGTCCTTAGCTTAGTTAGGCTTCAGTAGTTCTAAGTTCCAGGGGACTGATAACCACAGACGTTAAGTCCCATAGTGCTCAGAGCCATTTGAACGATTTTGAGACCCAGAGATACAGCCTCCCAGGTAGATGCCATTTTCCTTGAGTTCCGGAAGGCGTTCGATGCAGTTCCGTACTGCCGCCTGATAAACATAGTAAGAGAGTATGGAATATCAGACCAGCTGTGTGGCTGGATTGAAGAGTTTTTAAAGAACAGAACACAGTATGTTGTTCTCAATGGAGAGACGTCTACAGACGTTAAAGTAACCTCTGGCGTGCCACAGGGGAGTGTTATGGGACCATTGCTTTTCACAATATATATAAATGACCTAGTAGATAGTGTCGGAAGTTCCATGCGGCTTTTCGCGGATGATGCTGTAGTATACAGAGAAGTTGCAGCATTAGAAAATTGTAGCGAAATGCAGGAAGATCTGCAGCAGATAGGCACTTGGTGCAGGGAGTGGCAACTGACCCTTAACATAGACAAATGTAATGTATTGCGAATACATAGAAAGAAGGATCCTTTATTGTATAATTATATGATAGCGGAACACACATTGGTAGCAGTTACTTCTGTAAAATATCTGCGAGTATGCGTATGGAACGATTCGAAGTGGAATGATCATATAAAATTAATTGTTGGTAAGGCAGTTGCCGGGTAGAGATTCATTGGGAGAGTCCTTAGAAAATGTAGTCTACCAATAAAGGAGGTGGCTTACAAAACACTCGTTCGACCTATACTTGAGTATTGTTCATCAGTGTGGGATGTGTACCAGACCGGGTTGACAGAGGAGACAAAGAAGATCCAAAGAAGAGCGGCGCGTTTCGTCACAGGGTTATTTGGTAAGCGTGAAAGCGTTACGGAGATGTTTAACAAACTCAAGTGACAGACTCTGCAAGAGAGGCGTTCTGCATCGCAGTGTAGCTTGCTGTCCAGATTTTGAGAGGGTTCGTTTCTGGATGAGGTATCGAATATATTGCTTCCCCCTACTTATACCTCCCGACGAGATCACGAATGTAGAATTAGAGAGATTCGAGAGCGCACGGAGGCTTTCCGGCAGTCATTCTTCCCGCGAACCATGCGCGAATAGAACAGGAAAGGGAGGTAATGACAGTGGCACGTAAAGTGGCCTCCGCCACACACCGTTGGGTGGCTTGCGGAGTATAAGTGTAGATGTAGAAAATTAAATGACGTCAACTTTCAACGGAATATTGTCGGAGAAGGGGCAAAACATATGGCAGGAGAAAAATTAATACGAGTAGTTAAAAAATGTAGCAACGGTAAGCATAATAATATAATAGTGGCCGACTGCAAATGACAAACGTATCATACAACAACGCCCAAGGTGTATGTTTGACATTAAACAAACTGCTCATTGTGCGTGGGTGTACAGGTGTGGTACTGTTAGTTACGTAAGCTCATCAACCACGGCAAGATCATATCACAACGGATGGAAAAAAGCGGTTTTCAATTGTCCTGAGGCCAAAACCCGCATAAAAAGCATCAATCAAAATCAAATCGGATTATTAATTTCGGTGGGATTCGCGCTAAATACGTTCACTATGCTGTCCACACTTTTCTGCAACAAGTTGAAATTGAGAAACAGCATGTTTCACATCTGGTCAAAGTGTTTCCAGGGTCACATTGAGAGTGTGTTGCGCACTGCGTGATTTCAATGCAGCTAAGTTAGCAATTGGAATGCTGAACACAACATCTTCCATACAGCCCCACAGCCAGAAGTTGGGTCGGGTTGATTTGGGCGGGAGGAGACCAAACTGCGAGGTCATCGTCTCATCAGATTAGGTAGGGATGGGGAAGGACGTCGGCTGTGTCCTTTCAAAGGAACCATCCTGGCACTTGCCTGGAGCGATTGGGGCAAGCAGGCGGTTGTGGCCGAGTGGTTCTAGGCGCTTCGGTCCGGAAACGCGCTGCTGCAGGTTCGAATCCTGCCTCGGGCATGGATGTGTGTGATGTCCTTAGGTTAGTTAGGTTTAAATAGTTCTAAGTTCTAGGGGACTGGTGATCACAAATTATTAATACTGTTAACATAATACGAGGGTTGTCCAGAAAGTACGAGAGTGAGTCAAATGAAAACCTTAAATATTTTTTTAAATATTATTTATTGTGCAGAAGTGGTACAAAGCTGTATCATTTTTTAATATAATCCCCCCTCATGCTCAATGCAAGTCCTCCAGCGCTTACAAAGTGCATAAATTTCCGTAGAAATAAATTCTTTTGGTAGTCTGCGCAACCACTCATGCACCGCGTGCCGTACCTCTTCATCAGAACTGAACGTCTTTTCTCCCATTGCGCCTTTGAGTGGTCCAAACATATGGAAATCACTTGGGGCAAGGTGTGGGTTGCTCGCTCTCTTCGTTTCCGGTTGGTGGAGGTGAACACAGGTTTCGTCCCCAGTAACGATTCTTGCAAGGAGGCCATCACCTTATCGTTCAAAGCGCCGAAGAAGTTCTTCACAAGCATCAACACGTCGTTCTCTCATTTCAGGAGTCAGCTGCCGTGGCAGCCATCTTGCAGATACTTTGTGAAATTGGTGCACATCATGTACAATGTAGTGTGCTGACCCGTGAATAATCTGTAAACATGCCGCAATGTCATTCAGTGTCGCTGGGTGGTTTACCTTCACTGTGGCTTCAACTGCTGCAATGTTCTGTGGAGTCACAACTCGTTGTGCCTGACCTGGACGAGGAGCATCTTCCACTGAAGTCACACCATTTGCGAACTTCCTACTCCATTCGTAGAGTTGCTGCTGTGACAAACATGCATCACCCTACTGAACCTTTATTCGTCGATGAATTTCAATAGGTTTCGCGCCTTCACTACGCAATAACAGAACGCTGTTCTTCCCTGGTGCAAGTCGCAAGTGGGGCGGCCATCTTTATACTGACACTGCGATGGTATGTGTGCATCTGCACTATGCTACAGGCCATTTTGCACGATGTTTGTCACACGATTACCAACTTACAGGATAACGGCGCGAAATTTCGATTTGTTATTAGAAATGTAAGGTTTTCATTTGAGTCACCCTTGTAAGATCCGACCGGTCGCGAAATGGACACCACTGGTGAAATCCGGTAAAGATTGGCACAGATGTGTTGGGCAGTGTCTCTAGCATGCCAGGCGATCGTGTCGCGTCGCTGTTTTCGGTTTTGAGTGAACAGTGAGCACGTAAAGATGTGTAGGGAATAGCATCTCCCGCCAAGTATGAAGGCCTGTTTATAGATTTCGCCTGTGTCATGCAGCCCACATAACACAGCTGTCGAGCAGTTCCTTCTTCATGCCAATTCTCGGCCGCACACTGCAGGGGCAATGAAGACGCTCCTGCAGCGTTTCCGATGAGAAGTGTTTGACCATCCACAGTACAGTCCGTAATTGGCTCCCCCTGAGTCTCGTCTCTGCTCACAAGAACCACTCGCTGTGAAGACAAAATTTGTCCACAGACAACGAGCTGCAGACCACTGCAGATAACTGGCTGAAAGCACAGGCGGCTGCTTTCTATGACGAGGATATTGGAAATTCATACAACACTACGACAACACTCTAAGTTGATGCGGCGAATATTTAGAGAAGGAGGTACAAGGTGTACCTCCTTTTCTCGTTTTCACTGTGGTTTACATGTCGCGACCGATTGGAACTTACTTTCTCGACAACCCTCGTCTAATCGTATACAGTAAACTAGAGATATGCAGCCACAGTTTGAGAAAGGGTAAAAATACGTTTGATATATGATAAGGGAAGAGGAGGGGATTAATTTTACGGTGCTATTTTGGTGACCGTGTTAGAAAATTGATGCACTAAACTTCGAAGTTCTGGTTTTTTTTTTATACATTCTGTACAGTCGAAGGTCCTACTTCTTTCTCCAACCTCAGACACGCTAATACACACCTCGTTGTTCCTTGAACCCACTGTAAACTGCACATTATCGGAAGAGGGTTAGCTCCTCTGCGTATGGGAATATCCAGGCCAATGGCCTTTTCAGATACCGTTGTTCGTTTGCATTATTCCGGCTGCGTACTACGGCAGAGACGAAAATGTTTAACATGTCGTACTGGCCTTTCCTACTTTCTACATCCACACCTACATGCATACTCCGCAAGCCACGTACGGTGCATGGCGGAGGGTACCCGGTACCAAAACTAGACATTTCCTTTCCTATTACACACTGAGTTAGAGCGACAGAAAAACGACCTTCTATATGCCTCTGTATGACCCCTAATTACTCATTTGTTATCTTCGTAGTCCCCACGCGAAATGTACGTAGCCGGCAGTAGAATCGCACTGTAGTCAGCTTCAAATGCCGGTTCTCTAAATTTTCTCTGCATTGTTCTTCGAAATCAATTGTCTTCTTCAGTCCTAGGATTCCCACACGAGCGCCAGAAGCATATCCGTGATACTTGCATGCTGATCGAACCTACCGGTAACAAATCTAGCAGCTCGCGGCTGAACTGCTTCGATGTCTTCCTTCAATCCGACCTGGTGCCGATCCCAAATACTGGAGCAGTGGACAAATATAATCTTACTCGTTTAAAAATGGTAGTTTTCAAACAATGATCGAACGGTTATTGCTGAACAGTATTATGATGAATGACTCAGATTTTTTAAAAGGTTTTGACGAGATACGCCGTGTGCAGTGCTTTCCGGTTAAAACTACCAACCACCCAGAATTTTATCTGTGAAGGCGAATAGTTTCCGATTTTAACTGAAAAAAAGTGTGATCGTAATTTGAATGGCGATTAACGTTCTATGTGTTGTTAGCTGCCCGAACATTATCTTTGATTCGGAGATGTTGTTGTTGTTATGGTCTTCAGTCCTGAGACTTGTTTGATGCAGCTCTCCATGCTACTCTATTCTGTGCAAGCTTCTTCATCTCCCAGTACCTACTGCAGTCTACATCCTTCTGAATCTGCTTAGTGCATTCATCTCTTGGTCTCCTCTACGATTTTTACCCGGCACGCTGCCCTCCAATACTAAATTTGTGATCCCTTGATGCCTCAGAACATGTCCTACCAACCGATCCTTTCTTCTAGTCAAGTTGTACCACAAACTCCTCTTCTCCCCTATCCTATTGAACACCTCCTCATTAGTTATCTGATCTACCCATCTAATCTTCAGCATTTATCTGTAGCACCCCATTTCGAAAGCTTCTATTCTCTTCATGTCCAAACTGTTTATCGTCCATGTTTCACTTCCATACATGGCTACACTCCACACAAATACTTTCAGAAACGACTTCCTGACACTTAAATCTATACTCGATGTCAACAAATTTCTCTTCTTCAGAAACGCTTTCCTTGCCATTGCCAGTCTACATTTTATATCCTGTCTACTTCGACCATAATCAGTTATTTTGCTCCCCAAATAGCAAAACTCCTTTAGTACTTTAAGTGTCTCATTTCCTAATCTAATTCCCTCAGCATCGCACGACTTAATTTGACTACATTCCATTATCCTCGTTTTGCTTTTGTTGATGTTCATCTTATATCCTCCCTTCAAGACACTGTCCATTCCGTTCAATTGCTCCTCCAAGTGCTTTGCTGTCTCTGACAGAAATACAATGTCATCGGCGAACGTTAAAGTTTTTATTTCTTCTCCATGGATTGTAATACCAATTCCGAATTTTTCTTTTGTTTCCTTTACTGCTTGCTCGATATACAGATTTAACAACATCGGAGAGAGGCTACAACCCTGTCTCACTCCCTTCCCAACCACTGCTTCCCTATCATATCACTCGACTCTTATAACTGCCATCTGGTTTCTGTACAAATTGTAAATAGCCATTCGCTCCCTGTATTTTACCCCTGCCACCTTCAGAATTTGAAAAAAGAGTATTCCAGTCAACATTGTCAAAAACTTTCTCCAAGTCTACAAATGCTAGAAACGTAGGTTTGCCTTTTCTTAGTCTAGCTTCTATGATAAGTCGTAGGGTCAGTATTGCCTCACGTGTTCCCATATTTCTACGGAATCCAAACTGATCTTCCCCGCGTTCGGCTTCTAGCAGTTTTTCCATTCGTCTGTAAAGAATCGCGTTATTATTTTGCAGCCGTGTCTTATTAAACTGATAGTTCGGTAATTTTCACATCTGTTAACGCCTGCTTTCTTTGGGATTGGAATTATTATATTCTTCTTGAAGTCTTAGGGTATTTTGCCTGTCTCATACATTTTGCTCACCACATGGTAGAGTTTTGTTAGGACTGGCTCTCCCAAGGCCGTCAGTAGTTCTAATGGAATGTTGTCTACTCCTGGGGCCTTGTTTCGACTCAGGTCTTTCAGTGCTCTGTCAAACTCTTCACGCAGTATCTTATCTCCCATTTCATCTTCATCTACATTCTCTTCCTTTTCTATAACATTGCCTTGTATAGTCCCTCTAAATACTCCTTCCACCTTTCTGTTTTCCCTTCTTTGCTTAGAACTGGGTTTCCATCTGAGCTCTTGATATTCATACAAGTGGTTCTCTTTTCTCCAAAGGATTCAGAGATATCACAGCGTAATCAGCTGATTTGCCAAAATAGTAATAATATTAATATTTCACTAAAAGAATTGTAAACACTTTACTTTATACAGTGTGTATCAAAAAGAATCATCCGATTTGGCACGCCTATATTTCTGAAAATAATAGACATATAAAATGAATATTGTTTTTGGAGAACTGGAAACTCAAAAAGCTTTTTTTCGTACCTTTTCATAGGTGTTCAATATGCCCTCCTTGAGATGCTCGGCATATGTCAAAGCGGTACTCAAATTGTTCCCACACGGCATCGGACATGTCATGAATTACAGCTTCCACAGCTGCTGTTATGCGATGTCTGAGTTCATTCATTGTGTTTGGTAATGGAGTCATATGAGCAGAGTCTCTTATAAACCCCCACAAGAAATAATGACATACAATCAGGTCCAGTGACCTTGGGGGACAGTAATGTAAGGCTGCATCATTTGGTCCAGTGCGACCGATCCATCGTTCAGTATTCCTTTGATTTAAAAATTCCCGCACTTCCAGATGCCAGTGTGGCGGTGCCCCATCCTGTTGGTAAGTGAAGTAGTTCGAATCAGTCTCCAACTGTCGGACAAGAACGTTCTCAAGCATATCGAGATATGTGCTCCCTGTGGCAGTGTCCTCAGCAAAGAAAAATGGACCACACATTTTACCGTGAGACTGCACAAAACACATTAAATTTAGGAGAGTCTCACTCATGTTATGTAACTTCATGTGGTTGTTCCGTTCCCCATATCTTCACATTATGACTGTTCACCTTTCGATTTTGATGGAATGTTGCCTCGGCACTAAACATTAAGCGTGGAGAAAAACGGATATCCTCCATCTTGCCGAGAACGATATTAGAGAACTTCGCACGTTGTTGTTTGTCACCTTCACGACGAGCTTGCAGCAGCTGAATTTTGTACGGTTTCACGTGTAAACGTCGACGCAGCACACGACAGACGAATATCGGGGGCATGCTGAGCTGTCGAGCTGCACGGCGAACGGATTTCTGCGGACTCCTTGTGAAACTATGGCGGATGCGTTCGACGTCTGTGTCAGACACTCGGGGACGGCCAGGCGATTTGCCGTTACTCAACCAACCTGTTTCTCGGAATTGTTCTTGCCATTCTAACGCTCTGTGCTGTAGGAGAATCGCCAAACCACACCTAGTACGAAAGTCACGCCGAACAGCTGTTACTGAGCGGCACTGCACAAAAAGTAGAAACAAAACGCTTTCTCTTGTGCCGACACCATTTTACTAGAACTGAAGTGGGCCCTACCTACCCGGAACCGTGAAAAACTCGAGAGTCTGCTTTTTCCAACACTACATCGTTTACGCACATATCTCAAATAACACAATACTTACGATTTGTTTAAAAATAAGACGATTATTTTTGATACGTACTGAATTTTAAGATTTCTTTTGCATCTGACTACAATACCTAAACGATGTTGTTTCACCTGTTTCTCATTTAAACCTTTACCACATTGCAACAAATATTTTGATATTAAAATCGTATTGGCGATAAGCACTATATCTTTTTTTCCTGTACAAAAATTGAGCACGGTAGGCTGGGACTGTTTTACTTATTTTCTGTTTTATTTACCAGCATTAGTACACCGGCTGCCGAAGTGTTGACTGACAGAAATATCTGAATATAGCATTTATTCTTTAGCATTTTGAACCTACGCCTCCTACTAATAAGCAAATAATATATAAAACTATATTTGGAATTATTTCTTTATGTTTCTGACAATGACAAGCGCAAAAAAGGTTACTTCTTTCCTTTGCGTGCGTTGTATTGCATCATGCGTTAGTGACTCCCACTATCACTTTACCCAATACTTTCGAAATTATACTCAAACAGCCATTTCAACGTCTGTGATTCTAAGCACGCTCTTCCTACTCTACTGCGTATTAACACAAGGGTCCAGAATATTATACGACACCGTGTTCGAAATGCTGTCTCAAAACAATCTTACATAGATCCTTAAAACTTACATAATATAAATTATTTGACTTCTAAAACTAGTTATGATAATAACCGTTTGTTGTCGTTGCGGCCAGCATGCCATTGACGTCAGAGAATGTCTATAGTTCACGTACTCGTTAGTAAAAGAATATGGTGTCGCTACATAAGTCCCAGCCAGACTCATGTAGACTATGTGATCAAAAGTATCTGGACACGTGGCTGAAAATGACTTTCAAGCTCGTGGCGCCCTCCATCGGTAATGGTGGAATTTAGTATGCTGCTGGCCCACCCTTAGCCTTGATGATAGCTTTCACTCCCGCAGGCATACGTTCAGTCAGGTGCTGGAAGGTTTCTTGGGGAATGGCAGCCCCTACACGGAGTGCTGCACTGAGGAGAGGTATCGATGTCGGTCGGTGAGGCCTCGCGCGAAGTCGGAGTTCCAAAACATACCAGAGGTGTTCTGTAGGATTCAGGTCAGGGCTCTGTGCAGGCCAGTCCATTACAGGGATGTTGCTGTCATGTAACCACTCCGCCACACGCCGTGCATTATGAACAGGTCCTCGATCGTACTGAAAGATGCAATTGCCATCCCAGAATTTCTCTTCAACAGTGGGAAGCAAGAGCGTGCTTAAAACAATAATGTAGACCTGTGCTGTGATAGTGCCACGCAAAACAACAAGGCGTGCAAGCTCTCTCCATGAAAAACATCACCACACCATAACACCACCGCCTCCGAATTTTACTGTTGCCACTACACACGCAGGCAGATGTCGTTAATCGGGCATTCGCCATACGCGCATCCCGCCATCGGATCGCCACGTTGTGTACCGTGATTCGTCACTCCACACAATGTTTTTCCACTGTTCAATTGTCCAATGTTTACGCTCCTTACACCAAGTGAGGTGTCGTTTGGCATTTAGCGGCGTGATGTGTGGCTTATGAGCAGCCGCTCGACCATGAAATCCAAGTTTTCTCACCTCCCGCCTAACTTTCATAGTACTTGCAGTGAATCCTGATGCAGTTTGGAGTTCCTGCGTGACGCTCTGGATAGATGTCTGCCTATTACACATTACGACCCCCTTGAACTGTCGGCGGTCTCTGTCAGTCAGCCGGCCGGTGTGCCCGAGAGGTTCTAGGCGCTTCAGTCTGGAACCGCACGACCGCTACGGTCTCAGGTTCGAATCATGCCTCAGGCATGGCTGTGACTGATGTCCTTAGGTTTAAGTAGTTCTAAGTTCTAGTGCACTGATGACCTCAGATGTTAAGTCCCATAGTGCTCAGAGCCATTTGAACCATTTTTTTCTGTCAGTCAACAGACGAGGTCAGCCTGTACACTTTTGTGCTGCACGTGTCCCTTCACGTTTGCACTTCAGTATCGGAAACAGTGGACCTAGGGATGTTTAGGAGTGTGGAAATCTCGTGTACAGACGTATGACGCAAACGACACCCAGTCACCTGACCACGTTCGAAGTCCGTGAGTTCCGCGGAGCGCCCCATTCGGCTCTCTCACGATGTCTAATGACTACTGAGGTCGCTGATACGGAGTACCTGGCAGTAGGTGGCAGCACAATGCGCCTAATATGAAAAACGTATGTTTTTGGGAGT
This sequence comes from Schistocerca piceifrons, assembly GCF_021461385.2. Lineage (NCBI taxonomy): Eukaryota > Metazoa > Arthropoda > Insecta > Orthoptera > Acrididae > Schistocerca > Schistocerca piceifrons. The sequence goes on along the minus strand of NC_060147.1, from coordinate 42,745,540 downwards.
CTCAGGATACTTTTGATCTCATAGTGTATACCTGAGTTGTTAAATCCGTTCCCAAAATAACAGACACTTGTTCAGTTACTGTTTGATGTGTGCTGAAATCATCTTACTCAGTTCTGTATAAGACTTCAATGCCGTTGTCTTTTCCAGGATGAAAAGGACGCAAGCGAACATTAACGACTACTTCGACGAGATCACGCCCCAGATCAAGGACTTCTTCATCACGGCGGGACTCGACCCTCTGCAGTTGCCAGACCTCGTCCAGAACTTCAGCGTGGTGAGTCTTAATTGCCAGATGGTAGCCCCAGCATTATGAGAACGAGGGTTCGTAGCCATGTGTATACCAGGCGTCTGAGACAAGACGTCGGTAGCTGTAGCTACATCTGGTCTTACGACTCTGAGGTTGTGTGCTTGTAGTCATATCTAATTGTGTGCCGGCCGGGGTGGACGAGCGGTCCTAGGCGCTACAGTCTGCAACCGCGCGACCGCTACGGTCGCAGGTGCGAATCCTGCCTCGGGCATGGATGTGTGTGATGTCCTTAGGTTAGTTAGGTTTAAGTAGTTCTAAGTTCTAGGGGACTGGCGATCTCAGATGTTAAGTCCCACAGTGCTCAGAGCCATTTGAACCATCTAATTGTGTATCAAGACTTCGAGATTGGGCATCAGTTACTACATCTACGCCTGTATCAGGACTCTGGCCTTACATCTTGTAGCTAGATCTGTATGAATATCAGGCCTCTGGATAGGGCATCTCTAACTAGTTTTTATTTGTTTATTTTTATTTACACGTCAAAGTTCGGTAGGACCTAATTGAGGAGCAAATCTCCAAATTCATGGAACTAGATTACAACACAAATCTAATAACAGATAAAAATAAAATGTTTACCAATCCAAAAAAAGTCAAGCCTTAAGTTTAAGTAAAAGCAAACAACAATATAACGTAGGAATCAGCTTAATTCTCAAGGAACTCCTCAACAGAATGGAAGGAGTGACCCATGAGGAAACCCTTCAGTTTCTATTTGAAAGCACGTTGATTACTGGAAATATTTTTAAATTGTTGTGGTAGCTTTTTGAAAATGGATGCAGCAGCATACTGCAGACTTTTCTGCACAAGAGTTCAGGAGGTGCGACCCAAATGCAGATTGGATTTCTGCCTAGTATTTAGTGAGTGAAAGCTGCTACTTCTTGAGAATAAGCTGATACTGTTAGCAAGAAACGACAGTAAAGAATACATATATATATATATATATATATATATTGAGAGACTAATGTCAAAATACCCAGACTAGTCAACAAGGGTCGATAAGTGGTTCGCGAACCTACACCACGTATTCCCTGAGAGTAAAATATCCTTTTGGATTGGAATGAGTTACCCCAAAATATAATACTATACGACTTAAGCGAATGAAAATAACTAGACTAATTTTCGTGTAGAACGATCATTTACTTCAGATACCACTCTAATAATAAAAATGGCAGCATTAAGACTTTGAACAAGATCCTGAATGTGGCCTTTCCACAGCAGTTTACTATCTATCTGAACACATAGAAATTTTAACCGTTCAGTTTCACTAAACATATGCCTAGTCTGTGAAATTAAAACATCGGGATTTGTTGAATGGTGTGTTAGAAGTTGTAAAAACTTTGTCTTACTGTGATTTAGCGTTAGCTTATTTTCTACAAGCCATGAACTTATGTCATGAACTGCTCTGTTTGAAACAGAGCCAATGTTGCACACAACATCCTTTACTACCAAGCTAGTGTCATCAGAAAACAGAAATATTTTAGTTACCCATAACACTAGAGGGCATATCACTTATATAGTTAAGGAGCATGAGTGGCCCCAACACTGATCCTTGGGGCATCCCACATTTGACTGCACCCCACTCATATCCCACATCACAGCCATTCTCAACACTGTCAATAATGACCTTTTGCTGTCTCTTCATAAAGTAAGAGGTGAACCAATTGTGAGCTACTCAGCATATTCTGTAATTGTTCTACTTCTGGATCAATATTTTGTGATCAACACAATCAAACACCTTACTTAAACCAAAAAATATGCCGGGCGGTCTGAACCTCTTGTTTAACCCATCCAGTACCTTACAGAGAAACGAGAATGTAGCTTTGTCAGTTGTTAAACGATTTCTAAAGCCCAACTGTACATTTCATGTCAAATTATGTGATATAAAATAATAAATTATCCTTACACACACAGCCTTTTCAATAACTATAGCAAATACTGATGGTATAGAAATAGGTCTAAAATTATCTACATTATCCCTTTCTCCCTTTTTGAAAAGCGGCTTTACTACCGAGTACTTTAATCGTTGAGGAAACTGACCATTTCTAAAGGAAAACTTACAAATATGATTAAGTACAGAGCTAACATGTGCAGTACAGTACTTTCATATTCTGCTAGGCAGTCCATCATATCCATGAGAGTCCTTAGTCTTCAGTGATTTAATTACTAAGTCGTTCTCCCCTCTTGTCTGTATCACAGATGAGTGTATCAGACAACAGTCTCGGAAAGGCATTTGCCAAGAGAATTGTATGATTTTTATTTGATTCACCATCAATGCTAAGAAAGTTATTGTTAAATATTGTACATATATCTGATTTATCAGTAACAGAAACATTTTTACTACGAACTTACTACTTCTATACTAGTGTTCTGAGACTAGGCATTAGTAGCTATATGTAAATATATACCAGTTGTTTGTAGCTGTGTCTGCATCTTTATATGGACTCTGAGACAAGAAGTTTGTAGCTAAATTTAAATATATCTCAGCGCACCCAGACTTGACGTTTGTAGCTACGCCTACATCAATACCTAGGGTCTGAGATTGGACATTGGTAGCTGCAATTATTTGCCCATATCTATATACTAGAGATCCATAATTCATCTACATCAATACCAAGGCTCTGGACTGGGCGTTTGTAATTGGATGTACACCTGTACAAGGCCTATATATTAACGAACACCAGGTTTCTAAGATTAGGCTTTCCCAACAGCTACGAATAATGAAGTTCCAGAAGTAACATACACCTAGTTTCATTTCATTGCTCCACTTTGTATCTCCAACCATTCCACAGTGGGGGGAATGGGTGCATGGCTTCTCAAAGTGGGAGTTGGTCTTAATGAGCTGAAGGTACAATCTGTCATCTCATTCAAATAGCTGGTGGTAACTATTTGTAGCTACACAAAGAGAAACAGTCACATAGCCTCAGCTGTACCTAAAGCATATTACAGGCTTTGACTCATTACATGGAAGCAGGGAACTATAGTTTGTTTGTAAATAAATAACCGGCTTGGAATACTCTTCAAGTGTATGGGTGAATATTATGATATGACTTAACGTAATTAAAAGTTACTGTATTGTTGGCCTAATAGTAATTAGAAGATTTCTAGGATATTAATTTTAATAGTATTTGTGAAGATAATTTCCAATAGAGTAGGACGGATGTTACATTAGAAGACGTCCTGGCAGGCTGCTGAATGCACGTGATCCAAGTATGTAACATATTTGTCCTTTGATTTTAAGCCCTTAAAAAACTTACGTAGGTAGGTTATAGTCCTAGTATTAGATTGACGTTCTGCACTTTTTATTTTTTTGGAGTCGGTAACTGTTGGCCACGCTTAACATCATTAGTATCTTGTGAAACAATTTTTTTATGAGGTTGTTGATGTTGTTGTTGTTGTTTTTGTTGTTTTCGCTGTTGTGCTCTTTAGTCCGAAGACAGATTTGATGCAGCTCTCCATGTTACTCTATGCTCTGCGAGTCTCTTTATCTCCGTCTAACTACTACATCCTTCTGAATCTGCTTACTGTATTCATCTCTTTCACTCCCTCAATTATTTTACCCCCCATCCCCAGTGCCCCACTACCGCCCCCCACATAAAATCCTCTGGTATTAAATTGGTGATCCCTCGATGTCTCAGAATGTATCCTACCAACTGATCCCTTGTTTTAGACAATTCGTGCGACACGTTTCTTGACTCCTCAATTCTCTTCAGTACCTCCTCATCAGTTACTTGATCTACCCATCTAATCTTCATCATTCTTCTGTAGGACTATATTACAAGAGCTTCAGTTCTCTTCTTGTCTGAACTGTTTATCGACCACGTTTGGGTTCCATACAGGGCTACACTCCACTCGATTACCTTCAGAAAAGACTTCCTTACACTTAAGTCTGTATTCAATCTTAACAAATTCTTCTTCATCAGAAACACTTTTCTTGACATTGTCAACCTATATTTTAGATACTCTCTACTTTGAAGCGGCATCCTCAAGATATTCTGAATCTAATACTATGTGCTTTCTTTAAATATGCTTCTGCTCTGGGAATACCCTTTCTTGTAATTATGTTTCCCCAAATCATTATCATGTAAGTCATTAGAAAATGGAAGTATGCGAATTAACCTAGTTTCTTCGATTTTAAGTAGTTTACAGTGACGATCATGTCTACTGCAAACACCACTCATTTAAGCCGCTTCATTAATTCTAATGAGCGTTTTCTCCAAATATAGCTGTCATCTGTCGATAGTCGAAATAGTTAAACACAATCTATTTCTTGTATTTCGTTATTGAGTTGACTGTTTGTTAAATCGTTGTCTTCTGTCTGAAGTTTTTGTATTGAGACTTATAAATTATTAATAATAATCCGTTTACCTTTAATCGTGCGTTAGTGTTCAAGAATCCCATTAGCTCCATTTCTGTAAGCTGTTTTTTGATGGAACACTAGTATCATCTGCTATATTAACAAATTTTCCATATCCTCACGATGCACGTACAATATCATACTATAAAAAAATAATACGTTGTGGTACACCAGTCTAATTGCTTTGATTACTAGTGGCTATTGTTCTTTGATCGACCCGTGTATCTGATGCTCTCTACTTTCTGTAATGCAGATAAGATAAAACGGCGTTAACCTTGTAAAGTCCTTCGACTGATACATTATTAGTGGTTATCAAGTTGAAAGCCAGATGATTAACAGGTTCCGCCCCGTTAATCATATTTTCGTCTAACAGTTTCCCTTGTGGCCCAAACAAATACGATTACGGTGGGTATCACAGGACAAAGTGCTACACTTAAACTCTGGGAGATGTGGAATGAAAAAGTGTTCTACGTCAGATTTCGCTGTTTTGAGTTTATTCTTCGTATCACAGTTCAATACCGCTAGTCGGTTTAAACCACGCAGAGTCGACTGGGAAAACGCAGTTCGTTCTCGCGTACCAGTTAGCACATTAATGGAAATGGTAATTAATGTATTTGTTTGCATTAACTGTCATAAAAGTCTGTCCTCGAAATAATTTGGTCGTGGTCGTAAGCTACGCCGTAAATGTCCAAACTCATATGAATGTTCAAGCTCATCAGTCACGTCAAAATCAAACGATATCAGTCGAAGAATGCCCTGTTTTCCAGAAGTGCTCGCCTTCGAGTTTCGCAGGAAAGCTACTACGAAGTCTGAAAGATAGGAGACGAGGTACTGGCGGAAGTAAAACTTTGAGGAGGGGTCCTGAGTCGTGCTTGGGTAGCTCAGTTGGTAGAGCGCTTGCCGCGAAAGGCAAAAGATCCCGAGTTCGAGTCGTGGTCCGGCACACAGTTTTAATCTGCCAGGAAGTTTCATTGGTAACTTACTTCAAATGGTCAGAAACGTAAAATTCTGTACTTCACAGAACGAAAATGTTTTAGTATGGTGTGACGACAATATCAACGAGACAATATTGGAATCGTTCAACTCTCACAAATAGCTGTGTGTAACAACTTGTATAGGTATGGAATGGAAGAATCACATGGACTAAGTCATTCGCAAAGCGTGTGGAAAATTTCAGTTTATTGCTAGAATACAAGGAAAACTCAGTCTTCAAAGGAGACTGCTTACAAAGCACTCTTGTGAACCTTCCTGGTCAAGTTTGTGGAACTCGTACCATTCAGGACTAAAGGAGATGCAGTTATCATATGGCATTATTGTCCAGGATACCCCGTCTGGGGTAGTTGGCCATGTTGAGGTCTGTTTAGTACTCGTAGAACTTCGACTTGTGCATCGATGATGACGAAATGATAATCAGGACAATACAACAGCCACTTCTTGGAGACGAAATTGGACAAACGACTCTACAGTCTAGAAGCCACAATGCTCACAATCAGAATGTGAGCTGCAGGCATCAAAAGAGATATTGAACGTGTATGTTACGGCCAAAGCCCGAAATTGGCCAAAGTGGGAACTGGCCGGCAAAGTCGCGAAGTGGCCAATGTCGCTTCAAATTGTTGAATCGGCCGGCCAGTTCGCCAAGTGTCTGCGACCCCCAAACTCCGAAGAAAGAAGCAAAGCAGATTTGATCGAGCAATTTCAAATTCTGTATCTTGTCTTCAGTTCGGGATCTCGCCGGCTAGTTTGGCTAGTGGCGTAGACAGATCGGCCAGAATTGGAAGATAAATAAAGAGTGGACGAATATGTATAATTTCAAGGTGCGTGCAGTCTATTTATTTTATCAATCTCACTTATAAAAAATATAAACTTTTTGCATTCACTTTATAAATCTTCCTTTAGCAGAACAGGTATTTACTTATTACAAGTAAAACTTTTATGACATTTGCAATTCCGCAGTATTTTCTTATATCTGCATTTGCAGCGATTTGTGGATCATTTAGGAGAGCAGTTGCATCGACTGCATAATTGACCACTGGTCAGTGACTGTGAAGACGATATGGTTCGTGGTGACTTTTCTTCTTTGCCCAGCGTGGGCAGTTTCTCTGAGAGAATAGACAACTCGTTTCAGGAATACAGTTGCTGCTTGAGGACTCCATGTTCTCTTTCCAGCCTGTAGAAAGCGCCATCGACTTTCATAACGACTGCAAGAACGCTTCCGCATCCTGCGTCAACGTCAGATGTACGAATGCGAACATAGTCTTCAACTTTTGCAAGTGGGGATTTTGCACATGAATTTTTAAGCATCTTCGCAATTTGTGCTTGCAAATTGTCGTGTGCTCCTGCCCTTTTCCTCGTAAATCTCTCGCTAGTTATTGCATAGATTCCAAATAATTTTTCACCCATATCCTTCCACTGCTTTATTACTTCTTCCACCAATTGCATGCACACCTTTGCTACAGTATATACAACAATGAGCTGCACCACACTGCTCTTCACAAACCACACATAACAGTTTAACCTTGTTATTGTCAGCAGGTCTAAGCAAAGAACAGTAGACAGAAAGGTGGAAGGAGTATATAGAGGGTCTATACAAGGGCGAAGTGCTTGAGGGCAATATTATTGAAATGGAAGAGGACTTAATGAGATGGAAGATACGACACGGTGTGAAGAATTTGACAAAGTACTGAAAGACCTAAGTCGAAACAAGGACCTAGGAATAGACAACATTCATTAGAACTACTGATATCCTTGGGAGAGCCAGCCGTGACAAAACTCTACCATCTGGTGAGCAAGATGTGTGAGACAGGTGACATACCCTCAGACATCAAGAAGAATGTATTAATTCCAATCACAAAGAAAGAAAGAAAGTGATGACAGGTGTTAAAATTACCGAATTAATAAGCCACCCCTGCAAAGTAATAACACGTGTTCTATACATACGAATGGAAAAACTAGTAGAAGCCGACCCCTCGGAAGATCAATTTAGATTTCGTAGAAATAGTGGAACATGTGAGGCAATACTGAACCTACGACTTATATCAGAAGTTAGATTAAGGAAAGTTTCTAGGATTTGTAGACTTAGAGAAAGCTTTTGATAATGTTGACTGGAATACTCTCTGTCAAACTCTGAAGGTGGCAGGGGTCAAAAATTAGGAGGCGAAAGGCTATTTACTATTTGAACAGAAACCAGATAGCAGTTACAAGGGCCGAGGTGCGTGAAAGAGAAGCTGTGGTTGAGAAGGGAGTGAGACAGGGTTGTAGCCTATCCCTGATGTTATTCAATCTGTATATTGAGCAGGCAGTAGAGGGAAGAAAGGAAATATTTGGAGTAGGAATTAAAATCCATGGAAAAGAAATAAAAACTTTGAGGTTCGCCGATGACATTGTAATTCTGCCAGAGATGGCAAAGGACGTGGAAGGGCAGTTGAACGGAATGGAGAGTGTCTTGAAAGGAGCATATAATATGAACGTCAACAAAAGCAAAACGAAGATAATGGAATGTAGTCGAATTAAATCAGGTGATGGTGAGGGAATTAGATTAGGAAATGAGACGCTTGAAGTAGTAAAGGAGTTTTGCTATTTGGGGTGCGAAATAACTGATGATGGTAGAAGTAGAGAGGATATAAAATGTAGACTGGCAATGGCATGGAAAGCGTTTCTGAAGAAGACAAATTTGTTAACATCGAGTATAGGTTTAAGTGTCACAAAGTCGTTTCTGAAAGTATTTGTATGGAGTGTAGCCATGTATGGAAATGAAACGTGGACGCTAAATAGTTAAGACAAGAAGAGAACAGAAGCTTTCGAAATGTGGTACTACAGAAGAATGCTGAAGATAAACTGGTAGATTACGTAACTAATGAGGAGATACTAAATAGAAGTGGGGAGAAGAGGAATAAGTGGCACAACTTGACTAGAACAAGGGAGCGGTTGGTCGGACACGTTCTGAGGCATCAAGGGATCACCCTTTAGTATTGGAGGGATGTGCGGAGGGTAAAAATCGTAGAGCGTGACTAAGGCATGAGTACACTAAACATATTCAGAAGGGTGTAGGTTGAAATATCTACTTGAAGATGAAGAACCTTGCATAGGATGGAGGAGCATGGAGAGCTGCATCAGACCAATTTCTGGACTGAAGACCACAACAAGAAAATTGTTAGGTAACTGGTGTCGACTTTCCGATGGTTCGACCTCCACGGTGGCTGTTGAATTTGTCAGGAAGAAAAACAAAGAACTTAGGCAGGACCTTCTCCGAAAAGCAGCGGCTACTATGTGCATGGTACAGTTAACAACACTAAGGGTGAGAGGCGTGCTACCTACTGTACATTGTTGCCTCCCCACAGTAGGCAGTGGCACTTAAACAGGGATTTCCCGACGTATGTGTAATGACGTCGCGGTTCGGTCAGGAAAACTAGTGAAATGGCTGGCCAATGTCAGATGTACACCGATTCTTTCAAGTAATCGGTCTTTGGCCAGTCCTCTATGCCAAAATGCGAAATTGCCGGCCAATTCGCTTTCTGGTCAACTGATCGGTCTTCGTACTTTGGCCGTAACAAATACAAAGGAGTGTGTGCGCATGATCACGTATCTGCTTGGTGTCTGAGAAAGAGCCACAGAGGGGTTGAGAAAATTTAACTGGCAGATGTTTCAAGACATTCAAAAACTATACTGTGGAAGCTTACTTACGAAGTTCTGAGAACCATGAATTTAACAGTGATTTATAGTCTATGGATGTAGATGTATATGAGGATGATGTGCCAGAGACTGAACTGAAGTGGCCATTTGGCTTGGACTCTCTTTCCAGACGAACCTGCTGGGCATCTTGTGGTACGCTGAGGGAGGGCTTAGACCTGACTGCAGCACTGGATGTAGATGTACACTACTGGCCATTAAAATTGATACACTACGAAGATTACGTGCTACAGACGCAAAATTTAACCGACAGGAAGGAGTGCTGTGATACGCAAATAAATAACTTTTCAGGGCATTCACACAAGGTTCGTGCCGGTGGCGACACCTACAACGTGCTAACACGAGGAAAGTTTCCATCCGATTTCTCATACACAAACAGCAGTTGACCGGCGTTGCCTGGTGAAACGTGGTTGTGATGCCTCGTGTAAGGAGGAGAAATGTGTACCATCACGTTTCCGACTTTGTTTCCGGATTGTATCCTATCGCGATTGCGGTTTATCGTATCGTGACATTGCTGCTCGCATTGGTCGAGATCCAATGACTGTTAGCAGAATATGGAATCTGTGGGTTCAGGACGGTAATACGGAACGCCGTGCTGTATCCCAACGGCCTCGTATTACAAGCAGTCGAGATGACAGGCATCCGCATGGTTGTAACGGATCGTGCAGCCACGTCTCGATCCCTGAGTCAGCAGATGGGGACGTTTGAAAGACAACAACCATCTGCACGAACATTTCGACGACTTTTGCACCAGCATGGACTATCAGCTCGGATATTATGGCTGCGGCTACCCTTGATGCTGCATCACAGGCAGGAGCGCCAGCGATGGTGTACTCAACGACGAACCTGGGTGCACGAATGGCAAAACGTCATTTTTTCGGATGAATCCATGTCCTGTTTATACCATCATGATGGTCGCATCCGTGCTTGGCGACATCGCGGTGAACGCGCATTGGAAGCGTGTATTTGTCATCGCCATACTGGCGTATCACCCGGCGTGATGGTATGGGGTGCCATTGGTTACACGTCTCGGTCTCTTCTTGTTCGCATTGACGGCACGTTGAACAGTAGACGTTATATCTCAGATGTGTTATGGCCCGTGGCCCTACCCTTCAGATGACTGGGTGTTGTGTGATGTCCTTAGGTTAGATAGGTTTAAGTAGTTCTAAGTTCTAGGGGACTGATGACCATAGATGTTAAGTCCCATAGTGCTCAGAGCCAGAAAAAGCCAGCCTACCCTTCATTCGATCCCTACATTTGAGCAGGATAATGCACGACCGCATGTTGCAGGTCCTGTACGGGCCTTTCTGGATACAGAAAATGTTCAACTGATGCCCTTGCCAGCACATTCTCCAGATCTCTCACCAATTGAAAACGTCTGGTCAATGGTGGCCGAGAAACTGGCTCGTCAGAATACGCCAGTCACTACTCTTGATGAACTATGATATCGTGTTGAAGCTGCATGGGTAGCTGTACCTGTACACGCCATCCAAGGTCTGTTTGACTCAATGCCCAGGCGTAACAAGGCCGTTATTGTGGCCAGAGGTGGTTGTTCTGGGTACTGATTTCTGGGGTGATTCCTGATATGCGCCCAAATTGCGTGAAAATGTAATCACATGTTAGTTCTAGTATAATACATGAATCCAATGACTACCCGTTTATCATCTGGATTTCTTCTTGGTGTAGTAATTTTAATGGCCAGTAGTGTAGATGTCGATAATGTGGTGAGGAGTGAATTGGAGTGGCCATTTGGATTGTTCTTTCCAGATGGTCTACTGGAAATCATGTAGCATGGCGAGCTAGGGATCAAGTTAGCTGGCTCATCAGATGTAGATGTAGATGTAGATGATGTGGTGAGTCCTGAAGTGAAGTGGACGTTTGGGTTGGACTTTCTTCCTGACAGTCTTGCTGAGTATCTTGGGACAGGACGATCTGGGGCTGAAGACCCCCTCGTTCAGTGGGTCTGGATGTAGATGAAGAGGAGGTGCTGAGGGATAAATTGGAGTGACCATTCAGCTTCGATTCTTTATTTTCCAGACAGACATGCTGGGTGTTGAATATAGTGGCGACCTGGGGCTCAAGACCAGCTGGTTCACATGATCTGGTCGTAGATGTAGATGAGGTGGTGAGGAGTGAACTGGATTGACCATTCAGCTTGGATTCTTAATTTTTTCAGACGGACCTGCTGGGTATCGAATGGACTGGAGAACTGGGGCTCAAGACTGGCTGGCTGACTGACCTGTCGCTCTTCCAGAGGAGTGGAGATGCTTACGTCAGCTACGACGACCTGGAGCTCAACATCAGCATCAGCCTGGCGTTCCCAGACGTGGCGGTGAGTCCCACACGAAGCCACACAGCAGAAGCTAACTGATCTGTATCTTCTCCATGTGACCAGTAGTATTATACTGAATAAAGTCTCTCCAGTTGTCAAGCCGCATCATTTCGAATTAGAGACTTGAGCTTTAAGCACTGCCTCTGCAATCGTCATCAGCACAGAAAAACAACTGACTGCTGCTCCTGTCAGAGCTTTCTGCTTAAATTTGCTCGATAGCATTGTGTCGAAAACCTTCAGGAAGGGCTGAGCTCTGAGCAAGTGTGTCCTTCCACAGGACCGAGTCATGTCAGCCAGTGCAAGGAGCCAGCACTTCGCATGGTGATGGTTGGGGCAGCTTTCGAAGGCTCAAATGATTAATTAAAAATGATAAATCCTGGTGTGCTACCACTACAGACTCAGAGGATACACATTTGTATTATATAGAGCTGACATTCCCGTTCTTTCACTTCTTCAGGATCAGCTATTATTTTTAAATGCGAACATTTTAGCTTATCCTTTACCGTGATTGTTATCGACATTAAATGAAACAACAATTTTATTGTTACCAGTAACTATTTATTTATCTCTAAGACGCGTTTCAAAGGTTTAAACCTCTATCATCATGGGGATTTACATTTGTCAATATCACATTTGTGTGTTTGGTCACAGGTTCTTTTCACTGTCGTAACACATCACATGCATACTGTCATATTTTCATAACTGAGGAAACTGTAGTAAACAAATTTTTACAAAATATGACAGTATACATGTGATGTGTTACGACTGTGAAAGGAACCTGTGACCACTGGAGACAGTGCCACAAGTTCCTCCAAAATATCGTAACACAACATACACACAAACGTCATATTAACAAATGCAAATCCACCTGGTGATGGAGGTTTAAACCTTTGAAACGCGTCGTGGAGACAAATAAACAGTGACTGGTAGCAGCAAACTTGTTCTTTCATTTAATCAGCTATTATTTATTTTTACTATTATTTGATTTTAATCGACAAAGTGACAAATTATAACAATATTTAAAACCTTCATGTAAGCCGAATATAAATTGTACATCTGAAGGTTAGTTTGAACTTCGCTTTTTTACTGAACATGCTTCTAATAGTGTTTGTTCCCAGAAGTGAGAGATGCGGTAAGCTACATGATTACGACAGTATTCCACAGTGATGAGTCTTATAGTGACCGTATATCATTTTCTCAGCTCACTGGGCACGTTTTGACTGCCGTGGCAGTTTACTGTTTGGAGTGTGCGCACTTCATCTCACAACGTATTTCATGGTTGGAATTACAGAAGAAGGTTTATGGGCTAATGTGTCTTGATTTTCAACGTTTTCTTATTAATTTGAATTATCTTGACCTTTCACCAAGCAACCGATTCCACCCGTCTGCTTTGACCCATGACATAATGGAGTTGTGGTGTGTGACTTCACTATGGCACGGAATTTTTTAGTTGTCTGTGTTTGTAGATGTCATAGTGTTGTATTTGATCGTGCCCTCTGGTGGTGGACGTAGGCTTGTTGAGTTAACCGTGTGTTGTTGGGTTCATTTGAGTTCTGGTTGTCATCGTCGTAGTTTTGAAGCTAGGTCGTTGGTGCGGTAACTTGGGTCGTGGAAAGGGTCTTCAGTGAGTTATTAAGGTTTTTTTGTTCATGTGTTTGGCGTTTTTGTTAGATCTGATTAGTTTGGTATTTAATGTGCGGAAAAAAGTTTTTTTTTCTGTATGGCTATGACAATGACGTTCATGAGTGTATCATTACGTTCCAAAATGGATGATGATATGATGTCCAACATACAGTTTCTGCAGGTGTTCGGTCTGATTGCTGAATATATTAGGTGTCACGTTTGTGGCAACAGCATGAGGTTGACGAGATTTCAGGCGCCTCGGACCAGGGACATGTAGATATGACTTTGTCGGTGCGTGTGTGCGTAAGTGTGTGTGAGGTTGTCAACCTAGGTGGTATTGCCGGAGGCTTCTGTTAGTAAACAGCTTTTGTTTTTGTGTTATTCTACAGTAATTGCGATGTCTTGTGTTTTGTGTATTTATGGTAGGTAGCTTGTGTTTTAATTGGTGTAGCTAATATGGGGTATTTGAGTTTCTGAGTTGTTGGGGTTTTGGTTCCACTTTCCGGAGTTGCCGGTGCTTGTTTTTTGGTATCGATAGCTGCATTTGAGCTGTAGGTCAATGGAAATGTCCGATTCCACTTTTCATAGTTATAGGTGTTGACTTTTGGCATCGATAGCTGCGGTTGAGCTTTCAAGGGAAATATCCGATTCCTGTTGTTTCGTTGGTGTAACGGAAAGTTGTAATTTCAATTTTTATATGTTATTTGTTTTGGGATGGTGCGGTGTTTTTTTATTGTTGTATGTTAAGCTTATTCCTGCCCTTAATTCCCAATTTTTCGCTGTTGTCATGTCAGTTTCATTTTATTTTTCGAGTGAGACGTTACGGTGTCACTTTCATTTTTGTTAGCGTCTGTTGGCGTGTGTATCTAGTAACGTCATAGTTATGTTGTATACGCTGGAAGTAGCCGTTTCCGTCATATTGATGACGTCATGGATCCAAGCAGATGGGCAGAATCGGACACTTCTGTAATGCCCTGATTGCCCTTATTCATAATCATTCCACTGTACGTTTTGGTGATGTGGAGATGCTTGTTCAAAAACTGCAACCGCTTCAATTGTATTGCGATTAAGAAAAGTATGTTTATATGGACACACAGAGTTGAACCAAAATATTACTGCCAAGTGATTAACTGCGAGCTGATTCATCTCTGGAAATCATCATTGCAGGGGTTCTACGTGGCATGGATTTGGACATCTCCTCGGTGAGGTTTCCTGAGGGTTGTGGCATCAAATGTCTCTGCACAAGTCACAAAATGGCTGTACATTTAGGGCTGGTAGTTTGCTGGTACCGAATAGCAACCCAGTTATCTTTCATCAGATTGAGAACTAGCCGTTTCCGCCATAGTGATAACGTCGTTGGTCTAAGCAGAGAGGTAGAATGGGACGCTTCTGTATTGCCCTGATTGCCCTCATTCATAACTGTCCTACTGCATCTGATTTTCGTGGTTAAGACATAATCGTGAATTCAAGGTCTTGCTCTTCAAACACCTATAGCCTGATGCTGGCGTCGAATCATAGAGTGTTATCCTGCTGGAAGATTACATCCCTACTGAGGAAGGCAGCAGGTGTACGAGGGTGCAGAAAGTCGACAATAATGTTGACATAGTCCAAAGCTGCCACGGTCCCATGCTGTCATGGTTTGCGGGTCTGAAGAGCACGCCAGTTGTCTTCCATCAGATTGAGAACTAGCCATTTCCGCCATATTGATGACGTCATGGGTCAAAGCAGACAGGTGGAATCGGACGCTACTGTAACTCACTGATCGCCCTTATTCATAAATGTTCCACCGTTTGTGAATCTGGTGGCTAAGACATTATATTGACTTCACTGTCTTGCTCCTCAATCCACTATAGCCCGATGTTGGCGTTGTGACATAGTGTGTTATCCTGCTGGAAGATTCCATAGCTACTGAGGTAGGCAGCAGGTATACGAGGGAGCAGGAGGTAGACAGTATTGTTGACATAGTCCAAAGCTGCCATGGGCCCGTGCTGCCATGGTTTGCAGGCGCCGAATAGCACCCAAGGTGTCTTCCATCAGATTGAGAACTAGCCGTTTCCGCCATATTGATAACGTCATGGGTCAAAGCAGACAGGTGGAATGGGACGCTTCAGTAATGCACTGATCGCCCTTGTCCATAAATGTTCCACCGTACGTGAATTTGGTGGCTAAGATATTATCTCAAATTCACTATTTTGCTCCTCAAACCTCTATAGCCTGATGCTGGCGTTGTGTCATAGAGAGTTATCATGCTGGGTGATTCCATCGCTACTGAGGAAGGCATCAGGTATATGAGGGTGCTGGAGG
Organism: Schistocerca piceifrons; assembly: GCF_021461385.2. Classification (NCBI taxonomy): domain Eukaryota; kingdom Metazoa; phylum Arthropoda; class Insecta; order Orthoptera; family Acrididae; genus Schistocerca; species Schistocerca piceifrons. Next base: position 42,729,937 of record NC_060147.1, on the reverse strand, counting down.
TCGACAATAATGTTGACATAGTCCAAAACTGCCATGGTCCCATGTTGCCATGGTTTACGGGCGCCGAATAGCACCCAAGGTGTCTTCCATCAGATTGAGAACTAGCCGTTTCCGCCATATTGATAACGTCATGGGTCAAAGAAGACAGGTGGAATCGGACGCTTCTGTAATGCACTGATCGCCCTTATTCATTAATGTTCAACTGTAAGTGAATTTCATGGCTAAGACATCATTTTAAATTCACCATCTTGCTCCTCAAACCACTGTAGTCCGATGCTGGCGTTGTGACGTAGTGTGTTATCCTGCTGGAAGATTCCATAGCTACTGAGGAAGACAGCAGGTATACGAAGGTGCAGGACTTCGACAGTAATGTTGACATAGTCCAAAGCTGCCATGGTCCCACGCTGCCATGCTGCCATTGTTTGCGGGCACTAAATAGCATCCAAGTTGTCTTCCATCAGATTGAGAACTAGCCGTTTCCGCCATATTGATAACGTCATGGGTAAAAGCAGACAGGTGGAATCGGACGCTTCCGCAATGCACTAATTGCCTTTGCCCATAAATGTTCAACTGTAAGTGAATTTCATGGCTAAGACATCATCTTGAATTCACCAGCCTGCTCCTCAAACCACTATACCCCGATGCTGGCGTTGTGACATAGTGTGTCATCCTGCTGGAAGGTTCCATAGCTACTGAGGAAGGCAGCAGGTATACGAGGGTGCAGGAGGTCGACAGTAGACTTAGTCCAAAGCTGCCATGGTCCTATGCTGCCATGGTTTGCTCCTGCCGAATAGCATCCAAGGTGTCTTCCATCAGATTGAGAACTAGCCGTTTCCACCATATTGATAACGTCATGGGTCAAAGAAGACAGGTGGAATCGGACGCTTCTGTAATGCACTGATCGCCCTTATTCATTAATGTTCAACTATAAGTGTATTTCATGGTTAAGACATCGATTCTGGCGTTGTGTCATAGTGTGTTCTGCTGGGAGATTCCATAGCTACTAAGGAAGGCAGCAGGTATACAAGGGTGCAGGAGGTCGACAGGAATGTTGACATAGTCCAAAGCTGCCATGGTCCCATGCTACCATGCTGCCATTGTTTGTGGGCGCTGAATAGCACCCCAGTTGTCTTCCGTCAGATCGAGAACTAGCCGTTTTCGCCATATTGATAACGTAATGGGTCAAAGCAGACAGGTGGAATCGGACGCTTCTGTAATGCACTGATCGCCCTTATTCATAAATGTTCAACTGTAAGTGAATATTATGGCTAAGACATCATTATAAATTCACCATCCTGCTCCGCAAACCACTATAGCCCGATGCTGGCGTTGTGGCATAGAGAGTTATCTTGCTGGAACATTCCATCGCTATTGAGGAAGGCATCGGGTATACAAGGGTGCAAGAGCTCGACAATAATGTTGACATAGTACAAAAGCTGCCACGGTCTGATGCTGCGAACTAAAGTTGTCTTCCATCAGATTGAGAACTAGCCGTTTCCGCCATATTGATAACGTCATGGGTCAAAGCAGACAGGTGAAATCGGACACTTCTGTAATGCACTGATCGCCCTTATTCATAAATGTTCCACTGTACGTGAATTTGGAAGCTAAGACATCACATTGAATTCACTATCTTCCTCTTCAAACCACTATAGCCCGATGCTGGCGTTGTGACATAGTGTGTTATCCTGCTGGATGATCCCATAGCTACCGAGGAAGGCAGCAGGTATACGAGGGTGCAGGACTTCGACAGTAATGTTGACTTAGTCCAAAGCTGCCATGGTCCTATGCTGGCATGGTTTGCGCCCGCCGAATAGCATCCAAGGTGTCTTCCATCAGATTGAGAACTAGCCGTTTCCACCATATTGATAACGTCATGGGTCAAAGCAGACAGGTGGAATCGAACGCTTCTGTAATGCGCTGATCGCCCTTATTCATAAATGTTCAACTGTAAGTGAATTTCATGGCTAAGACATCATTATAAATTCACCATCCTGCTCCTCAAACCACTATAGCCCAATGCTGGCGTTGTGACATAGTGTGTCATCCTGCTGGAAGGTTCCAAAGCTACTGAGGAAGGCAGCAGGTATACGAAGGTGCAGGAGGACGGCAGTAATGTTGACATAGTCCAAAGCTGCCATGGTCCCATGCTACCACGCTGCCATTTTTTGTGGGCGCTGAATAGCACCCCAGTTGTCTTCCATAAGATTGAAAACTAGCCGTGTCCGCCATATTGATAACGTCATGGGTCAAAGCAGACAGGTGGAATCGGACGCTGCTGTAATGCGCTCATCACCCTTATTCATAAATGTTCCAGTCTACATGAATTTGGTGGCTAAGACATTATATTAATTTCACTGTCTTGCTCCTCAAACCACTATAGCCCGATGCTGGCGTTGTGGCATAGAGAGTTATCTTGCTGGAACATTCCATCGCTATTGAGGAAGGCATCGGGTATACGAGGGTGCAGGAGCTCGACAATAATGTTGACATAGTACAAAGCTGCCACGGTCCAATGCTGCGAACTAAAGTTGTCTTCCATCAGATTGAGAACTAGCCGTGTCCGCCATATTGATAACGTCATGGGTCAAAGCAGACAGGTGGAATCGGACGCTTCTGTAATGCACTGATCGCCCTTATTCATAAATGTTCCACTGTACGTGAATTTGGAAGCTAAGACATCACATTGAATTCACTATCTTGCTCTTCAAACCACTATAGCCCGATGCTGGCGTTGTGACATAATGTGTTATCCTGCTGGAAGATTCCATAGCTACTGAGGAAGGCAGCAGGTATACGAGGGTGCAGGAGGTCGACAATAATGTTGGCATAGTCCAAACCTGCCATGCCCCCATGCAAGTCCAGGTGATTGTTTCCTTACGCTGCGGGTATTCCATTCCAACCTGGTGTTTCCACTGTTTGTACCGAGTGCGATGAGAGGCTGACACCTGTAGTGACGTGCTCGTCGGTCGTGTGCGCAGCTATCGTACGACTACGTGGCGCAGATCATGGGCATCGGTCCAGAGGGCGCGGTGCACGGCAAGGTGGAGAACCTGATCGTGCACATCGAAGCGGGCGGCAAGCTGTCCGACCTCACGCTGGCGCTCTACGACTTCCAGTACCTCGACTACGGGTGAGTACTCCGTCTGCCTCTGCACACTTCGCCGGCAGTCGCTCCGCTGCAAACTGTTTACTTCCGTCGCCAGCGGTTCTAGGCGCTTCAGTCCGGAACCGCGCTGTTGCTACGGTCGCAGTTCCGAATCCTGCTTCGGGCATGGATGTGTGTGATGTCCTTAGGTTAGTTAGTTTTAAATAGTTCTAAGTACAGGGGACTCTTGACCTCAGATGTTAAGTCCCATAGTGCTTACAGCCATTTGAACCGTCTTTTTTTTCCGTCGCCATTTTCGTTCCCTTAGGTATGCCATAGTATCAGAAGCAGCATGTGGTCTTATAACACCTCCGTTTTTATCCTGACCTGATCGAACAGCAGCCCAGTATTTATTATTAACATGACCGTGAACCTAATGGGGCTGGTAATTGGAATTGACTGCTACGGAAGTTGTTACTTTCCATTTCGTCCTGTTCAATACTGTAATACTGAATGTGTGGTACTAACAATGGAACCTCCCCATCGCACCCCCCCCCCCCCGCACCCCCTCAGATTTAGTTATAACTTGGCACACTGGATAGGCCTTGAAAAACTGAACACAGATCAGTTGAGAAAACAGGAAGAAGTTGTGTGGAACTGTGAAAAAAATAAGCAAAATATACAAATTGAGAAGTCCATGCGCAAGATAGGCAACATAACGGAATGTGTAAGCTCAGGAGCGCCGTGGTCCTGTGGTTAGCGTTCAAGCCCCTCGAGTGAAAAGTTTACTTTCTTTATTTTCGTAAAGTTGTGATCTGTCCGTTCGTTCATTGACGTCTCTGTTCACTGTAATAAGTTTAGTGCCTGTGTTTTGCGACCGCATCGCAAAACCGTGCGATTAGTAGACGAAAGGACGTGCCTCTCCAATGAGAAGTTATGATCTGTCAGTTCGTTCATTGACGTCTCTGTTCACTGTAATAAGTTTAGTGTCTGTGTTTTGCGACCGCACCGCAAAACCGTGCGATTAGTAGACGAAAGTACATTCCTCTCCAATGGGAACCGAAAACATTTGATTGCAAGGTCATAGGTCAACCGATTCCTCCACAGGAAAACACGTCTGGTATATTCTATACGACACTGGTAGCGGCATGTGCGTCACATGACAGGAATATGTTGTCGACCCACCTAACTTGTACACTTGGCGAATGGGTAAAAAGATTCTTCTACCTTGCCCGATTTAGGTTTTCTTGTGGATAATAACTCCCAAAAAAGTGATGAAAACATAAGAGTTTGTCTCATAAACTGCAACATATGTATGCAACAGTTTCACAATCACACAGTTTTCCCTGCGCTCTGTCAAAACATATGTTTTTAACGTTTTCCAATTTTTTCCGTGTGTAGACCGTCAAATCCTGCATATGTCCAAGCAAATCTGAACATGTACTGGAATTTTGGAGAGCGAAGTTGATTATGTGTGAGTGCCTGAACTTTGATAATTGACACACGTCAATTGCTAGAAAATAAAAAAGTTAAAATTTTTACTCAAGGGAAGACTTGAACCAAGGTTCACTTGGTCATTGCGGACGTCGCAAGACATCCTGTTCAAGTTTGGTGGTTGATCCTTCCACTCAGTTTTTTTATTACAGAGGCCAACCGGCTCTCTGACCAAACACGCTGAGCTACCGTGCCGGCGTCTCATTTTGTTCGTTTTTGTACGTTGTAGCTGATCTGAGCGGACGTCGAGAGACACCCGTTTCAGTTCGTTGTTGATCCATTAACTCAGTTTTTTTATTACAGAGGGCAGCTATCCCTCTGACCGAACACGCTGAGCTACCGTGACGGCGTTCGTCAGATCACATTACCCTTAATGTTGCCTATGTTACACATCGAATACTTAATTTGTATATTTTGCTTATTTTTTTCATAGTTCCACACAATTTCTTCCTGTTTTCTCGATTGATCTGTGTTCAGTTTTTCAAGGCCTATCCACTGTGCCAACTTATAACTAAATCTGAGGGGGGTGCGATGGGGAGGTTCCCTTGTCAGAGTAAACTTGCAGCCCACGTCATCTGCTGTTTGCCGAATATATTCCTCTGCCTTTCCCTACAGGTTTTATGCGCCACAGTTCCTTTTAGAACAGTGGAGGTAATCAACACCCCTGACGCGTAAAATTTAGTTTTCTGAATGGCAAAAACGAAAGTTTTCAATTGTGTTTCTGTCGCTACACTAAATTATTTTTAAAAGATCAGTACTATTATCCCAGTTTAGTAAGATTGTAATACTGATAGGCCTACATAAGTTACCAATAATTGCACTTTTTAAATACTAGCAAAGCACGTCGCATAATGGCGTGGAGGTTACAGCTCGTGATATATACGGAGTGAACACTAATAAAACCGACAAAGTGCAGGAACGGATTCCTAAGTGGAAATGGAGGAAATCGGTCATACTAACATGTGTTCGGAAATGCAGCATTGCCATAGTAGATGCCGATGACGAATGAAGGTTCCTCTGACCCCGTGTCGCGTGTTCCTTGTGTGCTGCTAGCTGTGTGATTGACGCAGCGTTCAGCAAGCAGCAGAATGGTCCGATATTCATGTCGGTAACAAGTCGTGATGGTGTTCGTGTACGGTCAAGTAGATGGAAACGGTCGAGGGACAGCACGGCTATATCAAAACAAGTACCCTCACAGACAACAACCACATCACTAGCCGGCCGCTGTGGCCGAGCGGTTCTAGGCGCTTCAGTCTGGAACCGCGCGACCGCTACGATCGCAGGTTCGAATCCTGCCTCTGACATGGGTGTGTATGTTGTCAGGTTACTACTAGCTACTACTATTACGTGATCAGGCCCAGTGGACCGCACGCATCTACAAGTTTCCTCCTCCACTGTATTCTGTCCATTGCTGCTATCCGCCATTCGTCCACATCTATTGACACTTGGTTTAAATCTTCATGGAGTCCATCCCTCCAACGCTTCTTGGGTCTCCCTGGCGGTCTCTTTACTGCAGGTGTGAAATCCAGGAGCTTCCGAGGCCATCTGTGATCCTCCATCTGGGCCACATGGCCGGCCCACTGCATTCGTTTGGCTTTGACAGCTCCTGCTATGTTGGGCTGCTGGTATAGTTCCTCAAGCTCTTGGTTGTATCTGATCCTCCATTCCCCCGTATCTGCATCCAGAACCGGACCGAAGATCTTCCGAAGCACTTTTCTCTCATAGACAAGGAGCTTATGGAAGTCCTGTTTCCGGATACTCCATGTCTCACAGCCATATAGAACAACAGGCTGGATCAGGGTTTTGTACAGTCGAATCTTGAACTGTCTGGAGAGAGATTTGGACCGAAGCAGTTGTGCTAGGCTGTGGTAAGATCGCTTTCCTGCTTGTATTCTGGCATTGATCTCTGCTTCACATGACGAGTTCTCAGTGAAAAGTGCCCCTAGGTATTTGAATTCTTGCACTCTCTTGTAGGAACGGTCCCCAACCTGCAGTGATTGTAGATGATCAGCAGTCTGACAATGACCACGCGTCATAACGAGGTACTCTGTCTTAGCTTCGTTTATGTTTGGCCCAAATTTGCTGGCAGCCTCCTTTAGTGCTTTGGTCATTTGCTCCAACTTCTCTTCCGACCTAGAGAGTAAACAGATGTCGTCTGCATAGGCTAAGTATGCCAGTCTCTTTCCTTCGATTTCAATCCCTTCGTTCTCTTGGAAGGTCTCGCGTATGATCTTCTCGAGGGCAAAGTTGAATAGGGTAGGGGACAATCCATCTTCTTGCCTGAGTCCTGTCACAATTTCAAATTCCTCAGTTACGCGATTTCCCATCTTCACCTTTGCATGTGTCTCGTTCAGACAGATCTTTATCAGATGAGTTTCTCTGCTATGCCAAACTCCCTTAAACAGTTGAGCAGGCTCTTGCGATGTATGCAGTCATAGGCCTTCTTAAAATCAACGAATAAAATATGCAAATCTTTCCCATATTCACTGTCAGTTGTCAGGTTAGTTAGGTTTAATTAGTTCTAAGCTCTAGGGGACTGATGGCCTCAGAGGTTAAGTCCCACATTGCTCGGAGCCATTTGAACCACATCACTGAACATGCGTCTTTCTGAAGAGACCCATGACTACATAAATGAACAAAAAGGGCTGATAAATATTGTTTTTTGTTCCTACGGTTATTACAAACGGAACTGAAAACAAAGTGATGTATTGGGTTTGTAGGTGGTCGCATTACCAACTGACTTTCAAACGGCTGCGGCACGGAATGGTACGTTTCCGGACATTGGTTCAAATTCAAAATATTATCCGCTCAATCTCCTTCATAAATCTTTGAAGTTCGTAACTGTGGCGCTAAACTGAAGCCCTGCCTTACACGTGTCCTAACACGAAATTGCGTTTCTTCACCGCCGATCATCCCTCTTCGGTTTTATTGTAACACTGGCTTGACTTACTCTCTTTGGCGCCTTTGCGAGCATAGGTCATCCAAGAGAACTAGCCACTCAACTCTGACCTTGGCCATTTCCCTCAATTTCGGCTAGGTTTTGCCGACTTCTGCTTCCTCCTCCTTCAAATGGCTCTGAGCACTATGGGACTTAACATCTGAGGTCATCAGTCCCCTGTAACTTAGAACTACTCAAACCTAACTAACCTAAGGACATCACACACACCCATGCCCGAGGCAGGATTCGAGCCTGCGACCGTAGTAGTCACGCGGTTCCGGACTGAAGTGCCTAGAACCGCACGGCCACCGCGGCCGGCTCCTCCTTCTTCCTCCGTCCCCCTTCGCCTACCTATGGTTCGTGCTCCCTTACTTGTTCATTGGGGATTCCACTCCAGTGCCTTCTGTTTGACTGGTGCGTCTAGCTTCTTCAACGGTGCCGTCTCCGTCTCTGCTTTCTCTTACGTATCTATTCTTCTGTACGTATCTCCTGTGTTTACCTCCAGAGCACTCCATTACTTGCAACGCACTTTTGATTGAACTCTGCATATCTTATCTTTTTTTTATTATTATTATTCGACATTGTGGTGGAAAATCCTTGCGATGATGCTGCCCTATGGTGAAATCGACGTTGGAAAAAATCCATTTAAACGTAACTGTTCCCCATAGCGTTCGAACACAGTGTATACACACTAAGTAGTAGCAGTACTTAGGTCGAAAATCCCACGTAATAACGATGTTAAGTTGCTGCCCTGTATTCACGAAATAGTGCAGAGTACATGCAGGGCTTTCATAATTTGTATAAAACCACAATACGCAAAGCAACACAAATACACCAAAACATTTTTGCCTCGTGGGAAATGTGTTGTATCTTTGTGTAGATCCCGCATTTAGTTAGGTAAGCATCATTATAGTGCCGCGTATGATCTACGTTATTTCTGCGAGTACAGGGCAACAACATCCCAACAAATTTACGCCGTATTTTCGACGTGGGTCGTAAGCACTATTACTACTAAACATCAAACATTTATTTATAGATCATTTACAACATTTTTTCTTTGCTGTAGGGCACCACCAGCCCAAGAATATTTCACCACGAGAAGTAATAAAAAGCAAACAAATTATGTACACTTCAAGTAAACGTCCATCCTACGAGCAGCCTCCTGAAGATGAAACTGTCGTTTCAAAATGGATTGCGCGGCTATTTTCTTAAAAGAACAGCATTATCAGCAGTATGTGGATGCTATGTTTTTATTTGAAAGACTCAGCCTATATTTTGTACCGAGTGAGGTGGCGCAGTGGTTAGCACACTGGACTCGCATTCTGAAGGACGCCGGTTCAAACCCGCGTCCGGCCATCCTGATCTAGGTTTTTCGTGATTTCCCTAAATCGCTTCAGGCAAATGCCGGGATGGTTCCTTCGAAAGAGCACTGCTGACTTCCGTCTCCTTCCTTTCCTAAACCGATGAGACCGATGACTTCGCTGTTTGGACCCCTCCTACTCCCCCACCCCCCCCCCCCCCCCCCCCCCCCCCCCCCCCCCCCCCCCCCCCCCCCCCCCCCCCCCCCCCCCCCCCCCCTCTGAATAAACGAACCTATATTTTGTACTGAGCCACGGTCTCAAAATGTCACTTTTCCACTTATTTTTTTCTCGCAAGCAGGTACCCATGACAACCAGGAGGCACATACTTACGAAGCTCTCTGATTGTGATGATACATGATAACAGTTATTGAACTGAAACTTCCTGGCAGATTAAAACTCTGTGCTGGACCGAGACTCAAACTCGGGACCTTTGTCTTTCGCGGGCAACGATATTGCGGAGACATGGCTTAGCCACAGCCTGGGGGATGTTTCCAGAATGAGATTTTCACTCTGCAGCGGAGTGTGCGCTGATATGAAACTTCCTGGCAGATTAAAACTGTGTGCCGGACCGAGACTCGAACTCGGGGCCTTTGCCTTCTCGCTTTCAGGAGTGCTACTTCTGCAAGGTTTGCAGGAGAGCTTTCAGGATTGCTAGTTCTGCAAGGTTTGCAGGAGAGCTTCTGTAAAGTTTGGAAGGTAGGACACGAGGTACTGGCAGAAGTAAAGCTGTGAAGACGGGGCGTGAGTCGTACTTGGTTAGCTCAGTTGGTAAAGCACTTGGCCGCGAAAGGCAAAGGTCCCGAGTTCGAGTCTCGGTCCGGCACACAGTTTTAATCTGCCACGAAGTTTCATATCAGCGCACACTCCGCTGCAGAGTGAAAATCTCATTCTGGAGTTATTGAACTATGTGAATTAAAATCGTCATAACTTCTGATCTGTTTGTGTTAGGACGTTAGAACAGATCGGTTGGCCGCGGAGCATGATGGGAATTAGTATGCACTGTATGGTTTGGTTTAACGACGAAGCTCGTTTTCATTTGGATGGGTTCGTCAGTAAGCAAAATTGGCGCGTTTGGGGGGCCGAGATCCCGCATTTCGGGAACGAGAAGTCTCTTCTCCCTCAATGCGTGACTGTGTGGCGTGCAATGTCCAGTCACGGAACAATCGGTGCGATATTCCTCGATAACTACCGAACGGTACGTGAAGGTTTATCCAAGATCTGGTTTCTACAAGACGGAGCTCGACCCCATCGAAGCAGGAGAGTGTCTGATGTCCTGTAGGAGAACTTTGGGGACCGCATTCTGGCTCTGGGGTACCCAGAGGCCACTAGCATGCGTCTCGATTGGACGCCATATTCTCCGTATCTGAACCACATGTGACTCCTTTTCATAGGGCTGTGTTAAGGACAAGGTGTACGGAAATAACTCCAAAAGCACTGCTGGGCTGAAAATCAGCCACTCAAGTTGTTATTGACAGCATCTAAGTTCCGACACTTCAGTGAGTCATTCAGACTTTCGGTATTCATCTGCGTCACATGATGGCAAGCGTATCGAACATGTAATATCCTAAATCACAATGTCTGCAGTGATGTTTCCATCTTGAATAACGTGTGTTTACGTCGTAGTTTGTAACTAATTAAAGTTTTTTATCATATAGTTCAATAATTGCCTCCCTGTATATACACTATTGTCCATTACAATTGCTACACCATGAAGAAATGCAGATGATAAACGGGTATTCATTGGACAAACATATTATACTAGAACTGATATGTGATTACATTTTCACGCAATTTGGGTGCATAGATCCTGAGAAATCAGTACCCAGAACAACCATCTCTGGCCGTAATAACGGCCTTCATACACCTGGGCATTGAGTCAAACAGACCTTGGATGGCGTGTACAGGTACAGGTGCCCATGCAGCTTCAACACGATACCACAGCTCATCAATAGTGGTGACTGGCATGTGGTGACGAGCCAGTTGCTCGTCCACCATTGACCAAACGTTTTCAGTTGGTGAGAGATCTGGAGAATGTGCTGGCCAGGGCAGCAGTCGAACACCTTCTGTATCCATAAAGGCCCGTACAGGACCTGCAACATGCGGTCGTGCACTATCCTGCTGAAATGTGGGGTTTCGCAGGGATCCAATGAAGGGTAGAGCCACGGGTCGTAATACATCTGAAATGTAACGTCCACTGTTCAAAGTGCCGTCCATGCGAAAAAGGGGTGACAGAGACGAGTAACCAATGGCACCCCATACCACCACGCCGGGTGATACGCCAGTATGGCGATGACGAATACACGCTTCCAATGGGCGTTCACCACGATGTCGCCAAACACGAATGCGACCATCATGATCCTGTAAACAGAATCTAGATTCATCCGAAAGAATGATGTTTTGCCATTCGTGCACCCAGGTTCGTCCTTGAGTTCACCATTGCAGGCGCTCCTGTCTGTGATGCAAAATCAAGGGTAACCGCAGCCTTGGTCTACGAGCTGATAGTCAACGCTGCTGCAAACCTCGTCGAATTGTTCGTGCAGATGGTTGTTGTCTAGCAAACGTCCCCATCTGTTGACTCAGGGATCGAGACGTGGCTGCACGATCCGTTACAGCCATGCGGATAAGGTGCCTGTCATCTCGACTGCTAGTGATACGAGGCCGTTGGGATCCAGCACGGCGTTCCGTATTACCCTCCTGAACCCACCGATTCCATATTCTGCTAACAGTCATTGGATCTCGACCAACGCGAGCAGCAATGTCGCGATCCGTTAAACCGCAATCACCATAGGCTGCAATCCGACCTTTATCAAGGTCGAAAACGTGATGGTAGGCATTTCTCCTCCTTACACGAGGTATCAAAACAACGTTTCACCAGGCAACGCCGGTCAACTGCTGTTTGTGTATGAGAAATCAGTTGGAAACTTTCCTTATGCCATGCGTGAATGCTCTGAAAAGCTAATCATTTGCATATCACAGCATCTTCTTCCTGTCGGTATAACTTCGCGTCTGTAGCACTAATGGCCAGCAGTGGAGTTTGGTTGTTGGATCTGCTACCGTACATTGGATATTTCTGGAGTCGCGTCCTTTGCAGTAATCTTACTTGTTGCCATATCCGTTCCTTACAGGACAGTGACTTTCCACCTCGAGGGCAACATCCTGGACTTCATCGGGAATGCGATCCTGGATGTGGTGACGACGATATTCCGCGGGCCCATCATGGAATTCGTGGAGACCGCCCTGCGCAGAGTCATCACCGAGCTGCTGGAGAGAGTCGACCTGAACGACATAATCGGCGGCAGCGTCAGGTGTGGGCTCTGAATCCTCCACATCTGAGGATGCGGTTGTACGAGTGGGTAATTCTGTCTGTACATACCTATCACGATACAGGTGCACAACTTGTCAGCTCTGATGGTGCAAATAAACTGACCTTTATAACGATTACCAGTTGTATTCATTCTCTCAACAAATACTTTATCACCTATGACCTTGTTTCCACCAGTGCCTGATCGGACATTATTTGAGTCCTCTACATCTGGGGACATAACTATTCAAGTGGCTTGTTCTGTCTGTACACATCTACATTGACCAAGGGTGCCCTACTTGTCAGATCTGATGGTATAAATAAGCTAACCTTCATACCGATTAACAGCTGTATTCACATTATCAACAAATATTTTAATCATCACTGACCTTGTTTCCCCTGATACTTCACCAGACAGTCTCTAAGTCCTCCACATCCGGGAATACCACTAATCAAGTAGCTGGTTCTGCCTGTACACATCTACAATGACATGGGTTCCCTACTTGTCAGATCTGATGGTATAAATAAACTAACCTTTATACCGATTAACAGTTGTATTCACTTTATTGACAAATACTTGAATCACCTCTGACGTTGTCTCCCCTGATACTTGCCCAGACAGTCTCTAAGTCCTCCACATCTGGGAATACCACTAATCAAGTAGCTGGTTCTGCCAATAAACATCTACAATGACATAGGTTCCCTACTTGTCAGATCTGATGGTATAAATAAACTAAACTTTACACTGGTTACCAGTTGTATTCACTTAATCAACAAATATTTTAATCACTTCTAACATTTTCTACCCTGACACTTGACCAGGCAGTCTCTAAGCCCTCCACATCTGTAGCCACAACTATTCAAGTGGCTGGTTCTGCCTATAAACATCTACAATGACATGGGTTCCCTACTTGTCAGTTCTGATGGTATAAATAAACTAACTTTTACACCGATTAGCACTTGTATTTATCAACAAATATTTTAATCACTTCTAACATTTTATACCCTGATACTTGACCAGGCAGTCTCTAAGCCCTCCACATCTGTAGCCACAACTATTCAAGTAGCTGGTTCTGCCTATAAACATCTAGAATGACATGGGTTCCCTACTTGTCAGATCTGATGGTATAAATAAACTAACCTTTACACTGGTTACCAGTTGTATTCACTTAATCAACAAATATTTTAATCACCTCTCCCCTGATACTTGACCAGACAGTTTCTAAGTCCTCCACATCTGGGAACACCACAATTCAAGTGGCTGGTTCTGTCTGCACACATCTAACAAGACACAGGTGTACTTCTTGTCAGCTCTGATGCTACAAATAAACTGGCCTATAGATGGATTGCAGAGCAGTGAAAGATCTGAGTCGAAACAAGGCTCCAGGAGTAGACAACATTCCATTAGAACTACTGACAGCCTTGGGAAAGCCAGTCCTGACAAAACTCCACCACCTGGTGAGCAAGATGTATGAGACAGTCGGAATACCCTCAGACTTCAAGAAGAATATAATAATTCCAATTTCAAAGAAACCAGGTAATGACAGATGTGAAAATTACCGAACTATCAGTTTAATAAGTCACACCTGCAAAATACTAACGCGAATTCTTTACAGACGAATGGAAAGACTGGTAGAAGCCGACTTCGGGGAAGATCAGTTTGGATTCCGTAGAAATATTGGAACAAATGAGGCAATACTGACCCTACGACTTATCTTAGAAGAAAGATTAAGGAAAGGCAAACCTACGTTTCTAGGATTTGTAGACTTAGAGAAGCTTTTGACAATTTTGACTGGAATACTCTCTCTCAAATTCTAAAGTTGGCCGGGGTAAAACACAGGGAACGAAAGGCTATTTACAATTTGTAAAGAAACCAGATGGCAGTTATAAGAGTCGAGGGGCATGAAAGGGAAGCAGTGGTTGGGAAGGGAGTGAGACAGGGTTGTAGCCTATCCCCGATGTTATTCAATCTGTATATTGAGGAAGCAGTAAAGGAAACAAAAGAATAATGCGGAGTAGGTATTAAAATCCACGGAGAAAAAATAAAAACTTTGAGGTTCGCCGATGACATTGTAATTCTGTCAGAGACAGCAAAGGACTTGAAAGAGCAGTTGAACCAAATGGACAGTGTCTTGAAAGGAGGATATAAGATGAACATCAACAAAAGCAAAACGAGGATAATGGAATGTACTCGAATTAACTCGGGTGATGCTCTGGGAACTAGATTAGGGAATGAGAGTAAGGAGTTTTCTGCTATTTGGGGAGAAAAATAACTGATGATGGTCAAAGTAGAGAGGATATAAAATGTAGACTGGCAATGGCAAGGAAAGTATATCTGAAGAAGAGAAATTTGTTAACATCGTGTATAGATTTAAGTGTCAGGTAGTCGTTTCTGAAAGTATTTGTATGGAGTGTAGGTATGTATGGAAGTGAAACATGGACGATAAATAGTTTGGACAAGAAGAGAATAGAAGCTTTTGAAATGTGTTGCTACAGAAGAATGCTGAAGAGTACATGGGTAGATCACATAACTAATGAGGAGGTATTGAATAGGATCGGGGAGAAGAGAATTTTGTGGCACAACTTGAGTAGAAGAAGGGATCGGTTGGTAGGACATGTTCTGAGGCATCAAGGGATCACCAATTTAGTATTGGAGGGCAGCGTGGAGGGTAAAAATCGTAGAGGGAGACCAAGAGATGAATACACTAAGCCGATTCAGAAGGATATAGGCTGCAGTAGGTACTGGGAGATGAAGAAGCTTGCACAGGATAGAGTAGCATGGAGAGCTGCATCAAACCAGTCTCTGGACTGAAGACCACGACAACAACAACAAAAACAAGTGTAGGGGTTGACGACCTCAGTCACATAGTGTTCAGAGCCACTTTCCATGTCGGACCTACTTTTGGTCGCAGTGGTGAAACAACTCGGAGTTGCATGGACTCAACAAGTCGTTGGAAGTTCTCTGCAAAATATTGAGCATTACTTACTGAGCACCTCTTGTACTTAAAGTAGAGGGCTGCATCGTGACAAAGCGGACTGCAGCGCCAATACCGCATAACTCTGAAACTACAGCGTCCGAGATGTTAATGTGTATGGCGTAACGCACCGATATGAACAGAACTTTGTAAGGAGTGTGTCAGAACTCTCCATTACACTGAAAACTCTCCATTACACTGAAAACAACATAGTCAACTTAACGCTATACTTTGTATTGTGCAAAATTGGAAATAAATAAGAACTCTGATATCGATAGTATCAATGGGAGGGCGAAACATGGGAGCGCTTTTCTAAGCATTGTTGTGAGACGAGGTGTGTCTGCGAGAGTGAAAGTAGTAGTGTTGGTCGAGAGCTCGGAGACAGAAGATGTGTCACGCTGCCCTAGCGTCGGAGATGACAGATCTTACCACACTCAAAGCGTGATTTCATTTAAGTAGCCAGAGGAGATTTAGATAGCTTAACTGCGCTTGAAGATGGAATTAAAGGTAAAATTCGCAAGCATAGCGCAAAAGCAATTGCAGGGTTAGGCTCATGGTTGTTAGTCCGAGTTTGCAATACTCCCATGTTTTGCTTGTCAGTTAAAGAAGCCTCCTTATCCTCCAAATAATAATAATTATCCTCGACATCAAATTAACAAATAAATGCTAGGTTGTTTTATTTATTTATTTTTATTTATTTATTGATTTATTAACCTGGCAAGATTAGGGCCATCAGGCCCTCTCTTACATCTAACCAGGCATTCTACTTATTTTACATTCATATGTTTTAGTAGGCATGTTAAACTACATCTAGTACAAAAAGTGAAATAAACAATTTGAAACGTACACCTGGAAAAATACATACACATAGAGTTTATATTCTTAGGTCACAAGTACTGTTATAATTAGACATTATTGAAGAGACAGATTTTAGATAGGAGTGCCGGCAGCAGGGAGTATGAGGGAGACTCATGGTGAAGGGAGGAGAAGAATAGAGACATGATGAAACATAATTAAGGAAATATAAAGGAAAAGAAGATTGCGTGGCTAGTAGAGAAAGATGAAGAGGAAGGCATCTCAGGAGCAAGATAGGAGACGCTAGCTTTGCTATTTGACAGATGAGGGGATTGTCCTTGTACATTAATTTTGTGGAGAACTTTGTGAGGATGATAGTAGGAAATGCTTCAACTTCTTCTTAAAAGCAGCTGGAGATCGAATTTTGCGCAAGGTAAGGGGCAGTTTGTTCCAGAGGCGGACAGCGGCGACTGAGAAGGAGTTTGCAAAAGTTTTTGTTTTGTGAGTGGGCACAGTTAGGATACCAAATAAGAGTGACCTCGTGTTTCGATTATGATGACATGACAGGTTTTTAATCTCTGAAGCAAAGGTTGTTAAATGTTAATAATTGGAAATAAAATAATTTGTTAATCTGGCACTCAGCCATTATTGATACCTATGTCATTGTAGTTGTCATTGCCTATTATTGTTCACGATGATTCCGAATTTTTAAATAGACTTAATTTATGAAATCCCTTGTCACAAGTTAACGAGACCCAAGCAAACTTCTTTTTATTAAATTCATTCTTAGTAAGAATAAGCTTCAGCCGCTGCTGCTGCGTGCTGCTGTGAATTGCCGTAAACCACATGGGAAAGTCCGGCCGAGGTGGCCGAGCGGTTCTAGGCGCTACAGTCTGGAACCGCGCGACTTCTACGGTCGCAGGTTCGAATCCTGCCTCGGGCATGGATGTGCGTGATGTCCTTAGGTTAGTTAGGTTTAAGTAGTTCTAAGTTGTAGGGAACTGATGACCTCAGAAGGTAAGTCCCATAGTGCTCAGAGCCATTTGAACCATTTGAACCACATGGGAAAAGGCAGTCATCTAAAGGGGTGAGTGCAAAACTTTGGGCCAAAACAGAGACACTGACACACCACAACATGTCATGTACTCTAATCCAAGAAATTCCGTTGTACAAGCCAGATTATGTATCACTTGCAAATTCTTCTCCGTAAACACAGTCAGAAAGCTCAGGTACTCGTTGTTAGAGGTTTATTTGTCCCTCTAGCTTTTCATATTCAGATACGCAGTCGGATAGCTTACCCAAATCTTAGTTCTATGTTGTTCATGTAACGATCTGTTGAGTGCTTAAAGGGCAGTGAAACTGACACCCATACAACACACACATAGTGTTATGCAGGTTAGATTCCGTTTTCTGATAGCTCAGGTTGCTTATCAAGTACATTTTCACAGACGAGCATATGCTTTATTTGTTGTAGGAACGACACATATTAGTTGCATATACGTTACAGTTGCCTCTATATCCATCCATAGCTCCCTAAGTGTTGCCAGTGCAGGATTTTGTGCGCAAACTGGGCTCCCGATTATGTTGAATGAATGTTCGATGGGTCTCAAATCATTAACTAAGGTAGAATATTCAAAATTTCTAGGTGTATGCATTGATGAGGGGTTGAGCTGGAAAAAACACACTGAAGATCTGCTGAAACGTTTGAGTTCAGCTACTTTTGCTATTAGCGTAATTGCAAGTTTTGGCGACATACATCTCGGTAAATTAGCTTACCACGCCTATTTTCATTCTGTGCTTTCTTATGGCATCATATTCTGGGGTATCTCATCATTGAGTAAAAGAGTGTTCATTGCACAAAAGCATGTAATGAAAATAATTGCTGAAGCTCATCCAACATCATCCTGCAGACACCTATTTAAAGAGCTATAGATCTTCACTATAGCCTCACATTATATATATATATATATATATATATATATATATATATATATATATATATATATCTTCAGGAGTTCTGGGAACTGGAGTGATGCAAAACTTTTTTTTATATGTATATAAATTACTACTTGTAAAAATGAAGAAATATTCACGTTCACACTATCAAGCTTTCAGTAGGAATCGTTCAATAACATCTCCACATTTCAAGAATTTCAGAAACAAACCAGTATGTTTGTGACGTATAGTATGTACAAAAGATTTGAAAATTTCCATACCTCTTTGTCGTCTGAGTCATTTGGAAGTTACTCAGGATCCTGGTCGGATGTATCGGAGTAACTAAGAACGTCTTCATTATCCTGTAACTCGTCAAATGTGGCTACAATCTCGGAAAAAGTACGCTAGTTCCTATTAGCGCCAACCGTTTTACCTGTCGCTTACCATTATGTTAACGTGGCAGGCAAACTGGTATTTTCCACGAAGCATCGCCCTGACTTCCATTGTGTAAAATTAGAACTTTTCCTGGTTTATTACACATTTTGGTGACGAAAATCGTATATATATATATATATATATATATATGTGTGTGTGTGTGTAATAAACCAGGAAAAAGTTCTATATATATATATATATATATATATAAGTGAATACTTATGAAATTTGTTACTAACAATCCGAACGAATTCAAAAGTAATAGGAGTGTACATGGCTACAGCACTAGGAGAAAGGATGATCTTCACTAGTCCAGGTGAAATCTACCTTTGGCACAGAAGGGGGTAAATTATGCTGCCACAAAAGTCTTTGGTCACTTACCTAATAGCATCAAAAGTCTGACAGATAGCCATATAGCATTCAAAAGGAAATTAAAACAATTACTTAATGGCAACTCCTTCTCCTTATTAGGTGAAGTTTTGGATATAGCAACTGGGTAATTTCCCCAACCCCCACAAAAAAACAAAGAAAAATTAAAAATATTGAGTGGCATGTAATATTTTGTGTAATGTAATACCTTGTACAGACACCTTTTATAAACCTGACACGTTCCACATCATTACGAAGTGTCGTATTCATGATCTATGGAACAAGTACTAATCTAATCTCTAATCTAATCTAGTTACTGGAATTGTCCAGACTGTATTTCGAACCAGTCGCGAACATTTGTGTCCCAGTGGTGCACTGTCGGACATAAAAGTTCCATCATCGGGAACATGAAGTCCATGAATAGCTCCAAATGGTTTCCAAGTGCCCGAACATAGCCGTATCCACTCAAAGATCGGTTCACTTGGACGAAAGGATGCCCTCCATTAGATGTAAATACAGCCCGTACCATTAATGAGCCACTATCAGCATGTAATGTACTCTTGACAACGTGGGTCCATAGTTTCGTGGGGGACTCCGCCACACTCGAACTGTATCATCAGCTCCTACCAACTTAAATCTGGACTCATCTGACCAGACCGCGGTTTTCCAGATGTGAAAATTACCGAACTATCAGTTTAATAAGTCACGGTTGCAAAATACTAACGCGAATTCTTTACAGACCAATGGAAAAACTGGTAGATGCCGACCTTCGGGAAGATCAGTTTGGATTCCGTAGAAATGTTGGAACACGTGAGGCAATACTGACCCTACGACTTATTTTAGAAGAAAGATTAAGAAAAGGCAAACCTACGTTTCTAGCATTTGTAGACGTAGAGAAAGCTTTTGACAATGTTGACTGGAATACTCTCTTTCAAATTCTGAAGGTGGCAGGGATAAAATACAGGGAGCGAAAGGCTATTTACAATTTGTACAGAGTGAGACACGGTTGTAGCCTCTCCCCGATGTTGTTCAATCAGTATGTTGAGCAAGCAATAAAGGAAACAAAAGAAAAATTCGGAGTAGGTATTAAAATCTATGGAGAAGAAATAAAAACTTTGAGGGTCGCCGATGACATTGTAATTCTGCCAGAGACAGCAAAGGACTTGGGAGAGCAGTTGATCAGAATGGGCAGTCTCTTGAAAGGAGAATATAAGATGAACATCAACAAAAGCAAAACGAGGATAATGGAATCTAGTCGAATTAAGTCGGGTGACGCTGAGGGAATTAGATTAGAAAATGAGACACTTAAAGTAGTAAAGGAGTTTTCTATTTGGGGAGCAAAATAACTGATGATGGTCGAAGTAGAGAGGATATAAAATGTAGACTGGCAATGGCAAGGAAAGCGTTTCTGAAGAAGAGAAATTTGTTAACATCGAGTATAGATTTAAGTGTCAGGTAGTCGTTTCTGAAAGTATTTGTATGGAGTGTAGCCATGTATGGTAGTGAAACATGGACGATAACTAGTTTGGACAAGAAGAGAATAGAAGCTTTCGAAATGTGGCGCTAGAGAAGAATGCTGAAGATTAGATGTGTAGATCACATAACTAATGAGGAGGTACTGAATAGAATTGGGGAGAAGAGAAGTTTGTGGCACAACTTGACTAGCAGAAGGGATCGGTTGGTAGGACATGTTCCGAGACATCAAGGGATCACCAATTTGGTACTGGAGGGCAGCGTGGAGGGTAAAAATCGTAGAGGGAGACCAAGAGATGAATACACTAAGCAGATTCAGAGGGATGTAGGCTGCAGTACGTACTGGGAGATGAAGAAGCTTGCACAGGATAGAGTAGCGTGGAGAGTTGCATCAAACCAGTCACAGGACTGAAGACCACAACAACAACAGCAACAGGGTCCAACCGATGTGGTCATGAAATCTGGAGAGGCGCTACAGGCTATGTCATGCTGCTAGCAAAGGCACTCGCGTCGGTCGTCTGTTGCCACAGTCCATTAACGTCATATTTCTCCTCACTGTCCTAACGGATAAGCTCGTCGTACATCCCATTTCGATTGCTGCGGTTATTTCATCCAGGACTGATTGTCTGTTAGCACTGACAACTCTACGTGAACGCCTCGCCCTCGGTGATTAAGTAAGGGCCGCCGGCCTCTACGTTATCCGTGATGAGAGAGTATGCTTGAAACTGAGTATTCTCGGCACGCTCTTGACATTATGGTTCTCGAGATATCGAATTCACTAACGATTTCCGAATTGGAATTTCCCATGTGTTCTAACTACCATTCCTCGCGCAAAGGCTGTTAATTCCCGTCGGGTGATTACAGTCACGTCGGAAAACTTTTCAGATGTTCCTTGTAAAGGTTCTTTATTTACGTGACCATTACGGCACTCCAACCCCAGTTCTCGATACCAGTAATGTCGTACTACTTTTCTGCGCGAGGAGTGCAAGGGATAAGTCCCTGCAGTCGCGCAATTCATCTGTGTCCTCGGTGGCTCAGATGGATAGAGCGTCTGCCATGTAAGCAGGAGATTCCGGGTTCGAATCCCGGTCGCGGCACACATTTTCAGCTGTCCACATCGAGGTGTATCAACAACACCTGTCGGCAGCTGAGGGTTTCAATTAGTCATCATTTATTCTAGGGAAAAGCTGCACGGTCAACAACAGTAATCTGTTCTTTCGAGAACAGTTACTGTCAAAGGCTACCCAGCCATTGACCTTCGTCTGTGCGAATGCGCACAAGTTGCCCAAACTTTTACGGGAATCGCCAAAGCGTGCGCGAGCAATGAGTGAATGGGCAAATGACTATAAGGTACATTACATATGTAGAATTGTGGACAGTTGGGAATGTGAGTCTCACGGGAAGCGTGCAAGGGATAACTCCCTGCAGTCGCGCTATGTATCTGTGTCCTCGGTGGCTCAGATGGATAGAACGTCTGCCATGTAAGCAGGAGATCCCGGGTTCGAGTCCCGGTCGGGGCACACATTTTCAGCTGTCCACATCGAGGAATATCAACGTCACCTGTCGGCAGCTGAGGGTTTCAGTTAGTCATCATTTGTAACAGACATATTTTTGTGACAATATTCACATTTGATTTTTATTAATGTATAGGTACTCCGATGTATCGATATATTACGGTGATATGGTTCCTGTGTGTATTCATTTCTGTGAGATTCTCATAATCTTCGACTTACTTGCAAGCGTTTTGGCGCGAATGCGCACAGAGCAGTCTTTGTTTCACTTTGCAGAAGTTAAGTTGTGATTTCGCTTTGTAAAAGAACAGTCAAGTCTTGCATTTGGTTAAAGTGGAAATTAAATATATGAAGATTGATACAAAACAGTTTTCTTGATGATGTGACAATTAAGAAGAAGTATATGTGAATTTACGAGAAGTTTAATAAAAATGTGGATCGTGAACAGCAAGTCAAAAATTATTTCTACCATACCATTGTTCTGATCTGGGATTGCTTGATCATTAAGAATTTCCTGAAAAACGCATTTGTTAGGTCATCGAGTATTGCTAAAATACAGAGCTGGACCTTCTAGCAGTCAAAGTGGAATCGCCCTAGAATCAACAAGATGAGCCATAACAACTTCGACGAAATCTACGAGGGAATCGATTGAAGATAAGTGCCAAAATTAATGACTTCCTTACAGTGACTTCATTATTTCCATTCTGACGATACCATCCATACTCAATAACTTTGTTGTTGCCCGATAGAGCGAACATATGCTGCGTGAGCAACGTTATTAATCTGATTTGTAACCTACTTTACAAGTGGTGGTATTGTTAGAACCTCCAGAGTACAAATGACAGTTCCACCAACGCACTGCCCTATTATGCCTTGGGTATGCGATACTACTGCCATATGCGTGTGCACGGACCGCTACCTTACGATTTTCGTCACCAAAATGTTTAATAAACCAGGAAAAAGTTCTGATTTCACTCAATGGAAGTCAGGACGATGTTTCGTGGTAAATCCCAGAGTCTGCCTGCCATGTTGATATAATGCTAATCGACAGGTAAAACGGTTCACGCTAAGAGGGGCTAGCGTACTTTTCCGAGATTATAGCCACATTTGACGAGTTACAAGATAATGAACACGTTCGTAGTGACTCTGATACGTCCGACCAGGTTTCTGAGTAACTTCCAAATTACTCAGACAACAAAGAGTTTTGGAAACTTTCAAATCGTTTGTACGTACTATAAGTCACATGCTCGTACATACCATTACGTTTCTGAAATTCTTGAAATGTGGGGATATTATTGAATGGCTCCTGTTGAAGGCTTGGAGGTGTCAACGTGCCTATTTCTTCATTTATATTCGTACAAGTAATAATTTATACACACATCAAAAACAGTTTTACAACACCCCAGTTCCCAGAACTCCTGAAGATAGGGGTTGACTGTGGATATTGTATCACAGACACAGTCCCTTTGACTGTTCTGAGATGTTACTAAACCCGCCCAAAGATGTAAACAACCGTGGATGAGCAGCGCCTATTAGACGGAGGGGGTCCGACAGCCGATCAGTTCCAGTCATTCCACCAGGAAGGAAGTTCACGGCACGTGTTGTCTGTAGTTCAACCATGCCTAGACAGTCAATACCGCGATTGATCGCGTCGGCATTGTTACTTTGTGCCAGAAAGGACTCTCAATACGCGAAGTGTCCAGGTATCTCGGAGTGAACCAAAGCGATATTGTTCGGACAAGGAGGAGATACAGAGAGACAGGAACTGTCGACGACATGCCTCGCTCAAAAAAATGGCTCTGAGCACTATGGGACTTAACGTCTGAGGTCATCAGTCCCCTAGAACTTAGAACTACTTAAACCTAACTAACCTGAGGACATCACACACATCCATGCCCGAGGCAGGATTCGAACCTGCGACCGTGGCGGTCGCGCGGTTCCAGGCTGAAGCGCCTAGAACTGCTCGGCCACACCGGCCGGCGATGACTCGCTCACGTCACCCAAGGGCTACTACTGCAGTGGATGACTGATACCAACGGATTATGGCTCGGAGGAAGCCTGACAGCAACGCCACGATGTTGAATAATGCTTTTCGTGCAGCAACAAGACATCGTGTTGCGATCCTAGCTGTGTGCAATGTGTTGCATGATGGGTAACTTTACTCCTGACGTCCATGGCGATGTCCATCTTTGCAAACACGACAACATGCAGCGTGGTACAGATGGGTCAAACAACATGTGGAATCGACTGCTCAGGATTGGCATCAAGTCCTCTTCACCGATGAATGTTGCAAATGCTTTCCACCAGACAATCGTCAGAGACGTGTTTGTAGGCAACCCGGTCAGGCTGATCGCCTTAGACACACTGTCCAGCGAATGCAGCAAAGCGGAGGTTCCCTGCTGTTTTGGGGTGGCATTATGTGGGGCCGACGTACGCCGCTGGTGGTCATGAAAGGCACCGTAACGGCCTTACGATACGTGAACGCCATCCTCCGACCGATAGTGTAACCATATCGGCAGCATATCGGCGAGGTATTCGTCTTCAAGGACGACAATTCGCGGCCCAATCATGCACATCATGTGAATGATTTCCTTCAGGATAACGACATCGCTCGAGAAGCCAGCATGTTCTCAAGACATAAACCCTATCGACAATGCCTGTGACAGATTGAAAAACCGGCCGGAGTGGCCGTGCGGTTCTAGGCGCTTCAGTATGGAACCGCGCCGCCGCAACGGTCGCAGGTTCGAATCCTGCCTAGGGCATCTATGTGTGTGATGTCCTTAGGTTAGTTAGGTTTCAGTAGTTCTAAGTTCTAGGGGACTGATGAGCTCAGATGTTAAGTCCCATAGTGCTCAGAGCCATTTGAACCATTTGAACGCATTGAAAAGGGCTGTTTATGGACGACGTGACCCACCAACCACTGTGAGGGATCTACGCCGAATCGTTAAGGAGTGGGACATTCTGGACCAACAGTGCCTTGAATAACTTGTGGATAGTATACCACGACGAATACAGGTATGCATCAAAGCAAGATGACGAGCTACTGATTATTAGGGGTGCCGGTGTGTACAGCAATCTGGACCACCACCTCTGAAGGTCTCGCTGTATGGTGGTACACCATGGAATATGTGGTTTCCATGAGCAATAAAGAAGGCGGAAATGATGTTTACGTTGGTCTCTATTCCAATTTTCTGCATATGTTTAGGAACTCTCGAAACTGAGGTGATGCAAAACTTTTTTGATGTGCCTAGTAATAATCTGCGAAGGAACGGAAATTACCTTTAATATCGAGCTATCTGTCATTGTGTCAGATATCTGTCGCGAAGAAGCAGAGGAACAGACGGAAAAGGTTGAGATGTACTTAAAAAAGGAAGTTTAAGCACAAAAGGTATAATACTGACGAAGTATACACTGATCAGCCAGAACAATGTTGTTGTTGTAGTGGTCTTCAGTCCTGAGACTGGTTTGATGCAGCTCTCCACACTACTCTATCCTGTGCAAGCCTCTTCATCTCCCAGTACCTACCGTAACCTACATCCTTCTGAATCTGCTTCGTGTATTCATCTCTTGGTCTCCCTCTATGATTTTTACCCTCCACGCTGCCCTCCAATACTAAATTCGTGATCCCTTGATGCCTCAGAACATGCCCCACCAACCGATCCCTTCTTCTAGTCAAGTTGTGCCACGAGCTTCTCTTCTCCCCGATCCTATTCAATACTTCCTCATTTGTAATGTGATCTACCCATCTAATGTTCGGCATTCTTCTGTAGCACCACATTTCAAAATCTTCTATTCTCTTTTTGTCCAAACTATTTATCGCCCATGTTTCACTTCCATACATGGCTACACTCCATACAAATACTTTCAGAAATGACTTTCTGTCACTTAAATCTATACTCAATGTTAACAAATTTCTCTTCTTCAGAAACGCTTTCCTTGCCATTGCCAGTCTACATTTTATATCCTATCTACTTCGACCATCATCAGTTATTTTGCTCCCCAAAAGTGTCTCATTTCCTAATCTAATTCCCTCAGCATCACCCGACTTAATTCGACTACATTTCATCATCCTCGTTTTGCTTTTGTTGAAGTTCACCTTAATAACCTCCCTTCAAGACACTGTCCATTCCGTTCAACTGCTCTTCCAAGTCCTTTGCTGTCTCTGACATCATTACAATGTTATCGGCAAACCTCAAACTTTTTATTTCTTCTCCATGGATTTTAATACCTACTCCGAACTTTTCTTTTGTTTCCTTCACTGCTTGCTCAGTATACAGATTGAATAGCATTGGGGCGAGGTAACAGCCCTGTCTCACTCCCTTCCCAACCACTGCTTCCCTTTTATGCCCCTCGAATCTTATAACTGCCATCTGGTTTCTGTACAAATTTTATATAGCCTTTCGCTCACTGTATTTTACCCCTGCCACCTTCAGAATTTGAAAAAAAGAGTGTTCCAGTCAACATTGTCAAAAGCTTTCTCTAAGTCTACTAATGCTAGAAACGTAGGTTTGCCCTTCCTTAATCTAGCTTCTAAGATGAGTCGTAGGGTCAGTGTTGCCTCACGTGTTCCAACATGTCTACGGAATCCAAACTGATCTTCTCCGACGTCGGCTTCTACCAGTTTTTCCATTCGTCTGTAAAGAATTCGCGTTAGTATTTTGCAGCTGTGGCTTATTAAACTGATAGTTCGGTAATTTTCACATCTGTCAACACCTGCTTTTTTTGGGATTGTAATTATTATATTCTTCTTGAAGTCTGAGGGTATTTCGCCTGTTTCGTACATCTTGCTCACCAGAAGGTAGAGTTTTGTCAGGACTGGCTCTCCCAAGGCCGTCAGTAGTTCCAATGGAATGTAGTCTACTCCGGGGGCCTTATCATAATCTATCTAGTACTGATACAAAGCCGTGTAGGAGATAGTAGCGTCATATGGCGAGAAATGCCTGCTAGTCAGACACACACACGGTGCATGAGGTATCAGTGAGCTTGCTGTCCGTGTGTTGAATGGAGAAGGCGGGAGGTCTGGCTGAGTTTGACCGAGGGCAGATTGTGATGGCCCGGAGGCTCGGCAAAAGCATTTCGGAATCTGCACGACTTGGTTGTTCGAGGAGTGCTGTGGTGAAGCCACGCCAGGCGTCGTGGGGTTGGACGGCCACATCTCATTACAGACGCTGGGCAGACTGGTAAAACAAAACAGGCAGTGAACTGAGGTGGAACTAATGTCAGACTTCAGTGCTGGGCAGAGTTCAGGTGAGTCTGAACGCTAATAACGATGGGCCCTCGCAGGCGACGACCCGTGCATTTGCCGATGTTAAGGGGAGCCGGAGGTGGTCAAATCCAAAAAATTACGATTTCTTTTTTTGCTTCCGAAAATTAATTGGAACATTCCTCTTTAATGTCAACTTTGAATGATTGTTCTACTCGCCCTAGAAGTGGTGTTATTACCATTTTCCCCCACGTCTGCAGAGGAAATGGGCGGCCGCTGAATGCATCTAACACCCTCTCGTGACTTCCTGGCGAACTGCTTGGGATTTTCTCGGCCTGTTACGCATACAGCGCCTTATGTTACGCATGCAGCGAGTGTGCGAGGGTTGGCTACATAGTTTTCTGGGACAAATGAAGCGCTAAGAGCGCGGAACATCGTCTCTTTGCTGTTTACCGTTTCGAATTAGTTCAGTGTTGCGCCTATTGTTGGTAGTATTATACTTCTTGTGTAAAGCGTTGTTCTGGTTACGATGCCACGTTTTAGTAACCGTGTATATAAGAAGAGGAAGAACGTAGGTGAAAGAAAATTAACACTAATACCATGTTGCGATACTACAATTACTGAAACAGTGCGTTCTTCTGCTAAGCAACACATGGCCGGCCATAGCCCTGTGACATCTTCTAGCAAGAAGCTGACTGGTGGAAGTGACAGATTTCGTGAATATGTTAGTGACAGTGATGACATTTTTCATGACTTAGCACAGCCAGGATTGTTACACAAATGTCTACACGGAAAGACGCAGAATCCTAATGAGAGCGTAAACAATTTGATTTGGAAAGTGATTCCTAAAAGGGTGTTTGTAAGCATAAAAACACTGCACTTTGGCATTTATGATGCAATAGCAACCTACAACCAAGGGAACAGTGTGAAGTGTGAAGTTCTGAAGGCATTAGGATTTACAGCTGGGGTGAACACTGTACGAGCACTAAAAAATACTGACAGAGAAAGGATAAGAGGAGCAGAAAGAAGAGAAAGGCATATGAAGTATGATGGAACAACAGGCCAGAAAAGAAGACAGAAGAGGAAGCTTTTGGAGGATGAAGAAGAAGACCCTGATAATCCATCCTATAGTGCTGGAATGTATTGAGAAAGTTTGATAGCCATTTCCTGTAAATTAGAATTTTTCGAATATAAGGAACATTTTCTCAAAATCCACTCAAGCTAGAGAGATTAAATTTTTATACAGCACTCCTATTGGTCAAACTTACATCGTAACACAGCCATTTGGCAATATGTTCAGTAGTTTCATTTCAGTTTAATTATAAAGCAATTATTTGTAAAAAAATTTGGGTCATTAATAAAAAAAATAATTAGAAGGAAACTAGAAAGGATACTCCAAAATCCCTCTGTCATTACTGCAATAATAAACCACTCTATATGTAAAAAAAAAATTCAATTTTTTCTATTTGGTAGTTTATTCATAAATGTTCCTCAAACTTAGTGATTTTAACATGGGCAGCATAGGCACCTCCGGCTCCCCTTAACACCGCAACATTTGAATATAATACGAGGGCTGTCCAGAAAGTAAGTTACGTTCGGTCCCGAAACGAAAACCACAGTGAAAACCAGAAGCATTTTATTTGCAACAGTTAGGTACATCTTCCACCTACCTCTCTACGTAGTCGCCGCTCTAACGTCGAGTTTTGCCGTAGTGTCGTATCAACTTTGCAATATCCTCGTCATAGAAAGCAGCCGCCTGTGCTTTCGGCCAGGTCTGCAGCTCGTTGTATGTCGAAAATTTTTTTCTTCATGGCCAGCGGTTTTTGTGAGCAGAAATGAGACTCAGGGGGAGCCAATTACGGACTGTATTGTGGGTTATCAAACACTTCTCATCGGAAACGCTGCAGGAGCGTCTACATTGCCCCTGCAGTGTGCGGCCGAGAACTGGCATGAAGGAGGAACTGCTCGACAGTTGTGTTATGTGGGCTGCATGGCACAGGCGAAATGTCTAACCAGGCCCTCATACTTGGCGGGAGACGCTATTCCCTACACATCTTTACGTGCTCACTGTTGACTCAAAACTGAGAAGAGCGACGCGACACGATCTACGGGCATACTAGAGACACTGACCAACACATCTGTGCGAAGCTTTACCGGATTTTCCCAGTGGTTTCCATTTCGCGACCGATAGTAACTTACTTTCTGGAGAGCCCTCGTACTTACTACCCTGATCATTTGTCAGGAGTTTGTCAAAATAGGTGAATACATTACAGTAAGCTGCAACTTATAATATTTACAGAATTAAGACACTGTCAGAATGAAACACTGTTATGCACTCTCAATAAATTTATCATATACAGAATACCTAATCTTGAGTGTTGTGATCAAGAGCTGTCAAAACTGAAATCTAACAGACATTTTTACTTAAGCTTATGTAACAGTTCCTGTTAAGATACTCATCTATACAGTAGAAGGAGTTGACTATCAAAAGGTCTTTCAAACTCTCATTAAACCGTGCTTTATCTAATACCAAGTTTTTTAATGTTTGCTGGCAGTTTATTGTGAGTTCCTGAATATTGGATCCCTTTTTGGACCAAGGTAAGGGATATTAGGTCTTTATGTAGATTGCTCTTATTCCTAGTATTGATACTATATATTGAGCTATTGGTTGCTAATAGACTTATAGTACTTGCAACAATTTTCATTCAAGAATAAATATACTGAGAATCAGTTGTTGGAATGCCAGGTTCCTCGAACAGGTGTCTACATGACGTTCTTGAATTTACAGCGCAAATGAGTCTTATTACACGCTCTTGCACGCTATAAGCTTTTGCTCGTTTCGATGAGTTACCCCAGAATATGATCCCTATGACATAACAGAATGAAAGTACGTAAGGTATGCAAGGTTTTTTTTTATATTTATATCTCCTGCATCTGACATCACTCTCACTGCAAATACAGACTTGTTTCAACGCTTGGGCAATTCTGTGGAATACCCTTACTGATAGAGGTCTGCGCGGATGCGGATATCCGCGGATATATCCGCGGTATTTGTTACTTGGCGGATAAAATCGCGACCGGCGCGGATATCCGCGGGTCATCTGCGAACAATGAGCAAGGCATCTGCCCAGTACGTATGTTGCAATGTTTGTTGAAAACTTCAAGTCTGTTGACATTCTTGGAATCTTGCAGGGCCCAGGTAGAGCGGATGTCTGTTGTCCTCAGCCCCTGGCTACGACCGACGTAGCTGTACCCAAGAGAGCTGCGCCTAACCCGTTTCCGCGACCGTGTCTTTTGTGTGGCCTGTGAAGTGCTCTCTGGGTGGCAAACCTGCCCACTGTCTACCAGACAGGTGCCCGTTGCAATTTTCCGCTGACTTCAGTTAGCGCTTTGTAGTGACAGAGTGACAACGTGCATCGTAGCAAATATCAGTAAGAGTTCTTTCATCAAATGAACACCATACGGATGGATACAATTTCGTGTAAGGTGATTTTACATTAGCGAAGGAAAACAAATTGAAATCGCCAATTTGGAAAAAATTCGGATATGTATTTGATGCCAACGAAAAGAGAAGACATAGTGGCTTGTTTTGCATGTAAAAAAGTATATTCCTACACTTGACACAAAAGTGGAACTTCAAATTTGCTAAAACATTCGTGTGAGGCTGGACAAAGTAGCATAATTACTTATTTAAATACGAAGAGAGACGTGAAATTACCTGAAGTTCCGCCAAATTTGAAGACAGCCGCGACAGAAATACTTATCAATATTGTCAGCAAAGACATTTTGCCATTAGAAGTTGCGTGTGGATCTGGGTTTCTCGAGACGTCATGGCTTCAAAATTTGACACATCTAAGCAGTGAGTACAAAAAAACTGTCGGTAAATGATGCAATGTGCTAGTAACAGTTTAAAACCATCGTCATTTCCAGCTGCCTTGGCACAAGAGCAGCGGAATATAATTGTTTTTATACTCGTATTTTCATCATTTAATACTATTACATTGAATTTTATTTTTTTAAATAGCGTTTCCAATCTCACGAGACCCGAGCCGCTACTGTGTGTGCTTAGGAGCGCCAATGCTTTCCTCTTTGGAATGGTCTGCTTTAGAGTAGGTATAGAGCATTTCCTGTGATTTAAGAAGTCAAAAGTAGTTAAGTTGTTGCAGAAATGGCACCCTAAAAATAACTATGGTATTACATACCATAATTCTAAGTACTTCTGTCTATTACTATTAATTACTCATTCAAAACTTAAATATATGCGGATGCGGATAAGGAACTTGCGGATGCGGATTAATTGCTGCGGATGCGGTTGTGGTTGCGGATTAGGACCTCGCGGATGCGGTGCGGATGCGGATTGCACTTTTCTTATCCGCGCAGACCTCTAGTTACTGACGTATGTGTAAAAATTTACGCAGTGACGGTACGCAGGTACATAATGAATATGTTTCTATTATTGTGCTGAACGTCGAATCCGGAAGTACGCGTCATATTTTATAATGATATTTGAGAGGAGTCTCGTTACATTCACAAGGAAGTAGAGTTTTTAGTGACTCATCTGGTCCACCTAGTACTGGATGTGCGATTTTGCCACTAGGGGAAGACGAGCAAACCGTTTCTTTCTTCCATTTTAATGCATTTAGTATACTACCTACATCTTTGATCAATCCACCTAAGATGACTAACTCGTGATAAAAGTAGGAAAATAATACACTACGTGACAAAAGTATCCGGACACCCCCAAAACATACATTTTTCATATTAAGTGCGTTGTGCTGCCACCTACTGCCAGGTACTCCACATCAGCGACCACAGTAGTCATTAAACATCGTGAGAGAGCAGAATGGGACGCTCCGCGCAACTCACGGACTTCGAACGTGGTCAGGTGATTGGGTGTCACTTGTGTCACACGTCTTACGCGAGATTTCCACACGCCTAAAGGTTCACTGTTTCCGACGTCATAGTGAAGTGGAAACGTGAAGGGGCACGTACAGCACAAAAGCATACAGACGGAACTCGTCTGTTGACTGACAGAGACCGCCGACAGTTGAAGAGGATCATAGTGTTAATAGGCAGACATGTATCCAGACCATCCACACAGGAATTCCAAACTGTATCAAGATCCACTGCAAGTACTATGACAGTTAGGCGGGAAGTGAGAACACTTGGATTTCACGGCCGAGTGTGGTCATAAGCCACACATCGTGCCGGTAAATGCTAAACGACGCCCTGCTTGGTGTGAGGAGTGTAAACAATGGACGATTGAACAGTGGACAAACGTGTGGAGTGGCGAATCACGGTGCACAATGTAACGATCCGATGGCAGGGTGTGGGTATGGCGAATGCCCGGTGAACGTCATCTGCCAGCGTGTGTAATGCCAACAGTAAAATTCGGAGGCGGTGGTGTTATGGTGTGGTCGTGATTTTTATGGAGTGTGCTTGCACCCCTTGGTGTTTTGCGTGGCACTATCACAGCACAGGCCTACATTGATGTTTTAAGCACCTTTTTGATTCCTGCTGTTGATGAGCAATTCAAGGATGGCGATTGCATCTTTCAGCACGATAGAGCACCTGTTGTAGTAACCGATGGGCATAGTGTGGCAAATCTATTTAACAAGTACTTTATATCCGTTACTGATAGAATGGGATTGTCAGGATCAGTAAATAATGCCCTTGAGTATCTGAAACTAGCCTTTACAAGTAGCTTTAGCTACATGAATATGTCACTCACTTCACCAAAAGAAATAACTTCATAATAAAGTCTTGGAAAACAAAGCATTACGATGAAATATCAACAAAGTTAATTAAGGCATGTTCTTGTGAGTTTAGTACAATTCTAAGTTACTTGTGTAACCAGTCAATTATAACTAAGACTTTTCCTGACTGGATAAAATATGCAGATGTTAAGCCTCTATTCAAGAAAGGGGATAAAGAAATACCATCAAACTACAGACCGATTTCACTTTTGCCAGCATTCTCAAAAAATTTAGAAAAAGTAATGTACAGGCAGCTTCTCAACCATCTGGCCACAAATAACATATTATCAAGAACACAGTTTAGATTTCTGAAGGGTTCTGATATCGAGAAGGCTATTTACACCTACAGTGAAAATGTACTTAATTCATTACTTATCAAATTACAAGCAAGCAGATATTTTCTGTGATTTGTCAAAGGCATTTGATAGTGTGAACCACAACATCCTTTTAAATAAATTAGAATTCTATGGTGTCATGGGCAGTGCTCCAAAATGGTTCAAGTCATACCTAGCTAACAGGAAAAAAAGGGTGTCAGTACAAGGGACTAGTGAATTAAGTCATCAGTCATCATCAGAATGGGAAGAAATTATATATTGTGTCCCACAAGGATCCATCATAGGGCCATTGCTTTTTCTTGTGTACATTAATGATCTCTCATCAGTTACACTTCCAGAAGCAGAGTTCGTTTTGTTTGCAGATGGCACAAGTATTGCAATAAATAGTGCCTTGCCACGATTCGCGCGGCTGCTCCCTTCGGAGGTTCGAGTCCTCCCTGGGGCATGGGTGTGTGTGTGTTGCCCTTAGAGTAAGTTAGTTGAAGTTAGATTAAGTAGTGCGTAAGCCCAGGGACTGATGACCTGAGCAGTTCGGTCCCATAGGACCACGTCCACAATAATATTGGATACACACTGTCGTGGAATAATTTATAGACTCCCAGGAGTCCCTGACAATGGCGGCAGCGTTATCTGCATGCCACTCAGATATACCATATTTAAAAATACTAGTAATACTCGAAAAGACAGAACTTTCTACAGTAGCCTATGGTCTTCCTCATTGTTCAAACTGTCTTCACAGTAAATCATCGGAATTGATTCAGCGGTGGAGTAGCGAAAATTGTAACAGAGTAACTGTCGTATTTATATTATTAGTATGGCTACGGGTGGTCTTTCAGATTACTACGGCACAGTGGACAAAGAAAGGTACTTACCTCCCGGCACTGCAAGACTGCAATACTTGACACACACACACACACACACACACGACAGACAGAAATT
The DNA here is from genome assembly GCF_021461385.2 of Schistocerca piceifrons. Lineage (NCBI taxonomy): Eukaryota > Metazoa > Arthropoda > Insecta > Orthoptera > Acrididae > Schistocerca > Schistocerca piceifrons. Next base: position 42,696,029 of record NC_060147.1, on the reverse strand, counting down.
TCGCCCCCCCCCCCCCCCCCCACACACACACACACGACAGACAGAAATTTCGCCGGCCGGAGTGGCCAAGCGGTTCTAGGCGCTACAGTCCGGAACTGCGCGACCGCTACGGTCACTGGTTCGAATCCTGCCTCGGGCATGGATGTGTGTGATGTCCTTAGGTTAGTTAGGTTTAAGTAGTTCTACGTTCTGGGGGACTTATGACCTCAGCAGTCCCATAGTGCTCAAAGCCATTTGAACCATTTTTAGACAGAAATTTCATCAAATATTTATCGTATTTGTTTGACAGAGATCTTTGACGGTGCACAAAAGTAGGTATTACTTGTCATTAAATATTTTGTTACACATGAAGGTAGTAACTGTTCTCGAAAGAACAGATACCATTGATGACTGTGAAGTTTCTTTAGAATAAACGATAATTAATTGAAACCCTCAGCTGCCGACAGGTGTTACAGTTCAGAATGGGAGACGAAAACATGTTACTTTGCCCTGCAGTTGTGTGTACTGTAACGGCATTGTATTTACGTTTGAAAAAGGAACAGGAAAAAAAGGAAACATACTTGCGAGAAGGTGCGAGTTTCACGGGTAGACGATAAAAGCAATCGACAGAATTTGTTACGGGAGCTGCAATTCGAGGACATAAAGTGCTCAGCAAAGTGGATCATCGTATTACGAAGCGGAACACTGAGCTCAGAACTATTGTTTCTGCAAAAGACAGGAGGTCGTATTTCTCCTTGCATAAAACAGAAAATCGCTCTCTTTTATCAAGTCTTCCACGAAGAGCTAAAGTACATCACTTGATGAAGTAGATCTCAAGAAAGGCAATATTTGAGAAACGTTTCCTATGAGACTATTTGACAAACGAACTTTTACAAAGAATTGGTTTGCGTAATAGAAGCCTAAAAGGCACGGTCAGCCAATCCTTGTTGCATGTCGCCTATCTGATGACTTCCAGATGCAAAAGACAGTTGATTTTGTATGATTTGTAAGAATACTGACATAATTTAAAAACGCTCTCATAATCTACTTATTAAGAGGTATCACCTATCCAAAATGTTTAACTCACTAACTTAACTATTACACCTATACTCTGTATAAGTATCTTGAGGCAGCTCAACTCAAGGCGTGCAAAATCACCCAGAATATATTCATGAATTATTTGAGAATGTGAGCTCTTAGCGATCTGCAACGAGCTTTGTACGTAATTTCAACCCCATACTCCCACAAAATGAGAAAAGAAAAACATTTTGTCGCTTACCACATTTTTCTGTACATGCAGTGAAATTCCAAAACGATACATGACTTTGCAATTGCTTCCTTCTTTAATACTAATTGAATTTGCAACACATTTTGCACCCTGTAACCATATATGCCGTTGAATGTACCTGCAAATCTATATGACTGCGCGGCACATAACTGATTAGATCAAAAATTGCAAAACGTTGTAGAAAAAATGTCTGTATGGTGCAAAAATTGGTAGTTGACACTAAATAATGAAACGTGTGAGGTTATCCACATGACTGTTAAATTTCGGTTACACATTAGGGCAGCCAATTTAGAGGCACGAAATTCAACTAAAAACCTAGGAACTACAATTAAGAACAACTGAACTTAAATTGGAAAGGAGATTTCCGGAAGACTTTTAACACTGTACCACGCAAGCGGCTCGTAGTGAAATTGCATGCTTATGGAATATTGTCTCAGCTATGTGACTGGATTTGTGATTTCCTGTACGGTCGCAAGTTCGAATCCTGCCTCGGGCATAGATGTGTGTGATGTCCTTAGGTTGGTTAGGTTTAATTAGTTCTAAGTTCTAGGCGACTGATGACCTCAGAAGTTAAGTCGCATAGTGCTCAGAGCCATTTGAACCATTTTTTTGTGATTTCCTGTCAGAGCGGTCACAGCTCGTAGTAATTGATGGAAAGTCATCGAGTAAAACAGAAGTGATTTTTGGCGTTCCTCAAGGCAGTGTTATAGGCCCTTTGCTGTACCTTGTCTATATAAACGACTTGGGAGACAATGAGCAGTCGTCTTCGGATGTTTGCAGATGATGCTGTCGTTTATCGACTAATAAAGTGATCAGAAGATCAAAACAAACTGCAAAACGATTTAGAAGAAATATCGGAATGGTGTGAAAAGTGGCAGTTGATCCTAAAGAACGAAAAGTGTAAGGTGATACACGTGAGCGCTAAAAGGAACTCGTTAAACTTCGGTTACACGATAAATGAGTCTAATCTAAAAGCCGTAAATTCAACTAAATATGTAGGTATTACAATTACGAACAACTGAAATTGGAAGGAAGACACAGCGACGGAATCTTCTCACGAAATTCCAATCACCAACTTTCTCCTCCAAATGCGAAAATATTCTTTTTGACACCGTCCTACATAGGGAGGAACGATCACCAAGATAAAGTAAGGGAAATCAGAGCTTGTTCGGAAAGAAATAGGTGTCCGTTCTTTCCGCGCGCTATACGAGATTGAATAATGGAGAATTGTGAGGATGGTTCACCTCTGCCACGCACTTAAATGTGATTTGCACAGTATCCATGTAGACATAGATGTAGAATACATACAAAACGTTGTGGGGAAGGCAAACCAAAGTCTTCCTTTTGTTGGCGTTACGCCTCAGATCACATAGTTTCTTACGTGATCTGGGGTTACACTTCGAAAATGCAGTACATTTAAAGAGACTGCCTAGACTAGGCTTGTCCGTCCTGTTTCGGAGTACAGCTGCGGGGCGTGGGATCCTTAGCAGATAGGATTAGCGGAGTACAGCGAGAACGTTCAAGAGAAAGCAGCACGTTTTGTATAATCGAGTAAGAGGGGAGAGAGTGTCACGGGCATGACACAGTATTTTGGGTGGACACTATTATAACAAAAGCGTTTTTCGTTGCGCCGGGGTCTTCTGGCGAAATTTCAGTCACCAACTCCGTACTCGGAATGTGAATATATTTTGTTGACTCCGACCTGCATAGCGAGAAATGATCGTGATAATAAAATAAGGGAAATAAGAGCGCGTACGGAAAGATATCAGCGTGCTTTTGCTCCGAGCACTGTTCGACATTGGAACAGTAGAGAATTATTGTGAAAGTGGTTCGATTAACCCTCTGACAGACACTTAGGTGTGATTTGCGGAGCATCCATGTAGGTGTAGAAAACGTTACAGCATTGAGATGCGCAAAAATCTAACTTCTGTTAAATGGCGAGTAGTTTATTGCCATGTGCACACGAACAAATGATTAGAATTTCAGAGACATTGTATGATTTATGCTTCACAAACTGAGCAAATCAATAGCGCTTTCGTCCACCTCTGGGCTTCGAGTAAGCCGTTATTGTGCTTCAGATTGGAAGAGTTACTGGATGACCTGACTTTTCTGGAGACTAGAAATCTACTCTGTACGAATCAGCATGGGTTTCGAAAAAGACGGTCGTGTGAAACCCAGCTCGCGCTATTAGTCCACGAGACTCAGAGGGCCATAGACACGGGTTCACAGGTAGATGCCGTGTTTCTTGACTTCCGCAAGGCGTTCGATACAGTTCCCCACAGTCGTTCAATGAACAAAGTAAGAGCATACGGACTGTCAGACCAATTGTGTGATTGTATTGAAGAGTTCCTAGATAACAGAACGCAGCATGTCATTCTCAATAGAGAGAAGTCTTCCGAAGTAAGAGTGATTTCAGGCGTGCCACAGGGGAGTGTCGTAGGACCGTTGCTACTAAAAATATATGTAAATGACCTTGTGGATGACATCGGAAGTTCACAGAGACTTTTTGCGGATGATGCTGTGGTATATCGAGATTTTGTAACAATGGAAAATTGTACTCAAATGCAGGAGGATCTGCGGCGAATTGACGCACGGTGCAGGGAATGGCAATTGAATCTCAATGTAGACAAGTGTAATGTGCTGCGAATACATAGAAAGATAGATCCGTTATCATTTAGCTACAAAATATAAGGTCAGCAACTGGAAGCAGTTAATTCCATAAATTATCTGGGAGTACGCATTAGGAGTGATTTAAAATGGAATGATCATATAAAGTTGATCATTGGTAAAGCGGATGCCAGACTGAGATTCATTGGAAGAATCCTAAGGAAATGCAATCCGAAAGTAAAGGAAGTAGGTTACAGTACGCTTGTTCGCCCACTGCTTGAATACTGCTCACCAGTGTGGGATCCGTACCAGATGGGGTTCATAGAAGAGATAGAGAAGATCCAACGGAGAGCAGCGCGCTTCGTGACAGAATCATTTAGTAATCGCGAAAGCGTTACGGAGATGATAGATAAACTCCAGTGGAAGACTCTGCAGGAGAGACGCTCAGTAGCTCGGTACGGGCTTTTGTTAGTTTCGAGAACATATCTTTACCGAAGAGTCCAGCAGTATATTGCTCCCTCCTACGTATACCTCGCGAAGAGACCATGAGGATAAAATCGGAGAGATTAGAGCCCACACAGAGGCATACCGACAATCCTTCTTTCCACAAACAATACGAGACTGGAATAGAAGGGAGAACCGATAGAGGCACTCAATGTACCCTCCGCCACACACCGTCAGGTGGCTTGCGGAGTATGTATGTAGATGCAGATGTAGATGTAGATGACCTCCTGTGCCATGTATTGTCGACTCCAGTTGTTGCGGTATATCGTCACTGCCTATTACGCTCTAAACGTTCCCGGTTGGCGAGAGGGCAGGCCCCATTGCTGTCTAAGACAGGGTTTGTTCAAATGGTTCAAATGGCTCTGAGCACTATGGGACTTAACATCTGTGGTCATCAGTCCCCTAGAACTTAGAACTACTTAAACCTAACTAACCTAAGGACATCACACACATCCATGCCCGAGGCAGGATTCGAACCTGCGACCGTAGCGGTCGCGCGGTTCCGGACTGAAGCGCCTAGAACCGCTCGGCCACTCCGGCCGGCTAGGGTTTGTCGAGTACGAATATAGGTTGTAGAAACTCTCGTCGTGTGCGGGCGGACATTATCTTGCTGAAATGTAAACCCATGATGGCTTGCCATGAAGGGCAACAAAACGGGACGCAGAATATGGTCGAAGTACCGCTGTGCGGTAAGTGTGCCGCAGATGGCGTCCAAACGGGTCCTGCTATGAAATGGGCCATCACTCTTGGTTGTCGTGTCGTCATACGGGCGACAGCCAGGTCGTCACCCAACCGCTCTCTGGATCGTCTCCAGTGACTCTTTGCTGGTCATCGGTACTCATTTCGAAGCGGAACTCATCACTGAAGACAATTCTATACCAGTACATCAGATTGAAAATGGACTGTCCGATTTGCCATGTACATTTACAAGACGTTTTGGCCATAAAGGTGAATGATGTTGCGAATCTGGTAAATGTACTCAACCTCTGTAGTATACATAGAGCGATATGCTTTCAAGTCTGCTACTGAGATCACAGACGCTGGACTGGAGATGAGAGTGTAATGGGACACCCTTTTCTAACATAACATTTTTTTTAATAGAAGTACCCGATACCAGGATTAATCCCGAGTCTGGTATAGATGAACATTCTAGGCTGTTTCACTGATTTTCATTTGATTCTGTATTGGATGTCATATATTTAAGATTAAAATGTATAAAAAGAAATTAACTTGTTAGTACTCTGTACGTATAGTTAAATTTACACTTCTTTTAAAAAGATACACTACTGACCATTGAAACTGCTACACCACGAAGATGACTTGCTACATACAGGAAATTTAACCGGCAGGAAGAAGATGCTGTGATATGTAAATGATTAGATTTTCAGAGCATTCACACAAGGTTGCGCCGGTGGCGGCACCTACAACGTGCTGACATAAGGAAAGTTTCCAACCGATTTCTCATACACAAACAGCAGTTGACCGGCGTTGCCTGGTGAAACGTTGTTGTGATGCCTCGTTTAAGGAGGAGAAATGCGTACCATCACGTTTCCGACTTTGATAAAGGTCGGATTGCAGCCTATCGCGATTGCGGTTTATCGTATCGCGACATTGCTGCTCGCGTTGTACGAGATCCAATGACTGTTAGCAGAATATGGAATCGGTGGGTTCAGCAGTGTAATACGGAACGCCGTGCTGGATCGCAACGGTCTCGTATCACTAGCAGTCGAGATGACAGGCATCTTATCCGCATGGCTGTAGCGGATCGTGCAGCCATGTCTCGATCCCTGAGTCAACGGATGGGGACGTTTGAAAGACAACAAACATCTGCACGTACAGTTCGACGACGTTTGCAGCAGCACGGACTATCAGCTCGGAGACCATGGCTGCGGTTACCCTTGACTCTGCATCGCAGACAGGAGCGCCTGCGATGGTGTACTCAACGACGAACCTGGGTCCACGAATGGCAAAACGTCATTTTTTCGCATGAATCAAGGTTCTTTTTACAGCATCATGATGGTCGCATCCGTGTTTGGCGTCATCGCGGTGAACAAACACTGGAAGGGTGTATTCGTCATCGCCATACTCGCGTATCACCCGGCGTGATGGTATGGGGTGCCATTGGTTACACGTCTCGGTCACCTGTTGTTCGCTTTGACGGCACTTTGAACACTGGACGGTAGATTTCAGATGTGATACGACCCGTGTTTCTACCCTTCATTCGATCCCTCCGAAACCCTACATTTCAGCAGGGTAATAAACGACCGTATGTTGCAGGTCCTGTGCGGGCTTTTCTTGATACAGAAAATGTTCGACTGCTGCCCTGACCAGCACATTCTCCAGATCTCTCACCAATTGAAAACGTCTGGTCAATGGTGGCCGAGCAACTGGCTCGTCAAAATACGCCAGTCACTACTCTTGACAAACTATGGTATTGTGTTGAAGCTGCATGGTTAGCTGAATCTGTACACGCCATCCAAGCTCTGTTTGTCTCAATGCCCAGGCGTATCAAGGCCGTTATTACGGCCAGAGGTGGTTGTTCTGGGTACTGATTTCTCGGGATCTATCCACCCAAATTACATAAAAATGTAATCACATATCAGTTCTAGTATAATATATTTGTCCAATGAACACCCGTTTATCATCTGCATTTCTTCTTGGTGTAGCAATTTTAATGGCCAGCAGTGTTTGAAGATAGTAACTTATCTCGAAAGAACAGATACCATTGATGACCGTGCAGCTCTTCTACAATAAATGATAACTAATTGTAACCCTCAGCTTCCGATATGTGTTGTTGATGTACCTCGATGGGGACAGCTGACAATCTGAGCACCGATTGGTACTCAAACCAGGGACCTCCTGCTTACATGATAGATGCTCTATCCATCTGAGCCACCAAGGACACACATGAATAGCGCGACTGCTGCGGCTTACCCCTTGCACGCTACCCCGTCGGCAGCTGAGGGTTTCAATTAATTATCATTTATTGTAGGGAAGCTGCACGGTCATCAATGGTATCCGGTCTTTCGAGAACAGTTACTATCTTCATATATAGTTAAATGGCTATCCGGCAATTGACCTTCGTCTGTGCGAATGCGCACAGGTTGTCCGAAGTCTTAAGGGAATCGTCACCTTAATGTGCGCGAGTAACGAGTGGATAGGCAAATACAGGGTGGCGCGCGAAATGTGTTACCAATTGTTTCTTTCACAATTTACGACGCACATTAAATATCCCGCTGGGCTCTCTACAGCAGTACCAGCAGAGCTTGGAAAAACAAATGCGTTACGAAATGACGTGTAGTTCACGATACTGCCGCTAGGTGACTAGTAAGCACTAAGCAGCAATGGCTGCCAATGGCAGACTGACGACACAGCAACGATCGGCAATTGTGTTACTCTTTCATGAAATGAAAAACCTTGTTGTGACTCAGAGGCGTTTGCGACAACAGTTTAACACACGATGGGTCCCTTGCAAGAAGACCATCCACAGGTTGTACGATAAATCTGTACAGGAAGGAACAGTACTGGAAGCGAAGCGACCTCGGCCTAAGCCTGTTTTTTCGCCAGAGAATATTGAAGCGACGCCAATTAGGAACATTACGTATGTAGATTGTTGACAGTTGGTAATGTGGATCTAAGAGGAAGCGTGCAAGGGATAAATCCGCGCAGTCGCGCTATCCTCTGTGTCCTCGGTTTGCCGGCACGGTAGCTCAGCGTGTTCGGTCAGAGGGTAACGTGCCCTCTGTAATAAAAAAACTGAGTTAACAGATCAACAACGAACTTAAATGGATGTCAGTACTTTAAACATAGCTGCGCTACAGCAACGGTTGCACGTAAATCAGACTAAGAGCAGCCGACCAGTTGCAAAGGATAAAGTAATCTTTACCTAGGTTTCAATAGATATAAATCTATCTTCTTCAGAAGACGGCAGTATTATAACAACATGAAGTGATATGTCCTTATCGTTTAGGCAAACATCTGCATATCTTCTGAAGAAGATAGATTTATATCTATTGAAACCTAGGTAAAGATTACTTTATCCTTTGCAACTGGTCGGCTGCTCTTAGTCTGATTAAATGGATGTCTTACGACGTCCGCTCCGAGCAGATACAACGAACTAAAGCGATCAAAATGAAACGAAAAAAAAAAAAAATCGTGGGCCGAAAAACAAAATAAAAAAAAAGTGGATGGAGCGCCTGCCATGCAAGCAGGAGGTCCCGGGTTCGAGTCCCGATCGGGGCACACCTTTTCAGCTGTCCACATCGAGGTAAATCAACAAGACCTGTCGGCAGCTGACAGTTTCAATTAATGTTCATTTCTTTTAAAAATATTCGAAATTACGAAATTTCCGGTAAAAATAAAATTCATATTACTAATTGCACTATCTAACATGTACAGGGTTATTACAAATGATTGATGCGATTTCTGAGCTCTACAATAACTTTATTATTTGAGATATTTTCACAATGCTTTGCACACACATACAAAAACTCAAAAAGTTTTTTTAGGCATTCACAAATGTTCGATATGTGCCCCTTTAGTGATTCGGCAGACATCAAGCCGATAATCAAGTTCCTCCCACACTCGGCGCAACACGTCCCCATCAATGAGTTCGAAAGCATCGTTGATGCGAGCTCTCAGTTCTGGCACGATTTTTGGTAGAGGAGGTTTAAACACTGAATCTTTCACATAACCCCACAGAAAGAAATCGCATGGGGTTAAGTCAGGAGAGCGTGGAGGCCATGACATGAATTGCTGATCATGATCTCCACCACGACGGATCCATCGGTTTTCTAATGTCCTGTTTAAGAAATGCCGAACATCATGATGGAAGTGCGGTGGAGCACCATCCTATGGTACGTTTAGATCCCTGCTTGCTTCATTCGTCGACTTCCGCGGGCTACGCGTGAAACTTGCCCGCACGCGTTCAACCGTTTCTTCGCTCACTGCAGGCCGACCCGTTGATTTCCCCTTACAGAGGCATCCAGAACCATTAAACTGCGCATACCATCGCCGAATGGAGTTAACAGTTGGTGGATCTTTGTTGAACTTCGTCCTGAAGTGTCGTTGCACTGTTATGACTGACTGATGTGAGTGCATTTCAAGCACGACATTCGCTTTCTCGGCTCCTGTCGCCATTTTGTTTCACTGCGCTCTCGAGCGCTCTGGCGGCAGAAACCTGAAGTGCGGCTTCAGCCGAACAAAACTTTATGAGTTTTTCTACGTATCTGTAGTGTGTCGTGACCATATGTCAATGAATGGAGCTACAGTGAATTTATGAAATCGCTTCAATCATTTGTAATAGCCCTGTATTATTAAATTTATTTATTTCTTTATTAAATTTTTATTTAATTTAATTTTATAACACTAATTATTAAAGTCTTTCTACTTCACGCCACTTCGGCGACTTGCGTAACGATGGGGATGAAAGGATGATGATAAGGAGAACACAACAAATTCCGTCGCGCTGACCACTCAGCTACCAGGGGCGGACTTTCGCTCTGTAAACCCTTTAGAATAATGTGAGCGCCTCAGAGTGTAGGCAGTAGCGGGCATGCCTCTGATGTAAACGCGTCTGTTTTTTAATTTTATCTACATGTATGAAATTAATGATTTCTTTTTAAACTGGAGATTGTAAAGTCTATGTGATATAGGAGAATGGGATAAACAATAAAAGAAAATCGTAGCAACAGATAATACTTCATCTGTTATTCCGTCATCTGGAAACAAGTAAGACAAAATTTCAGCATCAAGAATGTACCCCTAGACGCAAGAATTGGATCCAACAACAAGAAGAGAATATGAAGATGAGTAAAAAGTTTTACTTTTGTACATCCTACGCCTCTTGAAGCTTTTGAAAATAATGAAGAGACTAAGAGAAATATAATGATGATGTGTGCGAGGGTAAGATTACAGCAGGCAGTGAGTTTTGGACAGTGTGGCCATGTACTCGGTTTGAAAAGGACGGAAGCTTCGCTGCCCTGCAGTGGGGGCAGCATTATTTAAAAACGGTTTTGTATTAATGTACGCTGAGGTAAAATGTCTTTGGAATTGAGATCGCCGATCGTGGTATGAAGTGAAGAACCGTGGACACGCCAGCACCAGTCATAGGGGACCTAAAAATCGGAGGATCGCTTTAACGTAAGCCGAAACCAGCAATAATAAACAAATGTCATTGCGATCTTGACTGTTGTTCTAGTCAAAGTCAGCACCAGATCGCTGCCCTCCATAGACAATGTTGTCTAAATTTATGAACTATTTAGAGTAATTACTGTCGTTCAGTAAAAGGATTGCATCTCTTCATATCATTGTGTATTTCTTTCAGTTACCTCCTGTACTATACAGCAGCAGTTGTTTATATGTGTGGCCCGCGTTTCATTGAGCGATATTACTGGGCAGTGATACATAACGGGAAGCTAGCTTTCGTCGATAAATATTGCAAATGGTTCAAATGGCTCGGAGCACTATGGGACTTAACTGCTGAGGTCATCAGACCCCTAGAACTTAGATCTACTTAAACGTAACTAACCTAAGGACATCACATACATCCATGCCCGAAGCAGGATTCGAACCTGCGACCGTAGCGGTGTCCCGGCTCCAGACTGTAGCGCCTAGAACCGCTCGGCCACTCTGGCCGGCTCAATATTGCACACCACTATCTCTTTGTAATAATTTATGTCCACATCATTGTGCTTCTGTTTGTGAATGTAATGCAGTATACTGTCTTTTATACCTGAAACCATTTGAGAATGACCTAATCGTGTATCAATAAAATAAAAAGTGTTTAATAGTGTAGAGGTGGGAAAAATGCCACCACCTGCCAACAGATTTCTTGCAGTGATGCCAACTCGAAAGAATAAACTGTATTAACGGTTAGTTTCTTGATCTTTGCCCTTTGCTTCTTATGTGTATGCGTATTTGCGTTCAGATGTAACAAAACAAGTCAATTAAAGAGTTCCATTGCAGATAAGATTACCATCATCTCGATAATGAACCGAATGCCATCTGGATGATTAGTACCGGAAAAGATGTATGTCGTCGCAAACATTCTAATGTATGTGATAGAAGTTTTGTTGGTAGACTGTTAACCCTAGCATTACCAACGGGGGGGCCTCGTAGGCCCACTGACTCAGTTTTTCTATGTTGTATCCACACCCTTTGATATATGAACTTGAAAGCAAAGGTAATTGTTCGTTATTGAATGTACTATTGAGTCATTATAGAATTTCGGAATAAAAATGTAATTAAAATTCATTTACTTGATTTAATTCTCTGTGGGCCTTAGAAGCCCACCCGTTGGTAATAGCAAGGAAAGATTTACGAGGTTGAGTCTCTCGTTTCAAATTCTTACCATGAAACGAATTTTGGCATTGTTGCCTTCAGACATATTATTATGAAGCGGACCATTGTTATTTTCAGTGTTTCTGCTGCTGTTGAACCAGCAGCATGAGTAGACATCGTTTACGTGATAGTTCCATTGAAAGAGTGCTAGAAGAAGTTTTGAACGAATCAGATTTAGAGGAAAGTGAAGTGGATGATGATGTGGAAGAAATTAGAACTGATTCATCGTCTGAGAATGAAGATGAGGTTGAAGTCAATCCACCAGATGATAATGATACGGAATGTGATAAATTCATTGCAAAAAGTGGACGAGAGTATATTACGAAGCCATCTCGACAATATCGGCGTTCTGTACAAAATATAGTGCGAGAAAGAATGGGGCTAGGACAACAAGGAAGAATTGCGTCTCCGAAAGAGGCTATAGAGCTCTTTTTTACACCTCAAATTACGAATCTAATAAAACTACACTCAAATGAAGAGGCTTCTCGACTAGGTATTCAGCACACAGATGAAGATGAGTTATTTTGTTGTATAGGACTCTTGCTAATCATGGGTTCAAATCATGACAATAAGATACCTGTCCATGATTTATGGTCTTTGCTTCAGGGCCGACAAGTGTACTATGGATCAATGAGTCGGACCCGATTTTTCGAGTTGACTAAAATATTGAGGTTTGATGATAAGAACACAAGAGAAATTCGTCGCCAGACTGACAAGTTTGCTCCAATGAGGGAAATTTTTGAAAGCTTCAATTCTTCACTTCCATTGTATTTTATTCCTGGTCTACATACAACAGTGGATGAGATGTTGTCTTTGTTCCGTGGTCGCTGTCCATTCAAGGTGTTTCTAAAAGAAAAACCTGGAAAATACGGCATTCTAATTCGAATGCTGTCTGATTCTGAGACTAGATATGTGATCAGCATGGACATCTATACAGGCAAGTCGGGAAATACACAGCATTCAAATGGACCGATGGAAATTGTAAAGAGACTAATAAAACCTATTGAAAAATCAGGCCGCAATGTTACCACAGATCGGTACTATACTTCAGTGGAGCTTGCTGAGACTCTATGGAATGATTTTCACCTCACACTTGTTGGCACCCTACAGTCTAACAGACGACACATACCTGAAGAGCTGAAGACTACAACTGGCCGCAGTTTACACTCTTCCATCTTTGCTTATACTGACCCTCAGACACAGAGGCCACCAGTTACTCTTGCATCAACGCTAGTCCGCGAGAAGCCAAAACGACTGCTGTTGATGCTTTCAACTTATCACTCAGAAGGGGTGTTGAGTGAAGACTCAAAAAAGACTAACATAAATCTTTTTTATAATTCTACAAAGGGAGGCGTGGACACCATAGACCAGATGGCAAGACACTACAGCACAAACAGAGGAACAAGAAGATGGCCTTTGTCCCTCTTCTACACACTCATTGACATAGCAGCAATAAATGCATATTCACTCTTCCTCCTCAACTTTCCGAATTGGAAAAAGAATTTGCTAAACCGCAGAAGAGTTTTTATCACTAACTTGGGTCTCGAACTAATAAGATCTCAAGTAGATAAACGGGCACAAAATTTGTATGGACTTCAGAAGCCAGTAATAATGGCAATGGAAAGCATCACACAACGAAAGCTCAGCTGCTCTGTAGAACCATCATCCTTAACAGCAGAACCAGGAACACGTGGACGGTGCCACCTATGCTGCCAAGAAGCTGCATCTAAAAAGATCAAGTACAACAAGCTGGGAAAGTCAACTGTTACCTGCTCTCAGTGCCACAAACATGTCTGTGGGAAACACTGCAGGAAGACAGTGTTGTGTGAAAAATGCGTTGCAGAATGAGACAGTAAATTTTGTTTGCTTCATGTAGTGTATCGAATTAAAAAAGTCGTTTTTATAAGAAAACACTATTTTGAAACATTATTCCAAAAAATATATAAACTGAATCTCGTGATTTGTTCATTTTATTCCTATTATAATAACATCTTTTATTATCCAGTATACAAAAACAATGTCTAAGCATTTTGAATTGTTATTAGAGGTATCAGAAGTAAATAAACTTGATTTATGATAAAATAAATTGTGGTATTCTTTATGGGCCTTTGAGGCCCCCCCGTTGGTATTACATGTAACAAAAAATACGTTGGTAATGCTAGGGTTAAGTCCCATAGTGCTCAGAGCCATTTTGTTGGTAGACTTTTACTCTTTCATGAGAAAAATACGAGAGACGAACTCCACATTTCTCTAAACTAGTGATAATAACGAAGAAAGGAATTACTTTATCTACACTTCTACAATTTCAACATGCAAATTCAGTTTTTCGGTCATAAAGCAAATACCAGCCAGATAGACTAGCTCCACACGTTCCACGAAACGGGACAAAAATAGTAAAACGCCAGCAGAAACGATGAGGTAGTTTTTCCCTTCACCAATTGACTACTGCAGGTTTGGCGATCTCGTGGAACCCTATAGCGATCTAGAGAGATTCTATTGAAATACTGTGCGGCAGCGACCGTGTAGTAGACTGGTGGTTTGGAGCAGGTGGAACTGACACTCGATGTGCATGTGAAATTCGCTTATAGGAAGATCAACGGCTTCTGAAAGGTTCCAGAGAACAGCTTGAGAGAAATATTTACATAGCAACCGTTCGCCGACTGGAACAACTGTTTATTGGGTGAGAATTCTGAAGATTACGACTTTTTGGTAACTCAGTAGTACAGGGTGTATCAAAAAGAATCATCGGAATTTTTAAAAAATACCTGTTATGTTATATGAGAATTTTTTATTTAGCGTATGGCTAAGACAGACATATCATAAATTTAAATTAGATATATATATATTTACAGGGTGAGGCAGTTAAGTCATAACACCCCGTGTAACGGCCCAACCGTAATAAATACAAAGATGGCGTTTGCACAGTGAACTGTAGGGACAGGGGTTACTTGAATACATCATATTTCATATTTGTGCTATCTTTTATTACAGAGAAATAAGGCCGTCTTTGTTTTTTTTAATGGAACCCTACGTTAAATTTTAGTGTAACATGGTGGGCTTAAAAAGACGGCTTCAAATATGTGTATATGATAATATTTAGGCGAATAGTTTTCGAGACACAGATATGTTTCCGTATCGTATTCGTTCTTCACAGCGGCGTTGTCCAATGCGACCCTTCCTGTTGACCACTGAGGAACTTAACAGGGAAGGCGTTCTTTTCCTGTTTCTCGATAACGCCGCAAGGTGACGCACGAGGTAGCTGCAGAGAAGGGTATAAATGTGCTGCTGGGGTTATGAAACTTCGCATTTCCATCACAGTTTCTTGGGGTAGGCATGTACACCAAAGAAGAAAAGTTAGATATGGTTCTAGCGTATGGTGAAAGCAGACGAAATGCTGTTTGAGCAATAAAGCGATAGGGAGAGCTGTATCGTGATCGTGAGCGTCCTACGCGCCAGCTTCTTGTACGTATTTGCAAGAAACTACTTGAATCGGGATCATGGAACGCCAGACAGAAGACAAGGCAGAAAACTACAACTGGCGAGGTGCGTGAAGAGGGCGTTCTAGCGTTGGCCCATAACGACCCTACTACTTCGTCGCGATGTATCGGCTCGGAATGTGGTAAAAGTGAGAGAGGTGTTCTACGCATATTGCACCGGCGTAGATTTCACCCGTTTCACCTCTAATTGATTCCGTACAAATGTTGGACCACGTGAGGCAATACTAA
The DNA here is from genome assembly GCF_021461385.2 of Schistocerca piceifrons. Taxonomy (NCBI): domain Eukaryota; kingdom Metazoa; phylum Arthropoda; class Insecta; order Orthoptera; family Acrididae; genus Schistocerca; species Schistocerca piceifrons. The sequence goes on along the minus strand of NC_060147.1, from coordinate 42,680,585 downwards.
CCTTACGACTTATCTTAGAAGAAATATTAAGAAAAGGCAAACCTACGTTTCTAGCATTTGTAGACTTAGAGAAAGCTTTTGACAATGTTGACTGGAATACTCTCTTTCACATTCTAAAGGTGGCAGGGGTAAAATACAGGGAGCGAAAGGCTATTTACAATTTGTACAGAAACCAGATGGCAGTTATAAGAGTCGAGGGGCGTGAAAGGGAAGCAGTGGTTGGGAAGGGAGTGAGACAGGGTTGTAGCCTCTCCCCGATGCTATTCAATGTGTATATTGAGTGAGCAGTAAAGGAAACAAAAGAAAAATTCGGAGTAGGTATTAAAATTCATGGAGAAGAAGTAAAAACTTTGAGGTTCGCCGATGACATTGTAATTCCGTCAGAGACAGCAAAGGACCTGGAAGAGCAGTTGAACGGAATGGAGAGTGTCTTGAAAGGAGGGTATAAGATGAACATCAACAAAAGCAAAACGAGGATAATGGAATGTAGTCAAATTAAATCGGGTGATGCTGAGGGAATTAGATTAGGAAATGAGACACTTAAAGTAGTAAAGGAGTTTTGCTATTTAGGGAGTAAAATAACTGATGAGGGTCGAAGTAGAGAGGATATAAAATGTAGACTGGCAATGGCAAAGAAATCGTTTCTGAAGAAGAGAAATTTGTTAACATCGAGTATAGATTTAAGTGTCAGGAAGTCGTTTCTGAAAGTATTTGTATGGAGTGTAGCCATGTATGGAAGTGAAACATGGACGATAAGTAGTATGGACAACAAGAGAATAGAAGCTTTCGAAGTGTGGTGCTACAGAAGAATGCTGAAGATAAGGTGGGTAGATCACGTAACTAATGAGGAGGTATTGAATAGGATTGGGGAGAAGAGAAGTTTGTGGCACAACTTGACTAGAAGAAGGGATCGGTTGGTAGGACATGTTTTGAGGCATCGAGGGATCACAAATTTAGTATTGGAGGGCAGCGTGGAGGGTAAAAATCGTAGAGGGAGACCAAGAGATGAATACACTAAGCAGATTCAGAAGGATGTAGGTTGCAGTAGGTACTGGGAGATGAAGAAGCTTGCACAGGACAGAGTAGCATGGAGAGCTGCATCAAACCAGTCTCAGGACTGAAGACCACAACAACAACACCTCTCATTACATCAAGCACTCTCCGGTGTAGATTTCGAACGGCGTCAGGAATTTTGCCGCTTTGCTCTGCAGCGCCTACAAGATGATCCAACGTTTTTTCAACGGGTGCTTTTTACTGATGAAGCGACTTTTCACCAACCACGGCAATGTGAAATTTCATGATATGCATTACTGGTCAATAGAGAACCCTCATTGGCTTCGACAGGTACAGCATCAGCAACCGTGGAGTGTTAACGTGTGTGGTGCGGCATCGTCGGAAATGTCATTGTTTGGCCGTACGTCATTGTGGGTATACTGAATGGCAATAACTATGCACAGTTCCTGCGAAAAGTTCTGCCCATTTTGCTTGAAGAGGTAACACTAACTGCGCGTCGGTGCATGTGGTTCCAACATGACGGCTGTCCTGCTTACTCTTCCCGTGTGGCTACAGAGTTGTGAAATGAAAAGTTCCTGGCTTGTTGGATGGGACGACGTGCTGAAGTGAAGTGGCAAGCCCGGTCTCCTGATTTGACCCCTTTTGATTTTTTTCTGTGGGGAGCAATCAAACATAAAGTGTATGCTCAAATACCAACTACGCCAGACGATATGAAGCAACATATCATCGAAGAGTGTGATCATATCTGATGTGACACCCTCTCAAATCATTAGAACATTGCAGCTGAGGGGAAGCATTTTGAGCACATGTTTCAGTAAAGTTTTGTATCATGTACAGTATGTATTTTGCATCTTTGTGTGTATTTGGTTCGTATTGTGATCAATAGTAAATATTTTCAAGTAAAAAACAAATACGTACGAAATAATTGTGACCAATAAGGCTCTGAGTACTATGGGACTGAACATCTGAAGTCATCAGTCCCCTAGACTCAGAACTACTTAAACCTAACTAACCTAAGGACGTCACACACATCCATGTCGGAGGCAGGATTCGAACCTGCGACTGTAGCGGTCGCGCGGTTCCAGACTGAAGCGCCTACAACCGCTCGGCCACTCTGTCCGGCGTGACCAATAAGGGCCTCCTCATTTACATTTGTATTTCTGTTACTTAAAATGTATTAACATCTTGTAGTATATTAATACTGCATGTTGTCTACTACTTTGGTATCACAGTTGTCAAATAATTGAATAATATTTGCGCCACATCATCAGTTAATTTTTGCGCAGAATATCGCAGTATGTATTACTACTGTCGGGTAAATGGGCTTGTTTGTGTAAGGACGGGCTCGTGACGTTTACCAAGTACTCTACACAACAGGAAAGGTCGCATTGACGAACGCCACTTCGAAGGACGAACACGATAGTGTGTCTCAAAAACTATTCAAATGGTTCAAATGGCTCTGAGCACTATGGGACTTAACATCTATGGTCATCAGTCCCCTAGAACTTAGAACTACTTACACCTCAAAAACTATTCTCCTAAATATTGCGCAAGGAGTCCGCAGAAAGCCGTTCGTTGTGTAGCTCGACAGCTCAACATGCCCCCGATGTCCGTCTGGCGAATGTTGCGTCGACGTTTACACACGAAACCACACAAAATTCAGCTACTGCAAGGTCTTCGTGAAGATGACAAACAACAACGTGTGGAGTTCTGTAATTTCGTTCTCAGCAACATGACAATTTTCTTCCGGGCTTAATACAGGGTGATTCAAAAAGAATACCACAACTTTAGGAATTTAAAACTCTGCGACGACAAAAGGCAGAGCTAAGCACTATCTGTCGACGAATTAAGGGAGCTATAAAGTTTCATTTAGTTGTACATTTGTTCGCTTGAGGCGCTGTTGACTAGGCGTCAGCGTCAGTTGATGCTAAGATGGCGACCGCTCAACAGAAAGCTTTTTGTGTGAGTACGGCAGAAGTGAATCGACGACAGTTGTTCAGCGTGCATTTCGAACGAAGTATGGTGTTAAACCTCCTGATAGGTGGTGTATTAAACGTTGGCATAAACAGTTTACAGAGAATGGGTGTTTGTGCAAAGGGAAAAGTTCTGGACGCCCGAGAACGAGTGATGAAAATGTAGCACGCATCCAGCAAGCATTTGTTCACAGCCCAGGAAAATCGACTCGCAGAGCTAGCAGAGAGCTGCAAATTCCACAATCAACTGTATGGAGAGTCCTACGAAAAAGGTTAGTTATGAAACCTTATCGTCTGAAATTGGTTCAAGCACTGTCTGCAGCTGCCGCCAGGCAGCCCGTGACAGAGCACTTCATCACTGGCCTCCAAGAAGCCCTGATCTTACCCCCTGCGATTTTTTCTTATGGGGGTGTGTTAAGGATATGGTGTTTCGGCCACCTCTCCCAGCCACCATTGATGATTTGAAACGAGAAATAACAGCAGCTATCCAAACTGTTACGCCTGATATGCTACAGAGAGTGTGGAACGAGTTGGAGTATCGGGTTGATATTGCTCGAGTGTCTGGAGGGGGCCATATTGAACATCTCTGAACTTGTTTTTGAGTGAAAAAAACCTTTTTAAATACTCTTTGTAATGATGTATAACAGAAGGTTATATTATGTTTCTTTCATTAAATACATATTTTTAAAGTTGTGGTATTCTTTTTGAATCACCCTGTATTTAGTGACGAGGCAACATTCTATTTAAATGGAAAGATGAACGTCATAATGAGAGAATATGAGGAACAGAACAACCACATAAAGTTGTACAACATGAGAGGGACTCTTTAAAATTTAATGTGTTTTGTACAGTTTCACGGGAAACGGTGTACAGTCCAGTGATTGTCGTCGCTTCGCCGGTTAGTGTGAAGGTTAGCCACTGTATATAGTCGTGATATGGACACGGACAAGATTCAAGAATTAGTACATCTCATTTGATCGATGTTAACCACAGAATATCAGATCGGACAGCACCGAAATCAAGTTTTTAATTGGTTCCCGTAATGTAGTGTATTTTAACCACTTGTGCATTTTGTGTTGTAGTGAGAGGAAACCGGCCACCCACCTATCATGCCACCCTCTCTTAATCCAGCCAGGAACCACAAAACATTACCAGAGGACACAGCCACAACGATTGATGCCTCAGCATATTTCCTGCCATCCTATCCTGTCTTTCCGACAGAGTGCACCATAAACTTCTTTCCTCCTCAACTTCAGTTAGTACTTCCGAGTTATTTATCGGTCTCAGACGTCTATTTTTGAGCTCTCTTCTGCAACACTCTTCAAAAGTTATTCACTTCTAATCCCTACTGTTTAAAGCTCACGTTTCACTGTACTACAAGGATTCACTTAAAACATCATTATATGATTATTAATTTTGCTTTTTGCGAAACAGATTAGTTATTTTTGACAGTCGGGCCTGGGGGTCTACCAGTAAACCATGTGACTGTGTTCGAACTCTGACGACGAAAATTTTCAGTCTGTCTTTAATGTAGACGTCATCTCTGAATGATGTGGAGATTCGCCAGGGATAACACGTGGTTCAGATTACATGTGAAACTGTAGGCTGAAAGGGTGCGGAAATTTTGAGACTGAAATCCTGAAAAACACGCGAATAAATGACACTAAAATTTCTGTTCCCTTGATGACGTATATGAATGACCGAACTTGAGGGGTTTTATCATAATTATTGTACTGATTCATACACTACTGGCCATTAAAATTGCTACACCACGAAGATGACGTGCTACAGACGCGAAATATAACCGACATGAAGAAGATGCTGTGATATGCAAATGATCAGCTTTTCAGAGCATTCACACAAGGCTGGCGCAGGTGGTGACACCTACAACGTGCTGACATAAGGAAAGTTTCCAACCGATTTCTCATACACAAACGGCAGTTGACCGGCGTTGCCTGGTGAAATGTTCTTGTGATGCCTTGTGTAAGGAGGAGAAATGCGTACCATCACGTTTCCGACTTTGATAAAGGTCGGATTGTAGCCTATCGGGATTGCGGTTTATCGTATGGCGACATTGCTGATCGCATTGGTCGAGATCCAATGACTGTTAGCAGAATATGGAATCGGTGGGTTCAGGAGAGTAATACGGAACGCCGTGGTGGATCCCAACGGCCTCATATCACTAGCAGTCGAGATGAAAGGCATCTTACCCGCATGGCTGTAACGGATCGTGCAGCCACGTTCGATCCCTGAGTCAACAGATGGGGACGTCTGCAAGACAACAGCCATCCGCACGAACAGTTCGACGACGTTTGCAGCAACATGGACTATTATCTCGAAGACCATGGCTGCGGCTACCCTTGACGCTGCATCACAGACAGGAGCACCTGCGATGGTGTACTCAACGACGAACCTGGGTGCACGAATGGCAAAACATCAATGTTTCGGATGAATCCAGGTTCTGTTTAGAGCATCATGATGGTCGCATCCGTGTTTGGTGACATCGCGGTGAACGCACATTGGAAGCGTGTGTTCGTCATCGCCATACAGGCGTATCACCCGGCGTGATAGTATGGGGTGGCATTGGTTACACATCTCCGTCACCTCTTGTTCGCATTGATGGCACTTTGAACAGTGGACGTTACATTTCAGATGTGTTACGACCCGTGACTCTACCCTTCATTCGACCCGTGCGAAACCCTACATTTCTGCAGGATAATGCACGACCGCACGTTGCAGGTCCTGTACGAGCCTTTCTGGATACAGAAAATGTTCGACTACTGCCCTGGCCAGCACATTCTCCACATCTCTCACCAATTGAAAACGTCTGGTCAATGGTGGCCGAGCAACTGGCTCGTCACTATACGCCAGTCACTACTCTTGATGAAATGTGGTATCGTATTGAAGCTGCATGGGCAGCTCTACCGGTACACGCCATCCAAGCTCTGTTTGACTCAATGGCCAGGCAATCAAGGCCGCTATTACGGCCAGAGGTGGTTGTTCAGGGTACTGATTTCTCAGGATCTATGCACCCAAATTGTGTGAAAATGTAATCACATGTCAGTTCTAGTATAATAAATTTGTCGAATGAATACCCGTTGATCATCTGCATTTCTTCTTGGTGTATCAATTTTAGTGGCCAGTAGTGTATTATATGATGTTATTCTGCGAACTCCAGGTTCATTTATATATTACAGAAATCCGTATCTGTTTGGTTTTGTGTGTTTCATGTTCGAGATATTTGTTGGCCTACAGGCGGCGTTGGGGCATAACAGCCGATGTTGTGACGTCAGAGCAAGTGGAGACAGACCTCAACGCCAACTGCAGCTCCAAGGAATACACCTAGCGAGGTGGCGCAGTGGTTAGCACACTGGACTCGCATTCGGGAAGACGACGGTTCAGAGCCGCGTTCGGCCATCCTGATATAGGTTTTTCGTGATTTCCCTAAGTAGCTTCAGGCAAATGCCTGGATGGTTCCTTCAGAAGGTCAACGAGGATTTCCTTGCCCATCCTTCTCTCATCCGATGGACCGATGAAGTCACTGTTTACTCTCCTCCCACAAATCAACCAACCAACCGCCATCGCACTTTCACTTCAAGGAATACGCCAGATAGAAAATGCTTCGAGCTCTGGTGAAGAATGCTGCAAAAGAGAACACCAAGCTCGAATGTATATTTTAAACCGTCTCTTGTCTCAAGTCACTGGAGAGACTTCTTTTATTCCAGCATCGCAATCGGACTCATATGTTGCGTAACTGAGACCGTAGATAAAGTAATTTGTGAACGATAACTGCAGTCTACCAATTTAAGGATACAGGATACTTTTCCGGCTCAGTATTACGCAAAAATCAACACCTATTTCTCTCAGGCAATGTTTATAATGTATATGATTTACAGATTTTTTTGCTGATATCAGGAAATGCAGCACACTTTCTAAACCAATTAGAAGTATTTTGAATATTTTTGAACCTGCTTAGGGTTATCGAAAAAATTACAAAGAAATTGATGCAATTTCTTTTCCAAAATGCTTCATCAAATTGAGGTACCATTTCATCCAGTGTTATACATTTTAAGGAGACTAAATTTTTACAAGATATGCATGACAATATGGCTGAGGTACTTGACCTATTTAATTGCACCTATTACGAGGGTTGACTGAAAAGTAATGGCTCCACCTTCGTAACTCTTCAACAGTTGGAAGCATTGTTATGCCGTAGGTACTGGCTTGTTCCGTAGCCTCTCCTCTATCTCCAGTTGGCGGGAAGCCTTAGCATTGAACGTTTGTGTTGTTACAGTGTAAAGTAAGGAAACCTGCGCAGTCAGTCGGTCAATGCGATTTAAGCAACATGCAGTCACTTAATTCTTGACAGCAGAAGGTGTCACCCCAAAGGAGATTCGTCAGAGAATGAAATCAGTTTATGATGATTGTGTTGATGTGAGTACTGTGCGTCGTTGAGTAAGTTTAAAGATGCTGAGGCGGGAACGTCTGACCTGCGTGACAAAGAGTTGGACGGCCTGTGACAGCAACCACCGAGTTTCACAAGAAAGATATTGACAGATTGACTCAGGACGATAGTCGTATCACTCAGAGAGAAACTGCAAGCGCAATCGGAATTTCACACGAACGTGTGCGTCACATTATTGCTTTGTTTGGCTATCGGAAAATCTGTACACGATGGGTACCCCGAATGCTGACTCCTGAAATGAAAACGTACAGACTTGAAATTTGCCAGGAACTCCTCTCGCGTTACGATAATGAAGACGCACAGCACTCACCTCAACACAGTCACCAAAACCGCTTTCATTCTGTGATGAATCTCCTTTGGGGTGAACCCTTCTGCTATTAACACTACCGTCCGCTACTGTTGTACAATAACTTCAAAGCTGGAGGTAGTTCGTACAGTGAAATTATTTTTATTAAAGCAATTACAGTATAAAGAGGCAGAGCAGTGAAACTTCCTGGCAGATTAAAACTGTGTGCCGGACCGAGACTCGAACTCGTGACCTTTGCCTTTCGCGGGCAATTGCTCTACCGACTGAGCTACCCAAGCACGACTCACGCCCCGTTCTCACAGCTTTAATTCCGCCAGTAACTCGTCTCCTACAATCTCGATCCGACACACAGTTTTAATCTGCCAGGAAGTTTCATATCAGCGCACGCTCCGCTGTAGAGTGAAAATCTCATTCTGGAAACAGAGCAGTGTTACCCTCCGAAAGGAATTTTGTTATTCTGACTGCGATGTACCTAAAGGAGGTGGCTTATCGGACGTGAAAGTCAGAATTACTTAAATGTGTAACAAGTAACAAAAAATATTTTACCTATCGAAACTGTCCAAATACACAAGAAAAGAACGGTCGCCAGCCTAATTAGGCATAGAAATGTATAACATATATTTCCAAAGACTAAGATATAAGGAACTTTAATGGACAGACGCAGTCTATAATTTATCACACGAGAATGCAATGAACTCTGTCACTAGCAGATGTTGACGTTAAAGAAAGTGCAAATAGTTATAGAAGGACAAGGCTTTTGCATGAACACAACATATAATGACACACACTTTTGCATTCAGGGCGTCGTCAAACCGAATAATTTCAATAACATTACTATTAAACATTACTGTAAAATTATGAAATTGGGCATGAATTTCGTCCCTCTTTACGAAATATTTTATCTACTTGACATGAAATTCATTAGGAGTTCACTAGCAAACAACTCCTCACTGTCCTCTGAATAAAACAAATTACAATTATCGTAGAAAATGATCTTTCTGTCAATAATTTTTTACCAGTGAGCACAATGGACAAACTATGGATCCTGCTGCACTGGTAATAAGCACTTTCAACTCATATGAGGATCAAGAATTTAGCAAGTATAGGTATATAACCTTCAACAGTGACGGTTTTTAACTTTTACTGCGATGAGACACTAATTGACATAGTTATAAAATAATGACTCACCTTTTTCCACTATTTTAAAGGACTGCACAATAATTGTTTACTAAATGAACATTTCAAGCCAAACTTAAGTAATATTTACTTTTGGAACTAACCTCAAGATGGTTTATTGTCTGTCTTTATTAAAACAGTCTTTTACTCTAAAGTCAATGATTAAATAGGTAACAAAACTTTAAATTGGATTGTTTCAGTCACTGTGAGGCTTCCACAAAGCTACATTTACTACCTTCTACAATTTTACAAAATCCACAGTAAATATGAATACTCCCTTCTTACCAAATATCAAACAACATTACTTAATTAACTATTTGGCTTTGAAACTTTCATTTTTCCACAATAAGGACACTCGGTGATCATAGTTCAAATGGAGAGGAACCCGAGAGGTGTTGTGATAAGGAAAAATATCAAGGTAGGTACATAGATTCAGGTAAAAGTTATCTTATACACTCCTGGAAATGGAAAATTGAACACATTGACACCGGTGTGTCAGACCCACCATACTTGCTCCGGACACTGCGAGAGGGCTGTACAAGCAATGATCACACGCACGGCACAGCGGACACACCAGGAACCGCGGTGTTGGCCGTCGAATGGCGCTAGCTACGCAACATTTGTGCACCGCCGCCGTCAGTGTCAGCCAGTTTGCCGTGGCATACGGAGCTCCATCGCAGTCTTTAACACTGGTAGCATGCCGCGACAGCGTGGACGTGCAGTTGACGGACTTTGAGCGAGGGCGTATAGTGGGCATGCGGGAGGCCGGGTGGACGTACCGCCGAATTGCTCAACACGTGGGGCGTGAGGTCTCCACAGTACATCGATGTTGTCGCCAGTGGTCGGCGGAAGGTGCACGTGCCCGTCGACCTGGGACCGGACCGCAGCGACGCACGGATGCACGCCAAGACCGTAGGATCCTACGCAGTGCCGTAGGGGACCTCACCGCCACTTCCCAGCAAATTAGGGACACTGTTGCTCCTGGGGTATCGGGGAGGACCATTCGCAACCGTCTCCATGAAGCTGGGCTACGGTCCCGCACACCGTTAGGCCGTCTTCCGCTCACGCCCCAACATCGTGCAGCCCGCCTCCAGTGGTGTCGCGACAGGCGTGAATGGAGGGACGAATGGAGACGTGTCGTCTTCAGCGATGAGAGTCGCTTCTGCCTTGGTGCCAAAGATGGTCGTATGCGTGTTTGGCGCCGTGCAGGTGAGCGCCACAATCAGGACTGCATACGACCGAGGCACACAGGGCCAACACCCGGCATCATGGTGTGGGGAGCGATCTCCTACACTGGCCGTACACCACTGGTGATCGTCGAGGGGACACTGAATAGTGCACGGTACATCCAAACCGTCATCGAACCCATCGTTCTACCATTCCTAGACCGGCAAGAGAACTTGCTGTTCCAACAGGACAATGCACGTCCGCATGTATCCCGTGCCACCCAACGTGCTCTAGAAGGTGTAAGTCAACTACCCTGGCCAGCAAGATCTCCGGATCTGTCCCCCATTGAGCATGTTTGGGACTGGATGAAGCGTCGTCTCACGCGGTCTGCACGTCCAGCACTATCGCTGGTCCAACTGAGGCGCCAGGTGGAAATGGCATGGCAAGCCGTTCCACAGGAGTACATTCAACATCTCTACGATCGTCTCCATGGGAGAATAGCAGCCTGCATTGCTGCGAAAGGTGGATATACACTGTACTAGTGCCGACATTGTGCATGCTCTGTTGCCTGTGTCTATGTGCCTGTGGTTCTGTCAGTGTGATCATGTGATGTATCTGACCCCAGGAATGTGTCAATAAGGTTTCCCCTTCCTGGGACAATGAATTCAAGGTGTTCTTATTTCAATTTCCAGGAGTGTATTTGAGCACGCCAGAACATCCAATGAGCTGATCCTTCACTTTATATTTCTGCGATTCTTCTTTTGCGTTATAGTGATTGCGCAATATTGTGGCGAGTGCATGTTGGTAGGTGAATTTGCAGGTAGATATGCCGGACTCTGTCACTTCTCGGTGGCGATGATAGATACCAATTCCAGAATAGTTCCACCTATTTATCCATCCATCCGAGGTTTTGACACATTGGGAAACGGCACACAAAGCCTCTCCCGGCACCAGCACAATCCACTGTTGTTACATGAGCTGTTGGCGGTTCAGTAGCTCGTCTCCGACTAACTCTTGGTTCCTTGCCAACCACATTTTGCGCGTGCTGCACGATTCCGTTCCCGAGGGGAACCACAGCACCTTTAATACATACAAAGAGCTCATAACCCTAAGTGACGATCAGCAAATACAGAGTAACAAGAGATTTTGAACAAAACGTATCATTTGCACATATTGACAGTTCAACATAAAATTATTTAAACAAATTGTCAGTTACCTATGGTAAGTTTTGTCTCCCTCGAAGTGAGGCAAAGTGTTTAACTAATAAAGGCAATACACTGCATATGTTTTACCAGGACATCAAAGTTTTTACAAAGGAAAAATCGAACACTCTTGTGTTATCGATATAATGACACAATATTTACAACGGTTTAGCTACAGAATGTTAAATAAAACACAAAAAGGCAAAGTAAATTAATAGAGCTTTGGTGTTACATGCTGTCGAGAATTCAATGACTGCCCGTTGCTTAAATCGCATTGACCGACCGTCTGCGCAGGCTTCCATACTTTACACCGTAACAACACAACCGTTCAATGCTAAAACTACCCGCCAACTGGAGTTGTAAGGAAGAGGCTACGGAATAAACCGGTATCTGCCGCATACCAATGCACAGGACATTCCTGAAGCATCGTCTTCATCCTGCAGCATTTCTTCATCTTCAAGCTTCATTTTGGAATTCCGTTTAGCACTTCTTGCTTCTTTGCTAACTTGAAGAGTGAGTCTTTCAGCTTCATGCACCGGTTATCAGTCACACGCAAGCAAGTGATCTTCCAGATTAGAGCCACATTTTACACCTACATTTCTCAGGACTTCCAACCTTTCTGTCACGCCATCATTGAAACATATCACTGCTTATAGTAAACTAACGTTCAATGCATTTAGTCCTACAAAAAAGTTCTTGGGTAATCTTTCCATATGCAGTCGTTGAAACTTTCATTTGTATTCTGAGTGCCCCCATGAAGACATTTACTAGGCAAAAACAGGTCTCTAAAAATTGCTTTTAATTAATTCATAACAGGCTCAGGAAAACAATGCTTATGATGGTATATTTGACTACTTTCTTTTGCTTTTCGGTAATCACACCAAGAATCTGCTCCTTTAGGGCAAAGTTCGAGAACGGGGTGGTCATCTGTGGACAACTTACGAAAGTAAGTGGCCCATACAGGTATTTTAATTACTGTAACTTCATTCAGAAGTGCAGTTCGTCTCTAGAAGGTCTGTTCAGTTTCTGTCAGTCTGCATTGGCCAGACAAAGATTTTCCATTAGATAGCAACTTTCCTTTCATTTCCCTCCGTAGCTTCTTCAATCTAGCACCCATCCTCTTTTGCTCATATCCACAACACTCCAGTTTTGTAACCAAGGTATCACCACAAGCATCGAACTCATTAATGTTATTGGAAGCTTTAGAGTCCCCATCGCCTAGATGCTTCGTTTATCTAACGTTATAAACGGGCACCGACCTCTGAATTATTTTTAGAGCTCCATCACACTCCATACCTCCACTGTAACCATCATAATTCTTAGAATATTGAAGTTCAATATGTTCTTCAGTGTTACCATGGCAGGTGTGGCAGTACTTAGATAAGCACTCAACATCAACAACTTTTCCATGCTCCAGAGAAGTAGCACTTACAACACCATTCAAGGAACGATGTCCTCGACTTCGCCATGTCCCACCAAGCGCAACAGCGATGTCCCTATTTCCATTAATATTTACAGTTTCTTCTACTGCACGTTTCATAGATGCTTTAGACACAACCGTCAAGACATCTAAAAGTATTTTTATGTACTTGCTGAACCTATTGGAAGGAGGAGGAAGGTTCATCAAACCTCACGCTTGAGCAGCCTTTTTCTTCCTTTTCTTATTGCACACATTGCATACACTAACTTCGAATTCACATCATAGGAATTATGCACAATGTTGGAAGTCATTTTCGAGGTAGATTTATTGCAGGATCTACACAGAATAACTAATTTTGACGCTAAGCCCTTCCTACTACTTTGTTGTTCAGTTATTTACAGACAACCTACACCATCACATTGTTTACATTTCCCGACTTCCTTTATCACAGAAGATAAACAAATCCACTACGAACAGCGTCATTGTTAACACATAAATGTGAATCACCAGCAGGCGTGCCAAGTGGGAGTTTCTTCCCTGAAGAACTGATACATAGGTTACTTTCAACAATATAGTTCGCTTTGTTTGTGAACTGATTACCGCGGAATTTCCTTTTGTAGGATTCCTTGATGCGTGGCATAGTTCTTAATTGTTGCACACTAAAGGATATGTACTTCCATAAATATATGAAGCACTTGGGCAACAAACATTCAGTGACACGTAAAGAAATTGCTTGCCGGCTGGCAGCAGCTTAGTACGCCGATCTTCAGCCTACAGATTTTGTTTTAAAAAGATGAAGATAATAAATAATAAAAACAGGCGATAAAATCGGAGACTTAAGTGGTAACATGGCGGAAAAATCGTGGACCTTAAAACACAGAACAATGACATGATGATGCTAATAAAATACATATGAAGCAGACAGGTATAATAATAGACAGACAATTAAAAGAAACATGGCGACAGTCTGGTTTCTGTTCGCAAGAGACATAAAATTCATACCCAGCGACAGCATGATTTCTGTTTGCAACACTTTGGAAAGATGAACAACACTGATCATTCACTTGAAGGCTGCACTAAAAAGTTGGCAAATATGACATACCACAGCTGAGAGCAGGTGGGGGGAACCTGGACAGATGATGGGAAATAAAATGGGGGGAAGGAGAAGAAAAACGAAGGGGGTAAGGGGGGAAAGGAGCCGATGGAGGACGAGGACCCATAAGATGGGGGGGGGGGGGGGAGCGGTGCTGGGCAGGAATGACAGGGAGTGGGGAAAGGCAGAGGAGGGGAATACAAAAGGACTCGGGGGGGGGGGGGGAAGGGAGGGAGAGAGATGTTAGGCACGGAGAAAACAGGATGGAAGGGGGGGGGGAAGAGGGAGCCAAGGGAAAGGACAGAGGAAAAGGAGGGGGGTGAGAATCAGAGTTGATAGGAGGGATAAATGGAGGGACAGAGGGCATCATCTGGGAGGGGAAGGAGATGAAGGGTGTGGAGATGGAAGGTAGGGGGGACACAACAGTGAAGGCGTGGCAGGGGGTGGGGATGTGAGAGGAGAGGAACAACCAGGGGGTGAGGGGGATCAAGGCGGCGGGAGGTGTAGAGTATGTGGATATGTCCGAGAAAGAGGAGCAGATGTGGGAAAGGAATGAGGTCATAGAGGAGCCACGTGGGGGATGGGCATCTATCTTCAAAAAAACTCCTATAAAAGGGAGGAATGTGTATTTCAGTAATTCGGGGAGTGTTGACAAAAGAACATCCCCATTCTGGACCTCTTAAAGGGAAGACTCTATATCAGGGGTGGAGTTGCAGTTAGTTCTAGTAACACAGCATTGTATGACGGTCAGTGGCAGATGTGACTGGAAGTAGAGACTTAAGAAGACAGTCGTAAGCCGCAGTTTCCCAGCTGGCAGGCTCTCCAGGTAGACAATGTGCTCGGTAGATGGGCATTGGAGTAGACTACAGGTCACTCATCAGTTCTTTTTTTCGTCTTGAGGCACCATCTTCTCGGAACGTAATGAGCACCACATGGGTAGAAATTGTGGTACAATATATTTGGCATGTTTGTGTTGGCTACGATGCGACTTCCGACTCATAAATAGATATAAATGTGTTTCATTTCCAAATGATGTTGCTGGAGCAGTCCTCTACAAAGATGGAGGTCACTGTTCCAATGCTATTATTAACCATTTTTATATTTCTCCGATCAGCAGCTATTCACTTGTAGAGTGGCAGGAGATAACTCTCCTGTACTTCAGTGATAGCTTACTGTCCTGTCATTATCGACCAGCCGTCCATATAAGGCTTAAACCTAGACTGGCTTGAGCCACTCTATTGCGCCTGAGTAATACTGGAAGTATCCCCTCCACATCCAGCAGTTATTGACAAAACTGGATGGAGCCACTGTCTAGAGTTCAATCAATGACAAGTCATATTGTTTAAATAAACAATATATTGTACTACGTACAAAATAAAGGCTTATGTCCATTCTGTCAAGTAGGCCAGCACAAACTGAGCCATTTACCCGCCAGTTTCTTGATGGGGTAGTGGGGGGCGAGGAGGGGAGGAGAGGGGAGGGGAGGGAATGGAGTGAGGTGGTGTGGTGTGGTGTCGTGTGGGGTGGTGTGGCGTATGGTTGCTGGTGGTGGTGTTGTGAACTAGATCAGTTGGTCTCCAGACCTCAAGATAAACACACAATATTTGATATTGATAGGGAACAATTGACAGGAATGGGGGAAAGAAATACAGTAGAAGAAGAATGGGTAGCTCTGAGGGATGAAGTAGTGAAGGCAGCAGAGGATCAAGTAGGTAAAAAGACGAGGGCTAGTAGAAATCCTTGGGTAACAGAAGAGATATTGAATTTAATTCATGAAAGGAGAAAATATAAAAACGCAGTAAATGAAGCAGGCAAAAGGGAATACAAACGTCTCAAAAATGAGACCGACAGGAAGTGCAAAATGGCTAAGCAGGGATGGCTAGAAGACAAATGTAAGGATGTAGAGGCTTATCTCACTAGGGGTAAGATAGATACTGCCTACAGGAAAATTAAAGAGACCTTTGGAGAAATGGCCGCAGACTATATGTAGCTGGCGCGCCAACGTCTGAGGGCTTCTCCGCGGTCATTTCCGGTGCGGTTCTCCTCTTGCTACCTGGGACGGTCGTTCGCTGCAGTACGGGAAGCCAGGATCCGTTTACCTTAAGGCTTTCCTCTTTCTTGTTGAAAATGTTCGCGTGCTTTTGTTTTTCCACAGCTTCTCTGAACAAGCGCGTGTGATAGGGCTTCTCTACAGACAGAACTTCCGTGTCGGCGAATTTTATTACGTGATCGGTCTCATTCAGTGCGTGCTCTGCTACTGCGACTTGCAAACCTATGGTGTGGTACAGGTACGTCGATGACACTTTCGTGGTGTGGAGCCATGGTGAAGAGCAGCACGGTGACTTCCTACGACATTTGAACAGCCTCCATGCCAACATATCATTTACCATGGAAGTAGAAAAGGACAAGAAACTGCAATTTCTAGATGTGCTGGTCACAAGGGACGGCGAAAACCTGGGACACAGCGTGTATCGAAAAGCGACACACACGGACCAATACCTGCACAAACTGTCAAACCACCACCCGAGCCAGAAAAGAGGCATGATTAATTAGTACGCTCGTAACGAGAGCAGGACGAATATGTGAGCCGCAACACCTCAAACGAGAAATGCAACACCTGGAAACTGTCCTGAGGAGCAATGGGTACTCCACAAATTATATTAGAAGTGTAACAGAGCCAAACACTCGGCGAAGTAAGGAACCAGAAAAAGAAATGTCGGGTACGGCCTTTCTGTCCTACATTCCCAGAGTGACGCACAGAATCGGCCGTATATTGCGCAAACATGGGGTAAAGACGATTTTCAAACCGACAAGGAAGATCAAAGAGTGTCTTAGATCGGCGAAGGAGAAAAGAGACCCACTTGCAATGTCGGGAATATACCGTATACCATGCACATGCGGAAAAGTTTATGTCGGAATGATTGGACGATCCATTAACACCAGGATCAAAGAGCATAAGCGACATTGCAGGTTGGGGCAGGTGGAGAAATCGGCCGTGGCAGAGCACGCACTGAATGAGACCGACCACGTAATAAAATTCGCCGACACGGAAGTTCTGGCTGTAGAGAAGCTCTGTCACATGCGCTTGTTCAGAGAAACTGTAGAAATACAAAAACACGCGAACAGTTTGAACAAGAAAGAAAAAAAAAAGAAGATAGCAGAAATCTGACCATACATGCATTTTCACATCACTGAAGTGTCGTTACTTTTGAAAATCATGTGCAGCACTATTGCATAGTGTTGTGTACATAGCTCCACATAGTCAGCGCGTACACAACTTTCCTACTAGAGCGCGCCCCGCTAAGCACATCAGCGCAGGCGCAGCACTAGTCCATCTCCGCGCTACGAGATGGCGCTGCCTTAGAGACGGACCAAATTCTGCTTCCGCCGATCTGCCTATTAATATGTAACGCAGCCAATGAGATTGCTGCTAATGTAGAACCTTTTCTCCTCGCAGAACACACTCGCGCAGTGATACGTGAATGCACGAGGCATTATAACGAGTGTACAGACCTCCAATTAGTCAGTCTGTATTTGTCTGCACCAGTCTGTACCCGTCTGCCCTAGTCTGCAGTCAAGTTTCAGTTTGCGCCTAATAAGATTATCATATTGCTGTACATAGCCATGAAGAGAAATGTATAGACACTTTGTCAAGTATCAGAAATATGTGAGAATGAGATTAACGTACCAAGACCAAAGGAACTTCAGATTGTCAGTTGTAAACAGCATCCAGAATCAAGTTACGTAATGTCTATGATTGCTATTATTTTAATAAATGTGTGTGAAAATTAATCAAGTTCTGTTTACAGTCGGTCACCGTCCATCTGCTACTCTAATAGTGCAAGTGGCATTCCTATCGTCTGACCTAACGGCAGAAGATAAACACGCCACGATAAGACCACGAGACATATTGCTGACACTCGCCTACTTCGTTAGAGCGACAAGTCAAATAATCTGATGGTGTGTGTACCGAAGGTCTTACAGTACGCACAGCACACATAGGCTGTATTTACTCTAAGTACAGGACGTTTAAAAATGAACATACTGATTTTAAGGCATAGTAGCATTTACAATTTTAAATAATACACCAAATGAAAGAGCAACTTAAACACTTTTGTTTGTATAGCTGTGTGATATGGGGAGAGTATGGAATGACAAAGAGTGACTGAAGGAAGTGTTGAACGAGTGTGAGTCTTTCAGCATAGCATCAAGAAATATCACTGCAGAAAGTTTATGGGCCTTTCTTTTTCGGTGAATCAATTGCTACTGATGTTTCTTATCTTGATGTGCTACAGCTATAGCCAGTGGTTCAATGGGAAGAAGCTGGAAAACACATCTTTATTTGGGAGCAAGATGGTGCGCCGCCTAACTGGCATAACTCATTATGCGACTGGTTAAACGATATTGTATCTGCCCAGTGGATTGGGTGCAAAGGGGCAGTTGACACAGCATTTTATGCATGACCTCCTCGTTCAACCACGGTCTGACGCGATCATGTATGTGCCTCCAATACCAGCTGATCTACCCGACTCTAGAAACGGTGCTATTGCAGCAGTTACTCCTGAAACATTGATCAAGGTTTCGTAACAACTCGCCTATCGACTCCATGTGTGAACGGTGTTCACACTGAATAATTGTAACAAAAACTGTTTGTGTTTCTCTTTCATTTGGTGTAATATTTTGTATGTAATGTGTGCTACAAAGACTTAAAACCCGTAATTCATTTTGAAACAGCCCGTATTCTCTCGTCAGGTGGAAAATTGTTCTTTTCTTATCTGCCACGTCCTGCATCATAGGACTAGTATATTAAACTCTATTTTGGCTGATGACAGAGTGTCACGTCCTGACATAGGTGGGAGAGTGAAAAAGGGGTTACTGGTCAATCTGTGCTCCCGAGCGGTACAGATCAGAAGGACAACTCACAGCGAAGGCATTTGTTTTCTTCTATCTGAGCCGACACTGGTACAGGCATTTACCAGAAATGCAGGTGGGGAGACTCGGTAGGGAACTCGTTGTGGAGGCTCTTGGGCAAACAGGGTTTTGAAATAGTTGTTTATTCCAGACAGGTCTAACTAATACACTGGAGGCTAGTTCTAGGGTTATAAAAAGCATGAATAACACTGTCACAACAAAAGCCAGTGCAGAAGTCTTAGCAGCGGATGCTAAATACAGTGGCATCTACATTCATACTCCGCAAGCTACCTGACGGTGTGTGGCGGAGGGTACCTTGAGTACCTCTACCGGTTCTCCCTTCTATTCCAGTCTCGTATTGTTCGTCGAAAGAAGGATTATCGGTATGCTTCTGTGTGGGCTCTAATCTCTGATTTTATCCTCACGGTCTCTTCGCGAGATATACGTAGAAGGGAGCAATATACTGCTTGACTCTTCGGTGAAGGTACGTTCTCGAAACTTCAACAAAAGCCCGTACCGAGCTACTGAGCGTCTCTCCTGCAGAGTCTTCACTGGAGTTTATCTATCATCTACGTAACGCTTTGGCGATTACTAAATGATCCTGTAACGAAGCGCGCTGCTCTCCGTTGGATCTTCTCCATCTCTTCTATCAACCCTATCGGGTACGGATCCCACACTGCTGAGCAGTATTCAAGCAGTGGCCGAACAGGCGTACTGTAAACCACTTCCTTTGTTTTCGAATTGCATTTCCTTAGGATTCTTCCAATGAATCTCAGTCTGGCATCAGCTTTACCGACGACCAACTTAATATGGTCATTCCATTTTAAAGCACTCCTAATGCTTACTCCCAGATAATTTATGGAATTAACTGCTTCCAGTTGCTGACCTGCTATTTTGCAGCTAAATGATAAGGGATCTATCTTTCTATGTATTCGCAGCACATTACACTTGTCTACATTGAGATTCAATTGCCATTCCCTGCACCATGCGTCAATTCGTTGCAGATCCTTCTGCATTTCAGCACAATTGTCCATTGTTACAACCTCTCGATATACCACGGCATCATCCGCAAAAAGCCTCAGTGAACTTCCGATGTCATCCACAAGGTCATATATGTATATTGTGAATAGAAACGGTCCTATTACACTTCCCTGCGGCACACCTAAAATCACTCTTACTTCGGAAGACTTATCTCATTTGAGAATGACATGCTGCGTTCTGTTATCTAGGAACTCTTCAGTCCAATCACACAATCGGTCTGACAGTCCGTATGCTCTTACTTTGTTCATTGAACGACTGTGGGGAACTGTATCGAACGCCTTGCGGAAGTCAATAAACACGGCATCTACCTGTGAACCCCTGTCTATGGCCCTCTGAGTCTCGTGGACGAATAGCGCGAGCTGGGTTTCACACGAACGTCTTCTTCCAAACCCATTCTGAGTACTACAGAGTAGATTTCTAGTCTCCAGAAAAGTCATTATACTCGAACATAATATGTGTTCCAAAATTCTACAACTGATCGACGTTAGAGATATAGGTGTATAGTTTTGCACCTTTGTTCGACGTCCCTTCTTGAAAACGGGGATGACCTGTGCCCTTTTCCAATCCTTTGGAACGCTACGCTCTTCTAGAGACCTACGGTACACCGCTGCTAGAAGGGGGGCAAGTTCCTTCGCGTACTCTGTGTAAAATCGAACTGGTATCCCATCAGGTCCAGCGGCCTTTCCTCTTTTGAGCGATTTTAATTGTTTATCTGTCCCTCTGTCGTCTATTTCGATATCTACCATTTTGTCATCTGTGCGACAATCTAGAGAAGGAACTACAGTGCAGTCTTCCTCCGTGAAACAGCTTTGGAAACAGACATTTAGTATTTCGGCCTTTAGTCTGTCATCCTCTGTTTCAGTACCATTTTGGTCACAGAGTGTCTGGACATTTTGTTTTGATCGACCTACCCCGTTGACATAAGACCAAAATCTCTTAGGATTTTCTGCCAAGTCAGTACATAGAACTTTATTTTCGAACTCATTGAACGCCTCTCGCATAGCCCTCCTCACACTACATTTCGCTTCGAGTAATTTTTGTTTGTCTGCAAGGTTTGTCTATGTTTATGTTTGCTGTGAAGTTCCCTTTGCTTCCGCAGCAGTTTTCGAACTCGGTTGTTGTACCACGGTGGCTCTTTTCCATCTCTTACGATCTTGCTTGGCACATACTCATCTAACGCATATTGTACGATGGTTTTGAACTTTGTCCACTGATCCACAACACTATCTGTACTTGAGACAAAACTTTTGTGTTGAACCGTCAGGTACTCTGAAATCCGCTTTCTGTCACTTTAGCTAAACAGAAAAATCTTCCTACCTTTTTTAATATTTCTGTTTACAGCTGAAATCATCGTTGCAGTAACCGCAGTAGTAAACACTCTTAAGGCAGCAACATCATTGCAAAACAAAACATACTGAATGTGACACCGTTCACTGAGGCACTCCGAGAGAGGGAGCAGACCTACGCGGAGCTGAACCGAGGCTGGAGTCAACGGACGCGGATTCGGCGCCCAGATCGTCTGACTGAGAACTCTGCGGAATCTAGAGGTTTTAAGGAGTCGCATGGGGGCACTGTTTTTCCCACTTGAAGCCACCCAGCCAGTCCCGTAGGTCTCTTGCAGGTGCCTGCCAATCACGATTCAGTTAGGTCCCCTCTATTGCTCCTAAGGCGGGGATGTTAATACAGTTGCACTAAGTCCGTATTTGGTATCAACATTGTTCAGCTGAAAGCTAAACGTAACTGCTCTGCCAAATAAGGCTTGCAACATTATTGTTATACGTCATTTAGCCCCACCCCTCGGGCTCCCCGGCGTAGGGACTGCTGGGTCAACAGTTTTTTGGCGTCTTCGCTCTCTTTTCAGCCCTTGTGAACCTACTGACGTTCCTGTTGTAAATAGGCTGCTTAGGTTTTTTTATTGGTAACGCCACGCATCGCTCTGTATGAAAATCACTGGCTGTGCTTTGTGCAGTCTGTGGCTGGTTTGCATTGTTGTTGGCTATTGTAGTGTTGGGCAGCTGGATGTTAACAGCTCGTAGCGTTGCGCAGTTGGAGGTGAGCCGCCAGCAGTGGTGGATGTGGGGAGAGAGATGGCGGAGTTTTGATAGCGGATGATCTGGAAAGAGACAGTAAATTTGTAAGACTGGATATCATGAACTGATATATATATATATATAATGACTTTTGAACTCTATTAACGTAAATACATTGTTTGTTCTCTACCAAAATCTTTGATTTGCTAACTATGCCTATCAGTAGTTAGTGCCTTCAGTAGTTTGAATCTTTTATTTAGCTGGCAGTAGTGGCGCTCGCTGTAGGTTAATGTTAGTCAGGGATTATTGAAAGTCAGATTGCGTTGCACTAAAAAATATTGTGTGTCAGTTTCAGCACAGTCATGTATAAGTTTTCTAAGGGGACGTTTCACTGTTCTCAAGACTGGTATCAAGCTGGCTTCATACGCTAGTACGTGCCTATTGGTTACAAAGTTCTATGGTGGCAACCTACCACAGCGTCTAGACGACATATGAAGTTACATGTTACTTTCTTGAAGAGTCTGGGGAGTCTGAATTTTCGCAAGGCTCTCCCCTTACTGCCTACTTCATGTAACAATATCTCTCCTAGTTTCGTCTGCCGGTCGGTGTGGTCGAGTGGTTCTAGGCGCTTCAGTCTGGAGCCGCTAGACCGCTGCAGTCGCAGGTTCGAATCCTGCCTCGGGCATGGATGTATGTGTGTTGTCCTTAGGTTAGTTAGGTCCAAGTAGTTCTAAGTTCTATGGGACTGATGACCTCTGATGTTAAGTCCCATTGTGCTCAGAGCTATTTGAACCTAGTTTCGTCTGCCCTCAGCATCGTATCTCCCTCCTCGCCTCGGAACGTCTGTCCTCCTATCTCACAGCTTCAAGATAACACTACAGTAGCAAGGAATAATCAATATATTTCAAAAGTGCTAAGAGCATACCCTAAATCTGTCACAGGACACATCCAAAACTTTGAACTGTCTTAAAGTAAACAAATGACTCATCAATTACAAAGTCTCTCAATGGATTACACTCGTCAAGTAATCGTTTCAGACACTCCATGACGTCACTGCAGGCTTCCCAAAGGCTAGGTAGTCACTTCCTATGGTAACAGTCCTGAAATAGTTGAAGGCATTTAGCGCTAATTGCAATTCTGTCTTTTAGTGGCGTTGTAATGCTGCTGGAAGTAAGCACCTTAGAATCCTGCTTTACTGCTCCCGGATTAATCCTGCGGAGATCTGTCAGTCTGTGGTGGGGTTGAAGGACGTTTCGCTCTCTTCCCCATCCTCACGACACCTTCCCACCTGATTCCTTGTGGACTTCTGCCACTGGGTCACGAACCTCTTCCCGCACATCAAGACTGAATCTCTCCCAGCTGACGACTGACTGCTCGCCATGCCGGACAGCTGTTAGTGACTGCTGACTTTGGAATGTTCTCAGGAGGTCCGCGAGCTTAAATATCGCTAGGATAAATACCAGGATGTCGAACAATATGCTTCCCATCAACCCTCCTGCAAACCGAAACGTGCTGAGATTTGTTTCCCGGAAAGATTGAAACAGTAAGTAATAACAAAATAACTGCCCCCTGATCGCTTCATCCGAAACGTGTACGAGTCTGCAAACCTGTATTTCCGTCATAATAGAGCCCTGTACAAGTGCTCCTATTGGCTCTCGCCAATTAGAGAGCGGGTGCTTCGAAAACTCAAGTGTGAATCCCTGGAGGAAGACAACGACGTTTCCGAGGAACAATATAAAGAACCGACATTTGATGCTCATCGCAGAAGGATTCTGCTGCTGCCAACGAACATTTCCCTTAACTACTGCGAAGAGAAGCTACAAGAAATGAACGCTCACAGGGAGGTATGTAGGTAGTCTTTTACCCTCGCTCTGTTTGCGAGTCGAACAGGAAAGGGGGATAATTGGTATTGGTACAGTGTACCTTCCGCCACACACCGTACGATGGCCTGCAAACTAAGGATATACAGGGTGTTACAAAAAGGTACGACCAAACTTTCAGGAAACATTCCTCACACACAAATAAAGAAAAGATGTTATGTGGACATTTGTCCGGAAACGCTTAATTTCCATGTTAGAGCTCATTTTAGTTTCGTCAGTACGTACTGTACTTCCTCGATTTATCGCCAGTTGGCCCAATTGAAGGAAGGTAATGTTGACTTCGGTGCTTGTGTTGACATGCGACTCATTGCTCTACAGTACTAGCATCAAGCACATCAGTACGTAGCATCAACAGGTTAGTGTTTATCACGAACGTGGTTTTGCAGTCAGTGCAATGTTTACAAATGCGGAGTTGGCAGATGCCCATTTTATGTATGGATTAGCACGGGGCAATAGTCGTGGCGCGGTACGTTTGTATCGAGACAGATTTCCAGAACGAAGGTGTCCCGACAGGAAGACGTTCGAAGCAATTGATCGGCGTCTTAGGGAGCACAGAACATACCAGCCTACGACTCGCGACTGGGGAAGACCTAGGACGACAAGGACACCTGCAATGGACGAGGCAATTCTTCGTGCAGTTGACGATAACTCTAAAGCCATCGTCAGAGAAGTTGCTGCTGTACAAGGTAACGTTGACCACGTCACTGTATGGAGAGTTCTACGGGAGAACCAGTTGTTTCCGTACCATGTACAGCGTGTGCAGGCACTATCTGCAGCTGATTGGCCTCCACGGGTACACTTCTGCGAATGGTTCATCCAACAATGTGTCAATCCTCATTTCAGCGCAAATATTCTCTTTACGGATGAAGCTTCATTCCAACTTGATCAAATTCTAAAATTTTCACAATCAACATGTGTGGGCTGACGAGAATCCGCACGCAATTGTACAATCACGTCATCAACACAGATTTTCTGTGAACGTTTGGGCCGGCATTGTTCGTGATGTCTTGATAGGGCCCCTTGTTCTTCCACCTACGCTCAATGGAGCACGTTATCATGATTTCATACGGGATACTCTACCTGTGCTGCTAGAACATGTGCCTTTACAAGTACGACACAACATGTGGTTCGTGCACGATGGAGCTCCTGCACATTTCAGTCGAAGTGTTCGTACGCTTCTCAACAACAGATTCGGTGGCCGATGGATTGGTAGAGGCGGACCAATTCCATGGCTCCACGCTCTCCTGACCTCAACCCTCTTGAGTTTCATTTCTGGGGGCATTTGAAATCTCTTGTCTACGCAACCCCGGTACCAAATGTAGAGACTCTTCGTGCTCGTATTGTGGACGGCTGTGATACAATACGCCATTCTCCAGGGCTGCATCAGCGCATCAAGGAGTCCATGCGACGGAGGGTGGATGCATGTATCCTCGCTAACGGATGACATTTTGAACATTTCCTGTAACAAAGTGTTTGAAGTCACGCTGGTACGTTCTGTTGCTGTGTGTTTCCATTCCATGATTAATGTGATTTGAAGAGAAGTAATAAAATGAGCTCTAACATGGAAAGTAAACGTTTCCGGACACATGTCCACGTAACATATTTTCTTTCTTTGTGTGTGAGGAATGTTTCCTGAAAGTTTGGCCCTACCTTTTAGTAACAACCTATAGATGTAAATGTAAGTTTAGTCTACATCTACATCTACATGGATACTCTGCAAGTCACACTTAAGTGCCTGACAGAGCCCGCGCTCTCTTGCGCCGCGCATTGCACTCCGCGCAGATAGGTCGTAGGGACCCCCCTCTTCTGTAGGAACAGGATACACAGCGCTATCGCTAAAAAGCATTATTGTCGCTCCTTAAAAAGAGCAAAATTGTCGTGTTCCATCCTTCCCTATCCAAATAAATAATTACTCCTGAAACAGCGAAGATGTCCGATCTTTCCTGTGCTTCCCCACCACTCACCCGCAGCAAAGCTGCAGCACAAGAGGCGGTAATGCCGGCTACTCCCGCCATCATTTCCGTCCCGCTGTCCACCTTCCAGGAGCAGGTTGCCCTGAAGGACCAGCTGATCGCGGAACAGCGGGAGCTGATCGCAGAGCTGATGGGCAGCGAAAACACACGAACAGAAACACCCACACCACACACACAGGCACCTGCTGTACAACAGAAGGACATGCCCCCTATTTCACCTCTGGCGGCCCAGGCACCGACGGAACCGGATCCAGAGCCGACAGAGGACACAACAAACACTGATGAAGACGGGCCGTGGCAGCAGGTCGGCCCAAGGCGCAAACAGCAGCCAACTACACAAACAAGTGAGCCCACAAACTCACGAGGCAACGGCCAAGCGCTGCTGCCAACACCATCCACGCCGCGAACAAACAATAACAACACAGGGACCAACACAAACAACCCTGCGACTGCAGCAACCACAAACATACACGCAGCTACGCAGAACACTAACAACACCGCGACTGGCTTCCCACCGGTCATCATTCACAACTATGGAGACCTAAGTCTCCTAAACAGAGAATTTAACAATAAGCACAGCCCCACAACATACTACTCCAAGCTCACCGGGGAACACGCCGCACTGTACGTGGCGAACAAGGCAGACTACACGAATCTACTGGACTTTCTCAAAGAAAGGAAGGTAGAACACTTCACGTACAGGACAGTCTTGGAAAAAACACAACAGTACGTGATTAAGGGGATAGACTCACGAACCCCGACCGACACGGTACACAACGAACTCTCTGCTCTCGGGTGGGAGTGCATTCGGGTAAACCGGATGTCAGAGTTCGGCACAGCGAGACCGTCACATAACTACATGGCGGAGCTGGCCGACACGGCCAAATCCCGCGACCTGCTGAAGTTAAAATTATTTCTTCACATGGTCGTTAATGTAGAGGTGTACAACACGCCGCGCACCCCCCAACAATGCCACAACTGCCAGCGCTATGCGCACGCGGGTATCAGATGCGGTCTCGCACCCCGCTGCCGCATTTGCGCCGGCGGTCACACAACCCAACGCTGCAAACTCCCCAATACAGCACCTCGCAAGTGCGCCAACTGTGGTGCTGCCCATCCGGCAAACTACAGAGGGTGCATTGCATACAAAGCAGCTCTGAGGCGCAAAATCGCCAAACATGCGAAACCAACCGCCATCACAGTTCCAAAACCGCCCCCGCGCCCAGTAAGAAGTGGTTTATCCTTCGCTGGAGCGGTCGCTGGCAGCCCCAGCAGCGCGGGACGGTCAGAGGAGCCCCAGAGCACAGAACACGCTCAGCAAACACCCCCAGCAACAGGCACACAACAGACATGCACAACAAATGACACCACACCCGCACCGGGCACACCGCACGAGACAAGCAACAACACCACCCTACCCCCTGAGATCGCGAACTGCAGCCCACCACAGGCTACAGAAAACGCACACACACAGGGACAACCACAGCGCCAGAGGAGGAGGAGAAGGAGAAACAGCCGCAGCACGAGGAACACGACCGCACCACAACAATTACACAGTCAACAGAACACCAACACCCACGAACACATCCCGGACACCAACTCAACAACCCACATAACACACCCACTCACCTCAGAAAATACACAGCCGCCCACAACTGCCACACGAACAACCGACTCGCAGGCCAGCCCTCACCAAACGCCAACACTGGAACAAGCGGCCGCTAACACGACCAACAACTCCCAGGCCGACATGACCAACATCACAACAACATTCCAGAGAATAATGGAAACATTATTCCCCGGACGCACGACCACCGAAATAGTCACGAAGATTATGGGGTGTGTCTCACAACTCTTTATGCAGTTCATGTCGGGTACGCTCAACTGGACTAGCTTCCAAGCCACTATCACACCGCTCTTTACACTACTACATGGATAATACACCACACCAGCCCCGAAACGCAGACTTAAACACAGTCACACAGATCCTTTTTTGGAATGCCAACGGGATCGCAAACAAAAAAGCCGAGATGGCCGCGTTCATGGAGCGAAAGGGTATCCGAATCGCTCTTGTGAACGAAACACTGCTTACGCCTCGCAAACAACTAAACCTCCCAGGTTATTGCGTCTATCGTACCGACCGAGCGGATGGCAGGAGGGGAGGCGGCACGGCAATCATTATACACAGAGACATAGACCACACGAACATCGAACTCCCAGCACTTGAAAGACTGGAGGCTACGGCCGTTAGGGTCAAGTTCAACGGAGCCAACACCACACTGGTATCGCTATACAATCCTCCTAAAAACATAGTAACACGCGATATCAGCACAGTTCTCAACATGGCACCGCGGGTAATAGCCGCTGGAGACCTCAACGCAAAACACCCCGATTGGAACTCACGAATACGAACCTCCAACGGCAAGAAACTGTACGAACACGCGCTAGGCCGAAACTACATTATACTTGGGCCGGACGTTCCGACGTTCGTGCCTACACAGGCCCGACATAGGCCAGACGTGTTAGACATAGCCCTCATAAAGGGCATCACATGCACACTCAACCTAACGGTTGAAAACGATCTGGACTCAGACCACATGCCTGTAATACTGCACATGGAAGAGACACTGCAGGACATTGAACCACGCAGGATGCTTAACTACAAACGTGCGAACTGGACACTGTTCAAGGAAACGCTTGATAGTCGCATTCCTGACACCCACGAAATTAACAACACACAGCAAATCGATGAGGCTGTGGAGGCTCTCACAACTGCCGTCCAAGACGCAATGACTGACGCCATTCCATTTACAACACCAAGACAACACTCGACGGCCCTGCCCCAGGAAATCCTGGGCCTTATCTCAATGAGGAACCGCCTCAGGAGATACTGGCAGCGTACCAGGCGTCCGTTCTATAAACTGCACGTCAACAGACTCCAGGGCATAATACGGAATAAAATCCAAACATTCAGAAACGAACAATGGGGACAGAGACTCGCTCGGCTGGATACCACACGTCCTGGCGTGTGGCAGCTGGCCAGACACTTCACCAGGGAGAAACATTACATTCCCACGTTACAAGGACCAGACGGCCCAGCCTACTCCGCGACGGAGAAGGCAGAGCTTATGGCCACAACACTTGCAGCGTCCTTCATGCCGAATCTGGTTCCTTCAGACCCAGCATTCACACTTGAAACAGACCAGGAGGTTACACGACTTGTAGCCCAGCCCTCGCGCGACGTAATCAGACGTGCTAGCACAAATGAAGTCACATGGGCTATCAAGCACACCAACGCTAGAAAAGCCCCTGGGCCTGATGGCATTCAAAACCGTGTCCTCCAGGAGTTCACGGATAAAGCCGTAGAATACCTCACACACCTAACGAATGCCATCCTGACACACCAACACTTCCCTGACTTTTGGAAGGCGGCCAAGGTCCTGATGTTCAGGAAGCCAGGGAAAGACCACTCCCTCCCACAAAATTACCGTCCCATCAGTCTGCTGTGCTCGCTCAGCAAGATTGTTGAGAAGGTAATACTAAAACGTATCACTAGGCATTGCATCGCCAACGACACCCTAAGACCGGAGCAATTCGGCTTTAGGAATCACCACTCGACAACACAACAACTCCTCCGCGTAGTCGAACATATAACACACGGCTACAACATGAACAAAGCCACAGGGGCCGTGTTCCTAGACATCGAAAAGGCTTTCGATCGTCTCTGGCACAACGGACTCATACGCAAACTAAGCGAAGCTGGTTTCCCAGACGGACTCGTACGTCTCATACACTCATATCTCACGAACAGATGTTTCAACACTAACGTGCAGGATAAACAATCAACACAACACGGTATCCAAGCTGGAGTACCCCAAGGAAGCATTCTGGGGCCCATCTTGTTTAACCTGTACATTAATGACTACCCAGCGACACGAAACACGACGTTAGCCGTCTACGCGGATGACACAGCCATCCTCGCGCAAGACTGGAAACCGTCGAACATCAACTCACGAATACAGACAGCACTCAGAACAGCTGAGCCTTGGCTGGAGCGATGGCGTATTAAAGTAAACGTCGACAAGTGCGAAGCAGTTCTGTTCACACGCAGACCGAAACTACTGCGCAAACACCAACACTGTAGACCGATAACACTACATACACGCCCAATACGTTTCCGAGAGAAAGTCAGATACCTTGGTGTCTGGCTGGACCGGAAACTTACATGGGGGGACCACATCGAATACGTTGCCAACCGAGCGCACGCGAGGCTCAAACAGCTCTACCCAATGCTCAACAAGGAAAGCACACTGAATAGGAGGGTGTCGAGGTCCTTATACACTACACTGATTAGACCTCTGATGACGTACGCAGCTCCCGTCTGGGGATATGCAGCTCCCACACGACTGCGCCGCCTGCAGATCATACAGAACAAAGTGCTACGAATCATTAGCAATGCTCCACGCTACACACGCACCGTGGATCTTCACCATGAATACCGCCTTGATACCCTCAAGGAAGTATTCAAGAAACACGCTACACGACTATACAGGAACTCGAGACACTCGAACAATCCTTTCATCCTCACTCTGGGAAACTACGATCACAACCACAGGTGGAAACACAAGCGACCAAAGACACTGCTAGCTAGGGCATAACCACCTATGGTAAACTAACATACGCAAACAGCGACAAACGTCGGTAAGCCCCTGCATAACAGCAATACTGACTGGCAACTACCAGCTGCTATTAGAGCCGACCAACAGGCCACAGCAGGGACGCCGACGAGCTCGCCCACAGACGCACGAACAATCTCCCAACACTCCCTCACACTGTGCCTCCGGTATATGACCTATCGGACACAAGACCGATAACAAACATAACTGTTGCAGGTCGCAGGACGCTGAACGAGGACTCTGTACCAGCACCCAGCGCCAGCCGCCGAGCAGCACAAACGCACAACGTCAAGGTATCGACATGCATGATACCCACTACTAACAAAGCCTATCCTTGCACAACCTATCGCAGGCAGCAAGACAACCGCTACTGCTCTTGCCGCCCGACCTAACTTTCGCAGAGGTTTTTTTCCCTTGGCTCTTGCCTTGGCACTTTTTTTCCTCTGCCCTTCAAACCGCTACCCTTCGTCAGATTTCGACCAATCTATCTCCAGATGAGCGCGTATTAATGGTTAATCCTAACCAGACGTACGCAAACATCGCAGTACCCACATCCTGCGACACCTCACTTTAGTGAATACTAACCCTTATGCAGAGATGGCAGTAGACCTTTTGTGTTGGCCATCATGCCGGTGTGGGCGTGGAGGGGCTCCACCTCTTGAAAAAAAAAGACAGAGAGTTCATCCAACCACCTTCACAATTCTCTGTTATTCCAATCCCGTATAACGTGCGCAAGGAATAAACAGCTGTATCTATCCGTACGAGTTCTGATTTCCCTTGTTTTATCTTGGTGATCGTTCCTCCCGATGTAGGTCGGCGTCAACAAAATATTTTCGCATTCGGAGGAGAAAGTTGGTGATTGGAATTACGTGAGAAGATTCCGTGGCAACGAAAAATGCCTTCCTTTTAATCAATTCCAGCCCAAGTCCTGTACCATTTCGGTGACACTCTCTCCCATATTTCGTGATAATACAAACCGTGCTGCGTTTTGTTTGAATTTTTTCGGTGTACTCCGTCAGTCCTATCTGGTAAGGATCCCACACCGCGCAGCAGTATTCTAAAAGAGGACGGACAAGCGTAGTGTACGCAATCTCCTTAGTAGGTCTGTTACATTTTCTAAGTGTCCTGTCAATAAAACGCAATCTTTGGTTACCCTGCCCCACAACATTTTCGTAGTGTTCCTTCCAATTTAAGTTGTTCGTTACTGTAATACCTAGGTATTTAGTTGAATTTACGGCTTTTAGATTAGACTGACGTATCGTTTAACCGCCGTTTAACGAGTTACGCTTAGCACTCATGTGTATGACCTCACACTTTTCGTTATTTAAGGTCAACTGCCACTTTTCGCACCATTCCGATATTTCTTCTAAATCGTTTTGCAGTTTGTTTTGGTCTTCTGATAATTTTTATTAGTCGATAAACGACAGCGTCATCTGCAAACAAACGAAGACGGCTGCTCAGATTGTCTCCAAAATCGTTTATGTAGATAAGTAACAGCAAAGGGCCTATAACACTACCTTGGGCAACGCCAGAAATCACTTCTCTTTTACTCGATGACTTTCCGCCAGTTACTACGAACTGTGACCTCTCTGACAGTAAATCACAAATCCACTCACATAACTGAGACGATATCCCATAAGCACGCAATTTCACTACGAACAGCTTGTGTGGTACAGTGTCAAAAGCCTTCCGGAAATCCAGAAATACGTAATCGATCTGAAATCCCTTGTCAATAGCGCTCAACACTTCATGTGAATAAAAAACTAGTTGTGTTTCACAGGAACGATGTTTTCTAAACCCATGTTGATTGTGTGCCAATAGACAAATTTTCTTCGAGGTAATTCATAATGTTCGAACACGATATATGTTCTAAAAACCTGCTGCATATCGACGTTAACAATATGGGCCTGTAATTTAGTGGATTACTCCTACTAATTTTCTTGAATATTAATGTGAGCTGTGCAACTTTTCAGTTTTTGGGTACGGATCTTTCGTCGAGTTAACGGTTGCATATGATTGCTAAGTATGGAGCTGATGCATCAGCATACTCCGTAAGGAACCCAATTGGTATACAGTCTGGACCAGAAGACTTGCTTTTATTAAGTGAATTAAGTTGCTTCACTTCTCCGAGGATATTTACTTCGACGTTACTCGTATTGGCAGCTGTTCTCGATTCGAATTCTGAAATATTTACTTCGTCTTCTTTTGTGAAGGAATTTCGGGAGGCTGTGTTTAGGAACTCTGCCTTGGCAGCACTGTCTTCGATAGTATCTACACTGCTATCGTGCAGAGACGTCATTGATTGTTTCTTGCCGCTAACATACTTCACATACGATCAGAATCTCTTTGGATTTTCTGCCAGGTTCCGAGACAAAGTTTCGTTGTGGAAACTGGCATAGGCAACTGGCATCTACCAATTAAGATATTAGTTCACCCATCCATAGGGACACAAAACTCATGGAAGGATGTTATCTCTTACCTAATAACAGAATTTCTTCTCTGATTGCCTTTCTGTATAAATCCTTCGTATTAGCCCCTAATTTTCTCATTTCTGTCATCCTGAGAGACACATGTGAGAGGTCGTAATACGTTTCCCAGCAATACCTAGAAGAACTGGTATATAGCTCAACTCTCAACACCCCTTTCGCCTACCTGTCCTATTCTCCTAAATCATCCAATATTCGATATATAGCATTTCAATCCACCTGATTTCAACGAATAGGAGATGCCCTACTAATTCTCTCGCATCACGTTCCGACAGCACTGTTGCATTAGTTAGAAGGCTGATAGGTAGAGAGCAATCTCAATGAGAAAAATACATTGAAGCGCAAAAGAAACTGGTATAGGAATGCTTACTCAAATACAGAGATATGCAAACGGCCAGAGTACGGTGCTGCGGTCGGCGACGTCTATACAGTGTGGTCCATTGATCGTGACCGGGCCAAATATCTCACGA
This sequence comes from Schistocerca piceifrons, assembly GCF_021461385.2. Classification (NCBI taxonomy): domain Eukaryota; kingdom Metazoa; phylum Arthropoda; class Insecta; order Orthoptera; family Acrididae; genus Schistocerca; species Schistocerca piceifrons. The sequence continues at coordinate 42,647,301 of NC_060147.1, read as the reverse complement.
AATAAGCATTAAAGGAAAAAAACTACAAGGAACGAAACTTGTCTAGCTTGAATGGGGAAACCAGATGGCGCTATGGTTGGCCCACTATATGGCGCTGCCGTAGGCCAAACGGATATTAACTGCGTTTCTTTAAATAGGAACCCCCATTTTTTATTTCATATTCGTGAAGTACGCAAGGAAATATTAATGTTTCAGTTGGATCACATTTTTTGCTTTATGATAGATGGCGCTGTAGTTGTCACAAACATATGGATCACAATTTTACACGAACAGTTGGTAACAGGTTTTTTAAATTAAAATACGGGTCGTAGGTACGTTTGAACATTTTATTTCGGTTGTTCCAATGTGATACATGTACCTTTGTGAACTTATGATTTCTGAGAACGCATGCTGTTACAGCGTGATTACCTGTAAATACCACATTAATGCAATAAATGCTCAAAATCGTGCCGTCAACCTCAATGCATTTGGCCATACCTGTAACGACATTCCTCTCAACAGCGAGTAGTTCGCCTTCCATAATGTTCGCACATGCACTGACAGTGCACTGACGCATGTTGTCAGGCGTTGTCGGTGGATCACGATCGCAAATATCCTTCAACTTTCCCCACAGAAAGAAATCCGGGGACGTCAGAACCGTTGAACATGTGGGCCATCATGTGGTGCTTCGACGACCAATCCACCTGTCGTGAAATGTGCTATTCAATACCGCTTCAACCGCACGCGAGCTATGTGCCGGATATCCATCATGTTGGAAGTACAGCGCCATTCTGTCATTCAGTGAAACATCTTGTAGTAACATCGGTAGAACATTACGTAGGAAATCTGCATACATTGCACCATTTAGATTGCCATCGATAAAATTTGAGCCAATTATCCTTCCTACCATAATGCCGCACCATACATTAACCCGACAAGGTCGCTGATGTTCCGCTTGTCGCAGCCATCGTGGATTTTCCGTTGTCCAATAGCGCAGATTACGCCGATTTACATTACCAGTGTTGGTGAATGACGCTTCGCCGCTAAATAGAGCGCGTGCAAAAAGTCTGTCATCGTCCCGTAATGTCTCTTGTGCCCAGTGGCAGAACTGTACACGACTTTCAAAGTCATCGCCATGCAATTCCTGGTGCATAGAAATATGGTACGGGTGCAATCGATGTTGATGTAGCATTCTCAACACCGAAGATTTTGAGATTCCCGATTCTCGCGCAATTTGCTTGCTACTGATGTGCCGATTAGCTGCGATAGCAGCTGAAGCACCTACTTGGGCATCATCATTTGTTGCAGATCTTGGTTGACGTTTCACATGTGGCTGAACACTTCCTGTTTCCTTAAAGCCGGCCGGTGTGGTCTTGCTGTTCTAGGCGCTTCAGTCTGGAACCGCGTGACAGCTACTTTCGCAGGTTCGAGTCCTGCCTCGGGCATGGATGTGTGTGTGATGTCCTTGCGTTAGTTAGTTTTAAGTAGTCCTAAGTTCTAGGGGACTGATGACCACAGATGTTGAGTCCCATAGGGCTCAGAGCCATTTATTTCCTTAAATAACGTAACTATCCGGCGAACGGTCCGGACACTTGGATGATGTCATCCAGGATAGCGAGCAGCATACATAGGACACCCCCGTTGGGCATTTTGAACACAATAGCCATACATCAACACGATACCGACCTTTTGCGCAATTGGTAGACGGTCCATTTTAACGCGGATAATGTATCACGAAGCAAATACCGTTCGTACTGGCGGAATGTTACGTGATACCACGCACTTATGCGTTTGTGACTATTACAGCGTCATCTATCACAAAGCAAAAGAAGTGGTCCAACTAAAACATTCATAATTCCTTACGTACTACACGAATATGTAATAAAAATTGGGGTTCTTATTTTAAAAAACGCAGTTGATAGCCGTTTGAGCTATGGCAGCCCCATATAGTGGGCCAACCATATCGCCATCTGGTTTCCCCCTTCAAGCTAGACGAGTTTCGTTCCTTGTAGTTTTTTCATCTGACGCTTATTTCGTGAGATATCAGGCCCAGTTACTATCAATGGACCACCCCGTGTAAGACAAGTTCAAAATGGTTCAAATGGCTCTGAGCACTATGGGACTTAACATATGTGGTCATCAGTCCCCTAGAACGTAGAACTACTTAAACCTAACTAACCTAAGGAGATCACACACATCCATGCCCGAGGCAGGATTCGAACCTGCGACCGTAGTAGGCGCGCGGTTCCGGACTGAGCACCTGAACCGCTAGACCACCGCGGCCGGCTGTAAGACAAGTATCTGGCGCAGTTGTTAGATCGGTTACTGCTGCTACAATGGCAAGTTATCAAGATTTAAGTGAGTCTGGACGTGGTACTATAGGCGGCGCACAAGCAATGGGACTCAGCTTCTCCGACATAGCGATGAAGTAGAGATTTTCCCGAACCACCAATTCACGAGTGTACCGTGAATACCAAGAATCTGGTAAAACATCAAATCTCCGACATCGCTTCGGCCGGAAAAATATCCTGCAAGAACGGTACCAACGACAAATGAAAAGAACTGTTCAGCGTGACAGAAGTGCAAGCCTCCCGCAAATTGCTGCAGATTTCAGTGATGGGCCATCAGTAAGTGTTAGCATGCGAGTCATTCAACGAAAGATATGGGCTTTTGGAGCCGATAGCCCACTTGTGCACGACTGTAAGACGCAAAGCTTTACGCCAAGTCTGGGCCCGTCAACACTGATTTGGACTGCTGACTGGAAACATGACACCTGGTTGGACGAGTGTCGTTTCAAATTGTATCGAGCGAATGGGCGTGTACGGGTATGGGGAGAACCTCATGTATCCATGGACTCTACGTGTCAGCAAAGGACTATTCAAGCTATATGAAGATGGTATCTGTTCTTTAATGCTAACCGGACATTGACCTTCTTCTGTGCGAATGCACACACATTACCCGAACTCTTACGGGACTCGATTAGATTATCTGGCGCGAGTAATGAGTCTAATGGGCAGGGGCACTACGAATGTCGTGTGTGGACATTAAGTTGGGAATGTGGGTCTCTCAGGGAGCGAGCAAGGCAGAAATCCCTGTAGTCGCACTATCCTCTGTGCCCTTCGTGGCTCAGATGGATAGAGTGTCTGCCATGTAAGCAGGAGATCCCGGGTTCGAGTCCCTGTCGGAACACACATTTTCAACTATGCCCATTGATGTATATCAACAACTGTCGACAGCGTAGTGTGTTGCTTTAATTATCAATTTACTATTGAAGCTGGTGGAGGCTCTGTAATGGTGTCGTGTATGTATGGTTGGAGTGACATGGGACCCCTGATATGTCTAGATACGTGTCTGACAGGTGACACGTTCGTAACCATCCTATCAGATCACCTGCATCCATTCATGTCCATTGTGCATTCAGGCGGACTTGGGCAATTCCAACAGGACAATGCGACACCCGACGTCCACAATGGGCATAGAGTGGCTCGAGGAACAGTCTTCTGAGTTTAAACACATCCGCTGCCGACCAAATTCCTTTGACATTAACATTATTGAGCATATGTGGGATGCCTTGCAAAGTGCTGTTCAGAAGAGATCTCCATTCCCTCGTACTCTTACGGATTTATGGACAGCCCTGTAGGATCCATGGTGTCAGTTCTCTCCAGCACTACTTCAGACATTACTTGAGATCATGCCACGTCGTGTTGCGGCACTTCCGCGTGCTCGCAGAGGCCCTTAAACGGTATTAGGCAGGTGTACCAGTTTCTTAGGCTCTTCAGTGTATATCCACCTGATATAGTGTGTTAGAGAAAGCATGTTTATACAAGATCTTTACCAGAAGAACGGGAAGATTAGTGGAGTATCTGCTGTGGTGTCCAAGTATGTATGTACTGCCTAGGAATCAGCTGAGAAGGTGGAGTAGTCGTAACGATGCGCGTTCAGATGTTCAACCAAGTCTCCGATTCTGTTTACCTGCGCAATATTTCTCTGTGTTGGACGTGATGACCCGCAAGATCTTAATAAACTGAGGGCCGGGCCCAAAACCCTGCTCAAATAGAAACCTGTGTCCTTGCTTTATAGGTTTTCTGACGTTTTTATTTCGACAGACTCCTTAATTACTCTGTCCCAGAAGCTTGCCGGCTCTTCAGTTTAGGACACTAATGTACAGGAGGAAATCCACAACCATGCAGGGCATATAAGGACTACACAAAGAAATTCAGAAGCATAACTTCTACCATTCATTAACAGCAAATGTCGGTCTATAAATAATCATCTGTACATGTCCTGATATTCTTTAACGTGGTCCTTTATCACGCTGGAAATATGACAGAGCAATACGCTTGCAGAGAGAATCTATGTCGACGAAGACACAGTCACCATTACGCTGTCGTATTTCCGAGAAACTATAGTGATAAACTGCACTTGATTCTATGTAACACAAACGCTATATACATTTCTGGAGGGATAAGACGCCTGCTGTTTGTGAAGCTAAAGCCCGATTAAAGTTCGCAAATTATTATATGTTCACAACCCTACAAAATTATAGTCGGCTGCCAAAAATGCATAAGTAGAAACTGTGACATCTTACGAGGAAATGTAAACCCCAGTCAATAGCCAGAGGAAATTTAACAGTCTTATTGCAGTTTACCGCCATGCCTTGTAACCTCCCTCCTGCAAACAGAAGTCATGGTCCGATGTTAGATTGTATTGCTCATATGTGAGATAGTATTGCCAATTCGCCTTGACATGACCTATCTGGAAAGTCTCCTATATATACAGGGTGGTCCATTGATAGTGACCGGGCCATATATCTCACGAAATAAGTGTCAAACGAAAAAACTACAAAGAACGAAACTCATTTAGCTTGAAGGGGGAAACCAGATGGCGCTATGGTTAGCCCGCTAGATGGTGCTGCCATAGGTTCAAAATGGCTCTGAGCACTATGGAACTTAACTTCTAAGGTCATCAGTCCCCTAGACGTTACAACTACTTAAACCTAACTAACCTAAGGACATCACACACATCCATTCCCGAGACAGGATTCGAACCTGCGAACGTAGTGGTCGCGCGGTTCCAGACTGTAGCGCCTAGAACCGCTCGGCCACTCCGGCCGGCACTGCCATAAATCAAACGGATATCAACTGCGTTTTTTTAAAAATAGGAACCCCCATTTTTTTTACATATTCGTGTAGTACGTAAAGAAATATGAATGTTTTAGTTGTACCACTTTTGTCGCTTTGTGATAGATGGCGCTGTAATAATCACAAACATATGGATCACAATTTTAGAAGAACAATTGGTAACAGGTACGTTTTTTAAATTAAAATACAGAACGTAGGTATGTTTGAACAATTTATTTCGGTTGTTCCAATGTGATACATGTACTTTTGCGAACTTATCATTTCTGAGAACGCATGCTGCTACAGCGTGATTACCTGTAAATAGCACATTAGTGCAATAAATGTTCAAAATGATGTCCGTCAACCTCAATGCATTTGGCAATACATGTAACGACATTACTCTCAACAGCGAGTAGTACGCCTTCCGTAATGTTCGCACATGCATTGACAATGCGCTGACGAATGCTGTCAGGCGTTGTCGGTGGATCACGATAGCAAATACCCTTCAACTTTCCCCACAGAAAGAAATCCTAGGACATCAGATCCGGTGAACGTGCGGGCCATGGTATGGTGCTTCGATGACCAATCCACCTGTCATGAAATATGCTATTCAATATCGCTTCAACCGCACGCGAGCAATGTGCCGGACATCCATCACGTAGGAAGTACATCGCCATTCTGTCATGGAGTGAAACATCTTGTACTAACATCGATAGAACATTACGTTGGAAATCTGTACGCATTGCACCATTTAGATTGCCATCGAACTCGCATCTAGCGGGTCAACCATAGCGCCATCTGATTTCCCCTTCAAGCTAGACGATTTTTTTTCTTTGTAGTTTTTTCGTTTGATGCTTATTGCGTGAGATATTTGGCCCATTCACGATCAATGGACCACCCTGGTGTGTATATGTAGCATCAGCCCACTCTCCTCTTCCAAAACACGCAGTTTTTCTGATTTCATTCAGTACACAATTAATGATATATTTCCTTCTAATTTTATGTATTCTCAGCCTGTTTACGTAATTTTACTAAGTTTTCGCGATTTTACATATTTTAACGTATTTCCCTTAATTTATACGTATTACACCTTAATTATTCGTCATTATACCAGTTGTTCTTCGAATTTTGCCGATTTCATGTAATTGTTTCCATATTATCTCGACAGTTTTGCATATGTATATGGTCATATTGCTGACATACCCAGGTGTTGTTGGATTTGACAATAGAATATTTGCGCGTCTTATACAGCAACCTTCTAAAATCTGTAAAACTCCCCTGTCTCTACCTGTCAGCCTTCTAACTAATGCAACAGTGCTGTCAGAATGTGGTAGGATTTCGAGAAAATTAGCAGGGTGTCTCTTACTCGTACGAAAGTTCGTACCGCGGCTCATGAGTCAGGACCAGAAACAAGTTCGCCTCGCAATTTGTAAAGAGCTTTTGCATCACGCAAATGAGTAATAGACGCTCCTTGAGGGAATCATAACCGACGATGAGACTTGGGTTAAAATGACTCTTAGCACGTTGAAACTTTAACATCTGAGGTCACTAGTCCCCTGTACTTAGACATAATTAGACCTAACTAACCTAAGGACATCATACACATCGATGCCCGAGGCAGGATTCGAATCTGCGACCGTAGCAGTGGCACGGTTCCGGACTGAAGCGCCTAGAACCGCTCGGCCACAGCGGCCGGCTGAGACGCGGGTCTACGGTTATGATGTTGAGACCAAGATTCAATCTCCACACTGCGTCGGCAAACATTCTCCAAGACCAAAACCAGCTCGTCAGGTCAGTCAGACGTCAAAGCGATGCTGATACTTTTCTTTGACTTTAAAGGATTAGGTCATCACGAATTCGTGCCACAGGACCAAACTGTTAATCGATAGCACTATCAGGAAGTGTTGCTACGCCTACGAGAAAATGTGACAAGGTGACGGCCTGAGGATGTGGCGAGACAATTCATGTCTCTTACATCACGATAACACACCTTCACATTCATGCCTGTTGGTGCGTGGCTATTGTACCAAAAACGAAATCGCTTTAGCGCGTCATCCTCCGTATTCTCCAGACCCGGCCCCTGCGAACTTTTTTTTTATTTCAGGAGTTGAAAACACCGTTGGGAGAACGAGGATTTGGAACGCTAGACGACATAAAAAATATATCGCAGACGGCGCTTAGCAAGATCTACACTCAAGCTCATAAATTAAGGATAATGCTGATACATGGTGAAACAACGCTCTGGTGTGCTGTTTGCGGGTTTAAATCACCTCGGGGTACGACCATGCGGTGCATTTGACCTGCGGTCGTCTCACGGTGGCACTGGCAGCAGTCCACATACGGAGAGGTGTGTTTTCGCATGTCAGAGTACGGTGCAGCGAGTAATGGTGCAGACGTTTTCAGACGTGCTAATGGTCACTGTGTGTTGAAAATGACTCAAAGAACATATATTGATGACGTTATGAGGTGTAGAATACTAGGGCGACTGGAGGTTGGTCAAACACAGCAGGTCGTAGCACGGGCCTTCCGTGTGCCATAAACTGTGATCTCAAGATTATGGCAACGATTCCAGCAGACAGGAATCGTGCCCAGGCGCTACAGTACTGGACGTCCACAGTGTACAACACCACAAGAAGACCGATATCTCACCAGCAGTGCCCGCAGACAGCCTTGGAGTACTGCAGGCAGCCTTGCTTGGGACCTTACCGCAGCCACTGGAACAGTTGTCTCCAGACACACAGTCTACAGACGACTGAACAGACATGGTTTATTCGCTCGCAGACCTTCATTCCACTGACCCCTGGTCACAGGAGAGCCCGTAAAGCCCGGTGTCAAGAACACTGTGCATGGCCGTTGGGACAGTGGTCCCAGGTTATGTTCACGGACGCGTCCAGGTATAGTCTGAACAGTGAGTCTCGACGGTTTTCATCTGGAGTGAACCAGGAACCAGATACAGACCCCTTAATGTTCTTGAAAGGGACCTGTATGGAGGTCGTGGTTTGATGGTGTGGGGTGGGATTATGATTGGTGCACATACACCCCACCATGTCTTTGCCAGAGGAACAGGTCAGGTGTATCGGGACGTCATTTTGCACCAGTATGTCTGCCTTTTCAGGGGTGCAGTGGCTCCCACCTTACTCCTGATGGATGATAACGCACTGCCCCACCGAGCTGCCATCGTGGAGGAGTACCTTGAAGCAGAAGATATCAGGCGAATGGAGTGGCCTGCCTGTTCTCCAGACCTAAACCCCATCGAGCACGTCTGGGATGCTATCGATCGACGTATCGCTGCACGTCTTCAAACCCCTACGACACTTCAGGAGCTCCTACAGGCACTGGAGCAAGAATGGGAGGCTATACCCCAGCAGGTGCTCGACCACCTGATCCAGAGTACGCCAACCCGTTGTGCGACCTGCGTACGTGTGCACGGTGATCATATCCCATATTGATGTCGGGGTACCTGCGCAGGAAACAGTGGCGTTTTGTAGCACATATGTTTCGGGACGGTTCTCTCCACTTATCACCAATACCGTGGACTTACTCATCTGTGTCGTACGTGTTCCCTCCGTGTCTACGCTATTAGCGCCAGTTTTGTGTAGTGCCACGTTGTGTGGCACCACATTCTGCAATTATCCTTAATTTATGAGCATGAGTGCAGCAAGAGGCGTACTGAGACAGCGTCCGCAAGTCGAAGCGGCGTTGGCAGCGGTATAAAAAATGTGGAGGGGGGGTATTTCGAAGGAGAACATGCACCATAAGTGAAAGTTAAGAGTACAAAAATTTTGCGGATAAAGTTCCGGAATTTTTTTTGAACGGACCTCGTACGCGTTTCGACGAGTCGGCGTAGGTCGAAGAATATCAGAAGCTTTTCTTTCTTCTCTTCGACGAATACCGCTATTTCGTCGTCTGACAGACTACTAACGAAATTGCAACTGCGAGCATCGAACGTTTTATGTCTTAAAAAACAGAAGCCGCCTTTGAAAGTCAGAAGGGTGAGGGGCTGGTTGGTGAGGGATCGTAGACAAGGGGTACAAGGTGACCGCAGCGGCGTTTGATATCTGGGACGTAAAAAAGCGAAAAGCGCTTCGTCGGCGCGACCGGCAGTTTTAGCCGCGCGCGCGCCTCTTTGGCGTGTCCGTCCTAATAGCAGCGACAGGGGCGGAGGGCGGGGTTTACACACATGTGATGAAACCACATCAAAGGGACCTAATTCCGCCCGCGCACGCCGCCGCTGTATCTGTCCTTTTCGCAGCAACATCAAACCCAAATCAGTTTCCAGCGATGTGTAGTTACGAGTGACCATTTTTGTACCCCTACGTCGTGGCGAATTTAACTACACTTGCAAGTAGCATATTACTCTTTTTTGCCCCCTTACTTCATATCGGAAATTTGTATTCAGCTAATTTTCATAATTCCCACATATTTCCCCCTTAAAACCCCAAATAATCCTGTAGGTGTGAAATGCATTTTGGGACAGTCACCATCCACCGACAGCCCGGAAGGTTATGGATGTGATACTAACACCAGTCTATTTCCTACTATTTTCCCACTTTAGTACTACCTTCCCACTTACTGCTTTCTCTCCCGATGCGCGGTCTGAGGCGCCTTACGAAAAAGGTTCTCGCGGCTCAGACACCCCCCCCCCCCCCAACACCCCCCGGAAGAGGTTCGAGTCCTGTCTTGTGGAAGTGATAGTTGACAAGGTTCAAGTTAGTTCAAAAAATGTTCAAATGTGTGTGAAATCTTATGGGCTAAGGTCATCAGTCCCTAAGCTTACAGACTACTAAATCTAAATTATCCTAAGGACAAACACACACACCCATGCCCAAGGGAGGACTCGACTCTCCGCCGGGACCAGCCGCACAGTCCATGACTGCAGTTCAAGCTGGTACAGTTCATAACATTATCTGTAACAAGCTGAGGTACTGCGAAACATGTGGAGGATGTCTCCTAAAGGAGTTGACGCAGCTGCACAGGCGCCGGCCGCGGTGGTCTAGCGGTTCTAGGCGCTCAGTCCGGAACCGCGCGACTGCTTCGGTTGCAGGTTCGAATCCTGCCTCGGGCATGGATGTGTGTGATGTCTTTAGGTTAGTTAGGTTTAAGTTGTTCTAAGTTCTAGGGGACTGATGACCACAGATGTTAAGTCCCATAGTGCTCAGAGCCATTTGAACCATTTTTTGAGCTCCACAAGCAAACAAGATTGAGAGTGTGCACAAAGTTAACGGAACGGCATGAAAGAGAAGGTGACCATATCCTCAACAAAATTATAACTTATGATGAAACTTGGCTTTACTGTTATGAGCCATAATCAAAAAGACAGAACGTGGAGTGCAAGCATACCAACTCACTTGGCAAGAAAATATTCAAAACCAAAGCATCAGCAGGAAAAGTCACATTGACAGTATTTTGGGATGCTGAAGGTCCAGTTTTTTATAATTATCTCGAAGAGCAGCGCAGAGTGAACTACTCAGATTTGCTTTTCAACAAGATGAAGCCAATCATGTGACAGACATGTGGATCTCAGACGAGAGGTGTGATTCTCCAGCAAGACAATGTACGCCAACAGATTGCTCAACTAACCCGTGAAACCACAGACAAAATGGGCTGAAAAGTACTGCCTCATGCCCCATACAGTTCTGATTTAGCACCTAGTGGTTTCCATTTGTTTGGTGCAGTCAATGAGGCATTATGCCGGAAGAAGTTCAAGCACAACTAGGACGAGGAAAATGTGGGGAATTGGTTGAAACATCAAGATAAAGAGTTCTTTGCAGCCGGAATGAAAAAGCTTGTAGCCCATTGGAACAAGTGCATAAATGTTCAAAGGGATTATGTTGAAAAGTAGGAATAGTTTTGTAAAAATAAACGCTTTTTTCTCCAGACCAATATCATACTTTAATTATTGAATCACCCTCGTACATATTTACGAGTTAACAGGAAGTGATGAAATCAATAAGTACCGATACCACCGTGCGGTCTAGAGCGCCTTGTCACGGTTCGCGCGGCTCTCCCCCGTCGAAGGTTCTGGCATAGGTGTGTGTTGTCCTTAGCGTAAGTTAGTTTAAGCTAGATTAAGTAGTGTGTAAGCTTAGGAGAGAGCAGATAGGTGGAAAGAATACATTGAAAGCCTCTATGAGGGTGAAGATTTGTCTGATGTGGTAGAAGAAGAAACAGGAGTCGATTTAGAAGAGATAGGGGATCCAGTTTTAGAATCGGAATTTAAAAGAGCTTTGGAGGACTTACGGTCAAATAAGGCAGAAGGGATACATAACATTCCATCAGAATTTCTAAAATCATTGGGGGACGTGGCAACAATACGACTATTCACGTTGGTGTGTAGAATATATGAGTATGGCATTTTACCATCCGACTTTCGGAAAAGCATCATCCACACAATTCCGAAGACGGCAAGAGCTGACAAGTGCGAGAATTACCGCACAATCAGCTTAACAGCTCATGCATCGAAGCTGCTTACAAGAATAATTTACAGAAGAATGGAAAAGAAAATTGAGAAAGCGCAAGGTGACGATCAGTTTGGCTTTAGGAAAAGTAAAGGGACGAGAGAGGCAATTCTGACGTTACGTCTAATAATGGAAGCAAGGCTAAAGAAAAATCAAGACACTTTCATAGGATTTGTCGACCTGGAAAAAGCGTTCGACAATATAAAATGGTGCAAGGTGTTCGAGATTCTGAAAAAAGTAGGGGTAACCTATAGGGAGAGACGGGTCATATACAAGAGGGAATAATAAGAGTGGACGATCAAGAACGAAGTGCTCGTATTAAGAAGGGTGTAAAACAAGGCTGTAGCCTTTCGCCCCTACTCTTCAATCTGTACATCGAGGAAGCAATGATGGAAATAAAAGAAAGGTTCAGGTGTGGAATTAAAATACAAGGTGAAAGGATATCAATGATACGATTCGCTGATGACATTGCTATCCTGAGTGAAAGTGAAGAAGAATTAAATGATCTGCTGAACGGAATGAACAGTCTAATGAGTACACAGTACGGTTTGAGAGTAAATCGGATAAAGACGAAGGTAATGAGAAGTAGTAGAAATGAGAACAGCGAGAAACTTAACATCAGGATTGATGGTCACGAAGTCAATGAAGTTAAGGAATTCTGCTACATAGGCAGTAAAATAACCAATGACGGACGGAGCAAGGAGGACATCAAAAGCAGACTCGCTATGGCAAAAAAGGCATTTCTGGCCAAGAGAAGTGTACTAATATCAAATACCGGCCTTAATTTGAGGAAGAAATTTCTGAGGATGTACGTCTGGAGTACAGCATTGTATGGTAGTGAAACATGGACTGTGGGAAAACCGGAACAGAAGAGAATCGAAGCATTTGAGATGTGGTGCTATAGAAGAATGTTGAAAATTAGGTGGACTGATAAGGTAAGGAATGAGGAGGTTCTACGCAGAATCGGAGAGGAAAAGAATATGTGAAAAACACTGAGAAGGAGAAGGGACAGGATGATAGGACATCTGCTAGAGGGAGCTGTAGAGGGCAAAAACTGTAGAGGAAGACAGAGATTGGAATACGTCAAGCAAATAATTGATGACGTAGGTTGCAAGTGCTACTCTGAGGTGAAGAGGTTGGCACAGGAAAGGAATTCGTCGCGGGCCGCATCAAACCAGTCAGTAGACTGATGACCAAAAAAAAAAAAAAAAAAAAGCTTAGGGCCCAATGACCTCAGCAGTTGGGTCCCACAGGAACTTAGCACAAATTTCCAGATTTTCACCACCTCACTCTTTCCTGTCACGACTGTGGGGTAAGTGTACCTCAACCTCACCGTATTACCAGACAGTACCCGCTATAGGACTAAGTTTTAAAATCTCCACAATACCTATAGTTATAGTTCAAAAAGTCTCTCTGCAGTGCCGTATGATTGTTAGCCACGCATGCTGTAGGCCGCAGTGAATGTACCAAAATGAAACTAAGTGAAATACAAGTTATTAACTTATTGAATATACATTTTTACTTACAAATTTTCACATAATGGAATAGTGGGAGAGTCCACTTGAACGGAAGTAACCCAGGCAAGCAAACAATCAAACAATCATAAGGCACTGGGGAGAGACTTTTTGAACATCCCGTACTTTACATTCAGCCCATTCTGACGCATAAAACTTCCCCGTCGATTTCCATTAACACTGTCTCTAACAGCCTAGTAAATCTCAGTCTACATGTAAATCTACACCTTTGAATCTACTTTATGGTCTGTGGTGGAGGATATTTTATGTACCACTGTCACTTTCTGCCTTGTCTCTTCGAGTCGTGTATACTTCACCAGAAGAAAGACTGCCACTATGCCCCTGTGTGGGCGCTAATCTCTCTGACTTTATCTTCATGTTCATTTCACAAAGTAAGAGCATATCGACTATCAGACAAATTGTGTGATTGGATTGAGGAGTTCCTAGATAACAGAACGCAGCATGTCATTCTCAATGGAGAGAAGTCTTCCGAAGTAAGAGTGATTTCAGGTGTGCCGCAGGGGAGTGTCGTAGGACCGTTGCTATTCACAATATACATAAATGACCTGGTGGATGACATCGGAAGTTCACTGAGGCTTTTTGCGGATGATGCTGTGGTGTATCGAGAGGTTGTAACAATGGAAAATTGTACTGAAATGCAGGAGGATCTGCAACGAATTGACGCACGGTGCAGGGAATGGCAATTGAATCTCAATGTAGACAAGTGTAATGTGCTGCGAATACATAGAAAGATAGATCCGTTATCATTTAGCTACAAAATAGAAGGTCAGCAACTGGAAGCAGTTAATTCCATAAATTATCTGGGAGTACGCATTAGGAGTGATTTAAAATGGAATGATCATATAAAGTTGATCGTCGGTAAAGCAGATGCCAGACTGAGATTCATTGGAAGAATCCTAAGGAAATGTAATCCGAAAACAAAGGAAGTAGGTTATAGTACGCTTGTTCGCCCACTGCTTGAATACTGCTCAGCAGTGTGGGATCCGTACCAGATAGGGCCGATAGAAGAGATAGAGAAGATCCAACGGAGAGCAGCGCGCTTCGTTACAGGAAGATTTAGTAATCGTGAAAGCGTTACGGAGATGATAGATAAACTCCAGTGGAAGACTCTGCAGGAGAGACTCTCAGTAGCTCGGTACGGGCTTTTGTTAAAGTTTCGAGAACATATCTTCACCGAAGAGTCAAGCAGTATATTGCTCTCTCCTATGTATATCTCGCGAAGAGACCATGAGGATAAAGTCAGAGAGATTAGAGCCCACACATAGGCATACCGACAATCCTTCTTTCCACGAACAATACGAGGCTGGAATAGAAGGGAGAACCGATAGAGGTACACAAGGTACCCTCCGCCACGCACCGTCAGGTGGCTTGCGGAGTATGAATGTAGATGTAGATGTAGGTATGTGGGGGGAAGTACTATATTGGTTGACTCTTCCAGGAACGTACGCTTTAGGAACTGTAACAGTAAACCACATCTTGATGTGGAACTCCTCTTTCACAGCGTCCCCCCTCTGGACGTGGTTGATCATTGCCATGAAGCCCCCGTGCTTAGTTTTTTGTGGTAAGTTTCTGTGGAACCAAAGTCCTGAGGTCATCGGACCCTAGGCTTACACTCTTCTTAATCCAACTTAAACTAACTTACGCTAAGGACAACACTCACAGCCTTGCCGGAGGGAGGACTTGAACCCCCGACGGGGGGACCCACGCAAACCACGGCAAGGCATTTCAGATCATGCAGCTACCACGTGCGACTCTATGCTTAGTATTTGAGCCTTTAATGAAGACTGCTGGTTTTCTTAGAATCTTATGTATGTCTTATAGCAATCGCAACTTATTCGGGCCGGTCGCTGTGGCCGAGCGGTTCTAGGCGCTTCAGTCCGGAACCGCGCTGTTTCTACGCTCGCAGGTTCGAATCCTGCCTCAGTTATGGATGTGTGTGATATCCTCAGGTTAGTTAGGTTTAAGTAGTTCTGATTACAGGGGACTTATGAACTCTGATATTAAGTCCTATAGTGCTTAGAGCCCTCTGAACCGTTTGAACTGGTTCGGACCAAAGACTGAAAAGCGATATTCAAGTCCTGGTCCGAATCGGGTTTTGTAGCGTACCTCCTATGTAGATGGGCTACACTTCCTGAGGAATTCCTCCAATGGATCTCTGTGGCCGGCCGGTGTGGTCGTGCAGTTGTAGGCGCTTCAGTCTGGAACCGCGTGACCGCTACGGTCGCAATTCCGAATCCTGCTTCGGACATGGATGTGTGTGATGTCCTTAGGTTAGTTAGATTTAAGTAGTTCTAAGTTCTAGGGGACTGATGACCTCAGAAGTTAAGTCCCATAGTGCTCAGAGCCATTTGAATCATTTGAACTTAGTGAGGAACTGACACAACATTTAACACCCTGTTAGATGAATAAGGACATTTGTAAAATGGTTCAAATGCTCTGAGCACTATGGGACTTAACATCTGAGGTCATCAGTCCCTAGAACGTAGAACTTCTTAAACCTAACTAACCCAAGCACATCACACACATCCATGCCCGAGGCAGCATTCGAACCTGCGACCGTAGCAGTCACGCGGTTCCGGACTGACGCGCCTAGAACCGCACGGCCACCGCGGCCGGCTAAGGATATTTGCAGTCATTATGAACCGAGCCTCATGTCTCAGCCTCATGGTAGCTCCCTCTAAATCATCTCTCCAGATCCTGTCATGATTTGATCATTGGGACACAAGTCATTCACAATACTAGTACTCAATTCCATGATTATGATACCGTAGTGAATCTATGTCCTAGATGCTCCAGCACAGTTTATGAAGTACCTGAAGATGTACTCAAGACGATGACCTTCACCAGACGAACTTTATCCTCTTCGCTACCTATCAGCTGCTGATGGAGACACTTACTGTCTTCCGTCAACACTGCCACCACTGAACTTCAGTGTGGAAGCCAGCAACGGAGCCTCTTGTGGTCCACATTCCCATTCAACACTCAGGTGCCCCTGGGTGCTGAAAGGATCCAGTAAGAAGGAAATCAACCCACCACGCAACTGCTGACACCAGGTACATCGTGCACTGGTCATCGTGGGCCATCATAGAATTTGGACTAGGGCTGAGGACACTACAGCAGCTTGCTAGAGACCAAGCTCGGGAATGGCCGTGCTTGCTCATTAACAGTCTGCCTTGGTGCTAGGGTCGTTGACATCTTCTGTTGGCTGTACAACAAGTGAGCTGACTGGAAAAACTCAACTACAATCTAACATGTGGTTGAATGAGCAACAGCTGGGCCTAGTGTGGAAGAACCAATGAGTTGTAAACATTGTGAATAAACGAGTGAACTCTAAATAATATTTTACTAGCAACACAGACCCTTTACAGGTTTCCAGCCACTATCCTGACTTGATGTACAGGTGCCTGCACTCGGCCGTCAATAGTGCAAAAAGAGAGATGGAGATGGAGTACTGTATTTGCATCTCATGCGTTTCCAATATTGTGATGTATGCTTACCTAGCCACAAATGGTGTAGGGTACCTGTCATTAGCATGCAATGTCTGTGCAAGAAAAAACATGTGCAGGCAACTCTTACAGGTAACACCTGAACTGGTAAAACTGTGAAGGGAAACCTGCACAAGTATATCTTTACAGAATACACTGGTGTCCAAAATTAAAGCAACAAACCGTTGTTTCTCTGTCGTGTGTCCAATTCACGATATAATCATGGAAATTGTCAGCGAGATGTCTGTACAGTTGTGTTCTGCACCGAAGATAGCATGCCGGTCAATGGACAACCATGCCAATGTTAGGGCACCTACGAAACGACATAGTGTTTTCTATGTCACCCCACATCCATAATCGCTGTGTTCAGTCACAGATGGTGCAGAATGGCCTAGAGAGATGCCCACCAGACTCTCTGCAGTGGAGTGGAGTGCCATAGAAAGAAAGGAAAAAGGACGTTAACTAAATGATTTGGCCTGGTGGCTTAATGTGAATCCTTCAGTTGTTTCTAGGATTTGGTGACAGTTTATAGAGACTGAAACTGCATCCTGAAGACCAGGAGAGAGGACCGTTATTTGAATGTAAGGCTCGATAGTACCGTATTAGTACTGCATGACAACTGTCATGTTTGCTCCCAGCATCCACTGGATGTGTTGTGTCGAGGCAAACGGTGTGCAGAAGTCTTCAGCAGCAGAGACATAAGGTATGTCCACCTCTGATGCTTCACAGGAGGGAATGTCTAAAGTGGAGTTATCAACATGCCACCTGGACAGTTGAACAATGGGCCTATGTTGTTTTCGCAGAGGAGTCCCGATTTAATGTGGAGAGTGTTTCTCAGAGGATTCGCATCTGGAGGAAATGTGGAACATGAGTGTGGAAAGAGACGGAAATTAAGGAGGATCCCTAATGGTGTGGGTAGGGATTATGCTGACACTCGAACCCCTCTTCATGAAATTGTAGAAGTGAATTGGCAAGATCTAAGTACTTTCAGGTTTGGTGAGGAGATCTTGGGACCTCAGTTATGGTTGTTGGATGGAGATGTGGGCCCAGACGTTGTACAGATTGACGATAATGCTGGACCTTACAGAGCACGAGTGGATGATGTTTTCTTGGAAATGGAAGATATTGCACTCATGATGCAGCCTGCCCAGTCTTCCAATTTGAAACCCATAGAGCACATCTAGGATGCACTAGGGAGATGGGTGACACCATGTCAGTGTCGAGGAATAACTTTCCAAGGCTACGAGCAGCTCAGCAGGAAGAATGGGCTTTATTGCCTCAATATGAGACTGATGACTTCATTCGCAGCTTGCCCATCATCGTAAGGCCAGTATTGCAGTAAAAGATGGGGGTCACACCCCATGCTAAGTACATTAACCAGTTGCTGGAATGAGTCTGCAAGTCTGTTAAGCTGGGAAAAACGAAGAGTGTTTTTGTCTACTGACATGCATGTTGCAGCGGTTTGTGTTCTGTATTTTATATATTGTTTCTACTTTACTATCATCTGTTTATATTGTTTTGTGGCAAAATAAGCGCAACCTTGGAAAATGTCATTTTAGTGGTTTAATTTTGGACACTACTTTATGTGTCAGAGCCTAAATAGGTAAGAGAAAAGCTCACTGACTTGATTGTTCTTCTCATCCATGAGACAGCCTGGGCATGTGGATGTGTGCAGCACGAGAGAGATGGAGATGGAGTCCGGTGTTTACCCGTACAGAGGATCTGCAGCCTGTGCACTGCACATGGGTGGTGCAGCGCGTTTGATCTCGCAGCCACTTTGCACCACTACAGGCAGAGTGTGTGTGTGTGGTGGGGGGGGGGGGGGGAGGAGAGGGCAGAGCTATTGCCCCTCAAGTCCGACGCGACGCTACGCGCCCCCAAGGGGGGCAGAGCGGACTCGGCCCACAAAGCGGCGTCCATTTAATATCGCAGGTCCCGGTCTGGAGCGGTGCGTGTATTTACTCTTTCTTTAATCATGCGCCCGCCTCCGCCCCCGCTGCAGATATTAGCCCACTCTGCCAGCCATTAGCGTCCCATTAATAACCCGGGCTGTGGCGGAGTTGGTCCAGCGGGCGTGCACAAACACGGCGAAGCAACTGGGGCGAGAACCCCACTCTGCCCCAGATCGTGCTGCGTGTCTGGTCGCGTCCTTTTGTAACAGAGACAATGCGTATTCACCAGGTGCAGTGATATAGTAACAGTGATCAAACGGATAAAATAGAACTGCCACCAAGGAAACTGGCTATAGTGTCAGTCATCCAACCTTCGACGAGACAAATTTTCGCCCAGTGACAAATGACTTGGTGTGGACATCCACTTTGGACCTTTGAACCTTGGCTCTTTCAGAAGAGCTCTCCCTCGAATATTCCTTGTCATAATCCTAGAAACGAGTGCAATACAATGGATCCTCTATTCAAGCAAGTTATGGCAATGCTATGAGGAGACATCAGCACAGTGCTATGCAAGCAAGTTAAAAAGAACTGTAGTGCCAAATATGTAGAAAGATAACACATTGTGACCAGTCTACATCTACATCTACATCCATACTCCGCAAGCCACCTGACGGTGTGTGGCGGAGGGTACTTTGACTACCTCTATCGGTTCTCCCTTCTATTCCAGTCTGGTATTGTTCGTGGAAAGAAAGATTGTCGATATGCCTCTGTGTGGGCTAACTTATCCTCATGGTCTCTTCGCGAGATATACGTAGGAGGGAGCAGTATACTGCTCGACTCCTCGGTGTTGGTATGTTCTCGAAACTTCAACAAAAGCCCGTACCGAGCTACTGAGCGTCTCTCTTGCAGAGTCTTCCACTGGTGTTTATCTGTCATCTCTGTAACGCTTTTGCGATTACTAAATGATCCTGTAACGAAGCGCGCTGCTCTCCATTGGATTTTCTCTATCTCTTCTATCAACCCTATCTGGTACAGATCCCACACTGCTGAGCAGTATTCAAGCAGTGGGCGAACAAGTGTACTGTAACCTACTTCCTATGTTTTCGGACTGCATTTCGTTAGGATTCTTCCAATGAATCTCAGTCTGGCATCTGCTTTACCGACGAATAATTTTATATGGCCATTCCATTTTAAATCACTCCTAATGCCTACTGCCAGATAATTTACGGAATTAACTGCTTCCAGTTGCTGACCTGCTATATTGTATCTAAATGGTAAAGGATCTTTCTTTTTATATATTCGAAGCACATTACACTTGTCTACATGGAGATTCAATTGCCATTCCCTGCACCATGCATCAATTTGCTGCAGATCCTGTTGCATTTCAGTACAATTTTCCATTGTTACAACCTCTCGATATACCACAGCATCATCCGCAAAAAGCCCCAGTGAACTTCCGATGCCATTCACAAGGTCATTTATATATATTGTGAATAGCAACGGTCCTACGACACTCCCCTGCAGCACACCTGAAATCACTCTTACTTTGGGAGACTTCTCTCCACTGACAATGTCATGATGTGTTGTGTTATCTAGGAACTCTTTAATCCAAGTCGAAACTACTTTTGTGTGGTCACAAGTGTGGGTTCTTTTATTGCTCTGGGAAAAGGCTCATCGAAGAAGGATGCATGAGATATTACTTCACTTCATTACATTTATGAATAAAAGATTTACTTAACCTCGACAGAACTCTTTGCCTCAGGAACACTGGACTATTTACCACTGTCATGCACTAGCGAAGCATTACTTGATGCACTAATTAACAAACTGTTCTCTCACAGTATAAAATGTGTGGTGTCACCGCCAGACAGCACACTTGCTAGGTGGTAGCCTTTAAATCGGCCGCGGTCCGTTAGTATACGTCGGACCCGCGTGTCGCCACTATCAGTGATTGCAGACCGAGCGCCGCCACACGGCAGGTCTAGTCTAGACAGACTCCCTAGCACTCGCCCCAATTGTACAGCCGACTTTGCTAGCGATGGTTCACTGACTACATACGCTCTCATTTGCCGAGACGACAGTTTAGCATAGGCTTCAGCTACGACGTAGTAAGGCGCCATATTCAGTAAATAGAATGAATTCTGAACAGACAATGTTGTGAATCATGCACCGTCAAGAGCGACGTTCATCATTAATGGATTAAAGTTAAGTATCAACTAGCTACGTCCGCTTTCTGAATTCTAATTCCTTGTCATGTTCCAGGCCTCTCGTCAGTATAATAATTCCCTCCTCACGCCAGGCTGCGTGAGCTAAAACGTGTGCGTTTCGGCCTCCTCTCGTAACACGGTGTTGGCTCTTCAGCCAACAAAACAAAATGTAGCACATGCCAAAGTATACTTCATCAGAAAATTTAATGACTCGTTGGTTGTAAACAATGATGCTGACTGCTGTAGCTGAGATCTCGAAATGTGCCGGAGATTTTTCATGTTCAACACTATATTGACCTCAGTGTGTGGCGCTGCAGCTGCTGAGATGGGGGTGTGGTCTCCAGGAGTGGCTTCCATAAGTGGCTGCGGATTGCAGGGAACTCTCACTGATATCGGTGGTATCAATTTGGATTGCTAAGTTTGGTGTGGCAATGTGATCTCTGTACCATATCACACAACACATGCACTGTAAATATCTAGCACAACCTTACAGCCAAATATGAATAACGTCAGAAGTCACTGATAGTGAGCAAGTAGCATCCTTAACACCCTTGCGGCAGTGTTAACACCAGTTCCCGTCAGCTGAAGCACTGTCAGGCTTGGCTAGCATTTGGATGGGTCAATAGACGGAACTGGCAAGCACTGTAGGCAAGTGGTTTCATTGCTTGCCAGGAAAGGTACCAAACAGTGAGGTCATCAGTTCCTTCAGATGAGGGAAGGTAGGAGGTAAGTTCCTATGGGACCAAGGTGCTGAGGTCATCATTCCCTAGGCTTAAACACGACTTAACCTAACTTAAACTAACTTACACTAAGGATAACGCACACACACACACAACTGTGGCAAGTTACCTTGGACCATGGGGCTACCCCGCGTGGTCTGAAGGAAAGATAGGGGAGAAAATTGGCGTTGCCCTTTCAAAGGAACCATCCCAGCTATTTCCTGAACCGACTTAGGAAAATCACAGAAAACCTAGATCAGGATGGCTAGACGTGGGTTTCAACTTTCATCTGCCCAAACGGGAGTCCATTGTGCTAACCACTGCACCATCTTGTTTGATGAAGCAGGCTGCACTCAGCACTCGTGAGGCCAATGGAAGAGCTACTTGTCTGAGAAGTAGAAGTTCTGGTTACGAAACTTGACAACGGCGAGGAGAGTGGTATGCTGACCACATGTCCCTTCACATCCGAATCCTATTGGCTGAGGATGGCACGGCGATCGGACGGTACCATTGTACCTTCTGAGGACTTTTAGGCTAAAGTTCAATTTTAGTTTAGTTTAACACTAAGGGATGGGAAGGGGAGAGATGCTTTGTGATCACCTCTTGATAATTTACTGAAAGTGTGTTGGTATTGTCAAGAGTGTTCAAAAAGATATTCTCAAGTTCTGAACGCTACTTAAACTCCAGTACCTCTTTAAAAAGTATGTTGTTAATACACATGAATTTTTAACGAGGGTGTTTCAATAAGTAATGCCCCACATTTTTTCTCAGAACTAATTTATTGCGAAGAGTCAGAATTTGGTGACAATATACATCAACATGTCTTGTCCATGTCCTATATTTCTACGTAGCCTCCATCACGTAATCTAGCCATACACCAACGTTGTGGAAGAGCGTGCATTACCAGCAATACACCAACGTTGTGGAAGAGCGTGCATTCCCTGCTGGTAAAAGTTCTTGTCCTGTAGGCATAGCCGTGTTTTCACTGCATGACTCACACTCTCGTCATCTTCAAAGTGTTTTCCCCATAGAGAATCTGTGAGCAGCCAAAAGAGATGGAAATCCGAGGGTGCAAGGTCTGGACTGTAGGGTTGATGAGGCAATGATGTCCAACCAAATTTGACGATGTGTTCCCGGGTTCTCAGACTTGTGTGTGGGCGTGAATTATCGTGTTGGAGCATGATTTCTGCTGGATTCTTGTCCGATCGAACACGTCGGAAACGGTTCTTGAGTTTATTCAGTGTCTTCACGGATGCCACTCAATTGGTGGTTGACTCAATTGGTATCACATCCACGATAATGACGCCATCACAATCCCAGAAGGCTGTCACGTGACTTTCCGGAAGAGAGAGTTGTCTCGAATTTCTTCCTTTGTCGTGAATGAGGATGATGGCTCTCCCTGTGGACTGCCTCTTTCTTTCCGGTGCAAAGTGGTGCACCCAGCTTTCGCCCCCCCGTAACAATCCATGACAGAAAGGCCTATCTGTAGGTGTGAAAACGCTCGAACAATTCAGATGAAATGGTCCTTCATTGAATGTTGTGGTCCACTGACAGCATTGGTGGAGCCCTTCATGAGCACCTCTTTGAATATCCGGGAGTCTCGATCATTGCAGGCTCACTTCCAACGCCGACCAACAACTGTAGAGCCAAATGTCGAGTTGTGATGCCCCGGTCGGCACGAATAACGGCATCCGCACGCTTCAGCACGTCTGGAGCAGTGGCTGTGACAGGACGTCCCGAGCGTGGCTGGTCGTGGAGCTCTGTTTATTTCCTGAGGCTGTGACTTTATTTAGCCATCGTCCAACTGTATTCCCATCAACTGCAGCATCGCCGTACACTGTACACAGATGTTTATTGATGTTCACCACCGTTTCATTTTCTGCAC
The DNA here is from genome assembly GCF_021461385.2 of Schistocerca piceifrons. Lineage (NCBI taxonomy): Eukaryota > Metazoa > Arthropoda > Insecta > Orthoptera > Acrididae > Schistocerca > Schistocerca piceifrons. Next base: position 42,624,021 of record NC_060147.1, on the reverse strand, counting down.
ACAAGAATTCAATAACAACATGCTGTTTGTAACGTGAGTCGTATGCAGATGCCATTTTGCGCTGCGCTACAACTTTGCAATCTGCCAGAGTGGCTCGTAACTTCACCAGCTCTCTGAACAAACAACAGATGTGAAGCACCAAGAAGGACGTTTGTCGACGTATATTAACAGCTTTTTTAAAAAATGTGGGGCATTACTTATTGAGCGACGCTCGTAATTTTTTTATGGTGGCATTAAACACTCCCCTCCCCCCCGTCAAACATGTCAGGGCCATCAGTGCTTGCGTTGATATTGCGAAATTAACTCCGTCCCTCTATTGTTTGACCGAGAAGAGAGAACAGGATTCCAAACAGTATTTAAGCAGAAACCACATCTCTATTTATAAAGTCACAATAATCTCAGCCGTTTGCTTGACGATACTATCACAACAGATGGAAATGCACGGCAGAATATCCGTGGTGATACTTGGATCACTGGTGCAGAGGCAATGTTTCACAATAACAGATCTACTCAGCTGTTGTAAGCATGTGTTCGCTTATGCAGCGGTTCACCATGGTCCTGATAGGGGACCAATGTATGACCTGTCTCATCAGCAAGGAATACGATTACGAAGACCAAGGTCCTGAAAGGGCCTAAAATTGTACGGTGATTGAAAATCGTACTACACACGGTATTTCTACAGAATAGTGTTGAAAATGGTACCTCCATAAGGCAAAAAGGCCATAGACTTGACAGCCACCTCGTTGGTTTGATAACTCACTTTTTAAATGAAATATTATTATTATCTTACGAACTTACTGCCACTGAAGGCGACAGTAGTAAAATACCGGGAGCGAAAGGCTTTTTCCAATTTGTACAGAAACCAGACGGCAATTATAGCAGTCGAGGGACATGTAAGAGAAGCATTGGTTGAGAACGGAGTGAGACAGGGTTATACTCTATCCCTGATGTTACTGTATATTGAGCAACCAGTGAAGGAAACAAAGGGACGGTTTGGAGTAGGAAATGAAATCCATGGAGAAGAAATTAAAACTTTGAGGTTTCCCGATGACGTCGTAATTGTGTCAGAGACAGCCAAGGACTTGGAAGTGCAGTTGAACGGAATGGGCAGTGTATTGAAAGGAGGATATAAAATTAACCTGAACAAACGCAAAACGAGGATAATGACATTCAATTAGGAAATGAGACACGTAAATGAGTTTTGTTATTCGTGAAGCAAAACAACTGATGGGGATCAAATTAGGAGAGATGTAAAATGTAGACTGGCTATGGCAAGCAATGAGTCTCTGAAGATGGGAAATTGGTTAATATCAAATGAAGATTTAAGTGTCAGGAACTCTTTTCTGAAAGTATTTCTACGGAGTGCAGCCATGTATAGAAGTGAAACATGGACGATAGATAGTTTAGACAAGGAGAGAATAGAAGCTTTCGAAATGTGGTACTACAGAAGAATGCTGAAGATTAGGTGGATAGATCACGTAAGTAATGAGGAGGTACTGAATAGAACTGGAGAGATGTGCTGAGGTATCAAGGGATCACCAGTTTAGTGTTGGACGTTAGCGTGGAGGTTAAAAATCAAGAGATGAATACACTAAGCAGATTCAGAAAGTTGCAGTAGTTACTCGGAGATCAAGAGGCTTGCACAGGGTAGAGTAGCATGGAGAGCTGCACCAAACCAGTCCCTGGACTGAAGACCACAACAATAACAACACGTACTTACATAGTTAATTCAACATTTTAAATGACAATAATTTGACAGTGAATAATTTAGCCTGGTTGCCGATGTTTATCATAGTTTCTTTGACAGCTGCGTCTAATGCTAGGATTTAAAAAAATCCATAATTTTTTTCCTCTTTCTTTGGTATTTTCAGAGAACTACTGACAGCAATGGGAGAGCCAGTCCTGACAAAACTCTACCATCTGGTGAGCAAAATGTATGAGACAGGCGAAATATCCTTAAACTTCAAGAAGATATACACTCCTGGAAATTGAAATAAGAACACCGTGAATTCATTGTCCCAGGAAGGGGACACTTTATTGACACATTCCAGGGCTCAGATACATCACATGATCACACTGACAGAACCACAGGCACATAGACACAGGCAACAGAGCATGCACAATGTCGGCACTAGTACAGTGTATATCCACCTTTCGCAGCAATGCAGGCTGCTATTCTCCCATGGAGACGATCGTAGAGATGCTGGATGTAGTCCTGTGGAACGGCTTGCCATGCCATTTCCACCTGGCGCCTCAGTTGGACCAGCGTTCGTGCTGGACGTGCAGACCGCGTGAGACGACGCTTCATCCAGTCCCAAACATGCTCAATGGGGGACAGATCCGGAGATCTTGCTGGCCAGGGTAGTTGACTTACACCTTCTAGAGCACGTTGGGTGGCACGGGATACATGCGGACGTGCATTGTCCTGTTGGCACAGCAAGTTCCCTTGCCGGTCTAGGAATGGTAGAACGATGGGTTCGATGACGGTTTGGATGTACCGTGCACTATTCAGTGTCCCCTCGACGATCACCAGTGGTGTACGGCCAGTGTAGGAGATCGCTCCCCACACCATGATGCCGGGTGTTGGCCCTGTGTGCCTCGGTCGTATGCACTCCTGATTGTGGCGCTCACCTGCACGGCGCCAAACACGCATACGACCATCATTGGCACCAAGGCAGAAGCGACTCTCATCGCTGAAGACGACACGTCTCCATTCGTCCCTCCATTCACGCCTGTCGCGACACCACTGGAGGCGGGCTGCACGATGTTGGGGCGTGAGTGGAAGACGGCCTAACGGTGTGCGGGACCGTAGCCCAGCTTCATGGAGACGGTTGCGAATGGTCCTCGCCGATACCCCAGGAGCAACAGTGTCCCTAATTTGCTGGGAAGTGGCGGTGCGGTCCCCTACGGCACTGCGTAGGATCCTACGGTCTTGGCGTGCATCCGTGCGTCGCTGCGGTCCGGTCCCAGGTCGACGGGCACGTGCACCTTCCGCCGACCACTGGCGACAACATCGATGTACTGTGGAGACCTCACGCCCCACGTATTGAGCAATTCGGCGGTACGTCCACCCGGCCTCCCGCATGCCCACTATACGCCCTCGCTCAAAGTCCGTCAACTGCACATACGGTTCACGTCCACGTTGTCGCGGCATGCTACCAGTGCTAAAGACTGCGATGGAGCTCCGTATGCCACGGCAAACTGGCTGACACTGACGGCGGCGGTGCACAAATGCTGCGCAGCTAGCGCCATTCGACGGCCAACACCGCGGTTCCTGGTGTGTCCGCTGTGCCGTGCGTGTGATCATTGCTTGTACAGCCCTCTCGCAGTGTCCGGAGCAAGTATGGTGGGTCTGACACACCGGTGTCAATGTGTTCTTTTTTCCATTTCCAGGAGTGTATTAATTATTCCAATCCCAAAGGAAGCAGGTGATGACAGATTTGAAAATTACCGAACTATCAGTTTAATAAGTCACGGCTGCAAAATACTAACTCGAATTCTTTACAGACGAATGGAAAAAACTGGTAAAAGCCGACCTCGGAGAAGATCAGTTTGGATTCCGTAGAAATATTGGAACATGTGAGGCAATACTGACCCTACGACTTCTAAGATAAGGCAAACCTACGTTACAAGCATTTGTAGACTTAGAGAAAGCTTTCGACAATGTTGACTGGAAAACTCTCTTTCAAAGTCTGAAGGTGGCAGGGGTAAAATACAGAGAGCGAAAGGCTACTTACAATTTGTACAGAAACCAGATGGCAGTTACAAGAGTCGAGGGGCATGAAAGGGAAGCAGTGGTTGGGAAGGGAGTGAGACGGGGTTGTAGCCTCTCCCCGATGTTATTCAATCTGTATATTGAGCAAGCAGTAAAGGGAACAAAAGAAAATTTCGGAGTAGGTATTAAAATCCATGCAGAAGAAATAAAAACTGTAAGATTCGGTGATGTCATTGTAATTCTGTAAAAGACAACCAAGGACTTGGAAGAACAGTTGAACACAATGGACAGTGTCTTCAAAGGAGGACATAAGATGAACATCAACAAAAGCAAAACGAGGATAATGGAATGTAGTCGACTTAACTCTGGTGATGCTGAGGGAAATAGATTAGCAAATGAGACACTTAAAGTAGTAAAGGAGGTTTGCTATTTATGGAGCAAAATAACTGATGATGGTCGAAGTAGAGAGGATATAAAATGTAGACTGGCAATGGCAAGAAAGCTTTTCTGAAAAAGAGAAATTTGTTAGCATTGAGTATAGATTTAAGTGTTAGGATGTCGTTTGTGAAAGTATTTCTATGGAGTGTATCCATGTATGGAAGTGAAACATGGACAATAAATAGTTTGGACAAGAAAAGAATATAAGTTTTCGAAATGTGGTGCTCCAGAAGAATGCTGATGATTAGATGGGTAGATCACATATCTAATGAGGAGCTATTGAATAGAATTGGGGAGAAGAGGAGTTTGTGGCACAACTTGACTGGAAGAAGGGAACGGTTGGCAGGACATGTTCTAAGGCATCAAGGGATTACCAATTTAGTATTGAAGGGCAGCGAGGAGGGCAAAAATCGCAGACGGAGACCAAGAGATGAATACACTAGGCAGATTCAGAAGGATGTAGGTTGCAGTAGGTACTGGGAGAAGAAAAAGCCTGCAGAGGATAGAGTAGCATGGGGAGCTGCATCAAACCAGTCCCAGGACTGAAGACCACAACAACAACAACATTGGTCACATAGAAACAGTAATTCCACAATGTGTCACAGGTGACAGATCGAGTGTTGTGATTGGGTGACTATCCAGATCGTGGCAGCAGAGGGCCTTTGACTCTACCTTGCGGAACGCCAGATATCACTTCTGTTATACTCAGTGATTTACCATCTGTCACTACGAACTGTGATCTCTCTGAGAGGAATTCACAAATCCAGTCACACAACTGAGACGATACTCCGTATGCACGCAATTTGATTAATATTCACTTGTGAGGAACGGTGTCAAAAGCCTTCTGGAATTACAGGAATATGGGATCGATCTGAGATCCCTTGTCGACAGTACTCATTACTTCATGGGAATAAAGAGCTAGCTGTGTTGCACAAGAACGATATTTTCTGAATCCGTGTTGGTTATAAATCAGTAAGTCCTTTTCTTCAAGGTGATTCATAATGTTCCATTCAGTATATGCTCCAAAATCCTACTGCAAATTGAGGTTAGTGATATGGGTCTTTAATTCATATGCAGTTTGGGTTGCAAAAACACACATTGTAAACAAATCACCGTGGCAGGCTTCATAATATTCGCAATAATAGTTACAGCATCACAAAAATGTTCAAATGTGTGTGAAATCTTATGGGACATAACTCCTAAGGTCATCAGTCCCTAAGCTTACACACTACTTAACCTAAATTATCCTAAAGACGAAGAGACACACACCCATGTCCAAGGGAGGACTCGAACCTCCGCCGGGCCGACCGCACAGTCCATGACTTCAGCGCCTAAGAGAGCATGACACATGTGCTTTATACTCAATCTATGTTTGCACATGTAGAAATGGTGGTCGTATCGCATACTATAAAAGGCTTTGGTAGAGTTGTCATTTGTACGAGGTGCATTCAAGTTCTAAGGCCTCCGATTTTTTTTCTCCAGACTGGAAAGAGATAGAAGCATGCACATTGTTTTAGAATGAGGCCGCGTTGATTGTCAATACGTCCCAGAGATGGCAGCACCGTACGACAGATGGAATTTTACCGCCAGCGGCGAGAATGAGAACTGTTTTAAATACTTAAAATGGCGACGTTTTCCTTACTTGAACACCATGCAATCATTCGTTTTCTGAATTTGCGTGGTGTGAAACCAATTGAAATTCATCGACAGTTGAAGGAGACATTTGGTGATGGAGTTATGGATGTGACGAAAGTGCGTTCGTGGGTGCGACAGTTTAACGAAGGCAGAACATCGTGTGACAACAAACCGAAAAACCTCGGGCTCGCACAAGTCGATCTGACGACACGATCGAGAAAGTGGAGAGAATTGTTTTGGGGGATCGCCGACTGACTGTTGAACAGATCGCCTCCAGAGTTGGCATTTCTGTGCACACAATCCTGCGTGACGACGTGAAAATGCGAAAAGTGTCATCCAGGTGGGTGCCACGAATGCTGACGGACGACCACACGGCTGCCCGTGCGGCACGTTGCCGAGCAATGTTGACGCGCAACCACAGCACGAATGGGACTTTCTTTTCGTCGGATGTGACAATGTGTGAGACGTGGATGCCATTTTTCAATCCAGAAACAAAGCGCCAGTCAGCTCAATGGAAGCACACAGATTCACCGCCACCAAAAAAATTTTGGCTAACCGCCAGTGCTGAAAAAAAGATGGTGTCCATGTTCTGGGACAGCGAGGACGTAATCCTTACCCATTGCGTTCCAAAGGGCACTACGGTAACAGGTGCATCCGACGAAAATGTTTTGAAGAACAAATTCCTTCCCGCACTGCAACAAGAACGTCCGGGAAGGGCTGCGCGTGTCCTGTTTCACCGAGACAACGCACGCGCACATCGAGCTAACGTTACGCAACAGTTTCTTCGTGATAACAACTTTGAAGTGATTCCTCATGCTCCCTACTCACCTGACCTGGCTCCTAGTGACTTTTGGCTTTTTCCCACAATGAAAGACACTCTCCGTTGCCGCACATTCACCAGCCGTGCTGCTATTGCCTCAGCGATTTTCCAGTGGTCAAAACAGACTCCTAAAGAAGCCTTCGCCACTGCCGTGGAATCATGGCGTCAGCGTTGTGAAAAATGTGTACGTCTGCAGGGCGATTACATCGAGAAGAAACGCCAGTTTCATCGATTTCGGGTGGGTAGTTAATTAGAAACAAAAAAAAAAATCGGAGGCCTTAGAACTTGAATGCACCTCGTACCTAGGTGATTCATGTGAAAAGGTTACCGGCGTGATTATGGTCGCACCACGAAAATTAACATACTCGGAAGAAGGAATATTAGTTGAAGTTAGACGCATGGGCCATTCCATTCCGGAAATCGTTAGGGTGTTCAATACTTCAAGATCCACAGTGCCAAGAGAGTGTCGGGGGTACCAGTTTTCAGGCGATATCTCTCACCAAGGACCACTTAGAGTAGCCGGTGCCCTTCACTTGGCGATCGTGAGCAGCGGCTTTAGAGTTGTCAGTGCTAACAGACAAGCAACACTGCGTGAAATAACATCAGAAACCAATGGAGGTCTGACGACAGTGTGGCAAAATTTGGCGTTACTGGTACATGGCAGCAGACGCCCCGACGCGAGTGCCTTTGATAACGAAATCGCGCGCAACGCCTCACCTGGGATCGTGAGCATATTGGTTGGACCCAAGACGACTGGTAGGATGAGTCTCGAGTTCAGTTGGTGAGAGCTGAAGGTAGGGTTCGAGTCTGGCGTAAGCTCCACGTCGCCATGGTACTGTGCAAACTGGTAATGGCTTCGTAATGGTGGGCTCTGTTTACATGGAATGGAACGGGTCCGTTGGACGTTTGGCTTCTTGTAGAGTATTTGCAGCCATTCAACGATGTCATTTCCCAAACAATGATGGAATTTGCAACGATGGCGGTGTGCCATGTCACCAGACCACAATTTTTCACGATTGTCCTGAAGAAAATTCTGGACAATTGGAGCAAATGGTTTGCCCAGACACACCGCCCGACAAGAATCCCATGGAACACTTACGGGACATCATCGAGAGGTCAGTTCGTGCAAAACAATCCTGCGCCGGCAATACTTTCGCGATTATGGACGGCCGGCCTGTGTGGCTGTGCGGCTCTAGGCACTTCAGTCTCGAACCGTGTGACCGCTACGGTCGCAGGTTAGAATCCTGCCTCGGGCATGGATGTTTGTGATGTCCTTGGTTAGTTAGGTTTAAGTAGTTCTAAGTTCTAAGGGACTGATGACCACAGATGTTGAGTCCCATAGTGCTCAGAGCCATTTGAACCATTTTTGATTATGGACGGCTAAAGAGGCAACATGGCTCAATATTTATGGATGGGACTTCCAGCGATTTGTTGAGTCCATGCCACGTTGACTTGCTGCACTACACTGAGAAAAAGGAGGTTTAAATTGATAATACCAGGTATCCCATGACTTCCATCAACTCAATATACGGTGCGCTTAGTGCCTATATATACTGAAGAGCCAAAGAAATTCACCTGCCTAATACCGTTTAGGGCCCCAATGAGCACACGGAAGTGCAATAACAATGTGCGACATGGACTCGACTGATGTCAGAAGTGGTACTGGAGGTAACCGACATGACGAATCCTTCAGCGGTGTTCATAAATCAGTTAACAGTACGAGTAGGGTAGAGATCTCTCCTAAACAGCACGTTGAAAGGCGTCCCAGAAATACTGAATAATGTTCATGTCTGGGGAATTTGGTAGTCAGCGTAAGTGTATGTATTCCTGGAGGCACTCTGTAGCAATTCTGGACGTGTGTGGAATTGCCCAAGTGCGTCGGAACTCACAAGGGACATGAAAGGATGCAGGTGATCAGACAGGATGCTTAAGTACGTGTCACCTGTCAGAGTCGCATCTAGATGTATCAGAGGATCCATATCACTCCAACTGCACACGCCCCACACCATTACAGAGCCTCCACCAGCTTGAACACTCCCTTTCTGACAGGGAGGGTCCATGGATTCTTGAGGCTGTTCCATACGCATACACGCCCATCCAGTCGATACAGTTACTAACGAAACTCGTCCGCCCAGGCAACAAGTTTCCTCCCATCAACAGTCGAATGTCGGTGTCTACGGGCCCAGGCGAGGCGTAAAGTTTTGTGTCGTGCAGTCATCAAGGATACGCGAGTGGGGCTTCGGCTCGGAAAGCCCGGTTAGATGACGTTTTATTGAATGGTTCCCACGCTGACACTTGTTGGTGGTCCAGATTTGAAATATGCAGGCTTGCACTTCTGTCACGTTGAATGATTGTCTTCAGTCGTCGTTGGTCCCTTTCTTGCAGGATCTTTTTCCGGCCGCAGCGATGTCGGAGATTCGATGATGTTTTCCGGTTCCTGACGTTCACGGAACACTCGTGAAATGGTCATACGGGAAAACCCCATATCATCGCAGCCTCGGATATGCTGTGTCCCATCGTCCGCTCGCCGACCATAACACCACGTTCAAACTGATTTAAATCTTGATGAGCTGCCATTGTAGCAACAGTAACCGATCTAACAATTGCGCCAGACCCTTGTTGTGTTATATAGGCGTTGCCGACCGCAGCGCCGTATTCTGCATGTTTTCATTTCTCTGTACTTGACTAAGCATGTTTAAATCAGTTACTTTGGCGCTTCAGTGTAAATACTACATGGGCTGTAATGTTATGTGAAACACTGTACAGTATCATCCTGTGCGTCTTTGGTAATGTTTATTGTATGGGCTTTGGCCTGTTGTCAAGGGCATATTTCTCTGCTAAACGGTTCATCTCCCAAAAATGGGAACATCACTGGAGGCCCTTAAGACTCAGATAGCAGCTACAATCTCCAAATAATGGCCAGATGTGAGCTGCAGCCTCGCACTGATAGTTCAGTACAAACTTAATTATGTATAGAGGCAGTTCATCCATTCCGAGCATCAAAAATCTCGACCACTTTCGCCTGTTGGTAATAATGGCAAGATATCTGTCTCAGGGATTCGATGATTATTGAGAATGTTTAAAATTCAATATTATAAATGTGACATAAAGTCATGTAGGAGTGTTTGTTATTGTTGTGGTCTTCAGTCCTGAGACTGGTTTGATGCAACTCTTCATGCTATTCTATCCTGTGCAAGCTCCTTCATCTCGCAGTACCTACTGCAACCTACATCCACCTGAATCTGCTTAGTGTATTCATCTCTTGGTCTCCCTCTACGATTCATACCCTCCACACTTCCCTCCAATTCTAAATCGGTGATCCCATGAAGCCTCAGAACGTGTCCTACCAGCCGATCCCTTCTTCTAGTCAAGCTGTGCCACAAGCTCCTCTTCTCCCCAATTCTATTCAATACCTCCTCATTAGTTACGTGATCTACCCATCTAATTTTCAGCATTCTTCTGTAGCACCACATTTCGAAAGCTTCTGTTCTCTTCTTGTCCAAACTGTTTATTGTCCAGGTTTCACTTCCATACATGGCTACACTCCATACAAATACTTTCAGAAACGACTTCCTGACAATTAAATCTATACTCGATGTTAACAAATTTCTCTTCTTCAGAAACGCTTTCCTTGCCATTGCCAATCTACATTTGATATCCTCTCTACTTCGACCATCATCAGTTATTTTGCTCTCCAAATAGCAAAACTCCTTTACTACTTTAAGTGTCTCACTTCCTAATCTAATTCCCTCAGCATCAACCGACTTAATTCGACTACATTCCTTTATCCTCGTTTTGCTTTTGTTGATGTTCATCTTGAAAAGACACTGTCCATTCCGTTCGACTGCTCTTCCAAGTCCATTGCTGTCTCTGACAGAATTACAATGTCATCAGCGAAACTCAAAGTTTTTATTTCCTCTCCCTGGATTTTAATACCAACTCCAGATTTTTCTTTTGTTTCCTTTACTACTTGCTCAATATACAGATTCCTTTATTGAGTTTCGATTCCCCCCAGGAGGGATGAACTGGCAGCAGCTTAGGACGCCACTTTTCAGCCTACAGAATAGTTAAAAACATTAATAAGAAGATAATAAACAATAAAAACAGGCGATAAAAACTGTAAAATGGCAGAAAGTTGTGGAAGTTAAAATTTAAAAACAAAGGGTTGTTGATGCTAATTAAGACACGCAGTAAGTAGATAGGAACAATAGTAGACAGAGAATTGAAAAACACAACGGCAGTCTGGTTTCTGTTCGGAAGATAAAAAATAAGACCTAGCGACAGTATGGTTCCTGTTCGCAACACGCAAAAAGGAACAAAAGATGACGCACTACACTGAACACTCACTGAAACACTGCACTATAGACACAAAGATGACACACCACAGCCGAAGGTAGATGGGGGTCACAATGTCACAACTTTACACATGTATAATTTCTTTTTTAAGAATTTTGTATGCTGGTTTCACGATGACGTTTACTTGAATTTTTATCAGAAAAATAAGATTTTGCCCATATGTTCTGTATTTTGAGACGCACTTTCGTCAACATACGTCAAGAATTCAAATGTAGTTCTTACTTTGGGCAACAATCTGTGCGTCGCTTTTTAAACGTGTATCGACATGGGTACACGTCCTGTCGTGATCAAGCCTTCGTCCCATTACACACCTTGACGCTGGTCATTGCTTGCACGGAACTTCAACAGTTATGGTCAGACCGTACAACTAAGGGTGCCACCTGCTTTCCTACATTTCGATAATGACATTCTTTGTCGTCTACATCAAAGTCTTGAACATTATGCAGTACCTCGAAGAAAACGATATATTGACACATAGTCAGCACGGTTTCAGAAAATATCGTTCTTGCGAAAACACGACTAGCTCTTTATACTCATGAAGTAATAAGTGCTATCGACATGGAATGTCAAATTGGTACCATATTTTTAGATTTCCAGAAGGCTTTCGACACCGTTCCTCACAAGCGTCTTCTAACCAAACTACGTGCCTACGGAGTATCGCCTCAGTTTCCTGTCAGAAAGGTCACCGTTCGTAGTAATAGACGAAAAGTCATAGAGTAAAACAGAAGTAATATCTGGCGTTCCCCAAGGAAGTGTTATAAGCCTTCTATTGTTCCTGATCTATATTAACGAGATAGGAGACAATGTGAGTAGCCGTCTTATATTGTTTGCACATGATGATGTCATTTACCGTCTTGTAAAGTCACCAGATGATCAAAACGACTTGCAAAATTATTTAGAAAAGATATCTGTATGGTGCGAAAAGTGGCAATTGACCCTGAATAAGGAAAAGTGTGAAGTTATTCGCATGAGTACTAAAAGAAATCAGCTAAATTTCGATTACGCGATAAGTCACACAAATTTGAAGGTTGTAAATTCGACTAAATACTTACGGATTACAATTACAAATAACCTAAATTGGAACGATCACATAGATAATGTTGTGGGTAGAGCAAACCAAAGACTGCGATTCACTGGCAGAACACTTCGAAGGTGCAACAGGTCTACTAAAGAGACTGCTTACACCACGCTTGTCCACCCTATTGTGGAGTATTGTTGTGCTGTGTGGGATCTGCATCAGGTGGGACTGATGGATGACATCGAAAACGTACAAAGAAGGGCAGCTCGTTTTGTGCTATCGCGAAATAGGGGAGATAGTGTCACAGACATGATAGGTGAATTGGAGTGGCAATCATTAATACAAAGGTGTTTTTCGTTGTCACTGGAACTTGTCACGTAATTTCAATCACCAGTTTTCTCCTCCGATTGCAAAAACATTCTGTTGGCATCCACCTACATGAGGAGAAATGATCATCACGATAAAATAAGAGAAATCAGGGCTCACACAGAAAAGTTTAAGTGCTCGTTTTTCACGCGTGCCGTTCGAGAGTGGAACGGTAGAGAGACAGCTTGAAGGTGGTTCATTGAACCCTCTGCTAGGCACTTTATTGTGAATAGCAGAGTGATCACGTAGATATAGATATATTTGTATTTAAAATGGTATGTATTCCATCATCAAGCAGTGTTTTATTCTTGGAAAGTGTTGATATAGAACTGACTCCTATAAGACATCTGAGTGTCTGTAAAAATTTGTAATGTAACGTCTGTTACATTGTCTGCTTATAATAGGTTGCTGGATGATGGGCTGAACCCGAAACGCACTATGAGAGTTAATAAACAAATTCACACAAAACCAGCGACTGTTTTTAAGTAACCACGCAGCTGTTTTACATTCCTTCCAATAATCAATTTACAAAAGATCCACGGGTGTACTGCCGGTCTACAGAGTCCAACGGGCACAATATTTCGCCGATCATACATGCCGCCATCATCAGGTGAACTGACGGACTGAGCTCCTGTGAACGTGCCGGCACGGAGATCCGTACGCTATGGCTGCTCAGGGGGAACTGGGTTCGGTCGCGGCGGCGGCCGATTTAAATACCCTCCGCCCGCGGCGCGCTCACTCCGCCGTCCGCGCCCCGCGCTACGGTCGCGCGGTGGAACAGATTGCGACGGCGTCTGAGATGACGTCGGTGTGATGGCTCTGTCCGCCGTGGTCGTCACAACTTTACATTTGCTCGATTTACTCTCGATTACCCAATCTCTGGTTCCCAAGCCTTGCTAAGATTATAGCCACAGTCACGGTTTATGAGGTCGTCATTGGTGCGAATGTCGATGGCCTCTCTAACAACGCTGTCCCAGTATCTCGACGTCTGTACCAGAATCCTCGTGCGGTCATACTCCATGGCGTGATTTTCCGACAAAGAATGTTCAGCGACCGCCGACTTGCTCGGATACATCAGTCGGGTGTGCCTCTGGTGTTCACGGCATCGATCCTCGACGGTACGCATCGTCTGACCAATATACGACTTGCCACATTGACACGGAATCTGGTACACGCCGGCCTTCCTCAAACCGAGGTCATCTTTGGCGCTCCCCACCAGTGCACGGGTTTTATTCGGAGGACAACACACAGTTCCGACCCGGTGTTTCTTCAAAATGCGGGCGATTTTCCGCGAGAGTGCGTCTGTATATGGGATAAACGCAGTGCCTACCTCCTACCTCGTGACTTCATCCATCTCCACAGGTTGTGCTGCAGTGGTTGGGTGGAGAGCACGTTCAATCTGCCACTCTGAGTACCCATTTTTTCGAAATACAGTTCTCAGATGTTCCAATTCCTGGGGTAGACTCTCTGCGTCAGAGATAGTGCGCGCCCTATGTACTAGAGTTTTGAGCACCCCATTCCTCTGTGAAGGGTGGTGGCAGCTGTCTGCGTGCAAATACAGTTCCCCCTGAGCAGTCATAGCGTACGGATCTCCGTGCCGGCACGTTCACAGGAGCTCAGTCCGTCAGTTCACCTGATGATGGCGACATGTATGATCGCCGAAATATTGTGCCCGTTGGACACTGTAGACCGGCAGTACACCCGTGGATATTTTGATTATCAAATACGCCGGGAGAAACTCAAGAATCACAATTTACAAAAGATTCATGTCTCCACGATGACTTCCAGTCTCCTTAAGAACTGACAGCATTTTGTCGAACTGCGTCACAGACGTACTTGCGAAAGGAGGAAACTATAAGGTTCCACATTCTAGAATACAAACGGAACCCGACGTTGTTAATATCTAAGCTGGAATACCTTTTTGTACCGAAACAAGTTCACCGGCTACATATGAAATACGCATGTAATCAGCGAAGGTAGTGCTTCTACATCTACATCTACATTTACATGGATACTCTGTTGAGCACGTTTAAGTGTCTGGCAGAGGGTTCATCGAACGATCTTCACAATAATTCTCGCACAGCGCGCAGAATAAACGAACACCTATATCTTTCAGCGCGAGCTCTGATTTCCTTTAAGTTATTATCATGATAGTTTCTCTCCGTGTGGGTCGGTGTCAACAAAATATTTTCGCATTCGGGGGAGAAAGTTGCTGGTTGAAATTTCGTGAGAAGATTCCGCCGCAACGGAAAGAGCCTTTGGTTTAATAATATCCACCCCATATCCTGTATCATTTCAGTGACATTGTCTCCCTTGTTTCGTACTAGTACAAAACGTCCGGCCCTTCTTTGAACTTTCACGATGTACTCCGTTAGTGTCATCTGGTAAGGATCCCAGACCGCGCGGCAGTATTCTAAAAGAGGACGGACAAGCGTAGTGCAGGCAGTCTCTTTAGTAGATCTGTTCCATTTCTTAAGTCTCCTGCCAATAAAACACAGTCTTCGGTTAGCCATCCCCACAACATTTTCCGTGCGGTCCTTCCAATTCAAGTTGTCCGTAATTGTAATTCCTAGGTATCTGGCTGAATTTACGGCCTCTAGATTTGACTGATTTATAGTGTAGCCGAAGTTTAACGGATTCCTTTCAGCAGTTATACGGATGACCTCCCACTCTTAGTTATTTAGGGTCAATTGCCAAGTTATTCACCATGTTGTTGTTGTTGTGGTCTTCAGTCCTGAGACTGGTTTGATGCAGCTCTCCATGCTACTCTATCCTGTGCAAGCTTTTTCATTTCCCAGTACCTACTGCAACCTACATCCTTCTGAATCTGCTTAGTGTATTAATCTCTTGGTCTCCCTCTACGATTTTTACCCTCCACGCTGCCCTCCACTACTAAATTGGTGATCCCTTGATGCCTCAGAACATGTCCTACCAACCGATCCCTTCTTCTGGTCAAGTTGTGCCACAATCTTCTCTTCTCCCCAATCCTATTCAATACTTCCTCATTAGTTATGTGATCTACCCATCTAATCTTCAGCATTCTTCTGTAGCACCACATTTCGAAAGCTTCTATTCTCTTCTTGCCCAAACTATTTATCGTCCATGTTTCACTTCCATACATAGCTACACTCCATACAAATACTTTCAGAAATGACTTCCTGACACTTAAATCTATACTCGATGTTAACAAATTTCACTTCTTCAGAAACGCTGATCTTCCCCGAGGTCGGTTTCTACTAGTTTTTCCATTCGTCTGTAAAGAATTCGTGTTAGTATTTTGCAGCTGTGACTTATTAAACTGATAGTTCGGTAATTTTCACATCTGTCAACGCCTGCTTTCTTTGGGATTGGAATTATTATATTCTTCTTGAAGTCTGAGGGTATTTCGCCTGTTTCATACATCTTGCTCACCATAAACATATCTTTTCTAAATAGTTTTGCAATTTGTTTTGATCTTTTCATGACTTTCCTAGTCGATAAACGACAGGGTCATCTGCAAACGCCCTAGGACGGCTGCTGAGATTGTCTCCTATATCATTTACATAGATGGCGAATAACAAAGGGCCTATAACAGTAACTTGGGGAACTCCAGAAATTACTTCCGTTTTAATCGATGAGTTTCCGTCAATTGCTACGAATTGCGATCCCTCTGACAAGAAATCAGGAATCCAGTCATGTAACTGAGACGATATTCCATAAGCACGCAATTTCACTAATTTTTCAATAAGCCACCCTTGAGATGCACGGCGTTTGTCAGTGCGGTATTCAAACTGTTCCCACACTGCAGCGAGCATTTCTTGAATTTTCGATCTCGGCTGTTATGCGATGTCTCAGTTCATTTATTCTTGTTGGTTTCGGAGTCTCATAAACCGAATCTTTTATAAACCAGCCGACCCGAGTGGCCGAGCGGTTCTAGGCGCTACAGTCTGGAACCGCGCGACAGCTACGAACGCAGGTTCGAATCCTCCCTCGGGCATGAATGTTTGCGATGTCCTTAGGTTAGTTAGGTTTCAGTATTTCTAAGTTCTAGGGGACTGATGACCTCAGAAGTTAAGTCCCATAGCACTCAGAGCCATTTGAACCATTGTATATATATATATATATATATATATATATATATATATATATATATATATATATATATATATATTAAACATCAGCATTTAAGACTGATTATGCCTTTCAGCGTTCAGTCTGGAGCATAGCCCCCCTTATAAAATTTCTCCATGATCCCCTTTTCAGTGCTAACATTGGTGCCTCTTCTGATGTTAAGCCTATTACTTCTAATTCATTCTTAACCGAATCCACGTACCTTCTCCTTGGTCTGCCCCGACCCCTCCTACCCTCTACTACTGAACCCATGAGTCTCTTGAGTAACCTTGCTTCTCCCATGCATGTAACATGACCCCACCATATAAGCCTGTTCGCCCTGACTGCTACATCTATAGAGTTCATTCCCAGTTTTTCTTTGATTTCCTCATTGTGGACACCCTCCTGCCATTGCTCCCATCTACTAGTACCTGCAATCATCCTAGCTACTTTCATATCCGTAACCTCAACCTTGATGATAAGGTAACCTGAATCCAGCCAGCTTTCGCTCCCAGACAACAAAGCTGGTCGAAAGATTGAACGGTGCACAGATAACTTAGTCTTGGTACTGACTTCCTTCTTGCAGAAGAGAGTAGATCGTAGTTATATATATATATATATATATATATATATATATATATATATATATATATATATATATATATATACTCCTGGAAATGGGAAAAAGAACACATTGACACCGGTGTGTCAGACCCACCATACTTGCTCCGGACACTGCGAGAGGGCTGTACAAGCAATGATCACACGCACGGCACAGCGGACACAACAGGAACCGCGGTGTTGGCCGTCGAATGGCGCTAGCTGCGCAGCATTTGTGCACCGCCGCCGTCAGTGTCAGCCAGTTTGCCGTGGCATACGGAGCTCCATCGCAGTCTTTAACACTGGTAGCATGCCGCGACAGCGTGGACGTGAACCGTATGTGCAGCTGACGGACTTTGAGGGAGGGCGTATAGTGGGCATGCGAGAGGCCGGGTGGACGTACCGCCGAATTGCTCAACACGTGGGGCGTGAGGTCTCCACAGTACATCGATGTTGTCGCCAGTGGCCGGCGGAAGGTGCACGTGCCCGTTGACATGGGACCGGACCGCAGCGACGCACGGATGCACGCCAAGACCGTAGGATCCTACGCAGTACCGTAGGGGACCGCACCGCCACTTCCCAGCAAATTAGGGACACTGTTGCTCCTGAAGTATCGGCGAGGACCATTCGCAACCGTCTCCATGAAGCTGGGCTACGGTCCCGCACACCGTTAGGCCGTCTTCCGTTCACGCCCCAACATCGTGCAGCCCGCCTCCAGTGGTGTCGCGACAGGCGTGAATGGAGGGACGAATGGAGACGTGTCGTCTTCAGCGATGAGAGTCGCTTCTGCCTTGGTGCCAATGATGGTCGTATGCGTGTTTGGCGCCGTGCAGGTGAGCGCCACAATCAGGACTGCATACGACCGAGGCACACAGGGCCAACACCCGGCATCATGGTGTGGGGAGCGATCTCCTACACTGGCCGTACACCACTGGTGATCGTCGAGGGGACACTGAATAGTGCACGGTACATCCAAACCGTCATCGAACCCATCGTTCTACCATTCCTAGACCGGCAAGGGAACTTGCTGTTCCAACAGGACAATGCACGTCCGCATGTATGCCGTGCCACCCAACGTGCTCTAGAAGGTGTAAGTCAACTACCCTGGCCAGCAAGATCTCCGGATCTGTCCCCCATTGAGCATGTTTGGGACTGGATGAAGCGTCGTCTCACGCGGTCTGCACGTCCAGCACGAACGCTGGTCCAACTGAGGCGCCAGGTGGAAATGGCATGGCAAGCCGTTCCACAGGACTACATCCGGCATCTGTACGATCGTCTCCATGGGAGAATAGCGGCCCGCATTGCTGCGAAAGGTGGATATACACTGTACTAGTGCCGAAATTGTGCATGCTCTGTTGCCTGTGTCTATGTGCCTGTGGTTCTGTCAGTGTGATCATGTGATGTATCTGACCCCAGGAATGTGTCAATAAAGTTTCCCCTTCCTGGGACAATGAATTCACGGTGTTCTTATTTCAATTTCCAGGAGTGTCACCTTGGAGGCCAGTAATGTAAGGTTGAATCATCTGGCCTAGTGCGACCGATCTATCGATCAGTAATCCTTTGATTTAAAAATTTCCGCACTTTCAGAATCCAGTATGGCTGTGCCCCACCATGTTGTTAAATGAAGTCGTTCGAATCGGTCCCCAACTGTGGGAAAAGAAAATTCTCGTGCATTTCGGTCTATGCTCTTCCTGCTACAGCGTTCTCGACAAAGAAAAATGGACCATAAATCTTTTCCCGTAAAACAAATTAAATTTTGGGCAGTCCCTTTCATGTTGTACAGCTTCATCTGGTTGTTCCATACCACATATTGTCACATTATTATGACGGTTCATCTTTCCATTTAAATGGAATGTTGTCTCGTCACTAAACACTAAGCGCGGGAGAAAACTGTTCAAATGGCTCTGAGCACTATGGGACTCAACTGCTGTGGTCATCAGTCCCCTAAACCTAACTAACCTAAGGACATCCCTGACATCCATGCCCGAGGCAGGATTCGAACCTGAGACCGTAGCGGTCACGCGGTTCCAGACTGTAGCGCCTAGATCCGCACGGCCACTCCGGCCGGCCAAGAAAAAGTGTTATCCTCCATCTTGCCAAGAACGAAACTACAGAACTCCACACAAAGTGCTTGCAGTAGCTGCATTTTGTATGGTTTCACGAGCAAACATCGACGCAACACACGCCAGACGGACATCGGGGGCATGTTGAGCTGTCGAGCTGCACGGCGAACGGATTTCTGCGGACTCCTTGTGAAACTATGGTGGATGCGTTCGACGTCTGTGTCAGACACTCGGGGACAGCCCAGCGATTTGCCTTTGCCCAAACAACCTGTTTCTCGGAATTGTTCATGCCATCGTCTAATGCTCTCTGCTGTAGGAGGATCCACACCATAGTTATCACGAAAGCCACGCTGAACAGTTATTACTGACCCGCACTGTGCAGAATGTAGAACACAAAACGCATTCTGTTGTCCCGACGCCATTTTAATACAACTGAAATGGGCCTAGACTGGTGCTACCTAGAAGGAACCAAGTTCACGCACATTACCTCAAATAACGTAATTGTTATGATTTTTTTTTAAAAATCAGATGATTCTTTTTATACACGCTGTATTTCGGTAACCCATAGAATGGTGCAAGTTGCAACTGGACTCAAACAATACAACAACCATCCGAGATGCTGTGAGTTTCATTGGAGGCCAGTGCGACACTGACCTTGTAGCCACGTGTAACGTGAGAGAGCTGTCTGGAAAGGCCGGCCTCTGGTTTTCCCCAGTCTCCAGTACTGCCTGACTTATCACAACGGTGCAAAATTTTTCCCACTTGTCTCAGCACGTTTTTTTCTTTCTGTCTTTTTAACTCGTCAGTCTTTCAACTCGTTTCATGATGTCAGCAAATCTTTTCGTTTACTCTACTAATACTCGTATTCTCATCTCTACGACTAGTTCGCGGAAACATTAACAGCGCAATCGGAATGCCACTGCTGAGCGCAAAGAAGAGAGCGGAGAGGTCGAAAGGCAACACTACAGGCAGCTGCGAGGTGCTGGACTTATCTAATGATGTGATCCAAGATTAAACGGCAGTAGATATGTAATATACACTGAAAAGCCAAAGAAACAGCTGTACCCACCCAATATCGTGCCGCCCCCCCTCCCCCCCCCCCCCCCTCCCCACCAGCCGAGCACGAAGAAGTGCCGCAACAGAACGTGGAATCGATTCGACTAATGTCTGAAGTGGTGCTGTAGGGAACTGACACCATGAATCCTGCAGGGCTGTCCGTAAATCCGTAAGAGAATAATGGGGTGGAGCTCTCTTCAGAACATCACGTTGCAATACATCTCAGATATGCTCATTAATGTCCATGTCTGGGGAGTTTGGTGGCCAGCGGAAGTGTGTAAAGCCTGAAGAGTGTCCCTGGAGCCACTCTGTAGCAATTTTGGACGTGTGGCGTGCCGCATTGTCCTGCTGGAATTGCCCAAGTCTGTCGGAATGCGTAAAGGACATGAATGGATGCAGCTGATCAGACAGGATGCTTACGTACGTGTCACCCGTCAGAGTCGTATCTAGACGTACTAAAGCTCCAATACCACTCCAACTGCACACCATTGCAGAGCATCACCAGCTTGTGGTGCGAGGTACCCTCCGCCACGCACCGTATGATGGATTGCGGAGTATGTATGTAGATGCAGATGTAGTAGATGTAGAAACAGGCCCTTGATAACATGCAGAGTCAATGAATTCATGGAGTTATCTCTATACCCATATTCGTCCATCCGCTCGATGCAATCTGAAACGATACTCGTCTGACCAGGCAATATGTTTCGTGCCAGGAGTCCAAAGTCGGTGTTGACGGGTCTATGCGAGGCGTAAAGCTTTATGTCGTGCAGCCATCAGGGATAGGCGAGTGGGCCCTCCGCTCCAATAGCCCATATCGATCATGTTTCTTTGAATGGTTCCCGCGCTGACACTTGTAGATGAGCCAGAATTGAAACATGCAGCAATTTGCGGAAGGGTTGCACCTCTGTCACGCTGAACGATTCTCTTCAGTTGTCGTTGGTCCCGTTCTTGCATAAATTTTTTTCCGGCTGCACCGACGTCGATTTGATGTTTTACCGGATTCGTGTTATTCACAGTACGATAGTGAAATGGTTGTACGGGAAAAATCCCCGCTTCATCGCTACCTCTGAGATGCTGTGTCTCATCGCTCGTGCACGGACTGTAACACCACGCTCAAACTCACTTAAATATTGATAACCTGCCGTTGTAGCAGCAGTAGCCGATCTAACAACTGCGGCAGAAACTTGTCTTATACAAGCGTTGCCGACCGTAGCCCCGTATTCTGTCTGTTTACATATCTCTCTATTGGAATACATATGCCTGTACCACTTTCTTTGGCGCTTCGGTATATGAGGGACGTAGTGTCGGAACCAGAATTTAAGAGAGCTCTTCTAGACTGAAGCTCAAATAAGACAGCGCTGATAGACAACACTGCCTGCAAATTTCTGAAATAATGGGGGGAGGGGGGGGGGGGGGGAGTGGCAATCACAGGAGAACATAAGTTGGTGTGCGTGATCTATTAGTGTGTGGACTTACCGTCAGACTTTCGGAACATCATGCGCACGAGACCAAAGATAGGTAGGGTAGGGGCGACAACAATACGACATTTACCGATAGACCCAGAAAAAGGTGACAGTAAGCGTGGTCGAAACGCTAGTTTCAGGAGTGTGGGGTTTCTTTTTTTTTTTTTTTATCACGCGGTTCGATAATCAGATAACTTTTGTGTCAGCGGATTTTGGGTCGCCGAAACATACGTAAGTATTTAGGACAATTGACACAGCAGCTCTTGCATCTATGTTATTGACAGGGTGATCATACGGGAGAACAGAAAAGACAACTGAGCATCTGTTAACGCTAAGGTATATATACTAAGATGGTATCTGTTCTTTCAGGCATGTCCGAAAGAACAGATACCATCTTACTATATATATAGTTAAGGCTCACCAGCCACTTGACCATCTTCTTCTTCTGTGCGAATGCACAAACAGTGCCCGAACTCTTACGGGAATCGGCAACGCGCCGCGAGTAAAGAGTATAATGGGCGGGGGCACTACGAATGTAGTGCGGGACAATACGTTAAGAATGTGGGTTTCGCGGGAGGCGTGCCAGAGATAAATCCCTGCAGTCGCGCTATCCTCTGTGCCCTCGGTGGCTCAGATGGATAGAGCGTCTGCCATGTAAGCAGGAGATCCCGGGTTCGAGTCCCGGTCGGGGCACACATTTCCATCTGTCCCCGTTGACGTATGTCAACACCTGTAAGCAGGTAAGGGTGTTCATTTCATTGTAAATGTAAGGTGACCAGGGAGGCAGTTCTGACGTTGCGCCTCAGAAGCGCAAATTAAGGAAATCCAAGACACGTTGATGGCAGTTGTCGACTTGGAAAAACAGTTAGACGCTGTAGAATGGTGCAAGAGCTTCGAAATTCAGAGGAAGAAAAGTAAGCTACAGCGAAATGCGGATGCTGTACAATTTGTACAGCAGTCATGAGGGAAAAATAACAACGCAAGAGCCAGAACCAACTGCTCATTTTAAAAACGGTGTGAAGCAGGCATGCTGTCTCTCGTCGCAAGTGTTAAACCTAAACAACGAAGGCGCAATCACGGAAATTACAGAAACATCCAGAAGTGAGATGATAATATTCGCTGGTGACTTTGCTATCGTGAGAGAATGTAACAGATGAATTACACGTAGTGTTGATTAGGATGAACAGTCAAACGAGTACAGAATATGAATTGAGTTTATACTGAAAAAGGAATAATGAAATGAGAATTAGGAAAATCAGATTAGCTATAAATTTAACATCAAATTTGGGACCTTGAAGATGATGAAATTAAGGAATTATGCCGTGTTGGTAGCAAAATAACACATTACCGACAAAGGCATGAGGACATGAAAAGCAGACTGGCACAGACAGTACAGGCATTCCTCGTGGAGAGAAATCTACTAATCTCAAACATATGGCCTTCAGCTGAGGAACAGCTCTCTAAGGAGTGAACATTTGGAGCATAGCATTTTACAGAAGTAGAGCATAGACTATGGAAAACTGGAACAGAAGAGAATCGAAGCGTTTCAGTTGTGCTGCTTCCGAGGAATGTTGAAAATTAGATGAACTGGTACAACAAGGTTCTCCGCAGAATCGATGAAGTAAGAAATATATGGAAAACACTGACAAGAAGAAGGGGGAGTATGACAGGAGATACGTTAAGACATGAGGGAATAAATTTTATGGTACTACAGTGAGCTGAAGAGAGTAAAAAACGTTGGGGATGGGGGTGGGGGACAGAAATTGTAATACATCCAGCGAATAATTGGGAATGCCGTTCTGAGTTGAGGGGATTGACGATTGACGCAGGTGGCGACCAGCATCAAACTATTCAGAAGATTGATACGTTGAAAAATTAATTATAACTATTACACGAAATGTCTTCTAAAACGTATTTATCATATCCTAGTCCTTACGATGTGTCAGGTTTTTCTCCGTGTGACTTGTAGATAGGGGTGTTTATCGGGACTTCAGCTGCAATGTTTCATCCATTTTTTTACACGATATTTAGAGGTCCGATTCAGTTGTCTTCTACAGCTGCGACGAGTTGTGATATTAGCCTCATTCGCACTGTAGACTATCGTCGATGGTTACTGTTCTGCATCTACATCTGCATGGATACTCTGCAAATCACATTTAAGTGCCTGGCAGAGGGTTCATAGAACCACCTTCACAATTCACTGCCGGCCGGAGTGGCTACGGTCGCAGGTTCGAATCCTGCCTCGGGTATGGATGTGTGTGATGTCCTTGGGTTAGTTCGGTTTAAGTAGTTCTAAGCTCTAGACGACTGATGATCTCAGAAGTTAAGTCCCACAGTGCTCAGAGCCATTTCAACCATTTTTGAACAATTTCCTATTATTCCAGTCTCGTATAGCGCGATGAAAAAACGAACACTTATGTCTCTCCGTACGAGCTCCGATTCCCCTTATTTTATCGTGGTGATCATTTCTCCCTATGTTAGTTGGTGTCAACAAAATACACTCCTGGAAATTGAAATAAGAACACCGTGAATTCATTGTCCCAGGAAGGGGAAACTTTATTGACACATTCCTGGGGTCAGATACATCACATGATCACACTGACAGAACCACAGGCAAATAGACACAGGCAACAGAGCATGCACAATGTCGGCACCAGTACAGTGTATATCCACCTTTCGCAGCAATGCAGGCTGCTATTCTCCCATGGAGACGATCGTAGAGATGCTGGATGTAGTCCTGTGGAACGGCTTGCCATGCCATTTCCACCTGGCGCCTCAGTTGGACCAGCGTTCGTGCTGGACGAGCAGACCGCGTGAGACGACGCTTCATCCAGTCCCAAACATGCTCAATGGGGGACAGATCCGGAGATCTTGCTGGCCAGGGTAGTTGACTTACACCTTCTAGAGCACGTTGGGTGGCACGGGATACATGCGGACGTGCATTGTCCTGTTGGAACAGCAAGTTCACTTGCCGGTCTAGGAATGGTAGAACGATGGGTTCGATGACGGTTTGGATGTACCGTGCACTATTCAGTGTCCCCTCGACGACCACCAGTGGTGTACGGCCAGTGTAGGAGATCGCTCCCCACACCATGATGCCGGGTGTTGGCCCTGTGTGCCTCGGTCGTATGCAGTCCTGATTGTGGCGCTCACCTGCACGGCGCCAAACACGCATACGACCATCATTGGCACCAAGGCAGAAGCGACTCTCATCGCTGAAGACGACACGTCTCCATTCGTCCCTCCATTCACGCCTGTCGCGACACCACTGGAGGCGGGCTGCACGATGTTGGGGCGTGAGCGGAAGACGGCCTAACGGTGTGCGGGACCGTAGCCCAGCCTCATGGAGACGGTTGCGAATGGTCCTCGCCGATACCCCAGGAGCAACAGTGTCCCTAATTTGCTGGGAAGTGGCGGTGCGGTCCCCTACGGCACTGCGTAGGATCCTACGATCTTGGCGTGCATCCGTGCGTCGCTGCGGTCCGGTCCCAGGTCGACGGGCACGTGCACTTTCCGCCGACCACTGGCGACAACATCGGTGTACTGTGGAGACCTCACGCCCCACGTGTTGAGCAATTCGGCGGTACGTCCACCCGGCCTCCCGCATGCCCACTATACGCCCTCGCTCAAAGTCCGTCAACTGCACATACGGTTCACGTCCACGCTGTCGCGGCATGCTACCAGTGTTAAAGACTGCGATGGAGCTCCGTATGCCACGGCAAACTGGCTGACACTGACGGCGGCGGTGCACAAATGCTGCGCAGCTAGCGCCATTCGACGGCCAACACCGCGGTTCCTGGTGTGTCCGCTGTGCCGTGCGTGTGATCATTGCTTGTACAGCCCTCTCGCTGTGTCCGGAGCAAGTATGGTGGGTCTGACACACCGGTGTCAATGTGTTCTTTTTTCCATGTCCAGGAGTGTATTATCGCATTCGGAGAAGAAACTTGGTGACTGAAATTTCGTGAGAAGATTCCGTCGCAACGAAAAACGCCTTTCTTTTAATGATGTCCAGACCAAATCCTTAATCATTTCTGTGACTCTCTTCCCCATCTTTGGCGATAATACAAAACGTGCTGCCTTTCTTTGAACTTTTGCGATGTACTCCGTCAGTCCTATCTGGTAAGGATGCCAACCGTGCAGTAGTATTCTAAAAGAGGACGGACAAGCGTAGTGTAGGCAGTCTCCTTAGTAGGTCTGTTACATTTTCTATGTGTTCTGCCAAAAAAAGACCAGTCTTTGGTTGGCCTTCCTCACAACATTTTCAATGTGTTCCTTCCAATTTAAGTTGTTCGTAATTGTATTACCTAGGTATTTTGTTGCATTTATGGCTTTTAGATTAGACTGATTTATCGCGTAACTGAAGTTTAACGAATTCCTTTTAGCACTCATGTGGAAGACCTCACACTTTTCGTTATTTAGGGCCAACTGCCAATTTTCCCACCATACAGATATCTTTTGTAAATCGTCTTGCAGTTTGTTTTGATCTTCTGATGACTTTTTAGTCGATAAACGACAGCGTCATCTGCAAACAACACAAGTCAGCTGCTCAGATTGTCTCCCAAATCGTTTATATAAATAATGAATTACAAAGGGCCTATAACACTACCTTGGGGAACGCCAGAAATCATTTCTGTTTCACTCGATGACTTTCCGTCAATTACTACGAACTGTGAGCTCTCTGACAGTAAATCACAAATCCAGTCATATAACTCAGACGATGTTCCTTAAGCACGCTATTTCACTACGAGCAGCTTGTGTGCTACCGTGTCAAAAGCCTTCCGGAAATCCAGAAATACGAAATCGATCTAAAATTCCTTGTCTATAGCACTCAACACTTCATGTGAATAAAGAGCTAGTTGTGTTTCACAGGAACGGTGTTTTCTAAACCCATGTTGACTGTGTGTCAATAGACAGTTTTCTTCGAGGTAATTCATAATGTTTGAACACAATATATGTTCCAAAATACTGCTCCACATCGACGTTAATGATATGGGCCTGTAATTTAGTGGATTTCTCCTACTACCTTTCTCGAATATTGATGTGACCTGTGCCACTTTCCAGTCTTTGGGTACGGATCTTTTGTCGAGCGAACGGTTGTATATGATTGTTAAGTATATAGTTAATGTATTAGCATACTCCGAAAGGAACCTAATTGGTATACAGTCTGGATCAGAAGACTTGCGTTTATTAAGTGATTTCAGTTGCTTCACTACTCCGAGAGCCGGCCGCTGTGGCCGAGTGGTTCTAGGCCCTTCAGTCTGGAACCGAGTGACTGCTATGGTCGCAGGTTCGAATCTGGCCTCAGGCATGGATGTGTGTGATGTCCTTAGGCTACTTAGGTTTAAGTAGTTCTAAGTTCTAGGGGACTTATGACCTCAGATGTTAAGTACCATAGTGCTCAGAGCCATTTGAACTACTCCGAGATTATTTACTTATATGTTACTCATGTTGACTGGTGCCCTCGATCCAAAATTTCGAACATTGTGCGCATGTGGGTGCTATTCTGTCATTCTGCGCAACGGATTAATCTGAGATGTACCCTTTACCCTGTGGCTCCTGCAAGATGCAATTTCCACCTCCACACTACTATAAAAGTCAGACAGACGCTCCTAACGTTCCAAACAGAAATGGCTGAAAAACTTTCAGCAATAAATATCCTCTGGAGTCGTCCGCTGTAAGGAAATGACACAAAAATTCAAAAAATTTCTTATGTAACTAGTGGAATACTTGGGTACTGGAGTAGTGCTAGTTAGTGTAAGAAAAACATGAAACTAACGAAAATTATTATTTATTTTGCTAAAATTCTGAGAAATCACAATGGTACCTTTAGTTATGAACTGAACAAGTTATTTCCAGGTTCTTTTCGAAATGTGAAGTTACCTCTTAAGGATGGAATTCGCTAATGACATTTCTATACAAAGTTTAAGATTGTTATTGACTTGCGAGAATGGCTGAGAGCTGCGCATTCTCAACTTGAATAGTTATCCATTAGAATGTTGCTAGGTATGGTCGAGGCTGTCGCATGTGAAATGCAGTGAAGTGTAATGTTTTGTAGGAAATATGGGGCTCGCAAGAGCTGCGGCGCACAATACCATAAGCTGTGATGACTGCTGTCTGCGCCACTTGCTGCTGACAAATAAGATTGACCTTCGCCAATCAAACTCTCCCTAGACCTTAATGAAGTCAAGGACTCCTATTCGCGCCTAGTCTAACTATTGGCATGGTAGACCAGTCATATAACCAGTCCACAGCAATGCCACTCAAAAATTCGCTCGCAGGCGTTTGACTATAACTCTGTCCGTTCACACCGCAGAATAAGTGTGGTGGCCAACACAGTGAACAACACATAATCGCAAGGACTCAATATAGAGTTACATTCCGATTCGCTCTCGACATAGGCACTCTCCCAGTGAAGTACTGAGAAGAGACTTGCTCCTCGCTCTTTAAGTACACGTACGAGCGCACACGCTCTCGTTACGTGCGCTGGCCCCAAGAGCGACAATGGAATGGCCCCTCTCCACGCCAGACATGAAGGGGTATATCTTTTGGTCTCTTCCGTTACTTCTTCAGCTCAAGGTGTCAGGGACTGCCAATCAGCATTGCTCTTCTAAAACGGGAGAATGACGTTTCGTTTAAGGCGACCAATCCAGAAATCTGTAGCATCGGCATTTGGCGTTTGCTGTCACCCTGTGAAAACCTCTGAAACTGTGTGCTATAATTGTAAAGAATGCGTAGGCAGGGCACTCCCACACAATGTAGCGGAATTTGCTTTTAAGCCGAACATGGAGTCAGTCTTCCTTTCACTCAGGCAAATGCTGTCTGCTCCACGGGCAGCCGCCAGCCGACATAGATAGGTTGACTTGACTCATCCTCTGAAGGGACCAATCTCCTGGCATGCGGTCTGGCTCACCCAAACTAAAAGTCCCTGGGATCGTCGTGTCTTGAATGTGTGTGTGTGTATGCCTTGAGTATTTCAATCTCAGTGCGCATTGGCGATTTACTAGTTATTTGCATATCGTTTACATGAATTCATACACCATTGACTTTATCTTATCGAGTTTGGGTTCGAATGAAGCGTCTTGATGTGCGGAATATGATTGTGAGGGCGGAATACGTAAGCAATGAAGGTCAGGAGACCACGACGTTTTACAATATTTACATCATTTTCTTTTGTGAAGGTGTGTCGGAAGGCTGTGTTTAGTGACTCTGTTAGAGGGAGTTCGACTACCAGGAAAAAGACTGTGATCCGTAGAGCATGAACGCTATCTCACAAGAGCAGCCTTGCCAAGGCATCGTAATATCCACGAATACCGTTTGGAAGATGCCTATTGTCACGTTTCTACCGAAATTGCGATAAACTGGTAGCAGTTCTGGATGATACATACTGCAGCCTTCCATAACAACTAGTAGAAAACAGTGCTAAAAGAAACCTGAGGATATTGTTAAGGAGCTTCTCTGAGATTGGCCATTCATAGTTAGACGTAAACACCAAATCCACATGGTCCCTATTCACGTATGCATTTCGAACAGGCTTCAAATTTTCGATCACCCGTACTGTGTCAAGCAGACGTCGTATTTCGGGGACTGGTCTTAAACTATACATCTGTTCTTCCATCAGACTAAAAGCACCTCAGTTAGAAAATTGGTTCAAATGCCTCTGAGCACTATGGGACTTAACATCTGAGGTCACCAGTCCCCTAGAACTTAGAACTACTTAAACCTGACGATATCACAAACATCCATGCTCGAGGCGGGATTCGAAACTGCGACCGCAGCAGTAGCGCAGTTCACGACTCAAGCACTTAGAACTGCTTGTCCAAAGTGGCCGGCAGGGAACTGGTTCAAAGGTTCATGATATAATAGAAAAACAACTTTAAAATCTCCGTTTGGGTGGTAGGTTGTAAGGTGTCAGGCAAATCCAACACCTTCCATGAAAACCCTGACATGATAGCACATCCGGCAGTATGTCACATAGCTCCCAATAAATTCTGACATTAAATTAACCAAAGTAATATGATCAACGTGTGAGCATATGGAATACCACAGACTAACACAAGAACGCCTAAATGCATGTCATACCTTCTCACTGTGAAACAGACGCAGTTCCAAGGGGAGAAACGAGAACAGAAGCTGAGAGCAGAGCCGTGTAACCTAGGAGGCCATACGATAAGGGACGGACACGCACATCTCCGGCCGACCGCCAAGACCACCCCCCAGCCCATTTTAAAAGATAGAGCCCTCCAGAAGAACAGTATAGATCTTACGATAACACTAAAAAGGCCACACCAGCTGCAAGTTTTAGCGTGAAACTATACGCGTATCTGTTACGAGGCAAACATTAAAAACATTGCCCCACCACGAAAAGTATAACGTTTCTCATTGTATAGACAGAATTTTTGTAGGTGGAGCTTATGATTAACATTGAGACCCTGACTGGACAGTTGAAAGCACAGCCAGATACCTTTTCTTAAACCAGCTTCGGTAAATTATAGTAATGGGAAGTTAGAGAGAGTTGCTTTCAAGATGGTGAGGTGTGTGGAGTTGCGCCGCCCGCCGCCCCCTGACGCTGCCTAACCACCGGCAAGGTAATGAACGCACACGATGCCACATAAGAGCGCATAAGGCTTCACCCAGAACTGCAGAAGTCTCATCTGTTACATCCCCTTTTTACGTAATACCAGTGTCGATCGTCAATTAAACTTCGTGGTATTCACATCTGCTACTTGAAGTTAATATCTGAAACGCGAACATTTTTCTGTTATATAATTATTGAGAAGCCACATCAGCCACTGTAATGTACGACAAGTTAAATAAGTCATTAAAGATAACTGAGGGCCACTGTAGACCATTTTTGATAGTTTTCTCTTTTATGAAACTTAATTTAAACCTAGATTATGGATATGATATGGCATAGGTCATCCTTCGATCCATTGTATAACTTGGAAACCCATTCAGGGATACTTCGTTCACATTTTTCTTGAATGCAGTTGGTTTTTATCATCCCATATTAAAATATTTCCTTTCATCAATAGCGCAATTTATAAACAATGTTTTGTGAGTAGAATAAAAATTCCAGTGGTAAACTTAACTGATTTTTCGACGTTATTTTACCAGCTAACTAAAAATAGGAAAGCCTTGAACCCCTTCCACTAAATTTAGTTAGTATTAAGATTCTTTTACAGGGAGTACAGTGGAGCTGACGCTGATATCATTAAGTATTTGGTTATATCATCGCTAGTCTCACTGAACTCTTCTAAACTCTACATGTCATGTGTGGTCTGACGTCTCCTTACCAGCAACAGGTCCCAGGTTCAAACTAGTCAATTCCCTAAAAAAACACGCTAAAAGCGTCGTTGCGCGAAAGTGGTAGGGAGACACGACTTAGAACAGTCGCAGAAACCATGCAGAATGTTAGAAGGTTAGTTACTATATAGATCTGTATAAAAACAAATGACTACAAATATATCTTTTTAAAAATTTCTTAGTGTAAGTAAATAAAAATAAACCTGGAACACTATTTTTAGATTTTACAAGTTGTTATCATTATCTTTCTGTCCCCATAATACGCTCCCATCATTTTTTAAAACTTTTACAATGTCCAGTGAAGTTCTGCGACAGAACAACATCAGCGGTCTATAAAGACATGCTTGATCCCGTCGTTGTTTTCTGCAAATAAACTTTGAGGATTAATTCTCTTTGGTTCAGCCTGTGCTTTCAGCTGGCTATTGCTATGAATCCTCGTCTGCACTGTATTACAACGTTGTTCATATCACGCGAGCCTATCGTCCAATAACAGCGTATTTCGACAATCCATAACGACGCTGTTACAAATGAAAGAAAAAAGCCTGTATTTTAGAATATTATAATAGTTCAAGATATTTGCTCATAGCTCATACCAATCGTGTTACAAAAGTCTTTGGAGCAAAGAGAAGAGGAAGAAAGAAATAAAACTGTTCGGTCCAGCTTGGCAGATTGCTCAGATCGACGTATTGTGTAGGCGTTGGAGTCAACAAAGCTGAGAAGCAGTTTGAGACTGGGAAAGAAAAAGAAAAGTCAAATATCGGTTACCATCGCTGCGCTGGTCCTGTACCAGAGAACATTTGCAGACCTTTCCGAACACATGGTCTCCAGTGTATGTCACTCCCCTCAAAACTGGCTAAGAGTCCTTACGTCTATCAAGGTCTCCTAAAGCTAAGCGTGTAGATCATTCCATGAGAATGTGGCATGTCTGTTCGCCATGTATCAGAACAGTCGAGGTGAGATGAAAAAAGGAGCATCAACGACACTAAAAAAAAAAAAATTAAAAGAAACGGACCACATATGCTCTCGTCCAGCACTGTCTAGAACATAAACACTGTGAAACCAGTGTCGTGGCATAAACGGCAAGCTTTTAGGACAGCGTAATTAAAGAGTCTGTCGAAATAAAAGTGCCAGAAAACCTGAAAAACAAGAACGTGGGTGTGGTGTGTGGTGTCACCGCCAGACACCACACTTGCTAGGTGGTAGCCTTTAAATCGGCCGCGGTCCGTTAGTATACGTCGGACCCACGTATCGCCACTGTCAGTGAAAGCAGACCGAGCGCCGCAGGTCTAGGGAAACTTCCTAGCACTCGCCCCAGTTGTACAGCAGACTTTGCTAGCGATGCTACACTGACAAATACGCTCTCAATTGCCGAGACGATAGTTAGCATAGCCTTCAGCTACGTCATTTGCTACGACCTAGCAAGGCGCCATTACCAGTTATATTGAGATTGTAATTATGTACCGTCAAGAGCGATGTACACCAATTATGGATTAAAGTTAAGTATTCCAGCAGCAACGTACCTTATTGGCTATATTAATTACATTGTCCTGTTCCAGACCTCAAGCCAGTTTGCGTGAGCATTAACGCGTGCCTTTCGGCTTCCTCCAAACTCCGTGAATTGGCAGTGGTGTGCATACTGTAAGACCTTCAGTACACACACCATCAGATTATTTGACTTGTCGCTCTAACAAAGTAGGCGAGTGTCAGCAATATGTCTCGTGGTCTTATTGTGGCGTGTTTATCTTCTGCTGTTAGGTCAGACGATAGAAATGACACTTACACGCTTAGAGTAGCAGATTGACGGTGACCAACTTTAAACAGAACTTGATTAATTTTCACACGCATTTATTAAAATAATAACAAGCATAAAAATTACTTAACTTGGTTCTGCATGCTATTTACAATCGACAATCTGAAGTTCCTTTGGTCTTGGTATGTTAATCTTATTCTCACATATCTCTGATACTTGACAAAGTGTCTATACATTTATCTTCAGGGCTATGCACAGGGATATGATAATCTTATTAGGTGCAGACTGAAACTTGACTATAAACTAATGCAGACTGACTAATCGGAGGTCTGTACACTCGTTATAATACCTCGAGCGTTCAGGTATCACTGCACGAGTGTGATCCGCGAGGAGAATAGGTTCTACGTTAGCAGCAATCTCATTGGCTGCATGACATATTAATACGCGGATCGGCGGAAACAGAATTTGGTCCGTCTCTAAGACAGCGCCATCTCGTAGTGCAGAGATGGACGAGCGTTGCGCCTGTGCTTTTGTGCCTAGCGGGGCGTGCTCTAGTGGGAAAGTTGTGTACTCGCTGACTACGCGGAACTATGTACACAACAGTGGGTTTCGGTTTAAGCAAGGTTTTAGGCCCGGTTCAAAATGGTTCAAATGGCTCTGAGCACTATGGGATGTAACTGCTGAGGTCATCACTCCCCTAGAACTTAGAACTACTTAAACCTAACTAACCTAAGGACGTCACAGACATCCATGCCCAAGGCAGGGTTTCGGGCCCAGTGCTCAGTTTATGTAGACCTCGGGCCATCAGATTCACCAGAGATAAATATTGTGCAGATAAAGAGAATCAGCGATTTGGCTGAACATCTGGACTTGCGGCATTACCTCCAGTCTTTCATCTCAGCTCCTTTCTAGGCTGGGTTAAGTATACTTGGACACCGCAGCAGATGCCCCGCTCATCTTATCCTTCTTCTGGCAAAGATCTTCTTTAAACATCCTTCCCCAAACAAAAGCATTAGTATCAGGTGGTCATACACTAAAGAACGAAAGAAACTGGTAAGCTTGCCTAATATCATGTAGGACCCCCGTGGGACGCAGAACTGTTGCAACATCATGTGGCATGGATTCAACTAATGTCAGTAAATCCGTAACAGTACGAGGGGGTGGAGATCTCTTCTGAACAGCACGTTACAAGGCATCCCAGATATCCTCAATAATGTTTATGTCTTGGTAGACTAGTGGCTAGTGGAGGTGTTTAAACTAAGAGGAGTAGTCCTGAAGCCACTCTGTAGCAATTGCGGACTTGTGGTGTGTCGCATTGTCCTGCTGGAATTGCCCAATGGGCGTGAATGGACGCAGGTGGTCAAACAGGATGCTTACGTACATGTCACCTGTCAATGTCGTATCTAGAAGTATCAGGGGTCTCATATCACTCCAATTGCATGCGCCCCACACCATCACAGAGGCTCCACCAGCTTGAACAGTCCCCTGCAGACATGCAGGGACAATGTATTCATAAGATTGTCTGCATAAACTATACACGTCCATTCACTTGATACAATTTGAAATGACACTCGTCCGATCCGGCAACATGTTTCCAGTCATCAACAGTCCAGTGTCGGTGTTGACAGGCCGAGGTGAGGCGTTAAGCTTTCTGTGATGCAATTATCAAACGGTACATGACTGGACCTTTGGCTCCAAATTCTCATATCGATGACGTTTCGTTGAATGGTTGGTTTTCTGACAGTTTCTGACGGCTCAGCTTTGAAATCTACAGTAATTTGCGAAACTGTTGCTCTAACATTTGCGCCAGACACTTGTATTCTTACTCGTATGTAGGCCTTGCCGACTACAGCGCCGTATTCTGCCTGTTTGCATATCTCTGTATTTAAATACGCATGCGTATCCCAGCTTCTTTGGCGCTTCAGTATATATTCATTAAAATTAAAAGATTCTCTTAAGTCTTTGCTAGTGTCAATGTCGATAGAAGGCAAAAACGTCGAGATTCTTCTTTCCCTGAATGCATGAACTGATATTATACGTAATCAAGTTTGTAAGGAACCCTGAGTGCGCGAGTACTATTCGCACCTGGCCAATTTTTTCAGACTGAAAGACGTAAAGTCGTTCAGTCTGTATGATTATTTTAATTAATGTCACAGTCAGAAGTAAAAATACGAGAGAAACATTTCCTGCCGTTTCGTCTTGAAACGCAGAGAAGCGTGGGTCGTATAGCTTTTTTCATGGACAGCTCCTACTTCTGCGCACATATTTCAAGTGATAAAGAAACGCCGAGCGGTCTAAGGCGCTGCAGTCATGGACTGTGCGTCTGGTCCCGGCGGACGGTCGAATCCTCCCTCAGGCATGGGTGTGTGTGTGTGTGTGTGTGTGTGTGTGTGTGTGTGTGTGTGTTTGTCCTTAGGTTAATTTAGATTAAGTGGTGTGTAAGCGTAGGGTAACCTTAGCAGTTAAATCCGATAAGATTTCACACACATTTGAACATTTTTTGATAAAGAAACCAGTTGCAGGTCAGTGGATAGAGTATTTCTGCAAGTTATACGGGTACCGGTTGTCGCCGGCAAACGTCAGCACTCGCTTGCGATCCTGTTCACACCAGCTGTGTGGGAACGCATAGCAGCTGCACGCATCGTAAACTGTCTGTAGTGTTATGTGTGCCTCACTGATTTTTTAAAACTAATTTGTGTGTGATTTTATTCTGAGTAGCTCAGTAATATATGTAATACCGTAAATGTAAATGTCATTCAAAAAGTACTTGAAGTGAAGTGAAGCGCAGCTGAACAGCAAGAAACTCTTTAGCGCGCAATCCTCGCAACAACAGTAGTTGTGAATCCTTGAGTATGGACTCTAAAAAATAGGCAATTGATTTATTAAAAAAAAGAGGACTGTTAATCTGTATCTTGTGGAAAGAGGGCGTGTTGCTAGGCCGTCGCTCAGAACGTATTGGTTGAAATGGCTCTGAGCACTATGGGACTTAACATCTGTGCTCATCAGTCTCCTAGAACTTAGAACTACTTAAACCTAACTAACCTAAGGACATCACACACATCCATGCCCGAGGCAGGATTCGAACCTGCGACCGTAGCCCAGAACGTATTGTTACATTTAATGAAAATTGATATTTTGGTGATAAAACCGAGTAAAATATGTGTAGGAGTTGTCAATCATTCATGTATACAAATTTTTACTGGAAGTGAAGAATAGAAATATCTTGTTTTTGGAAAAGGAGGTGAACTTCATTGTCGTCGCCGTCTATCAATCGACAGAATTGTAAGTGTACAAAGGGTGGTCCCTTACGTAAGAAAAGCTACGAAAACTTGGATTCAAAGCTATCCGCAATACGGCCAAGTAACTAACAGTATTTTAAACCTTAAATAACAATAACTTCCTCCAAATTATAATACGTCACCAACTTGTGCAGAAGATGATCACTCAAGGAGACAGCAAGCAAAATTCATGGACCAGTTAACGACTTAAAGTAGAAACCTCAATCAAGAATCAATCTCTTTCTCTCAAAACACATACATAAATATTCATATTATTAAGATAATAGTCATTTTATACTAGCGCCCGAGCAGGGACGTGAAACGAAATTAAAAATATTTCATGCTGTTGTTCGAAAAGCCTTGCATTTGTTAGACTTGAAATATTTAAGATCTTGTAAAAAAATTTTCTATTTCATTGTTGCTAATCGATGTCACTTATTTTTATTTACCACGACAAAATTATGCCGGAATTGTTGTTAGGCCGTCGCTCAGAACGTGCGGTATTTACATACATTACTGAGCTTCTCAGAATAAAATCAGGCACAAATTAGTTACAAAAAAAAAGCAATGAGGCTCACATAACATTACATGTCGACTACCTCCATGTGCGAACTAATTTGGTGTGACGACTTCGAACGGGGTAGTAGAGGGTTAACAATCCAACTTAAAGACAGCGCAACCAATAGTCACAAGCCGTAGCTATAAGAATTCCGTAAGCCATTACCATGCTTCCATTTACCTGTGGGACGTTGATACATACCGATAATATGCAGTGAATTCTCGCTAGACCTCTCATAACCTGCGTGCGTCACATACGCCGCAGTGGTAGGCAAATGGTTAACACTCGCAGTACTACAAAGTGCAAGGAGGGGAGGGGATGCGGGGAGATGGGGGAGAAGAGCACTTCATGTCTGTTGTTGTTGTGGTCTTCAGTCCTGAGACTGGTTTGAAGCAGATCTCCATGCTACTCTATCCTGTGCAAGCTTCATCATCTCCAAGTACCTACTGCACCCTACCCTGAATCTGCTCAGTGTATTCATCTCTTAGTATCCCTCTACGAATTTTACCCCACACGCTACCCTCCAATACTAAATTGGTGATCACTTGAAGCCTCAGAATATGCCCTACCACCCGATCCTTCCTTCTAGTCAAGTTGTGCCACAAATTCCTCTTCCCCCCAACTCTATTGGGTACCTCCTCATTAGTTAACTGGTCAACCCATCTAATCTTCAGCATTCTCCTGCAGCACTACATTTCAGCCGGCCAGGGTGGCCGAGCGGTTCTAGGCGCTACAGTCTGGAACCGCACGACCGCTACGGTCGCAGGTTCGAATCCTGCCCCGCGCATGGATGTCTGTGATGTCCTTAGGTTAGTTAGGTTTAAGTAGTTCTAAGTTCTAGGGGACTGATGACCTCAGAGGTTAAGTCCCATAGTGCTCAGAGCCATTCCTAATCTAATTCCCTTTGCATCACCTGATTTTGTTCGACTACATTCCATTACCCTCGTTATCACCTATCTTTTGAAAATGTTATAACCTCGTCAGGTACTTTATAGATTAAAATTTAGATAAATTATTTATTGTTTTTAATGAATTCTTCTACCAGATCCTATAAAAGTTTTAAGTTTATCAGTTAAAATTAACCAAAAACTTTAAGTCATAGTAGTAGAAGTCACTTTCCCCAGTTAATGTGATATCCACTGATATCCAACATCATCAGGTTCAGGACCTTACTTACACATCGTTACGTTTTTAACTAGTATATTGCGAGTAGAAGTCAACAACAATGAAGAAATTTTGTATTATTCATAAATATGGATCTTTTCAGGGTGCATGCAAAGTATTTCCCCAGTCTTCAGCACACTTTATGAAAAGTTAAAAATAAAGCCGGCCTAAGTGGCCGTGCGGTTAAAGGCGCTGCAGTCTGGAACCGCAAGACCGCTACGGTCGCAGGTTCGAATCCTGCCTCGGGCATGGATGTTTGTGATGTCCTTAGGTTAGTTAGGTTTAACTAGTTCTAAGTTCTAGGGGACTAATGACCTCAGCAGTTGAGTCCCATAGTGCTCAGAGCCATTTAAAAATAAAGAAAACAAACCACCACACCCGTGTCATCAAAGAATTTTTTTTTTAAGAGACAAGTTTCCGCGCAATACTTGCGTCATTTTCAGGTCCACTATAAACAAATAATAAACTTTTGTTCCTCAGTCCATGTATCGCAGAACCAATACGTGTACTCTAGAATGTCTTGTCGCCACTGTCGTACTATATGGGATCTACGATACACGGGCCAAGGAATGAAAGTACTCTTTTGGTTTGTGGAGAACCTGAAGATGGCGTAACTGCTCAACCGAAACCAGAAGTTTGAAATAATTTCTTTTATGATACGGCAGTGGTGGTTCGTTTTCTTTATTCATATAATCAGTCATTACCCCACTTAAGCGAGAATGGTGGCTTAAATAAATTATTATTGCAAGAAGGCGAAGTAGATATCCCACAATTTCAACCAAGAGCAGCTGCCAACATGACTAATCTCGGTGTAGATACCATCGGAGTAGTAAAGCAACTTAAATCACTCAATAAAAGCAAGTTTTCCGTTTCTGATTGTATACCACTTAGGTTCCTTTCAGAGTAAGCTGATGCAATAGCTCCATACATAAGAATCATATGCAGCCGCCCACGCGACGATTCGTACCCAAAGACGGGAAAGTTGCGCAGGTCACACCAATATTCAACACAGGAAATAAGAGTAATCCAATAAATTACAGTCCCACATCATTAACGTCAATATGCATCAAAATTTGTTGGATATTAATGTGTTCAAATATTATGAATTACCTCGAAGAGAAGAGTCTATTGACACACGTTCAACAAGGATTTAGAAAACATCAGTGTTGTGAAATACGAAGTGTTTAGTGCTATTGACAAGGGATTTCAAATTGGTTCCGCATTTCTAAGTTTCCAGAAGGCATGTGACACTGTACGACACAAGCGTCTTTTAGTGAAATTGCGTGCTTATGGAATATCGTCTCAATTATGCGACTGAATTGGACATTTCCTATCGGAGAGATCGAAGTTGGTAGTAATAATTGAAAGTTATCGAGTATAACAAAAGTTATTTCTTGCGTTCCCTAAGCTAGTGTTATAGGACCTTTGATGATCTTTATCTACATACACGATTTGAGAGACAATCTGAGCAGCCGTGTTAGGTTGTTTGAGGATGACGCTGCCGTTTATCGACTAATAAAGTCACTGGAAGATCAAAACAAATTACAAAATGATTTCGAAAACATTGCTGAATGGTGCGAAAATTGGTAATTGACGCTAAATAAGGAAAAGTATATCATTCAGATGGACGTTAAAATGAATACGTTAAACTGTGATTGCATCATAAATTAGTCAAATGAAAGGGCCTTAAATTCGACTAAATACCTAGCAATGACAATTACGAACAACTTAAATTTGAAGGAACACGTAGAAAATGTTTTGGGGAAGGCGAACAAACCGAGCGAGGTGTCGCAGTGGTTAGCACACTGGACTCGCATTCGGGAGGACGACGGTTCAATCCTGCGTCCGGCCATCCTGATTTAGGGTTTCCGTGATTTCCCTAAATCGCTCCGGGCAAATGCCAGGATGGTTCCTTTGAAAGGGCACGGCCGACTTCCTTCCCCGTCCCTCCCTGACACGACGATACCGATGACCTCGCAGTTTTGTCTCTTCCCACAAAGCAACCCATTACTTTCACCCACATTACTATAATTGTTGCTACTACTATAAAGGCGAACAAAAGATTGCGTTTTATTGGCAGGACACTTAGAAAATGTAACAGATCTACTGAGGAGACTGCCTACACTACGCTTGTCCGTGCTCTTTTAGAATACTGTTTCTCGATGTGGGACCCTTATCAGATAGGATTGACGGAGTACATCGAAAAAGTTCCAAGAAGGGCTGCATGTTGTGTATTATCGCGAAATAGGTCACAGTTCGTAGGAATTGACGAAGACTCCTCGATTAAAACGGAAGTGATTTCTGAAGTAACTGTTATAGACCCTTCACTGTATATATATAAATGATATAGGATACAATCTCAGCAGCCGTCCTAGGTCGTTTGCAGAAGACGCTGTCGTTTATCGCCTAGGAAAGTCATCAGAAGATCAAAACAAATTGCCAAACGATTTAGAAAAGAAATGTGTATGGTGAAAAACTTTGCAATTGGTCCTAAATAACTAAAAGTTGGAGGTCGTCCGTATGACTGCTGAAAGGAATCCGTTAAACTTCGGCTACACTATAAATCAGTCAAATCTAGAGGCCGTAACTTCAGCCAAATAGCTAGGAATTACAATGACGAACAATTTAAATTGGAAGGAACGCACAGAAA
Source organism: Schistocerca piceifrons (assembly GCF_021461385.2). Lineage (NCBI taxonomy): Eukaryota > Metazoa > Arthropoda > Insecta > Orthoptera > Acrididae > Schistocerca > Schistocerca piceifrons. The sequence continues at coordinate 42,583,698 of NC_060147.1, read as the reverse complement.
ATGTTGTGGGATGGCTAACCAAAGACCGCGTTTTACCGGCAAGACACTTACGAAATGTAACAGACCTACTAAGGAGACTGCCTACACTACGCTTGTCCGTCCTCTTTTAGAATACTGCTGCGCGTTCTGGGATCTTTACCAGATGGGACTGACGCAGTACATCGCGAAAGCTCACAGAAGGGCAGCACGTTTTGTATTACTGCAAAACAGGGGAGACAATGTTACTGAAATGATACAGTACTTGGGGTGGTCAGTCTGGAACCGCGCGACCGCTACGGTCGCAGGTTCGAATCCTTCCTCGGGCATGGATGTGTGTGATGTCCTTAGGTTAGTTAGGTTTAAGTAGTTCTAAGTTCTAGGGGACTGATGACCTCAGCTGTTAAGTCCCATAGTGCTCAGAGTCATTTGAACCATTTTTTAACTTGGGGTGGATATTATTGAAATAAAGGCGTTTTTCGCTGCGGCAGAATCTTCTCACGAAATTCAAATCAGCAACTTTCCCTTCCGAATACGAAAATATTTCGTTGACACCGACCTACATAGTGGGAAACGATCATCATACTAAAATAAGGGAAAAATATAGGTGACCGTTTTCCCATGTCTTGTTCGAGAGTGGAATAATAGATAATTATTGTGAAGGTGGTTCAATGATCCCTCTGCCATGCACTTAAATGTGATTTGCAGATTAGTAATGTACATGTAGATGTGGACGAAAGTTTGCTGATAAAAGAACGGTGCGCTACTTAAATATTTTTTTGTTCTGCACGATAATAATACGTCAGTACATCTTTAAAGCCCGTGTTGTTTATGTAAGCCAACAATAATTAACGAATTATGTGTGTCTGTTTTTCAATTTTTTTGAAGGTGGGAATGAAGGGCCTTTCCCCCCGCATTCCCCACCTCCACATTTGTATGCGTGTTACGGAAATGGCCTTGCTACTGCTATAGTTAATAGAGGCTCAAGGGGTGTTGTTGTACCTACACTCCCATAACTTATTCCAGCTGTCTCAGAACAATACTCAGGAGTTCGCGAAGGCAGTTCCAGGACAGGGAGTCTGAAAGACGCAGACGCCGGTAGTGGAATTCCTTGTTGTTGTTGTTGTGGTCTTCAGTCCTGAGACTGGTTTGATGCAGCTCTCCATGCTACTCTATCCTGTGCAAGCTTCTTCATCTCCCAGTACCTACTGCAACCTTCATCCTTCTGAATCTGCTTAGTGTATTCATCTCTTGGTCTCCCTCTACGATTTTTACACTCCACGCTGCACTCCAATACTAAATTCGTGATCCCTTGGTGACTCAACACATGTCCTACCAACCGATCCCTTCTTCTAGTCAATTGTGCCACAAACTTCTCTTCTCCCCAATCTTATTCAATACTTCCTCATTAGTTATGTGATCTATCCATCTAATCTTCAGCATTCTTCTGTAGCACCACATTTCAAAAGCTTCTATTCTCTTCTTGTCCATACTAGTTATCGTCCATGTTTCACTTCCATACATGGCTACACTCCATACAAATACTTTCACAAATGACTTCCTGACCCTTAAATCTATACTCGATGTTAACAAATTTCTCTTCTTCCGAAACGCTTTCCTTGCCATTGTCAGTCTCCATTTTATATCCTCTGCACTTCGACCATCGTCAGTTATTTTGCTTCCCAAATAGCAAAATTCCTTTACTACTTTAAGTGTCTCATTTCCTAATCTAATTCCCTCAGCATCACCCGACTTACTTCGACTACATTCCATTATCCTCGTTTTGCTTTTGTTGTAGTTCATCTTATACACTCCTTTCAAGACACTATCCATTCCATTCAACTGCTCTTCCAAGTCCTTTGCTGTCTCTGATAGAATTACAATGTCATCGGTAAACCTCAAAGTTTTTATTTCTTGTCCATGAATTTTAATACCTACTCCGAATTTTTCTTTTGTTTCCTTCACTACTTGCTCTATATACAGATTGAATAACATCGGGCATAGACTACAACCCTGTCTCACTCCCTTCTCAACCACTGCTTCCCTTTCATGCCCCTCGACTCTTATAACTGCCATCTGGTTTCTGTACAAATTGTAAATAGCCTTTCGCTCCCCATATTTTACCCCTGCCACCTTCAGAATTTGAAAGAGCGTATTCCGGTCAACATTGTCAAAAGCTTTCTCTAATTCTACAAATGCTAGAAACGTAGGTTTGCCTTTCCTTAATCTAGCTTCTAAGATAAGTCGTAGCTTCAGTATTGCCTCACGCGTCCCAACATTTCTACGGAATCCAAACTGATCTTCCACGAGATCGGCTTCTACTAGTTTTTCAATTCGACTGTAAAGAATCCGCGTTAGTATTTTGCAGCCGTGATAGTTCGGTAATTTTCGCATTTGTCAACACCTGCTTTCTTTGGGATTGGAATTATTATATTCTTCTTGAAGTCTGAGGTTATTTCGCCTGTCTCATTTCTTATCGATGACATAAACTGCAGCGGCGCCTAGATCTAACACACGACGGTGCCGACACTTCACTTTCTCGACGTGTGGCCTCCAGACAACTCCACAGCTTAGCTCTAGGGGCGGCCTGGGGGCGGTGTGGGTGGCTGAGTGGGGGAGGCGGCTACACGAGACGGCCCCCCTGAGGCGACTGGTTCTCCTCTCAACAGTGCTGGCGCGTTCTCTGAGCCGGAGACTAATTTCGCATTCCGTTTACAAAGGACCCCCCGCTGCCGGCAAACTCACAGGCGGCATCTTTTGTGCGTCGCATACAATGGAAGGGGCGCAGCGGTTGGGATGTCGCTCCTTACGAAGATAACATCCCGCTTCTCGAGACATTTACACTCCTCGGACGACAAGCAATCGGCGAAAGCCCGCAAACAAATTGTAAACTCAAGTTCACAGGCAAGTACCGAGAACGACGTTGCGTCAATGGAGCAAGTAGACTACTGGCCATTGAAATTGCTACACCAAGAAGAAATGCAGATGATAAACGGGTATTCATTCGACAAATATATTATACCAGAACTGACATGTGATCACATTTCCACGCAATTTAGGTGAAGAGATCCTGAGAAATCAGTACCCACAACAACCACCTCTGGCAGTAATAACGGCCTTGATACGCCTGGGCATTGGGTCAAACTGAGCTTGGATGGCGTGTACAGGTACAGCTGCCCATGCAGCTTCAACACGATACCACAGTTCATCGAGAGTAGTGACTGACGTATTGTGACGAGCCTGTTGCTCAGCCACCATTCACCGGACGTTTTCAGTTGGTGAGAGATCTGGAGAATGTGCTGGCCAGGCCAGCAGTCGAACAATTTCTGTATCCAGAAAGGCCCGTACAGGACCTGCAACATGCGGACGTGCATTATCCTGCTGAAATGTAGGGTTTCTCAGGGATCGAATGAAGCGTAGGGCCACGGGTCGTAAGACATCTGAAATGTAACGTCCACTGTTCAAAGTGCCGTCAATGCGGACAAGAGGTGACCGGGACGTGTAACCAATGGCACCCCATACCATCACGCCGGGTGAAACGCCAGTATGGCGATGACGAATACACGCTTCCAATTTGCGTTCACTGAGATGTCGCCAAACACGGGTGCGAATATCATGATGCTGTAAACAGAACCTTTATTCATCCGAAAAAATGACGTTTTGCCATTCTTGTACCCAGGTTCGTCGTTGAGTACACCATCGCAGGCGTTCCTGTCTGTGATGCAGCGTCAAGGGTAACCGCAGCCATGGTCTCGGAGCTGATAGCCCCTGCTGCTGCAAACGTCATCGAACTGTTCGTGCAGATGGTTGTTGTCCTGCAAACGTCCCCATCTGTTGACTCAGGGATCGCGACGTGGCTGCACGATCCGTTACAGCCATGCCTGTCATCTAGACTGCTGGTGATACGAGGCCGTTGGGATCCAGCACGGCGTTCCGTATTTCCCTCCTGAACCCACCGATTCCATATTCTGCTAACAGTCATTGGATCTCGACGAACGCGAGCAGCAACGTCGCGATACGATAAACCGCAATCGCGACAGGCTACAATCCGACCTTTATCAAAGTCGGAAACGCGATGGTACGCATTTCTCCGCCTTACACGAGGCATCACAACGTTTCACCAGGCAACGCCGGTCAACTGCTGTTTGTGTATGAGAAATCGGTTGGAAACTTTCCTGATGTCAGCACGTTGTAGGTGTCGCCATCGGCGCCAAACTTGTGTGAATGCTCTGAAAAGCAAATTATTTGCATATCACAGCATCATCTTCTTGTCGGTAAAATTTCGTGTCTGTAGCACGTCAACTTCGTGGTGTAGCAATTTTAATGACCAGTAGTGTATATTTTTATGTAAGCGAGTTTGAACGTGGTGCTATAGTCGACGCAAGAGCGATGCAACACAGTGTCTCCGAGGTAGCGATGAAGTGGGGATTTTCCTGTACGAGCATTTCACTAGTGTACCGTGAATATCAGGAATCCTGCAAAACATCAAATCTCCGACATCGCTAGGCGGCCGTAAAGAGATCCTGCAAGAACGGGACCAATGACGACTGAAGAGAATTTTTCAACGTGACAGAATTGCAACCCTTCTGCCAATTACTGCAGTTTTCAAAGATTGGACAATAACAAGTGTCAGCCCGAAAAAAATTTAACGAAACACAATGGCCGGCCGGTGTGGCCGTGCGGTTCTAGGCGCTTCAGTCTGGAACCGCGTGACCGCTCCGGTCGCAGGTTCGAATCCTGCCTCGGGCATGGTTGTGTGTGATGTCCATAGGTTAGTTAGGTTTAAGTAGTTCTAAGTTCTAGGTGACTGATGACCACAGATGTTAAGTCCCATAGTGCTCAGAGCCATTTGAACCATTCGGACCCATATGCCCAATCGTGTACCCTTGATGACTGCAAGCCTGGCGCTGCAGTCTAGTGTGCGGCTGGTCCCGGCGAAGGTTCGAGTCCTCCCTCGGGCATGGGTGTGTGTGTTCGTCCTTAGGATAATTTAGGTTACGTAGCTTGTAAGCTTAGGGACTGAGGACCTTGGCAGTTAAGTTCCATAGGATTTCACACACATTTGAACTTTTTTTTTATTTTTTTTTTTTTTTTTTTTTTTTTTTTTTTTTTTTTTTTTTTTTTTTTTTTTTGTCGCAAGCCTGGGCCCGTCAATACGCCTGGACCCATCAACACCAACATTGGACTGTCGGTGAATAGAAACATGTTGCCTTTTTGGAGGAGTCTCCTTTCAAATTATATCCAACGGATGGAGGTGTACGGCTATCGAGACAGCCTCATGGACACATGGACCTTGCATATCAGCTGAGGAATGTTCAAGCTTGTGGTGGCTCTGTAATGGTGTGGGACGTTTTCAGTTGGAGTAATATGCGACCACTGATACGGCTAGGTACGACTCAGACAGGTGGCTCGTGCGTAGGCATCCTGTCTGATCATCTGCATCCATTCATTCCCACTGCGCATTCCGACGGACTTGGGCAATCCCAGCAGGACAACGCGACACGCCACAGGTCATGGATTGCTGCAAAGTGGCTCCAGGAACACTCTTCTGAGCATAAATACTTGCGGTGGCCATCAAACTCTCCAGATGTTAACGTTATTGAGCATATCTGGGATGCCTAGCAACGTGCTGTTCAGAAGAGATCTCCACCCACTCGTACTGTTACGGATTTATGGACAAGCCTGCAGGATTCATAGTGCCAGATCCCTCCAGCTCTACGTCAGACATTAGTCGAGCTGCAACACGTCTGCATGCACTAAGGGCCCTACAAGATATTAGGAAGGTGTACCAGTATCTCTGTCTCTTCATTGTATATAAAACGCAATATGTCGTTACATGTGCTTCAAAAAATTTTAATTTTCGAGAGAATACTCAAATGATGTTTCCGTTTTACAAAGTTAAGTCTTGTAAACAATATCCTCCAGGTGACAGTTTCATCGATGCACTTCTCAAGCCACTCTCAGAAGTAGGCTTCCACTTTCTCTCCAACATTGCTCTGTCAATCCGAACGACTTCCACAAGATTTGCTTACTTCAGTTCTTCAAATGTACGTGGTTCACACTCTCATACACATGACTTGAGGTAACCCCAAAAAACGTAGTCACACCCTGACAGGTCTGGGAAACAAGGAGGCCAATTAACGTCACCAAAGTGGGAAATGACGCGACCACGAGAAACAGTCCCAACAGCTTCCATTTACATTCTTGCTGTGTGAGCTCTGGCCCCGTGATGGTGAAATCAAATTCGCCGGATAGGAACACGTTTTATTCTTAGTTAGGAAGAATTGAGTGATCACCTGTCTATAACGTTCTGAGGTTGCAGTTACAGTGATTATGTTATCGTCTTGTATGCTTCTTTGTCCGTCGCTGACATAGAAGACCGCAAACCTTCTTTCCTTCCCGTGTGGGCAAGCTGTGCAGTTACTAGTGTACATGTAAAGCTTACTGGGACAGGGTAAACGCAAGCTGCAACGGGGTCGATAATTCGATTGTAATACTAGCATTTTAATTTGGTATTCCCAACAACTGACAAAATTTACAAAAAAAAAAAACAAAAAAAAAAAGTGAATTTCTGTGTCCAGCGACACACTGCTGAGAATGGCACATTAACAAATTGCAGTTACGCACCCCTATTACCAGCAGCTACGTTGATAAATACTCGGCACCTCGCAAGGATAACTTCTAGACCGAGAATCTTAGGTAAGTTCCTGGAAGTGGTTAGGCGTTGGTGAAAATCTCGCTTCTGAGCACACAAAGAGCTCTAACCGCAGAACTCTGCACGGAACACGCGTTGGTGCAATGCTGCGACACAGACCGTATATCTCCCTTCGAAGACGATGGCCAAGACGCCGTCTCCAAGTCTGCACCACTCGATGGCTGAAGGCGAAGTCCCCAGTCTGCACAATTCTCCCGTCTCCCACGCGTACGAAAACGCGGCGGAAGAATACTCAGTTTCGGCCAATGTCGAACGCTCTGTCATCGCCGAAATTCCACCAACGGCATTTCTGAGATCTGACCAGTGATCGGGTAGGTCATAACGCCCCTAGGCAAACGAAATTCCCGTCTTCGCCACGTGTTGCCCAGCACAGGTGACTCCGGATGCCGGACTAGCCCCAAAAGCGCCGTATTGTCCCGCGTTTCCGGTGACCGCTACCTGCCGACCACGGCGACCCGGCGAGCTACGGCCATCTGCAGACTTTATATTCCACAATTCTCAACTCCCGACACTTTTCACCAACGCTTTAAGTTAGTGATTTAATCGTGCAGACATGCAGGGAATACTGCTTGAGGGCGCCTCATATTTATCATAATTCAATAGAGTCCTGATGTCCTTACCAGTCCCTTTATTATTGATACTAATGTTGGTAAGCTAACGTGTAAGTTCCCATGTTCTGGCACCTTACAGTCTTCGAAAAATCATGGACCAGCTACATCTGTAGCGGTTACAGCACTCCAAACACTGGCCTCGAGATTATGTAATGGTCTCTCATGCATTAATTTTGGATTTTCACTGGCCCAATAGCGACAGTTCTGATGATTTACCATGTCATTCAAATGAAGATGAGCTTCATCACTCATAAACAAAATGGCCTCCATTTCTCGAGAAAAATGTAAATAATCTCTAGGGTTCGATTGTTACACCATGGCCATTTTGTATGGACGAAACCCTAGATCAGTATCCAAATACGCCCTACTGAACGGCTTTAGAGACGCAGTTCAGTAGAATGTCTCCTGGCAGAGAGGACAGTACTTTTTGGAACATCTATTCCTGAACTCTTTCAACACTTTCTTCAGTGTATACTGAGCGAGGAGCTGCTGGCAGTTTTCTGTGCATCACTGTTCCTCGTAAACGAAATGATTCAAACCGACGTAAGACGACGCAACGAGTGGCAACACTGTCATGTCTCGCAAGATTGAAATGGCGATGGAACTCACGCTGAACTGCAGTGACTGATTCATTATTATGCACAAAATTATCGTGATCAAACACACGATGCTGTACAGTCCACGGCTCCACGACCTCAGCTAAAATAAATGGCGGGGGCTACCAAACAAGCGACCACCTCAGTCCCCCCACGCCAACTACCAGACCCTAGATACTGTCTGTTCTAAAAACGTCCATCCTCTCTGCCTCATCCTGTAGCATCCACACAATACTGTAGACAACGAGGCCACCGCACAATTCAGGACAATGGCTCATGCATCCAAAATGCTGCCATGTACACAGCACACAGAAAAATTCGGTATAAGTGCGACCAGGACTAAAGCATCGGTGGCTCAGCACAAACTTCAAAGGGAAATACCATGTAGGTTTAGGTGAGTGAGTTTGTGAGTATCAAAATATGTGACATGAATGGCCGCATCATTTGGTTGCACTGATTTGGTAGCACAACTTTTTTTTACAGCGCCAAGGAATGATTCACTTTAGTATGTGACACAAATTTCTGTTCCTGAGAAAACGGAGTCATAACAGATGGATGGACGTACAGTGCCATAACAGCTGATAAAAACGTATTTTTTCCTGTTATATAGTTACTTTGCTTTGTTGGCAGAACACTTAGAACATGCGACAAACCCAGTAAAGAGACAGCCTGCATTAAACTTGTCCCTCCTCTGTTGGAATATTGCTGCACGGTGTGGAATCCTTATCAGGTAGGATTGACGGAGGACATCGAGAAAGTGCAAAGACGGGCAGCTCGTTTCGTGTTATCGCGCAATAGGGGTGAGAGTGTTAATGATATGATAAGCTATTTGGGGTGGCAGTCACTGAAACCAACGCGGTTTTCTTTCTCGCGAGATCTATCTATGAAATTTCAAGCTCCAACTTTCTCTTCCGAATGCGAAAATATTTTTTTGACGCCCGCCTACGTAGGGAGAAATGATCATCATAATAAAATAAGAGAAATCAGAGCTCGAACGGAAAGATTTAGGTGTTCCTTTTTCCTACGCGCCATTCGAGAGTGGAATGGTAGAGAAGTAGTATGAAAATGGTTCGATGAACCCTCTGCCAGGCACTTACGTGTGAATTGCAGAGTTACCATGTAGATGTAGATGTAGATTAGGAACTTTCGGGTTATCCCTTTACTTGTACTGTGAAATCTTGCTTCCTGCCAAATTTCATGATTCTATGTCAATGGGAAGTTACCTATAGGTTTAATGGTTCAAATGGCTCTGAGCACTATGGGACTTAACATCTGAGGTCATCAGTCCCCTAGAACTTACAACTACTTAAACCTAACTAACCTAAGGACATCACACACATCCAAGCCCGAGGCAGGGTTCGAACCCGCGACCGCAGCGGTCGCGTGGTTCCAGACTGAAGCGCCTAGAACCCCTTGGCCACCGCGGACGGCTCCATAGGTTTAGATAAATGAGTTTGCAAATATCAAAATATGTGACATAAATGACCACATCTTACTACTGCATTCATTTAGAAGCTTACTTCCATTACAGTGACAAGAGACCATAGACCTTAATATATTCCACAAATTTCAGCCGGGTTTGTTTACCCATAACTGAGAAAAAGGAATCTGCACAAACGGAAGGATAGGTAGACAGGTAGACAGACAGACAACTAAGTGAGGCTATAAAAGTACCATTTTAACCAACTGAGGTACAGTACTTCAAAAATGGAAAAGAACAGTAAGGATCTGTCAGATGAAGACCAGTTTGCCTTTAGAAAAGACTAGGGTGTCACAGAGGCTAGACTCGAGAAATATCCGGAAACCTTCATTTGATTCGTAGACTTGCAAAGGTATACAATGTATAAAATGATACAACATTTTCGAAATTCTAAGAAATAAAGGGGTAACCTGCAGGGAAAAAAAGATTATATGCAATATTTACAAGAAACAGTAAGAAGCAATTACACTTGATGAAAAGAAACGAAGTGCTCGGATTTAAAGGGATTTATGAGAGGGATGCAGCCTTTCGGCCCTACTGTTGAAACTCCACATGCAAGGCTCAATGATGGATATAACAGAATGGTTCAAGACTGCGATCAAAATTCAGGGTGAAAGAATATCAGAGACAAGATTCGCTGGTGACATTGCTATCAAAAATGGTTCAAATGGCTCGAGCACTATGGAACTTAATATACATCTGAGGTCATCAGTCCCCTAGAACTTACAACTACTTAAACCTAACTAACCTAAGGACATCACACACCTCCATGCTCGAGGCAGGATTCGAACCTGCGACCGTACGGTCGCTCGATTCCAGACTGAAGCGCCTAGAACTGCTCGGTCACCAATGGCCGGCCGACATTGTTATCCTCAACGAAAGTGCAGAAGAGGTGCACGATGTGTTGAGTGGAATGAATAGTTTTATGAGTACAAAATATGGACTGAGAGCAAAACATATAATGACAAAAAGTAATCAGGAGCAGAAGAAAAGGGATTACCGATGAACTTAGTAGCGAAATTGGGGACTACGAAGCAGATGAACTTATGGAATTCTGGTACATTGGATGCAAAACAACACATGACGGACGGAGCAAGGAGGAGATAAAAAGCAGATCAGCATAGCCAAAGGAGGCATTGGTGGCTAAGTTAAGTCTAAAAGTATCAGTTATTGGCCTTAATTTGAGGAAGAAATTCCTGATAATGTATTGGGTCTGCACTGAGCATGTAGGAAAGTCAAAACCACCTTTGGTGAAATTGGAAGCAAGGGTGGTAACATTAAGAGCGCAAAATTAATTTCTCTACAACTTCTGTTGAAACCTTTGTGCAATTGTCAGGAATTTAAAAAACAAATAGGGCCAAGTAGGTAATAAATTAAAAATTTTACCAAATTACGTCCTTGTTTCTCTGGATGTTTTGGAAAACTACTGCAGATACACGTCTGGGACATGTCTTATTAGATTCACCAGACCACCAAGAACAAAATGAATGGAAATCGGTCTTTACTTTAGCCTCGTACAGCTTTGCGATGGATTCATATTAGCGAAGCTGCCAAATTTCAGGCAAAATCTTTTATTAGCCGTAACTCCGCAGCTGAACATTGCGGATCTATGTTTATATGAACTTTTTTCTTTAGTTTTACTTGTGGAATAACATATTAAAATATCTGCATATCTTCGTGAATCACCCTGTGTATCTAATACATAAGTATGACCTACTTCCACCGGACGGTGTGGCCGTGCTGTTCTAGGCGCTACAGTCTGGAGCCTAGCGAGCGCTACGGTCGCAGTTTCGATTCCTGCCTCGGGCATTGATGTGTCTGATGTCCTTAGGCTAGTTAGGTTTATTTCTTCTAAGTTCTGGGCGAATGATGACCTCAGAAGTTAAGTCGCATAGTGCTCAGAGCCATTTGAACCATTTGACCTACTTCCAAGAGCGTAACAACACCGGTGTAGGTGTTCTTCTGACCAATCATCTAGATTGTGTTTCTTTACATCAGGCTATGTTATGTTATGTTAAGTTAACCGGAGGCCTAGACGCGACGGAGAGGCTCCGTCCCCGCCGCAGCCGCAGAGGTCCACAACCCCACGACGACTACCGCAGTCTACTTCACCCCTCCGCCTGCCCACACCGAACCCAAAGTTATTGTGCTGTTCGGCCCCCGGTGGACCCCGTCAGGGAACGTCTCACACCAGACGAGTGTAACCCCTATGTTTGCGTGGTAGAGTAATACGAGGTGCGGCTGAAAAAAACCGGACTGATGCTGGAAAAAACATTTATTTACAATTATTTACAATTTCATGTTATCTCCTTCAATGTACTCTCCTCCTCGGTCTCTACACCGCTCCATACGAATTTTCCACTGTTCATAGCAATGCTGCAGATCATTTTCGGTAAGTCCATACATTACTTCCGTCGCTTTTTCTTTTACTGCTTCAACAGTCTCAAATCTAGTTCCTTTCAAAGCTGATTTGACTTTAGGGAAAAGAAAAAAGTCACAGGGGGCCAAATCAGGTGAGTAGGGTGGATGATCTAAGATGGGAATGTTGTGTTTTGCCAAAAACGTCTTCACTGACAACGCACTGTGAGCTGGGGCATTGTCTTGGTGAAGGATCCATGACTTTTTTCTCCACAAATCGTTCCTTTTCTCCGTACTCGCTCACCTAGGGTAGCCAGGACGCTAATGTAGTAATGCTGATTCACTGTTTGTCCCTCTGGTACCCAATCAATGCGCACAATCCCTTTGATGTCAAAAAAACAATCATCATTGCCTTCAATTTCGATTTTGACATTCGTGCTTTTCTTTTGTCGTGGAGAACCAGGAGTTTTCCAATGCATCGATTGGCGTTTAGTTTCGGGATCGTAAGTAAAAAACCACGATTCATCGCAAGTAATAACATTTTGTAAGAAGATGGGATCACTTTCAATGTTTTCCAGGATGTCAAAACAAATCATTCTTCGGCGTTCCTTCTGTTCAATTGTGAGACACTTTGGAACCATTTTTGAACACACTTTGTTCATGTTGAAACTTTCATGAAGAATCTGCGTAACACTTTCCTTGTCAACTCCTGTTAACTCAGACACTGCTCTGATTGTTAAACGGCGATCTTGTCGAACAAGTTTACCGATTTTTTCAATGTTTACATCACTTTTTGCTGACAATGGTCTGCCAGTGCGAGTGTCATCACTGGTGTCTTCGCGGCCATCTTTAAATCGTTAAAACCACTCAAACACTTGTGTTCGCGATAAACAATCATCGCCGTACACTTGTTGTAACATTACAAACGTTTCACTTGCAGATTTTCCTAGTTTGAAACAAAATTTGATGTTAACACGCTGTTCTTTCTGTACGCTCAACATTTTCCGACGCACAGACAAAACGTCAACTGTGGTGTCACCGCCAGACACCACACTTGCTAGGTGGTAGCTTAAATCGGCCGCGGTCCATTTAGTACATGTCGGACCCGCGTGTCGCCACTGTGTAATCGCAGACCTAGCGCCACCACCAAGGCAGGCCTCGTGATACGAGAGAGCACTCGCCCCAGTTGTACGAGAATCTAGCTACCGCCCAGTTGTATGAGAACCTAGCTACCGACCAGTTGTACGAAGCCTTTCTCTCTCATTAGCCGAGAGACAGAATAGCCATCAGCTAAGTTAATGGCAACGAACTAGCAAGGCGCCATTTGTATCAGTGCCTATAGCTTACGAGTATTCAAGAGAGATGTATTCCAAGGACTAATAAAAAGATAAGTAATAAGCATCTACATACTTTTCTTCTTATTCATTTATAAGTTCTCATGTTCCAGACTTCACGCCCGTCTGCTTTAGCCTTGCGTGCCCTATCGGCTACAGCGTTAGTCTAGCATTCCTTTTCAGCCATCTAAACTTCACGGTGTCGGCCCAGCTACCGACACAACATTTATTGGCGACGAGGATGGGATGCGAACGCGCCTTTCGCCAGTTGAAATCGGCGTTGCTTTCTAATACTTGCCTTACGCCATTCGATCCCCAGAAACCCCTTTTGTTGATGGTAGATGCATTGGATTTCGGGATCGGTGCTGTGCTTGCGCACAAAGTTGGCTCCCATGATCGCCCTATTGCCTTTGCGTCCAAATTGCTCTCGTCTGCGCAAAGAAATTATTCACAGATAGAGAAAGAAGCTTTGGCTCTCGTGTTTGGTGTTACTAAGTTCCATGATTTCTTGTATGGTCGTCACTTTACCATCATCACAGACCACAAACCTTTGACATCGCTTTTTCATCCGACCAAGCCTGTACCTCCACGTACAGCGCAGAAATTCATTCGCTGGTCTATTTTCCTCTCGCAGTACCGCTACGATATCTTGTATCGGTCCACTGCTAAGCACGGAAACGCCGATGCGTTGTCCCGTTTGCCTGTTGCTGAGGATAAAGCATTCGATTCTTCCGAACTTGCTTGCATGTTCATTGATTCGGAAACCGATGAAGTGGTCGAATCGTTTCCGATTGATTTTCGTCGTGTCGCTACAGCCACAGCTGCTGACCCTGTCCTTGCTACTGTTTTACGTTTTGTTGCTACGCAATGGCCTTTGTCAACGTCTCGGATCGAGGATCCGTTGGTTCGCCGATTTTTTGCTCACAAGGAGAGACTTTTTGTTCGACGTGGTGTTTTGTTGTTGCGTTCTGATAATGATCAGTCCAGAGTCGTGGTCCCACGTTCGTTACAGTCCTCTGTTTTACGGCTTCTTCACCAAGGACATTGGGGTATAGTGCGGACGAAACAACTTGCTCGTCAGCACTGTACTTGGTTCGGAATCGATGCTGCGATTACGAATATGTGTTCTTCGTGCCCGGCGTGTGCCGAACAACAATCCGCACCGCCGCGGAAAGTCTTTGCATGGCCGAAAGCCACTTCCCCTTGGCAACGCTTGCACATTGATTTTGCTGGTCCATTCTGGAATGCTCGATGGTTGGTTCTGGTCGACGCCTTCAGTAATTTTCCTTTTGTTGTCCGGATGTCTTCCACGACGTCCTCCGCCACCATCCAAGCGTTGTCTGCTATCTTTTGCATTGAAGGTCTTCCGCAGACTATTGTTTCCGACAATGGCCCACAATTCATGTCCGCAGAATTTCAGTCATTCTGCCAGGCCAATGGTATTCAACATCTGACATCCGCGCCGTTTTCGCCTCAGTCCAACGGTGCCGCTGAACGATTGGTCCGGACTTTCAAGTCACAGATGTTGAAATTGAAAGAGTCGCATTCTCGGGAGGACGCATTGTTGCTCTTTTTGTCTTCGTATCGCTCTCAGCCCCGAGATGGTCGCTCGCCGGCTGAGTTGCTCCACGGTCGTCCTCATCGCACCTTGATGTCTTTGCTGCATCCGCCGCATCAGGTTCCTGTGCAGCGGCAGACTCCTGCTTTTGCTCCAGGCGACGTTGTATTTTATCGCAACTATCGAGGTTCACGGCGTTGGCTCGCAGGGCGCATTCTTCGCTGCCTCGGCCGCGCGATGTATTTGGTTTTGGGGGCCTCTGGTGAGGTGCGTCGGCATCTCAATCAGCTGCGCCTCTGTCGTCGCTCGGGTTCTGCCGCTCCCCGTCTGCTTTCAGCGACGGTGCCGTCCGGTCAGCGCCCTGGGGACCCATCTACTGGCTCGCCTCCTCCCCAGGTGTTACCGAAGATGCCTTCCATTTTGCCCCATGGCGACGCGCCGCCGCCGCCGCAGCCGCCGCCGCCGCCGCCGCCGCCGACTGTTCTTCCGCCGGCGCCGCCCGCATTAGACGCTTCGCTGCAGCCGCCAAGCGCCTCCCAGGGTCACGCGCCGCCGATCGCTTCCCGTGACCAGCTGTCCTCCGCCATGGAACTCCCGCCCGCTCCGGACCACATGACGTCATCGCGCGTCGGCTACCCCGACGCAATGGAGGTCGACCCTTCGGTACCTCCTGTCTCTTTACGGGCGCATACACCGCATGTTGACGTGCACCCTGGACTAGTTTTTCAGGCGTTTCCTAGCTCCCCTCGGACCGGATGGCCGGGTGCGGGTGGCACAGCCTCGCCTGTTGTTAGGCTCCCCACCTCATCGCATACGTCAACATGTGGTCCTCCCCACGGCGGGCGGAAGCCTTATCACACGACCGTTCGCCGATTTGCGGGGGAGGAATGTGGTGTCACCGCCAGACACCACACTTGCTAGGTGGTAGCTTAAATCGGCCGCGGTCCATTTAGTACATGTCGGACCCGCGTGTCGCCACTGTGTAATCGCAGACCTAGCGCCACCACCAAGGCAGGTCTCGTGATACGAGAGAGCACTCGCCCCAGTTGTACGAGAATCTAGCTACCGCCCAGTTGTATGAGAACCTAGCTACCGACCAGTTGTACGAAGCCTTTCTCTCTCATTAGCCGAGAGACAGAATAGCCATCAGCTAAGTTAATGGCAACGAACTAGCAAGGCGCCATTTGTATCAGTGCCTATAGCTTACGAGTATTCAAGAGAGATGTATTCCAAGGACTAATAAAAAGATAAGTAATAAGCATCTACATACTTTTCTTCTTATTCATTTATAAGTTCTCATGTTCCAGACTTCACGCCCGTCTGCTTTAGCCTTGCGTGCCCTATCGGCTACAGCGTTAGTCTAGCATTCCTTTTCAGCCATCTAAACTTCACGGTGTCGGCCCAGCTACCGACACAACATCAACTACTTAAAACAGACGCCACGGGCAGACTGAGTGCAGGAGGCAGATGAAACTCGAGCAGTAGGTGGAGCGAGAGTCACGTGACAGGCCACGCGACTTTCAGCCTTATTGCATTCGTTTTATTGTTTCACCAGTACTAGTCCGGGTTTTTTCTAGCCATACCTCGTAGTGGTGTACGCGTATGTGTAGCTGAGGCAGAATAAGGGGAACCAGCCCACATTCGCCGAGGCAGATGGAAAACCGCCTAAAAACCATCCACAGACTAGCTGGCTCCTTCCCACTCCGGAAAGACATGCGTTACACCGTAGGGCCAACAGGAAAGGCTTTACATCAGGTTTATTCTTATGATGAACGGAGTATAGCTTTTCAGAAAGTTTCAATTTCCGTTCCTGTGACACACGCGTATCCGTGCGGAGCCGCTGACGAAAAACTAGAAGATAAACAGGGGGGAACAGTAAGCTATACGGCAGCTCTTGGCAAACGTACGGCTGTTGCGATGGACGCTTGGTGAGTCCCCAGACGTACCTGTCGCGACGAAACCGTGTTGTTGCTGTTGTGGTCTTCAGTACTGAGACTGGTTTGATGCAGCTCTCCATGCTACTCCATCCTGTGCAAGCTTCTTCATCTCCCAATACCTACTGCAGCCTACATCCTTCTGAATCTGTTTAGTGTATTCATCTCTTGGTCTCCCTCTACGATTTTTACACTCCACGCTGCCCTCCAATACTAAATTGGTGATTCCTCGATGTCTCAGAACATGTCCTACCAACCGATCCCTCCTTCTAGTCAAGTCGTGCCACAAGCTCCTCTTCTCCCCAATTCTATTCAATACCTCCTCATTAGTTTAGTGATATACCCATCTAATCTTCAGCATTCTTCTGTAGCACCATATTCCGAAAGCTTCTATTCTCTTCTTGTCTAAACTATTTATCGTCCACGTTTCACTTCCATACATGACTACACTCCATACAAATACTTTCAAAAACGACTTCCTGACACTTAAATCTATACTCGATGTTAACAAATTTTTCATCTTCAGAAACGCTTTCCTTGCCAAATAGCAAACCTTGTAACCTCCCCACAAAATTTTAATAAATAATATGAATATAAATATCGTCATTCAGTGTAACCTCCCCCCAAAATAAAATAAATAATATGAATATGATTCTAATTTAGTGTAACCTCCAAACAGAAAAATTCCTAAACCTCTCAACAGTAAAAATTATAATTACGTCGTTCACATTCAGTGTAACGTCCCAATAAAAAAAAAAAAATTCAGTAACCTGGTAGTAATACAATGTAACTAACCTCTCAATTAAATTGTCGCTCACTTATGACTTTTCAATAATTGACTGTGAATTTAACCTGGTAAATTTTGGACGACAGCAGTGCTGCGTCACGGCCCTGAAAGATCATTCTGAATAAAAAAAGGAAAAAATTCTTACCTCAATGAAGTCGCCGGATATATCTGCTCTTACAATAAATTTTTCTGGCACAGCTCTGTGCAATGCTGGCCGATATATCTCTCATTTATGAAAGGAAGCAACTGATTTTTTTTTCTTTTGCAACGATCGGGGTGATCATGGATGGGAGAAATTAGTAAATTCTTTAAATTGAAATGAATGGTTGTTAAAAGTTCCTTTTTTATGAGGAAGATTATTATTACGAGAGTCTTAAAACATTTACATGCGACTTGATATAACATTACTACATATGCGCGAGGCTGCTTTTTACCTTACACAATAATACTCAGGCACCGGCATCGCTGCACCGCGACCGGCTCAGCCAACACGATGCACCAGACCAGACCAGAGCAGACTCCAGACTAGCAACAACTTACTGCTACAGTTACACAGTTCGTACTGCAGTCAACACTGCTCTCTGGTCAGAGACCTTGCATATCGCAGGCAGCGCATGAGCAATACATCGAAATTACATCTGCTCGGACCTCTTACATAACCATCCACTGAGGTGGCAAAAATTTGGCAGCGATGGTGAGTCAATTGGACTTGCCATGAGCAACAAATTTTTCTAAAATCTACTTAATTAACTAAGTTACAGTCACAGAGTATATACATATATATATAAGTGCAGAACATGAAATGAAATAGAGTGCACATGCACTGAGTACAGAACATATCAAGCAATGACAAAATGTATACACAATGAGTACAAAACAAATTAACAAATGACATAAAGTGCACAAGCACTGTATATATTTTTTACCATTTTACAAGAACTAGGATACGCAATGAGTACGAAACATATTAACAAATGACATAAAGTGCACACGCACTGTATATAAATATTTTTTACCATTTTATAAGAACTAGGATAGGAAAGGGAAGGATTGCATCATGGTTGTAGCACAGTCGGTTGCACGTAGCTGCACTGAAAGTCCATATCTTTCTACAGAAGCACAACACCAAGTGAGACAATCTGAAGTTCTCTTCCCTGAAGTATTAATCAGTGTAGCCAAGACACTGAAATGTCGTATTAATATTCAATGTTATCACTTTGGTAGTACAGTAGGTACACCAAACAGTGGGACCTTAGTAACATCTCCATCGTCCAAGGTGGTGGACAGCATGATGTGTCAACACCACATTCTTGTAAGGTACACCAACGTAGAATTAGTGCAAAAACCAAATATAGTGCTCCATGATCATGAGGATGGACAGGACAAACGGATATTGCAGTAATTTCTGGTAATTAGGTCAGAAGGTGAAGGACATTAAGTCTTATGCTAGTCATCATAGAGAATTACACTAGTCTATCAACTGATTTGAGTAATTGTTGGCACTCATTGCCTAGTTGCTAAACATTTCTGTACTATGTATGGAGTATTACAGAACATCATTCATAAGTGATCTGATTACAGTAAGTACTGGCACTCATTGGCCAGTTACAAACCATTTTTATGCATTGTTCAGAAGTCATCATTCAAAACAAGTGTTAATTAATGGCATAGCATTAACATAATTCATCTAGTTATAGTAATCATTGGCACTCATTGGCCAGTTACAAACCATTTTTATGCATAATTCAGAAGTCATCATTCAAAATGAGAGTTAATTATTGGCATAGCATTTATAGATTATAACAAAAATATTATTTACAGAAATTATTAGCATAGCTTTTATGCATTATTACAAAACATCATTCCAGTGACGTAAGACATATTTAAAATGTAACACACTGTAACTATTATTCAAGGTCTATTTTTTTGTGCTAGCAATGCATTGCGTTGGGATCGATAATTAATTGCTGGGGTATGAAAATATTTGCTTTTGACTTATTGCTGCAAATAAGAATTAGTAACGTCATTCGCCATGAGTCAGCTGTAGCAAGGTTATGAAACAAGTAGAGTATATGTGATTCATGAATGACACACACAAATGGGTAAAAAAAAATGCAAGTACTAGAACATGTTTAATAACTAACTGCTTATAGCACATTAATTTCATGAATAGCTTCTCCTGGAAAAAATACAAAATGGATTATTCAGCTGAAAGAAGAAACGCATATTATGCTGAAAAGTAATGAACTTCGAATTAAAAGGTAATGAAACGTGTACTCAATATGTATGTACTCTAGCTGTCCTTTCCAAAACATTCAGTCATTATACAATGCGATATAAGACATACTGTCAAAATGAACTGCAACAAATATTTAAATAACTACATAGCATCTCTTAACTAACAGTAAATATAAAAAGTTCATCATTATCCTCATCTGCAAAGAAAAACTTCATTATTCATATTACCATAACTTCATTACTATCATCACCTGTAAAGAAAAACCTCATTATTCATATTAGCATATTCTTCATATAACTATTCATCATCATTCATTATCATCTGGAAAAAAGACACTTCATGATTCATTATTCATATTACCATTTACTGCATATAACTATGCATAGTATAGAGTTTCTTACTTCTAGCATATTTCATCACTAAAACTAAGATGTGTAGTTCTGTCTGACAGCCTGCATCAATCGCCTCGTATTCTGAAAGAAAAAATTAGTTAAGACTGCTATTCTACGATGTGTATAGTATATTCTTGTTAATGCTTGTTAATTCTGATCCATTTACTCTTCATCACAAGATATTCCATTTTCTTTCGTTCATTCCGAAGGTGAAATTCCCATTTCATAGTAATCCACTGTGGTTTGTTTAATTTATTTCTTTTACACGTTGTTGCTTTCTGAAAATGATGAATAAGGATTAATATCTTGCACTTAAATCATATACCCATTAAATAAAAACTTGTTTCTAGTGATATAATTAAGCATACAGCATAACATGACAGAATACGTATTATGTCAAAAACATAGACAGTTTTCAAGTGCAAAAAATGTACACAGAGTATCATAATGCAGTAGCCAAAAGTGTAGAATAGTCAAGATATTGAGATATCATAAGGAAAATTGTTAAAGTCAACTGGTGTTTGTTATATCTTAAAGATTTCGTAGTGCATACAAACAAAACAGGAAAACAATCATACATACACGAAAAATGGAAAATGTGCACTGTCTGATATATAACGTCAAGAAATGACTTTCTTTGTGTTCAGCTTGTATGTTGTGTAGTTGATAGAGGCGAGAGTTGAAGACTTTAATGGAGAAAGAATTTGATAAAATTAATATGTCACTAGATAGAATTGCATAATTGGTCATAAAATATTTAAGTTTATCTGGAAAAATGTGCACGGTCTGATGTGTAACGACAAGAAAAGCGACCTGCTAACCTTACCTTGTCGGGCACTTGCCAAGAAAAAAATATGATAATCATCAGTAAGTAGTCATATAAATATAATTGCATAAGTGGTCATATAAAAATCAGGAAATGGCATTACAGTGTGATAAATCATAAAGTATGTTCATTCAATAAAGGGTTTAATATTGGAGACATGGTGATTGCCTTTACTTTTTCTGGTTCTCAGAGTTTCGACGTGTACTACATTGGGGTGAGGAATGCTGCGAATTCTGTATGGACCTGCATATAGAAGCTCAAATTTACTGCATCTACTCTTTCCTTTGTTGGATAAATAATGTGTGCGTACTAATATCTTCTATCCAATGTGAAAGTCACGGCAAGTACAAACCTGTTTTTGCTGTCTTCTCCGGTGCTCTGCGGCGCGTTTGATGTTGTTGAGTGCAATGTCAATTATTTCATGGTGGCGTAGTCGACGAAATGTAGGAAAAGATACTAATTCTTTAATTTTGTTAGGTGATTCAACATTTTTCAGTATAACTGTTGGAGATAACATAGTAGATTCATTTGGTATGGAGTTAATTACATCCTGGAATGACAGTATGTGTGTATCCCAATTAATATGTTTTTATAGCAGTATATTCTACATAGTTTACCAATTTCTTTCATTAGTCGTTCACAAGGGTTCGAAGAATGGTGATACCTGGATATATAGATCGGAGAGATGTTTCTTGTAGAAACATATGTGTCCATATAGCAGATCGAAACTGTGGTCCATTGTCGGAAATTACGTTCAATACATGCCCTACATGAAATAGAAAATGTTTTACAAATGCTTTCGAAACAGATTTAGCAGTAGCTTTGTGTAACGGAGTGAAGGTAACAAATTTCGAAGTGAGTTCAACAGCGACAAAGATGTAGCAAAAACCTCTATTAGATCTCGGAATCGGACCAAAAATGTCTACAGTGGCCATGTGTCTCAATTTAACAGGTACAATGGGATGTAACGGAGGAATATGTGAGGTCGTGTCTGACTTAGCTTTCTGGCAGATTTTACATGACGCTAAAACTCGTCGTATACGTTTCTCCATGTTGGCACAATAACAGTTCTGTCTCAGTATAAGAAAACATTTTCTGCCTCCATAATGTGCGTAACTTAAATGAGTCTACCAGATTAATTTGTTAACCAGTTCGTCAAGAATGCACAGTAACCAGTTGTTGCTGTCAGGGTGAGAGCGGCGAAACATAATGTTATTGCGTACAGTGTAATGGTTTCTGATGGTAACATTATTCTTGTCTTGCCAAAGCTGTTTAATTTCTTTCCACACGATGTCTTTGCTCTGCTCTTGTGCTATATCTCGTAATGACGACGAAATGAAATTTTCAAATGCAACTTGTTGAATATACATGACGCTAAAATTTGCTTGGCAGAAGTTGGTTGCGATGTCTTGCTGATTGTTGCTGAGAGTACTGGATAGTGCGTCTGCTACAATATTTTGAGTACCGGGAATGTGAACAATTGTAAAATTAAATTCCTGTAAATAAAGTTTCCATCTGCTTAATCTGTCATGTGTAAATTTTGCGGAAAGTAAAAAGTGTATAGCTCTATGATCTGTGTAAACGGTCGTATGTCTTCCATAAAAAATAATTGCGTTCAGCAGGTGACAGAATGCGACTCGCAAAGGCGATGTTTTTAATTGCTGTAGAACCATCTTCTTCAATTTCCTGAAAAATGTGTACGCCTAAAGCGGTGTTAGAACTGTCGGCGGCAATCCAAAAATTTCTAGTAAGATCTGGATGTGATAAAAGTAGTGCATTCAACAAAGCTTGATTCGGATTGACAAATTCAGAATGTGTTTGGCTATCCCAGGACCAAATAGTGTTTTTACCCGTCAATTGACATAATCTAGGGGTGTCTAAACCAGAGTAATCAATAAATTTACGAAAAAGTTAATCAAACCCAAAAAGCTGCGTAGTTGTTTCTTCGTCGTAGGTACAGTAATGTCACGCAAAGCTTGAAGTTTTTCCGTGTCAGGCGCAATGCCTTCTGCTGAAATTACATGTCCAAGAAATTTTATAGAAGTTTTGCCAAAGTGCGATTTGCTAAGATTAACTGTGAGTCCTTGTGCACGAAAAGTTTGCAACAGCTGTTCAAGAATCAGATTGTGTTCAGACCAGTTAGCTTCTGCAATAAGAATGTCGTCTACATACGTTGTGATTCTGTCTTTTAATTCTGTCGGAAGTATAGTATTCAAACCGCGAATAAATGCTGCTGAAGAAATAGTTAAACCGAACGGTAATTTACAAAATTGATAACAGTCACCAAAACAGAGAAAAGCTGTGTACTTTCTGCAGTTCGGATGGAGCTGAATTTGCCAAAATCCCGATTTCAAATCTAATGTGGAATAAATAGCAGTACCATGAAATTCCTGTAGAAGTTCTTCTAGTGTCTGTGGGCGATTTGTTTCATTAATAATAATGTCATTGATGTGACGCGAATCAAGTACGAGGCGAAGTGAACCATCCTTTTTCTTAACAATATGGAGCGGGTTTATGTACAGACTAACTGCCGCTTCAATAATTCCTTGGTCAAGCATAGCTTGCAATTCTTTCTTAACTAGTTCTCTGTGAATATACGGAATGCGATAATGTTTGGCTTTAAATGTATCGTGCTATTTAACTTGAAATTCATACATAAAACCGGACATAGTTCCAGGGACGTTGTCAAAAACTGGAGCTTGCTGTAAAAGAATTTTGCGTAGCTCTGAACGTTCGTCGTCTGTATTTTCACTGCTCTGTTTAATTTTATCAGAAATCATCTGTATAACGTCATAGTCGGCTTCGTCTGGAGTATTATAGTTGTGTGCGTACGTATCTGTGAACAATGTCGAATGACAGTCTATGTTACGTGACGCAGAAATGACCTCTGTACGATTAATTGTTTGGGTTCTTCCGCAGATAAAGAGTGCTGAAATTCTAAAGCCAGTTGTACATTTTCATCCTTTAACATTAAATAAGAATTTTGAAAGTCAATAATTGCGTCGTGTTGTACTAGAAAATTCGTACCTAAAATAACGTCTGTTGTCAATAAGGGAACAATCCAAAAATTTGAGTGAAACGTATGACCTGCAATACAAAACGATAAGTGTGTCTGTAATTTTACATCTACTCCTTTACCAGATACTGCTCCTTTTACTCTAGTTTTGCCTAATGGTAACGTAGGATAGGCATTCTTTTTGTTACATTCGTTGAAAGTTTCTTCATTTATAACTGACATAGGTGATCCAGAATCGATTACTGCTGAAAATTTGGATGATCCAATCTTTACTTCAATGACAGGATGTGAAATGGTTTTTTGAATAACTAGTTTTTCCTGCAAAAGAGTGTCTCGGATGTCGTCAGAAGTAATAACATTTTCGTGAACAAGATTCTGTGTGTCAAAAGTATTGCTTGCGTTGCTGCAAGATGCAACCTGTACTGTATGTAGTCAAATTCTTTCTGACGTGCGGTTATTCGCGGGAGGATGCTGTCGTATTTCAACTATTTGTACTGTTCAGTTATTTCTTCCTGACGTATTAGGTTCGGGGTGATATCTACTGTCTGGTTCATTCATGATAATCTGTTGTTGCGGATGATTCTGCTGTTGGTAACACCGACTGTTACGCTGAAAATAGTGCTCATTACTTTTACGTGTGTCATAATAATCATTGCTATACGGTGCATTGTGATATGAGTTGAAATGGTGCGTTTTCTGTACGTAGTGATTTCCTTGTTGCTGTGTGTTACTATTTGGCGGAGCCGACGCTATACGTGTAGGCGGCAAAACATTAAAGCTTGGTTGACCTTGCACATTACATTGTTGGTTAGGTATGTTAACCAGCTGGTTTTGTTGCTGTTGTTGGGAAAAACCTCTATTGTTACCAAAATGTGGTTCCTGTTGCTGATAATTTTGACGATACTGATAGTTAAAATTTGGTCTGTTATTAAAGTTATGCTGGTATTTCTTTTTATTTCGCGAGTGTCTAATGAAAATTGTCACTTTCGGTAAAACTTGTCATATCAGGTTTTCTTTACTCGTTTCTAATCCTAGATAGATCGATAGTCGAAGAGTTGTTTTGATAGATATAAAGGATAGTAGAAGAGAAGGCAGCAGTGCAGAAAACTAAAGATGAAATAGCACTACTACACCTCGGGGCCCTGTGCACGCTACGGCACATATTCATTAAAGCGTAATGAATCCCCGGAGGTCAATTACACGCTGCAAATAAATTTTAGTTTCTGCGTTACAGGCAATGGCGGTGAAAATTCAAAAGTAAATTGTTGTATCCAGTCCAATTCTAGTTTCTGTGTTACAGGCCAAGCTGGTGAAAGTACAAAAATAAATTGTCGTATCCAGTTTAAAGCGCGTACCTGTGCTCTGTTAAATACCTTAGATTTTTTTACGGATAAAAATTGCTTATAATCAACGTTATCGTCTCTGAATGTGTGAACTGGTTCACGATTGCATGATAATCTGTTTATCTGTGACTGTTCGGAATCTAAGTCACGTACACTCTGTAAATTACCTAAATTACATTGGCTGTGTGAGTGTGACAAATGTTCGGAATGTGGCGTATGCTGTGCCGTGTTGGAGGCTGAAACATTTTTCATCTGTGTCACTTCTTGCTGTAAAGTTGACAATTTTCCACGTAATGTATTATTGGACGAACCTATCTCACTGATCGTCTGCTGTAAATTTTGGAATTCGGGTGTTTGATTAAACGAAACTGGTGAAGTATCGTCTGATTTGGTGTCATTATTATTTTCGATAACATCAATACGACTGGCCAATTCATCATATTTTCCAGTCAGTACTTTTACCTGATCATCGTTTTTAGTATCACAAGCATTAATTTGTTTTTGTAATTTACGTGTGTTTTTGTTCAATTTTTTAACGTCTGTTTTGATGGCATCTGGATCCTGTATTAGTTCCAACTTTTCAAGTCTGTTGGTCATTGTCTGAAACTCTAATGTGTGTGTGTCTGTTTTTGTTTTAAGATCGGAGATTTTAACATGCAATTCGGTGTTCAACTGTTTGATTTCGTCCGATACTGTAGCAATATTGTTGTCTACGTATGATTTGCTTTCGTAAATAATTTACGCTTATCTTCATGTCTTTGTGCAGAAATTGTTTCCATGACATGTTGCTTTACTTTATTCTGTTCCTGTATAAATTTACTGTAACGCGTTTCACTGTTTTGTAGGTGGTGATTAAAACGTTCGTCAATTTGACTGTTCTGTTGCTCAAATTTCGTATCTACTTTCGCATCCAGTGTGCGTGAAAGTTCTGATGACATTAATTTAAACTCGTCGCGTAACTGTGTCGCGTTTTCAGAGCCTTGTTTAGCGACTGCACTAATTTCATCTCTAAGTAATTTAGTTGTGGCTGCATGTGTATTACTTAATTTTTGAGCCACAGATCTAATTTCTTCACTACTGCTCCTAGCACAAGCCTTAATTTCCTCACGTAATTGTTCTTTAGTATCATGACATTGCACGGAAACGGCTGTAATCTGTTCACTAAGTTGTTTGTTCTGTTCATTAAGGTTGTCGTATTTTTCATTCAATTGTTTAAGATTTTCATTAAGTTGTTGTCTTGTCTTTCAACCTGTTGTTTGGAATTGCTGTCTAGTTTTTCATTAAGTTGTTGTTTGAGATTTTCGTTATTTTCATTAATTTGTAGCGATAATGCCATAACTTGATCCAAGCCAAAATTAGCGACTCTTTTCTCTGAGCTGTGTGGTGGTGTGTCTGCATTTGTCACGTTTTGTGTAACCATTTGGTCATTCTCTCATTCACAAAAAGGTTTGCCAATTGGACGTGCACTGTTAGTCACTACCTCGGAATCAAATACATCTGTCGTACTTTGAGTACACTGTTCATTTTCGTTAGAAACATTTATCTGTGCGTGACGTAAATTTTGCAAATCGGGTGTGTCAAGCTAGGCAGAGTTCATTGTAACGGAACGTGTCTCGTCATCATTTGCCGTTAAATTAAGAGTGGACATAAATGAATTTGTTTGCTCATCATCTGGAATAAAACCATTACTAGTGATCGGCACACACTGATTATCATTAATTAGAGGATTATCACTATTACACTGAGTGTCGCAAGTATTATCGGTCCAATTATTCGAGTTGTCCATTTCACACATTGCACATCGCGATGTACTGTTAACAGTTTTTCGCGGCATTTTTCACAAATCAAAATTAAGCACAAAATGAAACAAAGACGAAGTAAAAATGGAACAAACACAATTACAACAAAAAGCAATAAATTGCCGATGATCTGTGAAAGAAAGAGTAACAAACTAATAAATGCGTTGCGCCAGATGCAAACTACATTTAAGTAAATAAGAGCAGATATATGACTACTTCTCAGAGATTCACAAAGAAATACGATCCTGGCAGGTTGTCGCCAAGTGTAACCTACACACAAAATAAAAATAAATAATATATGACTCTAATGTAGCGTAACGTCAAAACAGAAAATATTAACATAAATAATATTCACGTTTAGTGTAAGCTCAAAACAGAAAAATTCCTAAACCTCTAAACAGTAAAAATTATAATTACGTCGTTCACATTCAGTGTAACGTCCCAATAAAAAAATTAAATTCAGTAACCTGGTAATAATACAATGTAACTAACCTCTCGATTAAATAGTCGCTCACTTATGACTTTTCAATAATTCACTGTGAACTTAACCTGGTAAATTTTGGACGACAGCAGTGCTGCGTCACGGCCCTGAAAGATCATTCTGAATAAAAAAAGGAAAAATTCTTACCTCAATGAAGTCACCGGATATATCTGCTCTTACAATAAATTTTTCCGGCACAGCTCTGTGCAATTCTCGCCGACCTATCTCCTCATTTATGAAAGGGAGAAACTGATTTTTCTATTGCAATAATCGGGAAGATCATGAATGGGAGAAATTAGTAAATTCTTTAAATTGAAATGAATGGTTGTTAAAAGTTACTTTTTATGAGGAAGATTATTATTACGAGAGTTTTAAAACATTTACATGCGACTTGAGATAACATTACTACATATGCGCGAGGCTGCTTTTTACCTTATACATCAATACTCAGGTTCGGACATCGCTGCACCGCGACCGGGCCAGCCAACACGATACACCAGACCAGACCAGAGCAGACTCCAGACTAGCAACAACTTACTGCTACAGCTACGCAGTTCGTACTGCAGTCAACACTGCTCTCTGGTCAGAGACCTTGCATATCGCAGGCAGCGCATGAGCAATACTTCGAAATTACATCTGCTCGGACCTCTTACAACCTTATTTACTACTTTAAGCGTCTCATTTCCTAATCTAATTCCCTCAGCATCACCCGACTTAATTCGACTACATTCCATTATCCTCGTTTTGCTTTTGTTGATGTTCTTCTTATACCCTCCTGTCAAGACACTGTCCATTGCGTTCAGCTGCTTTTCCAAGTCTTTTGCTGTCTCTGACAGAATTACAATGTCATCGGCGAGCCTCAAAGTTTTTATTTCTTCTCCATGGTTTTTAATACCTACTCCGAATTTTTCTTTTGTTTCCTTTACTGCTTGCTCAATATACAGATTGAATAACATCGGGGAGAGGCTACAATCCTGTCTCACTCCTTTCCCAACCACTGCTTCCCTTTCATGCCCCTCGACTCTTATAACTGCCATCTGGTTTCTGTACAAATTGTAAATAGCCTTTCGCTCCCTGTATTTTACCCCTGCCACCTTCAGAATTTGAAAGAGAGTATTCCAGTTAACATTGTCAAAAGCTTTCTCTAAGTATACAAATGCTAGAAACGTAGGTTTGCCTTTTCTTAATCTTTCTTCTAAGATTAGTCGTAAGGTCAGTATTGCCTCACGTGTTCCAACATTTCTACGGAGTCCAAACTGATCTTCCCCGAGGTCAGCTTCTACCAGTTTTTTCATTCGTCTGTAAAGAATTCGCGTTAGTATTTTGCAGCTGTGACTTATTAAACTGATAGTGCGGTAATTTTCATATCTGTTAACACCTGCTTTCTTTGGGATTGGAATTACTACATTCTTCTTGAAGTCTGAGGGAATTTCGCTGTCTCATACATCTCGCTCACCAGATGGTAGAGTTTTGTTAGGCCTGGCTCTCCCGAGGCTGTCAGTAGTTCTAATGGAATGTTGTCTACTCCCGGGGCCTTCCTTCGACTCAGGTCTTTCAGTGCTCTGTCAAACTCTTCACGCAGTATCACGTCTCCCATTTCATCCCCATCTACCTCCTCTTCCATATCCATAATATTGTTCTCAAGAACATGGCTCCTGTATAGACCCTCTATATACATTAAGAGTGCAAAATTAAATTCTCTACAACTTCTGTTGAAAACTTCGTGCAATTGCCTGGTATTTAAAAAGCAAATAGGGCCAAGTAGTTAATAAATTCAAAATTTTACGGAATTACTTTTTTGCTTCTCTGGATGTTTTGGAAAACTACTGCAGATACGTGTCTGGAACATGTTATATTAGATTCACCAGACCAACAACAACAAAATAAATGGAAATCGTTCTTTACTTTAGCCTCGTACAGTTTTGGGATGGATTCATATTAGCGAAGCTGCTAAATGTCAGGCAAAAGCTTTTATTAGCTGTAACTCCGTAGCTGAACATTTGCGGACCTGTGTCTGTATGAAATTTTTTAGCTGTAGAATAACGTATTAAAAGATTTACATTTTTTTTTCCTTTCCTTTATTGATTTTCAATTCCCCCCGAAGGGGGTGGGCTTGCAGCAGCTTAGTACGCTGCTCTATAGCCTACAGACTTTTATTTTAAAGAACGGAAGAAGAAAAGAAACAAGAAAAACAGGCAATAAAACAGTGACGTTAAGTGTAAAATGGCGGAAAAATGCGGAAAGTTAAAACAGAAAGCAAAAGGGGTTGGCAATGTTAATAAAAGACACAGGAATCAGACAAGTAACATAGTACACACACAATTAAAAAACACGGCGACAGTCTTGTTTCTGTTCGCAAGAGATAAAAAGCACACCCAGCGGCAGTATGATGGCCGTTCGCAACGCTTCCCAAAAAACACAACACGAAACACCCACTGTAAAACACTGCACGAAAGTGGTCGCACAAAGATGACACTCCCGAGCTTGCATATCTTCGTGCCACCCTGTATATCTAATAGAGGAGTACAAATTCCCCTTGCAGCCTGCTTGCTCCTAGCTCCTCTGCAACCATTCATGCAGATCAGCCTGCCGCGACCTAAATACAAGAGTGCGCGTGTACTGAGGCATAGTGGGCTCCCGCAGACCGGCCAAGTTTCACGGGAGCCGCTCAGCTTGCTGCGCCTGACAACAGTTTTTCTCAAATTTTCCAATTTTTCGGTCGATTTTCCACAAATTTTATTTCATAAAAACCTTGTCCTGAGAATAACGAACACAGAAAAAAAGAAAAAAAAGCCGAATTGGTTCTGCCGTTCTCGAGTTTTACGCTTATCAACACATTTGCAACTCATTTTTATTTATATAAATTATAAGCCCGAAATATACGCGTAAAGGAAGAATGTACAAATAAAACCCAATAGTTTTTGACCTGAAATTAATATACAGGGTGTTACAAAAAGGTACGCGCAAACTTTCAGGAAACTTTCCTCACACACAAATAAAGAAAAGATGTTATGTGGACATGTGTCCGGAAACGCTTAATTTCCATGTTAGAGGTCATTTTAGTTTCGTCATTATGTACTGTACTTCCTCTATTCACCGCCAGTTGGCCCAATTGAAGGAACGTAATGTTGACTTCGGTGCTTGTGTTGACATGCGACTCATTCCTCTACAGTACTAGAATCAAGCACATCAGTACGTAGCATCAAAAGGCTAGTGTTCATCACGAACGTAATTTTGCATTTATCGGCGTCTTAGGGAGCACGGAACATTCCAGCCTATGACTCGCGACTGGGGAAGACCTAGAACGACGAGGACACCTGCAATGGACGAGGCAATTCTTCGTGCAGTTGACGATAACCCTAATGTCAGCGTCAGAGAAGTTGCTGCTGTACAAGGTAACGTTGACCACGTCACTGTATGGAGAGTGCTACGGGAGAACCAGTTGTTTCCGTACCATGTACAGCGTGTGCAGGCACTATCAGCAGCTGATTGACCTCCACGGGTACGCTTCTGCGAATGGTTTATCCAACAATGTGTCAATCCTCATTTCAGTGCAAATGTTCTTTTTACGGATGAGGCTTCATTCCAACGTGATCAAATTGTAAATTATCACAATCAACATGTGTGGGCTGACGAGAATCTGCACGCAATTGTGCAATCACGTCATCAACACAGATTTTCTGTGAACGTTTGGGCAGGCATTGTTGGTGATGTCTTGATTGGGCCCCATGTTCTTCCACCAACGCTCAATGGAGCACGTTATCATGATTTCATACGGGACACTCTACCTGTGCTGCTACAATATGTGCCTTTACAAGTACGACGCAGCATGTACTTCATGCACGATGGAGCTCCTGCACATTTCAGTCGAAGTGTTCGTACGCTTCTCAACAACAGATTCGGTGACCGATGGATTGGTAGAGGCGGACCAATTCCGTGGCCTCCACGCTCTCCTGACCTCAACCCTCTTGACTTTCATTTATGGGGGCATTAGAAAGCTCTTGTCTACGCAAGCCCGGTACCGAATGTAGAGACTCTTCGCGCTCGTATTGTGGGCGGCTGTGATATAATACGCCATTCTCCAGGGCTGCATCAGCGCATCAGGGATTCCATGCGACGGAGTGTGGATGCATGTATCCTCGATAATGGAGGACATTTTGAACATTTCCTGTAACAAAGTGTTTGAAGTCACGCTGGTACGTCCTGTTGCTGTGTGTTTCCATTCCATGATTAATGTGATTTGAAGCAATAAAATGAGCTCTAACATGGAAAGTACGCGTTTCCGGACACATGTCCACATACCGTCTTTTCTTTATTTGTGTGTCAGGAATGTTTCCTGAAAGTTTGGCCGTGCCTTTTTGTAACACCCTGTACATATGTCGGGGTTTGTCTTTTGGTGCTCAGGTAAAATAAAATCTTTTAATTAACGTTCATAATACGACAATGACGCGCGCAGCCTTAACGGCTGTGTAACGCAGCTCAGCTTTAATATGGGCAGGCAAGCAAGTTTCCCGCAGCTAGCCCGGGTTGAGTTCTGCTTGGCTTGGCTGGGAGTGAAGCAGCCTGCCCGTTCTGTTGACAACCCGCGACAGCCTGCCCGCCTAGTCACCAGGCAAGCATGGGCGGGTTAAAAACGGAACACGTACACCACTGATATCTAATACATAAGTAGGACCTACTTCCAAGAGCGTAACAACACCGGCGTATGTATTCTTCCGACCAATCATCGCGTTTGTGTTTGTTTACATCAGGTTTATTCTTATGATGAACGGAGTATATCTTTTGAGATGCTTCAAATGGCTCTGAGCACTATGGGACTTAACAACTGAGGTCATCAGTCCCCGAGAACTTAGAACTACTTAAACCTAACCAACCTCAGCGTAATGTATTGCGAAAACATAGAAAGAAGGACCCTTTATTGTATGATTATATGATAGCGGAACAAACACTGGTAGCAGTTACTTCTGTAAACTATCTGGGAGTTTGCGTACGGAACGATTTGAAGTGGTTTCCAGAATGAGATTTTCACTCTGCAGCGGAGTGTGCGCTGATATGAAACTTCCTGGCAGATTAAAACTGTGTGCCCGACTGAGACTCGAACTCGGGACCTTTGCCTTTCGCGGGCAAGTTCTCTACCATCTGAGCTACCGAAGCACGACTCACGCCCGGTACTTACACCTTTACTTCTGCCAGTATCTCGTCTCCTGCCGTCCAAACTTTAGAGAAGCTCTCCTCTCATTCTGGAAACCTCCCCCAGGCTGGGGCAAAACCATGTCTCCGCAATATCCTTTCTTTCAGGAGTGCTAGTTCTGCAAGGTTCGCAGGAGAGCTTCTGTAAAGTTTGGAAGGTAGGAGACGAGATACTGGCAGAAGTACAGCTGTGAGGACGGGGCGTGAGTCGTGCTTGGGTAGTTCATATGGTAGAGCACTTGCCCGCGAAAGGCAAAGGTCCCGAGTTCGAGTCTCGGTCGGGCACACAGTTTTAATCTGCCAGGAAGTTTGATTTGAAGTGGAATGATCATATAAAATTAATTGTTGGTAAGGCGGGTACCAGGAGGAGATTCATTGGGAGAGTCCTTAGAAAATCTAGTCCATCAACAAAGGAGGTGGCTGACAAATCACTCGTTCGACCTATACTTGTGTATTGCTCACCAGTGTGGGATCCGTAGCAGATCGGGTGGACGGAGGAGATAGAGAAGATCCAAAGAAGAGCGGCGCGTTTGTTGTTTGGTAACCGTGATAGCGTTACGGAGATGTTTAGCAAACTCGAGTGGCAGACTCTGCAAGAGAGGCGCTCTGCATCGCGGTGTAGCTTGCTCGCCAGGTTTCGAGAGGCAGCGTTTTTGGATGAGGTATCGAATATATTGCTTCCCCCTACTTATACCTCCCAAGGAGATCACGAATGTAAAATTAGAGAGATTCAAGCGCGCACGGAGGCTTTCCGACAGTCGTTCTTCCCGCGAACCATACCCGACTGGAACAGAAAAGGGAGGTAATGACAGTGGCACGTAAAGTGCCCTCCACCACACACCGTTGGGTGGCTTGCGGAGTATAAGTGTAGATGTAGAACCTAAGGACATCACACACATCCATTCCCGAGGCAGAATTCGAACCTGCGACCGTTGCGGTCGCGTGGTTCCAGACTGTAGCACCTATAACCGCTCGGCCACACTTGCCGCTCGGGATTAGCCGTGCGGTCTGAGGCGCTGCAGTCATGGACTGTGCGGCTGGTCCGGGCGGAGGTTCGAGTCCTTCCTCGGGCATGGGTGTGTCTGTTTGTCCTTACGATAATTTAGGTCAAGTAGTGTGTAAGCTTAGGGACTGATGACCTCAGCAGTTAAGTCCCATAAGATTTCACACACGTTTTTTGAACACACTGGCCGGCTGGCTTTTCAGAATGTTTCAGTTTCCGTTCGTGTAACACACGTGTATGCGTGCGGAGCCGCTGACGAAAAACTGGAAGATAAACAAGGGGGAACAGTAAGCTATACGGCAGCTCTTTGCAGACGTACGGCTGTTGCGATGGACGCTTCCTGAGTCCCCAGACGTACCTGTCGCGACGAAAGCGTAATGAACTCTGAACGCCACGCAACCGTGTGACACAGCCGCGGGTGACGCACTAGCGGCGAATCACAGCAACAATTTCTGTCAGAGCTTCGTCTCTTTAAGACGCCGCGGCGCGACGTGAAAAGACTCGTAGCGGAGCATAATGGGCGAGCAATTATAAGCACCGCGCGAACGCCTTCCGCCTCTGGAACCTGTTTACGAAGTCCCAGAGTCACCGTATGCACAGTCAGCACTTAGACACACACACTCACTCGGCCACAATGACACACGAGCGCACACACACTATCGCAGCTGTGGACTCACTGACCTGCCCGCTGTTTATTTTCCTCGAACTCTGACGTCAACAGCTGTTCAAAGTTTCCCAAAAGATCCTGTGCGGCTGTCCAGTTTGTCCGTGGATGCGGTGCGCTGCCAACTGGAGGTAAGGTAGCCGCTGTAGTCGCATAACGACGTATTTCTCGCTCTGCTTCGCTTTTTATAAGTATCGTTGTTTATTGATAATCGGGAAGAAGCCGACACGTTACCACACCGAAGCTTATAAACTAACACACCATCAGACGAGCGTACAGCCGCACATGTCCCTGTAATCCCCGTTTAGTATTAGATGTTATTGTGTACGTGCGCGCCTCCATAACATCCTACCGGCCGACCCAACAGAGGGCGCTATTCATTGATCTGTCTCTTTTTCAGCTGTCATATAGACATTTTATCTTTCATAAGCAATTTATAGGTTGCCATAGGCAATGCATTATGCTATATTAATTGTTGACGTAAATTCACCATAAAAAAGGGTCGGACCTATACTCTTCATATATTTCCTTTTAATAATTTTACATGGGTTACTGCACTCATCTTTTAATGTATCACAATTGGTTTCTATGATAGTCATCAATTTTAATAAGTCTGCTACATGCATTTTATCTAATGTGCCTTTATCAGATTATGTTTTTGCGTAAATGATGACTACATATAAGCAAGCCCACAGTAGCGACATCTAGGGAGGGTGTAGGCAAACAGGTTTCTGGATGCTACTGTACCTCAAAAGGGAACCTCCCCATCGCACCCCCCTCAGATTTAGCTATAAGTTGGAACAGTGGATAGGCCATGAAAAACTGAACACAGATCAATCGAGAAAACGGGAAGAAGTTGAGTGGAACTATGACAAAAATAAGCAAAATATACAGAGTGAGTAGTCCACGTGCAACATATGCAACTTCAAGGGTATTGAGTGGTCAGGAGCGCCGTGGTCCTGTGGTTACCCTGAGCAGCTGCGAGATGAGAGGTCCATGGTTCATGTCCTTCCCCGAATGAAAAATTTACTTTCTTTATTTTCGCAAAGTTATGATCTGTCCGTTCGTTCATTGACGTCTCTGTTAACTGTAATAAGTTTAGTGTCTGTGTTTTGCGACCGCACCGCAAAACCGTGCGAATAGTAGACGAAAGGACGTGCCTCTCCAATGGGAACAGAAAACATTTCATAGCAAGGTCATAGGTCAACCGATTCCTCCACAGGAAAACACGTCTGATATATTCTATACGATACTGTTGACGGCATGTGCGTCACATGACAGTAATATGTTGTCGACTCACCTAACTTGTACACTTGGCGAATGGGTAAAAAGATTCTTCTACCCTGCCCGATTTAGGTTTTCTTCTGGATGTGATTATCACTCCCAAAAAAGTGATCGCATCGGACGGACAGATAATAATTGTCTGAAAACAAAAAATTAAAATTTTCAGTCGAGGGAAGACTCGAATCAAAGACCTCTCACTCCACAGCTGCTCACGCTAATCACAGGACCACGGCGCTCCTGACTGCACATTAACCTTGATGTTGCATATCTCGCACGTGGACTACTCAGTTTGTATATTTTGCTAATTTTTTTCATAGTTCCACATAACTTCTTCCTGTTTTCTCGATTGATCTGTGTTCAGTTTTTCAAGGCCTATCCACTGTGCCAACTTATAACTAAATCTGAGGGGGGTGCGATGGGGAGGTTCCCTTGTCAGTAGCTAGTTGGCAATAATCACTATGTGGACGATGTGGCCTATTCTACACCATATTTTAAATCTATGTGACGAAGCTATGCTGATTATATTTATATGTTTTGACGATGCCATTATGGCCGTATCACTTTAGGACATGGTGTAAAAAAGGTACGTTATACCATATTCTATCTGTACATTTCCCTGTTTGTATGACAGTATATTGTGATACATATTGCTGTTTTACGTTAAAAGACACACTGCTCACTAGATGTATATATTTATATATTTTAGATCTGAGGATGCTCATTACCGACTGAAACCGGTCATCGTCTAAACAATTCATATTGTGATTAGAGACTTAAATAAATAAGCATTTTACAGTATTGGATCACTGTTTGTATATGCGATTATGTCGCAGTTGGTGAAGCCAAGTTACTAATCAGTTCTGGGAATCAATTGCTGTAATTTGTGTTTACATGTCATCGCAGTCACAGTTGGTGTCTACATCTACATCTACGTGATTACTCTGCTGTTCACAATAAAGTGCCTGGCAGAGGGTTCAATGAGCCACCTTCAAGCTGTCTCTCTACCGTTCCACTCTCGAATGGCAAGCGGGAAAAACGAGCACTTGAATTTTTCTGTGTGAGCCCTGATTTCCCTTATTTTATCGTGATGATCATTTCTCCCTGTGTAGGTGGGTGCCACGAGAATGTTTTCGCAATCGGACGAGAAAACTGGTGATTCAAATTTCGTGAGAAGATACTGTCGCAACGGAAAACGCTTTTGTTTTAATGATTGACACTCCAATTCACGTGCCATGCCTGTGACGCTATCTCCCCCATTTCGCGATAATACAAAACGAGCTGCCCTTCTTTTTACTTTTTCGATGTCATCCGTCAGTCCCACCTGATGCGGATCCAACACCGCACAGCAGTATTCCAGAATAGAACGTACAAGCGAGGTGTAAGTAGCCTCTTTGGTAGATGTGTTGCACCTTCTAAGTGTTCTGCCAATGATTCGCAGTCTTTGGTTTGCTCTACCCACGACGCTATGTATGTGATCGTTCCAATTTAGGTTATTTTTAATTGTAATCCCTAAGCATTTAGTTGATTTTGCAGCCTTCAGATTTGTGTGACTTATCACGTAATCGAAATTTAGCGGATTTATTTTAGTACTGATGTCAATAACTTCACGCTCTTCCTTATTGAGGGTCAATTTCCACTTTTCGCACCATACAGATATCTTATTTAAATCATTTTGCAAGGCGTCTTGATCATCTGATGACTTTACTAGACGGTAAATGACAGCATCATCTGCAAACAATCAGTGTGGCCGAGCGGTTCTAGGCGCTTCAGTCCGGAACGGCGCGACCGCTGTGGTCGCAGGTTCGAATCTTGCCTCGGGCATGGATGTTTGTGATGTCCTTAGGTTAGTTATGTTTAAGTAGTTGTAAGTTCTAGGGGACTGATGACCTCAGAAATTAAGTCCTATAGTGCTCAGAGCCATTTGAACCAACCATTTGAGAAAGGAACCCACCTCAAATAGTAAAATAGGCAGCGCTGACATCCCATGTGCTTGGATGGTACACTTTTGAAGGGACTGTGAATGACGCAAATTATTTACACATGATTTCTCTGCAATAAATATCGATATATATCGGCGATAAATCCTCTGAGATACATCGACATCAAAACGGGAATATCGAGAGCCAACATTTTTATTTTATACTATATTTTTTTCACAATTTCTGGAAAATATGTGAAATCATTCCCTTGAAATTGTAGTAGGACATAATTTTACTTTCACTGTGTGAAGGAGTGTTAATAGTTTTTGAGTTTTCATCACATCCAGTCTTTCTCTTTGACAGTGTGAAGCAATGTATATTCGGCACAAAAGGAGAAGTCCGATTGCACTTGGGGGTCTGTGTGAATGCAATAACAAGATTTCCAATGTCTAGAAGCAGCACACCAGGTGCGTTAAAAAACAATTTTTCACGCAACTAGTGTGCCTTTCTTTCACATCGGCTTTCTTTGGTAACAGTTTCTGAAAATGATGAACAAAAATTTAAGTGACGAGATCGATTTTTACGGTGGGCGGGGACGTGTGAAAGGAAAAGCTGACGTAATCGGCTCTCGGCGCTAACAAAAGAAACCGCGACAATTAGCTTAACCACGCAATTTTGACACTATAGCTGTTAAGTCGCTGGCGTTTGCGGAAATGAAAAGAACACAAGGAAGTCGACATGAAGTGTTCCACACAAATCCGACATGTGACGAAACCAAGCGACGGACCCATCGGACACTTAAATGTAGTTACCACTGTTAGCAAAGTGGTTATCGCCAGGCGTGAACGTAAAACGTTTTCCTTTCAATTCTTGTTCTTAGCATGATAGGCAGTCTACTAGTTTTTTTAAATATACAGCTCAAAAATTGCGCCGGCCGGAGTGGCCGTGCGGTTCTAGGCGCTACAGTCTGGAACCGCGTGACCGCTACGGTCGCAGGTTCGAATCCTGCCTCGGGCATGGATGTGTGTGATGTCCTTAGGTTAGTTAGGTTTAAGTAGTTCTAAGTTCTAGGGGACTGATGACCACAGCAGTTAAGTCCCATAGTGCTCAGAGCCATTTGAACCATTTCAAAAATTGCCGATATATTTACAATATGTAGCCGATATTTTTATAACCAGATGGTCCAATACATTTTCCGTTATTCAGGGTGGTCCACTGATGGTGACCGGACCAAATATCTCACGAAATAAGCGTCAAACGAAAAAACTACAAAGAATGAAACTCGTCTAGTTTGAAGGGGGAAAACAGATGGCGCTATGGTTGGCCCGCTAGATGGCGCTGCCATAGGTCAAACAGACATCAACTGCGTTCTTTTAAATAGGAACCCCGATTTTTATTACACATTCGTGTAGTACGTAAAGAAATATCAATGTTTTAGTGGGACCACTCTTTTCGCTTTGTGATAGATGGCACTGTAACAGTCACAAACGTATAAGTACGTGGTATCACGTAACATTCCGCCAATGCGGGCGGTATCTGCTTCGCGATACATTACCCGTGTTAAAATGGACCGTTTACCAATTGCGGAAAAGGTCGATATCGTGTTGATGTATGGCTATTGTGATTAAAATGCCCAACGGGCGTGTGCTATGTATGCTGCACGGTATCCTGGACGAGGATAAGGTTCAAATGGCTCTGAGCACTATGGGACTCAACTGCTTAGGTCATTAGTCCCCAAGAACGTAGAACTAGTTAAACCTAACTAACCTAAGGACATCACAAACATCCATGCCCGAGGCAGGATTCGAACCTGCGACCTAGCGGTCTTGCGGTTCCAGACTGCAGCGCCTCTAACCGCACGGCCACTTCGGCCGGCCGTTATTTAAGGAAACAGGAAATGTTCAGCCACATGTGAAACGTCAACCACGACCTGCAACAAATGATGATCCCCAAGTAGGTGTTTTAGCTGATGCCGGGGCTAATCCGCACATCAGTAGCAGACAAATTGCGCGAGAATCGTGAATCTCAAAAACGTCGGTGCTGAGAATGCTACATCAACATCCATTGCACCCGTACCATATTTCTATGCCCCAGGAATTGCATGGCAACGACTTTGAACGTCGTGTACAGTTCTGCCACTAGGCACAAGATAAGTTACGGGACGATGACAGATTTTTTGCACGCGTTCTTTTTAGCGACGAAGCGTCATTCACCAACAGCGGTAACGTAAACCGGCATAATATGCATTATTGG
Organism: Schistocerca piceifrons; assembly: GCF_021461385.2. Classification (NCBI taxonomy): domain Eukaryota; kingdom Metazoa; phylum Arthropoda; class Insecta; order Orthoptera; family Acrididae; genus Schistocerca; species Schistocerca piceifrons. The sequence goes on along the minus strand of NC_060147.1, from coordinate 42,543,940 downwards.
GCAACGGAAAATCCACGATGTCTGAGACAAGTGGAACATCAGCGACCTTGGCGCGTTAATGTATGGTGCGGCATTATGGGAGGAAGGATAATTGGCCCCCATTTTATCGATGGCAATCTAAATGGTGCAATGTATGCTGATTTCCTACTATCGATGGCAATCTAAATGGTGCAGTGTATGCTGATTTCCTACGTAATGTTCTACCGATGTTACTACAAGATGTTTCACTGCATGACAGAATGGCGATGTACTTCCAATATGATGGATGTCCGGTACATACCTCGCGTGTGGTTGAAGCGGTATTGAATAGCATATTTCATGACAGGTGGATTGGTCGTCGAAGCATCATACCATGCCCCGCACGTTCACCGGATCTGACGTCCCAGGATTTCTTTCTGTGGGGAAAGTTGAAGGATATTTGGTATGGCGATCCACCGACAACGCCTGACAACATGCGTCAGCGCGTTGTCAATGTATGTGCGAACATTACGGAAGGCGAACTGCTCGCTGTTGAGAGGAATGTCGTTACACGTATTGCCAAATACACTGAAGTTGACGGACTACATTTTGAGCATTTATTGCATTAATGTGGTATTTACAAGTAAGCACGCTATAACAGCAATCGTTCTCAGAAATGATAAGTTCGCAAAAGTACATGTATCACATTGGAACAACCGATATAAATTGTTCAAACATACCTACGTTCTGTATTTTAATTTAAAAAACCTACCTTTTACCAACTGTTCGTCTAAAATTGTGATTCATATGCTTGTGACTATTACAGCGCCATCTATCACAAAGCGACAATAGTGGTCCAACTAAAACATTCGTATTTGTTTACGTACTACACGAATATGTAATAAAAAATGGGGTTCCTATTTTTAAAAAAGTGTCGCAGTTGATACCCGTTTGACACATGGTAGCGCCATCTAGCGGGCCAACCATAGCGCCATCTGGTTTCCCCCTTCAAGCTAGACGAGTTTCGTTCTTCGTAGCTTTTTCGTTTGACGCTTATTTCGTGAGATATTTTATCCTGTCACGATCAAAGGACCACCCTTCATTATTTTTTTCCAAAATTTGGCCACTTCCAGTGCATTTTCCGTTGCCTGTGGAGGTCATCTTCTGTGCAGAACATGTCGAACAGTCTGTTCTTCACCACAGCCATGTTGGGTTTTGTTATTCTTCAGTGGATCCCCATTTTGTCAGGTCAGCCCGTGATCTGCCCACTCCCGACCCCAGCCTGTTCGGGGACTCCCAGACTGGCGCAGTTCACATCATGACCAGTGGGTACAGATAATGGAAATTTTTTCCAAGCAGGAGGGTGGGATGCCTCAGCGCTCCATAGCTGCAGCCTGGCTTCTTCATCCGTAGTTGTTAGTTTCTCCGCTGTTCTGAAGAAACTCTTCCTTGACCTCATTCGTTGCGTGTAGGGTTGTTGCCAATGCATGGGATGCGGTTTTTCCTGCTCCCATTTCGTTATTTCCCTGTTTGCTGCTATTTCTTTTCGAACAGGGGGTGGTACAGTTCCTGAAAGGTGATAGAGCCATTGGACTGGAGTTGACTTCAAGCAGCCTGTTATAATTGGCTCGGCTCTGAGCACTATGGGACTTAACTTCTGATATCATCAGTCCCCTACAACTTAGAACTACTTACAGCTAACTAACATAAGGACATCACACAAATCCATGCCCGAGGCAGGATTCGAACCTGCGACCGTAGCGGTCGCGCGGTTCCAGACTGAAGCGCCGAGAACCGCTCGGCCACACCGGCCGGCTGTTACAATTCTACATGTGTCGTTTAGGGAAGTACCCACCTGTTTGACATGTGTTGACTTACACGAAGCAGGACAGACATGCTCTGCATCGGAGTAGCATAATGCCATAGCACAAGTTCGGATGGTTTCAGCTCTGCCCCACTATCATCCAGCCAGTATTCTCAGTAGGTTGTTTCTGGTGGAGACTTTTGTCACGTGACAGAGGCCCGTTCAAAAAGATACAAGTGAACAACAGACCGTTTATAAGTATCCTGTCGACCATCAGAAAAGCAATTTGTGAATCGGATATCACTGCTTGGGATTTTACACTCTTTCAAGGTGCAAGTTCTTCTTATGACAACTGTCAGTGGCATAATGATCTGATAAGGCGTATGTGCACTCCCTGACTAAATTCAGATTTACGGGGTGATTCACGAAGATCCGCAGATATTTTAATATGTTATTCTACAAGTAAAACTAAAGAAATACGTTCACATAAAAATAGGTCCGCAAACGTTTAGTTACGGAGTGGCAGCTAATAAAAGATTTTGCCTTAGATTTAGCAACTTTGCTAGTATGAAACCATTGCACAACTGTAGGAAATTGAAGTAAAGCACGATTTCCATTTACTTAGTTGTTATTGATCTGGTGAATCTAATAAAACATGTCCCAGACGTGAATCTGCAGTAGTTTTCCCGATTATCCACAGAAGCAAAGAAGTAATGTCGTAAAAATTCTCATTTATTGACTACTTGGCACAATTTCTTTTTTAAATTTCACACAATTGCACTATGTTTTCAACAGAAGCTGTCGAGGGTTTTCCGCGCGACCGCTACGGTCGCAGGTTCGAATCCTGCCTCGGGCATGGATGTGTGTGATGTCCTTAGGTTAGTTAGGTTTAAGTAGTTCTAAGTTCTAGGGGACTGATGACCTCAGAAGTTAAGTCCTATAGTGCTCAGAGCCATTTTTTTGTCGAGGGTTTAATTTTGGAAAAATGATGGTAATAACGTTAGCGTGGTTCAAATGACCCTGAGCACTATGGGGCTTAACTTTTGAGGTCATCAGTCCCCTAGAACTTACAACTACTGAAACCTATCTAACCTAAGGACATCACACACATCTATGCCCGAGGCAGGATTCGAACCTGCGACCGTAGTAACGTTAGCTGAAACTGTATTAATGTGTCAGATAATCTGCTTTTATTAATACCAAAGCACACGTGAATTCGTGTTAAACCGAAAAAAAACAAAGCTCAGTGTTAAGTAAGTTGTACAGTGTACATACAGTTTCACAATACATCCACAATAACTGTTCAAAACGGTCTCGACCGCGTTCAATGCACTTGCTAACACGTGTATGAACAGATTTTGTAGCTCGTTTCAGTTTCACAGGGTTTTTCATAATTTTGTCTATAACAATATTTGCTTCTCTGGATGTTCTGGATAACTACTGCAGAAACACGTCTGGGACACGTTTTATCAGATTCACCGACGAATAACAACAAAATAAATGAAAGTCGTGCTTTATTTTAACTTCGTACAGCTCTGCGATGGCTCCATATAAGCGAAGTTGCTGAATTTGATGCACAATGTTTTATTAGCTGTAACTCAGTAACTAAACATTTGCGGACCTATGTTTATATGAACTTTTTTGTTTAGTTGCAGAATAACCATTTATTTGCATATCTTTCTGAATCACCCTGTATAACTACGTCCACAAGAGACCTATTGTTCCAAACCACTATGAGGTGCATGGCAGTGCATATTTCCCTTTCTATGGACTGTTAGCGTATTGAAGGCATCTGCTTTCAGCAGCAGCTCTTCGATATTGTAGGCATAGAATGCTTTTTTTCGTTTTGTGAACACCACAATATTACATATCTAAACATTTAAAACTAGTCGCTTAGTTCTGAACCGAATTGAAAGCTTAACAAGATCTGACTAAGTATCCATATATCTTTTCTTTCAGACAGGAGTACATGACATGTAACTGTCTCATCAGCAAAAACTCTGAGACTAAAATTAGCAGTGTCTAGCATTTCATTAACATCCAACATCAACTGAAAGTGTCCCAAGAAACTTTACTGGGACAAGCATAAAGTTTTTTCTACATCTCGTTTCATTTGAGAATATACACTGAACAGCCAAAGAAACTACCTACGTAATATCGTGTAGGGCCCCCGCCATCAAGCAGAAGTGCCGCAACACGAAGTGCCACAGACTCGACTAACGTCTGAAGTAGTGCTGGAGCGAACTGACTCCATGAACCCCGCAGGGCTCTCCATAAATCCGTAAGAGTACGAGGGGATGGAGACCTCTTCTTAACAGCACGTTGCTAGACATCCTAGGTACGCTCAATAATGTTCATGTCTGGGGAGTTTGGTGGCCAGCGGAAGAGTGTTCCTGGAGCTACATTGAAGCAATTCTGGAAGTGTCGGGTGTCGCGTTGTCCTGTTGGAATTGTCCAAGTCCGTCTGAATGCACAATGGACACGAATGGATGCAGGTGATCAGACTGGACGCTTACGTACGTGTCACCTGTCAGAGTCGTATCTAGACGTATCAGGGCTCCCATTTCACTCCATCTCCACACGCCCCACACCATTACAGAGCCTCCACCAGCTTCAACAGTCCTCTTCTGACATGCAGGGTCCACGGATTCATGAGGTTGTCTCCATCTCATAAACGTCCATCCGCTCGATTCAATTTGGAACGATACTCGTGCGACCAGGTTACATGTTCCCAGCTATCAGCAGTCCTATGTCGGTGTTGACGGGCCCAGGCGAGGCGTAAAGCTTTGTGTCGTGCAGTCATCAAGGATACACGAGTGGGCCTTCGGCTCCGAAAGCGCATATCGACGATGATTGCACGCTGACACATGTTGACGCTCAGCATTGAAATCTGCAGCAATTTGCGGAAGGGTTGCACTTCTGTTACGTTGAACTATTCTCTTCAGTCGTCTTCGTCCCGTTCTTGCAGAATCTTTTTCCAGCCGTGGCGATGTAGGAGATTTGATGTTTTACCGGATTCCTGATATTCACGGTACACTCGTGAAATGGTCGTACAGGAAAATCCCCACTTCATCGCTACCTCGGAGATGCTGTGTCCCATCGCTCGTGCGCCGACTACAACACCACGTTCAAAGTCAGGTAAATTTCTATAACCTGACATTGCAGCAGCAGTAACCGATCTAACAACTGCGCCAGACACTTGTCTTATATAGGCGCTGCCGTATTTTGCCTGTTTGCATATGTCTCCATTTGAATCTGCATGCCTGTACCAGTTTCTTTGCCGCTTCAGTGCATTATCAATGCTTGAAAAGTGGTTTGCAAACTAAAGATATTTAGCAGCTTTGTGAGACAATTTTTTTCCGTTGCTAATCCTGAAACGAACGTACCGTTGTTCTACGGTCGCTCATACGCACTCTCCCATACTAGTATGCAGTCTAGGCTCTGAAAACCACAGAAATTTGTTTAAACCTTACGCGTTTACAACACAAATCTGCCGTTTCCGTAAACCTGTTACGAGATTTTTGCGAAATTGATATTTTATGCATAAAATCTACGAAGCCAAAGCCGTTCATTTAACAGCTATCCTGTTAAACCGATTTTGCACGGCAGAATCCACCGATCGGACAGCAAATACCAGGTATTCATACTTCGATCGCGGGGACCGCCTGATTGCGTAGCTTTACTGCAGATCCCCCGCTGTAAATCACTCTGACATGGCTGCAGCGGTGAAGCGTGTAATCATCCAAAAGCATTACACTGGATCAGCGGAATTGATTAACGTCCGCGCTAGACTGTCGCTCATAAGACGCCCGACACGCATCCCCCGTGTTTAATACGGAGAATCGGCCTGGCTTACAGACGAACCGAGAACTCAGATCACGAGTTACGGCGCAATGTAATTGGGATGTGGGAGCATAATTGCGTGCAGCAGTTTTTCCTTTTGAGTCACCTGTCTTGTGAGGAGATTGTTGAAATACACTCATGCTCATAAATTAAGGATAATTGCAGAATGTGGTGCCAGACAACGTGGCACTACACAAAACTGGCGCTAGTAGCATAGGCACATAGGGAACACACACGACTCAGATCTGTAAGTCCACAGTATTGGTGATAAGTTGAGAAAACCGTCGCGAAACACATGGGAAAACGCCACCGTTTCCTGCGCATGTACCCCGACATCAGTATGGGATATGATCACCATGCACACGTACACAGGCCGCACAACGGGTTGGCGTACTCTGGATCAAGTGGTCGAGCACCTGCTGGGGTATAGAAACCCATTCTTGCACCAGTGCCTGTCGGACCTCCTGAAGTGTCGTAGGGGTTTGAAGACGTGCAGCGATACGTCGACCGAGAGCATTCCAGATGTGCTCGATGGGGTTTAGGTCTGGAGAACAGGCAGGCCACTGCATTCACCTGATATCTTCTGTTTCAAGGTACTCCGCCACGATAGCAGCTCGGTGGGGCCGTGCGTTATCATCCATCAGGAGGAAGGTGGGACCCACTGCACCCTTGAAAAGGCGGACATACTGGTGCAAAATGACGTCCCAATACACCTGACCTGTTACAGCTCCTCTGTCAAAGACATTCAGGTGTTTACGTTTGCCCAGTTATAATCCCATCCCACACCATCGAACCACGCCGTCCATACAGGTCCCTTTCAAGGACATTAAGGGGTTGGTATCTGGTTCCCCGTTCACGCCAGATGACAACCCAGTGAGAATCACTGTTCAGACAATACCTGGACTCGTCCGTGAACATAACCTGGGACCACTGTTCCAATGACCATGTACTGTGTTCTTGACACCAGGTCTTACAGGCTCTCCTGTGACCGGAGGTCAGTGGAATGCACCTTCTTGCAGGTCTCCGGGCGAATAAACCGTGTCTGTTCAGTCGTCTGTAGACTGTGTGTCTGGAGACAACTGTTCCAGTGGCTGCGGTGAGGTCCCGAACAGGGCTACCTGCAGTACTCCTTGGCCGTCTGCGGGCACTGATGGTGAGATCTCGGTCTTCTTGTGGTGTTCTCCACTGTGGACGTCCCGTACTGTAGCTCCTGGACACGTTTCCTGCCTGCTGGAATCGTTGCCATAATCCTGAGATCACACTTTGTGGTACACAGAGGGCCCGTGCTACGACCTGCTGTATTTGACCAGCCTGCAGTCGACCTAGTATTCTAACACTCACAACGTCTTCGATATGTGTTCGTTGAGCCATTTTCAACACACAATCACTATTAGCACGTCTGAAAACGTCTGCACACTTACTCGCTGCACCGTACTCTGACATGCACCAACACACCACTGCGTATGTGGACTGCTGCCAGCGCCACCGTGCGACGACCGCAGGTCAGATGCACCGCATGGTCATACCCCGAAGTGGTTTTAACCCGCAAACCGCCCACCAGAGCGTTGTTTCACCACGTGTCACCATTATCCTTAATTTATGACCTTGAGTGTACTTCATTCTTCTCTACCTGTGCTAGCCTTCTAACCCTAACGGACGTGGCATGTTAATGGCAAGGGGTGGCGGAATGCCCTTCCTGTCGCCACCCTGTACCCCTCATCCCCACCCCTCGTATGGAGTCAGTGTACCTCAGCTGTCTGCGTATGGAATAGTGCGAGCGTTTTTCAGATGTCTGCGAGTCATGTAACTGAGGCGGAATGTGGCTCTGAGCACTAAGGGACTTAACATCTATGGTCATCAGTCCCCTGCGGAACGTGGGGGCTAGCCCAGTATTCAACTAACGGGATGTGGAAAACCGCCTAAAAACAACATCCCAGCTGGCCGGCACACCAGCCTCCGTCGTTGGTCCGCTGGGTGGATTCGACCCAGGGCAGGCGCGCCTACCCCAGTCCAGGAAGCAGCGCGTTAGTGCTCTTTCTTTTTTTCTTAATCTCATTTTGTTCCGTGTTTTTGTTCGTTGTGTCCGCTCGGGGCGGACGTCGCAGGACATCCGTTAAAGTTCGTTGTCCATCGGTTAACTCAGTCGTTTTATTACAGAGAGCAGCTAAACCTCTGACCGAACACGCTGAGCTACCGTGGCGGCATGTGCTATCGGCCAACCTTGTAGGTTTAGTGCTGGAGGGGTCTGACCCCATGAATCCTACAGGCTGTCCATAAATCTATAAGACTACAGGGGGAGGGGGGGGGGGAATCTCTTCTGAACGACTGCAGCAATTTGCGAAAGGGTTGCACTTCTGTCATGTTGAACGATTCTCTTCAGTAGTCGTTGGTCCCGTTCTCGTAGGATCTTTTTCCGGCCGCATCGATGTGGGAGATTTGATGTTTTTTACCGGGTTCTGATATTCACGGTACACTCATGAAATGGTCGTACGAGAAAATCCCCACTTCGCCGCTACCTCGGAGATGCTGTTTCCCATCGCTCGGACGCAAACTGTTATACCACGTTCAAAGTCAGTTAAATCTCTGTAACCTGCCATTGCAGCAGCAGTAACCGATCTAACAACTGTGCCAGACACTTGTTGTCTTATATAGCGCCGGATTCTGCCTGTCTACATATCTCTGTATTTGAATGCATGTGCCTATACCAGTTTCTTTGGCGCTTCAGTGTATTTGACAACAGTCATTTCATTCACAAATGTAAATATTTTGTACCAAATGCTTTTTCTAAACTTAATATATAATAAAATTTTACACATAGGAAATACACCGGGTCATCAAAAAGTCAGTATAAATTTGAAAACTTAATAATCCACGGAATAATGTAGATAGAGAGGTAAAAATTGACACACATGCTTGAAATGACATGGGTTTTATTAGAACAAAAAAAAACAAAGTTCACAAACACAAAATGTCCGACAGATGGCGCTGGACAGCAAAACGTCAGTAACTGCTACCGTGACGGGCGAGGTCACAGAGGTTACAGAATCGCATCATCCCCAGCCTGGCTGATAAACTCCTGCTGGAACGTACGATGTTTATGCAGGATGGCGCTCCACCCCATATTGCTAGACGCGTGAAAGATCTCTTGCGCGCGTCGTTTGGTGATGATCGTGTGCTCAGCCGCCACTTTCGTCGTGCTTGGCCTCCCAGGTCCCCAGACCTCAGTCCGTGCGATTATTGGCTTTGGGGTTACCTGAAGTCACAAGTGTATCGTGATCGACCGACATCTCTAGGGATGCTGAAAGACAAAATCTGACGCCAATGTCTCACCATAACCCCGGACACGCTTTACAGTGCTGTTAACAACATTATTCCTCGACTACAGCTATTGTCGAGCAATGATGGTGGACATATTGAGCATTTCTTGTAAAGAACATCATCTTTGCTTTGTCTTACTTCGTTATGCAAATTATTGCTATTCTGATCAGATGAAGCGCCATCTGTCGGACATTTTTGAACTTTTGTATTTTTTCGCTTCTAATTAAACCCCATGCCATTCCAATCATGTGTGTCAATTTGTACCTCTCTATCTACATTATTCCGTGATTTATTCAGTTTTAAAATTTATACTAACTTTTTGATCACCCGGTAGTAAGCCACTGAAGACAGCGCAAAAATTGCTAAGACATGACTGAAAAAAACGAAACTCCAAAAGTGTCTTGCATAAGGCGAAATTGCTCATCCAATTTTCTTCGCAAGTACGAAAATAAGAACTGCAACACCAAAAGATGTTTAATGGTACACACATTTCATTCACTGTTTTGGATTTGTTGTTGCCTATCTTTTCCTAGCTCTCAGTAGTGTATTCTAAAAGGCCAGCTTCACATCGCTTACAGTCTGTTAGCAACCACGCTGTTAGGCGGGGATGGACCAAGGAACTGTAAATACACACACACACACACACACACACACACACACACGCACACGCACGCATACTGTGTCAATATGTAGAGAACAGTGCTGGACGATACACAGTGGACTTGATGCTCACAGAACTTTATCTCACTAACACACTGCAAAGACCCCTGCTCGTAACAGCACAAGGCACTAAATAACCGTAACTGCAGTATCTCGTTACCTCCAACAACATGCAAGATATGATCTCTCACGTTCCTCTGCGTGATTGATTAATTAAGCAGAGATATAGGGTAAATTTGCAAAAAAAAGTAGTTTTGTTATTGCTTTTTAAGAATAACAGCGTCAAGTTGCATAATCGAATTCTACTTAGAAATATACAGGGTGATTCAAAAAGAATACCACAACTTTAAAAATGTGTATTTAATGAAAGAAACATAATATAACCTTCTGTTGTACATCATTACAAAGAGTATTTAAAAAGGTTTTTTTTCACTCAAAAACAAGTTCAGAGATGTTCAATATGGCCCCCTCCAGACACTTGAGCAATATCAACCCGATACTCCAACTCGTTCCACACTCTCTGTAGCATATCAGGCGTAACAGTTTGGATAGCTGCTGTTATTTCTCGTTTCAAATCATCAATGGTGGCTGGGAGAGATGGCCGAAACACCATATCCTTAACATACCCCCATAAGAAAAAAAATCGCAGGGGGTAATATCAGGGCTTCTTGGAGGCTACATTTTCATCACTCGTTCTCGGCCGTCCAGAACTTTTCCCTTTGCACAAACACCCATTTTCTGTAAACTGTCTATACCAACGTTTAATACACCACCTATCAGGAGGTTTAACACCATACTGCGTTCGAAATGCACGCTGAACAACTGTCGTCGATTCACTTCTGCCGTACTCAATAACACAAAAAGCTTTCTGTTGAGCGATCGCCATCTTAGCATCAACTGACGCTGACGCCTAGTCAACAGCGCCTCAAGCGAACAAATGTACAACTAAATGAAACTTTATAGCTCCCTTAATTCGCCGACAGATAGTGCTTAGCTCTGCCTTTTGTCGTTGCAGAGTTTTAAATTCCTAAAGTTGTGGTATTCTTTTTGAATCACCCTGTATTTTTAAAAATTTGTTTGGGCGTCTGCGCCCACCACGCCCCCTCTTTCTGTTCTGTGATCCACGCCTTTTCTACGCTAGAAAGTTTTCGTGCGTTAATTTTTCGTTCACATAAACGAAGCGAACTGGTGATGAGTCTAGAAGGCTGTAGCGGGACTTTGAATTTCGCCGCGCTGCATTCGTTCCCTCAGACATGAATTGTGCCGTCGCAGCGGTATGAGCGCTCGACGGCAGAGAAAATACTAAAATTGCAACTCTTTTTTGTTTTTCTATCCATTTTTTGTTTGTCTCTTAATAGCCGAAGCTTAAGGTAGACGTGATCTGATGAAGACGTTAAAAAAACTTATTAGCTAGTCTTGATCTGATTTTAAGGTGTAGACATATTGTGGAAGTTGTTAAGAAATTCGGAGGATGGAAGTAGCAAAGTAAATTAAATTGCTTACAGTATCAAGATGATTTTAATTGGTATAAATTAGTGATTCCTGGACGATTGCAAGATTTCGGAGCAGACTTTTCACGCCGAAATGAAGGAGATTTTTGAAGACCTGCAAGCCGCACGAAAGAAGACAAGTTAACCTGGTAAAGGATGAACTCTTATCTACGCCACTTCCCCCTGTCAGTTACATTTTGTTAATCTCTGTTTCTTTTCAATAATTTTTGTAGTGGAAATTGGTTTAACTTTTGCTCAAAAACGTCACAAGGACCACCCCAACTATAGCTTTTCTGTAATACGAAGTCCGATCTGCATTTCTTTCTTTCTTTCCCTTCTTTCACGGTCATTAATGATTTTTAAAAAAAACCATTTTCAACCTTTTTTCTTTTTCTTTTCTTCTCTCTTTTCTTTTTTTATTAACCGCTACAAGGCAGTGAGAAATGTTATCTTTGCTTGCTGTTTTGTTATCAACGTCCTTATTTTTAATAGTACGTGTTACAAACGTTTGCATGTACCAACCTGTTTTGCTCGTAATGGATCGTAACAGCGGACGCATGTTCAAGAAAGCGAGGAAATGTCGATTTTCACATGTGAATGGTACAAGAAATTTAAACAACAGTGTTACAGATGCTGCTCCTAAGTGTGAAGAAATGAAGCGTGTTTCTTAAGAAAGTACCGTTTTGAAATTAAAAAAAGACGTGCTAAGATATCCCAAAAATTTATTTTTACATGAAAGCCTGTACCTTGACCTAATTTTCTACATAATTTCCGGCAATATTGAGGCACTTGTCATAACGTTGTACCAGTTCTTGAATACCCTCCTCATAGAAGTCTGCTACCTGACTCGTTAACCACTGCATCACCACTGCTTTGACTTCGTCATCGTCTTGAAAACGCTGACCACCCAGGTGTTTCTTGAAGTACAGGAACGGATGGTAGTCACTGGGCGCAGATCGGGGCTGTACGGAGGATGATCTAGAGTTTCCCATCGAAAAGATGTGACGAGATATTTGGTCTGATTCGCCACATGCGGAGAGGCATTGTCTTGCAGCAAAACGATGCCCTTGCTCAACTTGCCACATCTTTTGCTCTGAATTGAACGGTGCATATTGTGCAATGTCTTACAGTAAGCTGCTGCATCGATTGTCTCATTACGAGGCAGAAATTCCGCAAGCAATACTCCTTTTCTGTCCCAAAAAAACTGTGCACATGATTTTCCGGGCAGAAATTGTTTGCTTAAACTTCACTTTTCTGGGTGAATCTGAATGCCGCCATTCCATGGACTGTTGCTTTGATTCTGGTGTGACGTAGGCCACCCATGTTTCATTTTTAAGAAACACCTGGGCGGTCAGCGTCTTCAAGACGATGACGAAGTCAAAACAGCGGTGATGCAGTGGTTAACGAGTCAGGTAGCAGACTTCTATGAGGAGGGTACTCAAATACTGCTACAACGTTATGATAGGTGCCTCAATATTGACAGAAATTATGTAGAGAAGTAGATTAAGGTACAGGCTTTCATGTAAAAATAAAATTTTTGATATATCTTAGCACGTCTCTTTTTAATTTCAAAACGGTACTTACTTAAAAAAACACGCCTCGTATTTTCGACATAGCCACTGAGTTCATCGAAGAAGATAATTTGTGCAGGGACTAATGATGCTGTGTACATGTGGTGTCAAAAAAATGGTACAAATGGCTCTGAGCACTATGGGACTTAACATCTTAGGTCATCAGTCCCCTAGAACTTAGAACTACTTAAACCTAACTAACCTAAGGACATCACACACATCCATGCCCGAGGCAGGATTCGAACCTGCGACCGTAGCAGCAGCGCGGTTCCGGGCTGAAGCGCCTATAACCGCCCGGCCACCACGGCCGGCACACGTGGTGTCAAAAAACCAACATTCAGGTGCCTAGCGAAATCTGAACTGCTGCAAGGATGTGCACTTGGGAAAACAGAGGATATAAAAATGGGAGATACTATCATTTTATGTGGACGCGTTGTTCAAAAACAGTATTTGTGACACCAAACTGCATGTGATGCCTATCTAGTGTTCAGTAGTGAAAATGTAGGTAGCATTAAGTGAGTGCAGACACTAGGCTTCTATCCAGGTGCATTCACACTGAAGATATTCAGAAACATCGATGAAGTGCGACTAGACAAACTCAAGCAGCAGAAGAAAAAAAATGCAAAGCTTGGCTAGGAAAACGAGGCAGTGGGAGAGATTATTCCAGGAAGACGAGGAAGAGAATAAAGATTACGGATATGGACAGTATAAGTCACTAGAGGTACAGCAATATTGTCAAAAATTGAAATGAAAACTTTAAATGCGAATTGCTGTAAATTGCCAGAATGAGATTTTCACTCTGCAGCGGAGTGTGCGCTGATATGAATTTTCCTGGCAGATTAAAACTGTGTGCTGGACCGAGACTCGAACTCGGGACCTTTGCCTTTCGCGGGCAAGTGCTCTACCATGTCTCCGCGATATCATTTCTTTCAGGAGTGCTAGTTCTGCAAGGTTCGCAGGAGAGCTTCTGTGAAGTTTGGAAGGCTGGAGACGAGGTACTGGCAGAAGTAAAGCTGTGAGGAGGGGGTGTTAGTCGTGCTTGGGTATTTCAGCTGGTAGAGCACTTGGCCGCAAAAGGCAAAGGTCCCGAGTTCGAGTCTCGGCCTGGCACACAGTTTTAATCTGCCAGAAAGTTTCATGCCGTAAATGGACTTTTTTGAGGTATAATGTACATATTCCCAGAAACTATAAAAGTCAACATCCTGAAATTCGGCAGAGTTCTTAAGAATTATTTACTAGATAATCATGTTCAGCACTGAGAAAAGAAAAAAACAGAGCAGTCCTAGGTAACACAAAACTGAAAAATTGCTTTGAAAGCAACTATTACTTTAAAAAAAACTGTTCCACACGTTTTATTAGACTATTACACCGATGAAAACTGTGAAATTGCAGTTACATTACTTGATTAGCTTACGACAAACCGTACGTTATAGAAACAATAGTGATTAAAAGTTTAAAGCCTTATAAAATATATGTCGATGCGCATTTACAGATTAACAATTGCACAGAATATTAAGCATTATGTTGTACATAACAGTCTCAAGTTTTACTATGTTAACTTGAATATGTTTCGAGATATGTATTTTTAACCATAAGAATGTCTGTCCTTAATGATTTACCGGGTGTTCCCGGAGAGATGTTTTTTTTTTTTTTTTCATTTAATACACAATATTTCGACCGCCAACCCAGCCATCCACTTCGGGCGCTGAGAGTTTCGCTGTTAATATGTGCTCGCTACCTGAACTCCGACCAGACTGTCTCTAGCCTGTTGATGCAGGTTGCAACAAAAATATAGGGCACAAATTGCGGAACATATTCCTCACGCGTAGAAGAAGAAATTGTGTTACATGAACATGGGTATGGAAACGCTTTCTTTCCATGATACAACTCATTTTCTCCAACGCATTAATCACGGGAAACACACACGAACAGAAAACATGGCCATACCACTTGCCGCTCTTTCTCACAGGGGGGCTTCAATATGCCCTCTGTGGGCACTGATATATGCGTCAACCCGCCGTTGTAGTGAATCTGGGATGCGATGATGTATCCCGGAGTGTTGCGTGTGGTTTCGCAGCCTTCCATAATATGGGCACGGAGACACTCTACTACTTGCACTGGTATTCCATACACAAGAGCTTCCAAATCCCACCAGAAATAAAACCCCAGTGGGTTTAGGTACGGAGGGCCTGGAGGCCAGAAGAGTGGTCCATCTCTACCCAGCCCTGGTGGACCTACGATATTTCGGAACCAGTGCAAAAACTTCATAGTGGTGCTCGCACCCTCCCCTCGCAGTCGAGCATTTCCGATAGGATGCCAAAAATTTAAAAATACAGATTTTTTCGAAAATATGTTCATTTTGTAGCGGAAATTTTTCTGAAGGTTTTGATATACCGGGTGATCAAAAAGTCAGTATAAATTGGAAAATTTAATAAACAATGGAATAATGTAGATAGAGAAGTAAAAATTGACACACATGCTTGGAATGACATGGGGTTTTATTAGAACAAAAAAAAAATTTCACAAAATGCCCAACACATGGCGCTGGACAGCAAAACGTCAGTGACTGCGCATGACAATAGTATATAAAAGGAGCTGTAAAGAGAGAGAGAATCAGATGCGCCAGCAGTCGCAGCATGTTGACGTTACCTGAAAAGGCGCTTTTAGTGAAGCTGTATCATCAGAATGGTGAATGTGCTAGTTCAGCGTTACGATCCTATCGCCATAGGAAGGAGATTCGAACGGGTAAAGGTCCGTTGACAAATGCAGCTGTGGCGAGAATGATTTCGAAGTTCGAAGCCACGGGTTGTTTAGACGATAGACCCCGTAGTGGCCGACCGAGCACAAGGCGTATTGCTACTGAGACGGTTCAGGATGAAATGGAGACTGTAGCGGGTTCGTCTATGCACGGGGGAGTCAGCGCTCGTGCAGTCGCACGTCGCATCGGCATTCCATACACTACTGTTTGGTTGGCACTTAGGCGTTCCCTCCGATGCTATCCTTTTAAAATCCAGCTGCATCATGAACTGTTACTTGGCGATTTAGTGAAGCGGAGGGCATTTGCGGTGTGGGCGTTTCAAAAGGTAGCGGAAGATGACGATTGGTTGAGTAACGTGTTGTGGACCAACGAAGCTCATTTCACGCTCCGAGGGTCTGTCAACGCCCACAGCTGCAGAATTTGGGCTACCGAAAATCCTAGAACTGCCGTGGAAACCCCATTGTACGACGAGAAAGTCAACAGTATGGGATGGATTTACCACATCTACCGTTATCGGGCCTTTTTTCTTCGAGGAAATACGTGATTCTGGTTTTGTAATTGCTACCGTGACGGGTGAGAGGTACGCCGATATGTTACAGAATCGCATCATCGCAGCGTGGCTGATAAACACCTGTTGGAACGTGCGATGTTTATGCAGGATGGCGCTCCACCCCATACTGGTAGACGCGTGAAAGATCTCTTGCGCGCGTCGTTTGGTGATTATCGTGTGCTCAGCCGCCACTTTCGTCGTGCTTGGCCTCCCACGTCCCCAGACCTCAGTCCGTGCGATTATTGGCTTTGGGGTTACTTTAAGTCGCAAGTGTATCGTGATCGACCGACATCTCTAGGGATGTTGAAAGACAACATCCGACGCCAATGCCTCACAATAGCTCCGGACGTGCTTTACAGTGCTGTTCACAACATTATTCCTCGACTACAGCTATTGTTGAGGAATTATGGTGGACATATTGAGTATTTCCTGTAAAGAACATCATCTTTGCTTTGCCTTACTTTGTTATGGTAATTATTGCTATTCTGATCAGGTGAAGCGCCATCTGTCGGACATTTTTTGAACTTTTACATATTTTTTTTGTTCTAATAAAACCCCATGTCATTCCAAGCATGTGTGTCAATTTGTACCTCTCTACCTACATTATTGCGTGATTTATTCAGTTTTCAATTTTATACTGACATTTTGATCACCCGGTATAAAACAATATCTATGAGGAGTAGCCTCTCCCCGATGTTATTCAATCTGTATATTGAGCAAGCAGTAAAGGAAACAAAAGAAAAATTCGGAGTTGGTCTTAAAATCCATGGAGAAGAAATAAAAACTTTGAGGATCAAATGGCTCTGAGCACTATGGGACTTAACATCTATGGTCATCAGCCCCTAGAACTTAGAACTACTTAAACCTAACTAACCTAAGGACATCACACAACACCCGATCATCACGAAGCAGAGAAAATCCTCAACCCCGCCGGGAATCGAACCCGGGAACGCGGGCGTGGGAAGCAAGAACGCTACCACACGACCACTTAAACGGAAAGGACAGTGTTTTGAAAGGAGGATATAAGATGAACATCAACAAAAGCAAAACGAGGACAATGGAATGTGGTCGAAGTAAGTCGGGTGATGGTGAGGGAATTAGATTAGGAAATGAGACACTTAAAGTAGTAAAGGAGTTTTGCTATTTGTGGAGCAAAATAACTGATGATGGTCGAAGTAGAGAAGATATAAAATGTAGACTGGCAATGGCAAGGAAAGCGTTTCTGAAGAAGAGAAATTTGTTAACATCGAGTATAGATTAAAGTGTCAGGAAGTCGTTTCTGAAAGTATGTGCATGGAGTGTAGCCATGTATGGAAGTGAAACATGGACGATATATAGTTTGGACAAGAAGAGAATAGAAGCTTTCGAAATATGGTGCTACAGAAGAATGCTGAAGATTAGATGGCTAGATCACATAACTAATGATGAAGTATTGAATAGAATTGGGGTGAAGAGGAGTATGTGGCACAACTTGACAAAAAGAAGGGACCGGTTAGTAGGACACGTTCTGAGGCATCAAGGGATCACAAATTTAGCGTTGGAGGGCAGCGTGGAGGGTAAAAATTGTAGAGGGAGACCAAGAGATGAATACACTAAGCAGATTCAGAAGGATGTGGCTTGCAGTAAGTATTGGGAGATGAAGAAGCTTGCACAGGATAGGGCAGCATGGAGAGCTGCATCAAACCAGTCTCAGGACTGAAGACCACAACAACAACAACAACACGAGGAAATGTAAGAGATGTTATTTCTAGATGAGACGGGGATTCCTCTGACAGCAACATTGCGCACACTATGAACGCTTTGAAAACTCATCTTACTACTCGTTCAGAAATCGACTTAGAACATGTTCAAAAATGTTCAAAAACCAAAGGGGATCCGTTTCAAAATCATGTGGACAACTGACAGACCTTCGTGCGCTAGATACTAGGCGCTTTGTGAAACAAGGTTTTTCTCTTCAAAAATATGAATTTGCTGCCCCCTCAATTTGGGATACCCCATTTTGCCCCCCACCCCCCACCCCCCTCTGCGATCCCGCCCCTTGCTATATCAGGACCTCTCTCTAACTATCCGTCTGCTATCGAATCTTTTATTTAGAAGCCGACCGACATTAACACTAGAAACCAGGACGTGCTCCATCGTGCATGAAGTACATGTTTTGTAGCACGTCTAACGGCACATCTGCTAACAGACCAGATAGAACGTTCTCCACGAAATTACGATGACTTTGTCCGTTGAGCGTGGGTGGAAGAAAGTGAGGCCCTACCAAACAGTCACCAACAACTCCAGCCCAAACATTGAAAGAATATCTTTACTGATGACCTGACTCGACAGTTGCGTGAGGATTCACGTCTGCCCCATACATGCCAACTGTGAAAATTTACAAGCTTATCACGTTGAAAGTCGTCGGAGAAAATGAGCTGTAACATGGAAACGTAGCTTTTCCAGACCCATGTTCAACTGACACAATTTCTTCGTGTACGTGTGACGACGTGTCCTCCAATTTCTGCCGTGCAGTTTTGTTACAGCCTGTGTAGCTGAATTCGATTCACACACGATCACGACGTCCTTTATTACTCTTTTGTTTCTGGTGGGTGTGACGTCCGGCGAGATGTTGATAAATTGAACGGGTTTTCAATCTTTATCTACCGTAGCTGTCCCAGTATCAGCGAAGATCAGTGTTTACACCTGTGGAAGTATGGCAGACTGGGAGTAATCCTTTAATTACAGGCCCCTTATCATTAACGTCAATATGCAGCAGGGTTTTACAACACATATCGTGTTCGAACATTATGAATTACCTGGAAGAAGACGGTCTATTGACACACAGTCAACATGGGCTTAGAAAACATTATTCTTGTGAAACACAACTAGCTCTCTACTCGTATGAAATGTTGAGTGCTATTGACAAAGGATTTCAGATTAATTCCGTATTTCTGGATTTCCGGAAGGATTTTAACACTGTACCAGACAAGCGGTTCGTAGTGAAACTGAAAGTTTATGGAATATCGTCTCAGTTATGTGACTGGATTCGTGATTTTCTGTCAGAGAGGTCACATTTCGTAGTAATTGACGGAAAGTCATCGAGTAAAACAGAAGTGATTTCTGGCGTTCCCCAAGGCAGTGTTATAGGCCCTTTGTTGTTCCTTATCTCTATAAGCGATTTGGGAGACAATATGAGCAGCCGTCTTTGCTTGTTTGTGGATGACGCTGTCGTTCGTCGACTAGTAAAGTCATCAGAAGATCAAAACAAACTGCAAAACGATCTATAAAAGATATCTGTATGGTGCGAAAATTGGCAGTTCACCCTAAATAACGAAAAGTGGAACGTCATCCAGGTGAGTGCTTAAAAGGAATCCGTTACGCGATAAATCTGTCAAATCTAAAGGCCATAACATCAAGTAAATACCTAGGAATTACAGTTAGGAACAACTTAAATTTGAGGTAACATATAGAAAATGTTGTGGGGAAGGCTAACCAAAGACTGCGTTCTATTGCAGGACGCTTAGAAAACGTAACAGTTCTACTAAGGAGACTGCCTACACTACGCTTGTTCGTCCTCTTTTGGAATACCGCTGCGCGGCGTGTGATCCTTGCCAGATAGGACTGACGGAGTACACCGAATAAGTTCAAAGAGGGGCAGCACGTTTTGTATTATCGCGAAATATGGCAGAGAGTGTCACTGAAATGATACAGGATTTGGTCTGGACACCATTAAAACAGAGGCGTTTTTCGTTGCGGCAGAATCTCCTCACGAAATGGCAATCAGCAACTTCTCCTCTGAATTCGAAAATATTTCGTTGTCGCCGTCCTACATAGGGAGAAACAACTACCATGGTTAAATAAAGGAAATCAGAGATCGTACGGAGAGATATAGGTGTTCGTTGTTTCCGCGCGCTATGCGAGACTGGAATAATAGAGAATCTTGAAGGTGGTTCGATTAAGCCTCTCCCAGGCACGTAAATGTGATTTGCAGAATATCCAAATGATTAGCTCTTCAGAGCATTCACACAAGGTTGGCGCCGGTGGCGACACCTACAACGTGCTGACATGAGAAAAGTTTCCAACCGATTTCTCATACACAAACAGCAGTTGACCGGCGTTGCCTGGTGAAACGTTTTTGTGATGCAACATTACACGAGGATCGCCTGCGATGGTGTACTCAACGACAAACCTGGGTGCACGAGTGGTAAAACGTCATTTTTTCGGATGAATCCAGGTTCTGTTTACAGCTTCATGATGGTCGCATCCGTGTTTGGCGACATCTCGCTGAACGCACATTGGAAGCGTGCATTCGTCATCGCCATACTGGCGTATCACCCGGCTTGACAGTATGGGGTGCCATTGGTTACACGCCTTGGTTACCTCTTGTTAGCATTGACTTCACTTTGAACAGTGGACGTTACATTTCAGATGCGATACGACCCGTGGCTCTACCCTTCATTCGATCCCTGCGAAACCATACGTTTCAGCAGGATAATGCACGACTGCATGGTGCAGATCCTGTACGGGCCTTTCTGGGTACAGAAAATGTTCGACTGCTGCCCTGGCCAGCACATTCTCCAGATCTCTCACCAACTGAAAACGTCTGGTCAATGGTGGCCGAGCAACTGGCTCGTCACAATACGCCAGTCACTACTGTTGATGATGTTGAAGCTGCATGGGCAGCTGTACCTGTACACGCCATCCAAGCTGTGTTTGACTCAATTCGAGGCGTATCAAGGCCGTTATTACGGCCAGAGGTGGTTGTTCTGGGTACCGATTTCTCAGGATCTAAGCACCCAAATTGCGTTAAAATGTAGTCACATGTCAGTTCTAGTATAATATATTTGTCCAATGAATACAGGTTTATCATCTGCATTTCTCCTTGGTGTAGCAATCTTAGTGACCAGTAATGTAGCTTCACGCCAATGCTCGCTCGGAACTAAATGTGGTGGCACCCCTGCACACGCCTGTGTTTAATGAGTAACTGCTAGAACTTTCATCGTTCTACGTCTGTTAGTTACTCTTCAGTGCTGTATTGAGTAGAACGTTGTCTAGCAAAGTCCGAATTACGAGGTGACACAGTTAGAGGAGGAATGCGTCTGCATTAAACATTGACCTAAACTAAGAAAACCTTTTCATAAACACGCCAAATGGTAATAGAAGTCTACGGTGATGAGTGCTGAAGCCGCACTAGGAGTTATGAATGGTTTACACGGTTTAAAAATGTTCGGACGGAAGGTAAGCATGAACCCCGTTCAGGACGTCCTTCGATGTCTACCGACGACGCTCAAGTCAGGAACGTCAACCAAATTGTGCCTGCCAATCGAAGTCTGATTGCCCGAGAGATTGTAGAAGAATATAACGTTTCAGTTGGATCATGTCATGAAATTCTGACACATCATCTTGGAATGCATCGTGTTGCCACCAAGTTCGTCACACGGCTCACCAGTCGAGATCAGAAAGTCCGTCGCCTCGCAGTCTGTGAAGAGCTTTCGCATCGCGCAACTGAGAGCGAGATGTTCCTTAAGAGAATTGTAACTGGTAATCAGACGTGGGTCTACGGTTGTGATGCTGAGACCAAGGTTCAATCTTGGGTCGGGAAAGATTCTCCAACATGGAGAAAACAAAAACATGTCAGGGCAAATGTCAAAGCGATACTGATAGGTTTCTTTCACTATGAAGGATTAGTTCAGCTTGAATTCGTGCCACAGGGAGAAACTATTAATCTATGGGTTGCCTGGACGTGTTCCGGGGACTGCGAGAAAATGTGAGAAGGAAACGTCCTGAAGTGTGGCGAGACAGTTTGTGGCTCTTGCACCATGATAACGCACCCGCATATTCATCCCTGTTGTCGCGAAACTGTTGCACAAAAATACGAAATCACTGTGCTGCCTCGTCATCCGTACTCTCCAGACTTCGTCGCTGCGAGCTTTTTCTATTTCCAAATGTGAAAACCCCGTTGAAATGAGAAAGAATTGCAACGGCAGACGAGATAAAAGAAAATTCGCTGAGGGTTCTTTGTGCAATCCAGCAAGAGGCGTACCGTGACCGCTTCCGGAAGTGGAAACGGCGTTGGGAGCCGTGTGTCAATTGTGGAGGAGAGTATTTCGGAGGAGACCATGCACAATAAGTAATAAGCTAATGTAGAAAAATTTTGTTGACAAAGTTCCGTAATTTTATGAAGAGACCCCGTATTGTGATTAATATTAGAAAACAGCCTAGGTTGCTCAACGCTCTGTATTGGTTCAGAAACGACGTGTCCCACCCTCGTAATGCACCATTGCCCGTTATAACTTAACGATGCCCAGCCAGGTGAAACGTGTCGGTTTTGGACCAATAAAGAGCATCGTCCTATCTAAAGCTGGTTTATAATATTAATGCCGGAAAAGGTAATAAACCGGGCCGAATGTTTCAGTTGAGGCATTGCTTACGTTTTTTTTTCTTTTTTTTTTTTTGTTTTTTTTTTTTTTTTTTTTTTTTTTAAATTTCGGTGGGAGCGCTGGCAGCGGCACCTTTCGCCGCTCTTCAGCCGAATGGCATTACAAAAACTATGAAAATGGGGGAATCATACATAAAAAGGGCGAAAAAGGGGGACATAAAAACACTGTAAATGGAGATAATTGAAGTTAATATTTACGTTCCGGCATACAGTTTCCAATTCATATCTCGTCTGGCATATCATCGGCCACAGCTGCGAAATGCTGTGAGAATTTTTGTTTGACAGCATATCACTGTGAGCTCTGAAAAACAAAAGAACAATCAAGGTAGGGTTGCCATCCACCCTGATATATTGGGACCGTCACCGTTATGTACACTCTTTGACATAAAACTTGACCGGCGGCCGGCCGCTTCAGAGGCTAAGTCCGCGCCGATCACGACATGGGACAATAAAACTGGCCACCTCGCTATTTCTCTAAGTCCGGTAAGCTGCACAATCTGGCAACACTGTAGACTGCGGCACTTCCTGGAGGAAAACTTGTCCCATGATGGAGAAACCATAGGCTGATTGCACCCGTGGTCTAGCGGTAGCGTGCGTTGTTTCTGTTCATAATGTCAGTGGATCGAGAGCATCTGGCATAAAATATTTTTATAGCCTCTTCTGCCTGAATACTGAACACGTGAATGTAATAGTAGCGCAGATTCAATCTATTTCGCTTTCTGACACACCGATATCAAAATTTTGTCCAGTAACCATTTTGCGGCAGATTTCCTGCAGACTGTCCTCCTCTGGACGCCGTAATCGGCAAAGCTCCGGGATCCACTTGCTGGCTACCGGCAGTGGCCGTGGCGACAGCTGCGGCGTTGCACTCCCCCGTTCTTTATCGAAAGCGCCTGCTACCGCTCATCGCTTTTGATTATTTAAAACGCTTTATTATTAAATGTTGCTCCACAGATAATTTCTACGATTTCCATTCACACTCAAAAGAACGGAGACAGACGCCGTGATTAGTAAACGGGTATTATATTACATTAATCGGTGAGAGCGGAGTATGGCCCGAAATTAAGTTTATAGACTGGGACGAAATTAAACCACGTCATTACATTCGATCAATTAATAACTGCTTCATACCTCGTTTCTTTTCCTTTCAAAGTCAATTATTTGTGCAACTTTTGGCCAATATTCGGATGTTTTCGTCAAGTCAGAGTGAGCGTCTGTGGTGTAAAGTGTATTACAGTCTTGTTTCATTCCTTATGGTAGTCTATGTGATAAATTGTGTGAATACCTTGCAACGCATGCTCTGTAGCAGTGCAGGAACACTGCACATTTGGTGTTCCATATATGGTTTCATGAACTATTTAACGTTGATCGGAAGTGATATATGACGAACAAAGCTCAAATTCGTATCGTTGACAGTCAATTTGAATCTTTTCAGGAACCATTTTACAGTGAAGCATCTTGGCATTCGGAAAGCAGACATCCATGATATTAACATAATTTACTAAGTTGAAATTGCACAAAGATTGATGTGTAAAGGCATTGTTCAGATTTCGTATAAGGAATTTTTACTAGCAGTTTGCAACTCCATTAATTAAAATTGAAAAGTTGTACTCAGCAGCTTTCATCGAGATTGGAACTGCAATCTCATATAGCCCAAGCATCGCAGCACACAAGGGAACCATTTTTTTTTTCCCACTGAGCTAACGACACACTGCCGGCAACAAGCCCACGATAGTCATTGCGATATTGCCTGAGCCTCAAAACGCAACCTTAAACCCACAAACAGGTGTTATGTATGTGAAGAACGCCGTTCTTGGAGTCCAGAAATTAAATACACTTTATAGGTGTCTCATCTTACAGTGAATTATATCGTATGAGTCTTCGATGTGGAAAACGAATGTCAAGTGAATTTAGCGAAGTAATGCCGGGCTACACCCGGAAGTAAATGCTCTATCACAGTGTTGACAAATACTTGCTACGACGGTGCCAATTCTCGCCTCTCTTACGAGGCAGCTCTTTAGCGAAATGCTTGCCGTGATTCTCCGATACGGTTCTTCAGAGGGGAGACGCGCGTGCACGTTCGGTTTTCCTGCGGCGTTCTCCCCTGACAGTTTCTGACGTCGCCTTGTGGGCTATGTATACATTTGAGGCTTTCAATCATCATTAATCCAGAATGATACACGTTTCACCCTCCGGCGTGGAAGAAGGCTGTTGACGCTGACATATCATTTCAACGTTGGGAAAGCAAAACGGATGGTTCAGTGTTCCTCATTCAGCGTAAAGCATGTGAGATAATTTTCCGTAACGTTCGTAATCACCTCAAAATTCAATCGAAGTAAAAATACATCGGAAGCGTATTTGAACGGAATATAATGTAAGATATTAAACGCTTTGCTCCTCGATGTCGAATGTATCCACGTGCAATCTTTTGCAGCAACGTATAGAATGTCATGATTACCACGACAATGAAGAAATATGTTGGTAGGGATGGAAGCAAGAAGAGACTCAGTCAACAAATATTCGATTCCTCATGGCATTCATTTCATTTGACACGTAAGAAGAGGTAAAACGGGATATTACTTTCGTTAACGCGAAAGATATACCAGACATATGGATAACGAGAAAGTATGCGTCTTCATACGTTTCCTCCTTGAAATCTGTATGCTCTATTATATACTAAGTAGCTTGATTATTGTTTCCGTAATGTTACGCTCTTGTTTGGCCCTTAAAGATGAACAGGTTCCAAATGCGTGTCTCTGCATGAAAGTAGTTGTTTGAACCCTTCCTGTATTGTTTGTGTTTTTTGCTTCGAATTCATGAAGCAGACCACTGTGCCTTCTCCCCTCGAGGGTTAGGTCTCAAAACTAAACCGTTTTTTATCCAATGGCATAATTTATTCAGACAACATCAGCACAAGACTATCAAACAAAGTCATCCATTTACAGTTGCAACACTCTAACCAGCAGCTGACCGAAGGGTAATCCACGGTCATGGTCCGAAATTAGCAGCTCTCTGCTACTGTGGCAAAGTCCGTACTACATTTTCGATTCCGCAGCACCTGTTTATCTGGTAACGCTGTGTTAAAACAACAGGAATAGTTGCAGAGTTGTGCCAGCATATCTGTCCTCCATTGTCAACTTTATGTATCTCTTTTCTCCTGTAGCGTTGATCACGAGAAGTAGAAGTAAATGAGTGTATTCTGCATAACGTAACATTCAGTATTCCCTTCTTTCATAGCCACTCTTCATGTGCATCGATAGCAAATAGGGATGTGAAAACTCTTGCGAGTGAGAGAATGACAATAATAATCGTAACAAGAACAAGCAAATGATGAATGAAGTTTATTGCAATGCAGAACGAGAATGGCTGTGAAAATAAAAATCTATAAAAATAGGTTGATCATTGAGTTGGCACAATGCAACATCTTCTTAGCATTTTGTTACTGAATTTAGTTCTGGATGTTTGCAGAAAAAAAGGAAAAGTCGATACTTCTCGCTAGTGTAATATAATGTGAACCTTAGAACACGACTCAAGCAGGTCTCCAAGTAGCTACCAAGGCAGTGCTGCAATCTGTTCCCTGACACTGCTCTGATGACGGTTAATGCAGATAGTTCCGATTATGAAATACAAAACGTATTGCAGGTTACTTGTTAGGATCGTAACATTAAATTTGCGATGTAGATGGCACATGAACGTGACGACTATCCAGATTACTTATCAATATAAAAAGACAATATTATTTGAATGGAGCAGGATTACTCAACATGAATTTTGAAATTGGGTTACTGACCGCACAGGTGCTAAACGTCGTCAAGAGTATACCAAGTCCCAATCGCACTAACAGTATGAAGCTCGCGGCTTTCACATTGCTATCTGCACCCTACTCCAGAGAGCCCTCGGAGGAGCTGCACTAAGTTGCCGATGTAATGGAAGACCTTCAAACCGATAACAGATAACATATTGAAAAATACAAGCGAATTCTCTTGCAGCTTAAGCTTATTGTAACTAATCTAAAATGATTGGAGAGCAACATTGTCCTATTCAAAAAAAGTAAAATGTTACACACTGTTGACGTCAAACGGACATTATATACGTCCCGTCTTGTGTCCTACTCATCTATAATATCCGGTGTACTATCAAAATGATTATATGTAATGGATGCTAATGTAATGCATCGATACCAGATGGTGGGTTCACAACACTATTGATGCGAAAATAAAAAAGCAGTTCGCAAAAGCGCAGCTGTACTTTTTCGTACGTTTTCACCTCCAGATCTACCACAGATAATGTATACTGACAAACTTAGTCATTGTCCCTGTAGTTTTTTCCCTCTTGTTTCAGACCAAGTTGATTAAAAAGAGTACAAATTCGTGACTCTTACAGATGCTTCGAATCTGTTCAGTAATTTTGTCAGTAATTTTGATGTGACTTAAGATCAGTTAGGTCTACGATCATGGCAACCTCTGCGAACTTGTTAGGACACACTTACATGTGACAGGTATCACCTGATTTAAAATTTACTGAAAGGAATTGATACATCGTTTGCAGCAAACCTGGAACAGCTTTCGGAGGCAACTACCATTTTATAAAGTCACTACAACTACGCTGCCAAGGAATTCCAGCATAAACACTCTCATTGACACAATCACGGCTGCAGTATATAACTGATAAACTCGCAAAATGAAAGATGAGACAAGGGGTAGCTTCTGCATGAAATGACCTTGTATTCACAAAATATTCAGAATATTTCATAGAGAAGACAAGAAAACGTCAGGCGAATTTAGCAAAATAAATCTGTCCCACAGCTGCAAATCATTGTTATGCCTACAGGATTGCCAAGTGATGCCTACAACGTTGCAGTCAGGACCACGCTGACAGCAAGAAGAACGTGTTTTCGTAGCCTGAATATTTCATGATAGGATCCAGACATCCAATCTGTCGCGAGAGATTCTGCTCTCCAAATTTTTGGCCATGTGCCTACAATTTAGTAATAACCCTCTGATGGCTATTCCCATTGATGTGATTCGGATGACGAGAAAGCCCTGCAATGGGTTATCTATATGTTTACTGAAAGCAAGCGACATTACATAATAGCAGGAAGCCTGTCATATACTTTCAGATAATGTTTCCTGAACCTCAGACATATATCATTTTAGCATCCTTACCCCATCAAAAAGGATTTCTTGTTATTGCATTTGACATACAAGTTACAACTGAAGGCCTCAGGTGTCTTGCTTCCCACATAGCAAACAATGGTTACCACTCTCACTGTCGCATGTCATACCCTAATTCCTTCAGCATCATCTGGTTTAGTTTCGACTACAGTTCGTTATCCTTAGAAATATGTCCATATTTCAAAAAGTATAAGTATCATCTCTATGTAATGTTCACTGCGGGGTTACTCAAGAAGCTTTTCGAATAGAAGCGAAAATCGCTTAGCGGATGAGAACTTTACTTCGTGGTACACCTCAGAACGAAAGAAACAAAATAACAGGAAGAGCAGCAGGCTCTTCATACTGAGCGTGGGCACTGTCAACGCAGCGCCCTTAATTTGGCCATATTCCTCCGAATTTACTTCCCGATAACCCAAAGGCGCTGTCACTACAAAAATATCAGCATATTCACACAGGAATTACTATCCACATGTAATTGCTAGAATACCTTGCTACGTCAGGTATCAGGTACGTGTTATCAGACGCTCGATCTGAGCTGTTAATTTTTATTGAATCAACCTGCTGTGTTAAGGAAATTGATCAGAGTAACTGAATGAGTTTATTATTTTGGTATAATGTATGAAAACCCACTTTTCCCACTTATCGTATCCTAAATATACGTCGACTGGGTTGAGAGGACGGCCGGCGAGGCCGTGCGGTTCTAGGCGCTTCAGTCTGGAACCGCGTGACCGCTACGGTCGCAGGTTCGAATCCTGCCTCGGGCATGGATGTGTGTGATGTCCTTAGGTTAGTTAGGTGTAAGTAGTTCTAGGTTCTAGGGGACTGGTGACCTGAGAAGTTACGTCCCATAGTGCTCAGAGCCATTTGAACCATTTGTGAGTGCTCGGAACCATTAGTTTATAAGTAGGAATGTGTTGATTTACCATAATTTTTTAGTAATGGTCAATTTCAATTCATGATTTTGGTTAGTTTGTATCAAAATCTGACCTGGAAGTGCAGGAACATATTAACTCGTGGCTTCAACTAATCGAGCTGCTACGAGAAATTCATGGTAGAAAGTAATGTTCTTAATTTTGATCTGAAAAAATTAATTTTCAAAGAAGCCATTTGTAGCTTGCATGTATTTCAATTTGTATTTTGACGGGTTTCTGAAATTCATGGATGAAGGAAAGGTTGCTAATTTAATATGAAAGAATAAGAAGTCACGTTTTGTGAAATGAGTCAGTAGAAATTTACGTGTGAAGCTGATTTTTAGAACAACAGGATTTGAAAGATACGTGGGAATCAGTGAGACCGGTTTCCTGAATTAAATAAAGGGGAACCAGCATAACAGTAATTCGTGTAGCCATGCTATGCAATCTATACACGAACTGTAAGTATTGTGAAAAGTTCTGTGTGTGTATTTATGTATCTTTTGGAAGGGAGGTTTTGGATGGTATATTATTTAATGGTCTCGAGATATTATTAGGAAATCAGTCTAAGTAACTTGTGGAGGTTTTTTTTCAGTTGGAATAACGTGCCGCACACGAATATGAGCGGAACGTAAATTTCAGAATCGCGACCGCGCGAACTTTCCAACCACGCGAGACTTAGTTAACATCGAGGCACATCGATAAGTGAGAGGTGTTTTTGGGATGAGACAGTGATTGAAGAAGTTACAGAATTTTTCTAGAACTAGTCCGCGTTGAGATACGATCATTGCTTTGTCCAATGGTAATAAGAGTGATAGTGTGTGGCTGTGACATTATGAATCAAGCATTGTGGGCTATCCTTCGTTCCTTCCCGTAGGTGAGACAATGGTTATCTTCGTAAGAAACCATAGGAAGTAGAAATATCTTTATATGAGCTGTTACAAGATCATCTGTTAGGGAATTTAATCCTGTATGTTACTGGTAATACCGTTATTATGTTTTGAGAGATGAAAGTAAGACAGAATGAAACGAAATAGATTGTAGAACGGAGGAGGAGTTGTTATGCAGGTCCAGTTACGATTCCGGTTACTTACGCTTTTTCTTTAAACACCGTCAGGTGATTAACAGTGTACCAAATTTGGGGTTAATACTACAGAATCAAACATTTATCCGTTGTGCATACATTTGTTTATTTATTTCCTTGAGTAAAGAATTTAATTGGTTCAAATGGCTCTGAGCACTATGGGACTTAACATCTTAGGTCATCAGTCCCCTAGAACTTAGAACTAGTTAAACCTAACTAACCTAAGGACATCACAAACATCCATGCCCGAGGCAGGATTCGAACCTGCGACCGTAGCGGTCTTGCAGTTCCAGACTGCAGCGCCTTTAACCGCACGGCCACTTCGGCCGGCTAGAATTTAATTAGTAGTTGCTATGTAGAAGAATCACGCAGTGACACATTTAATGAGAATACACAGGGACCATTTAGCTTTAGTAGGTTTCCGGAACACTTTAGGACCACGCAACTGGTTTGACCTTTATTTTTCTTTCAGTACCCTACCCATCCTCCCTCGTTTTCTATAATTGCTCGAAGGCGTCTGGGAAGTGATAAGGCTAAATTTCTCGAGAGGTTGAGATGATCGTTGATCTCCCACCATGTATTCTCTATATTTTCCCACAGAGTTTCCGAATTCCTTGACCCAGGTGGTAACGACCTCGTAACCTCCGCCCACATATTTTCAATGGGGTTGAGGTCTGGTGATTTTGGCACGAAAGGAAGAAGTTTTATTCTCTGCTGATCTTGGAACCAGTTCTGGACTGCTAGGCTATTATGAATCGGGCTATGATCCTGTAAAGAAATGATCATCCATTAATTTCGAAATTCAGTACTTCTAATACTATGAATACTTAATTTCCATACTGTGAAAAAATTCGACAACTGCAATGGCTGTGTAGTCTAAGTTACAGGTCTATAAATCATTCGGAGGATTCCACAGTCCAAAATACTTTGCTGATAGCTGTTGACAAAAACCTATGCTGACAAGGGGAGGGTGCTGGGACGGAGATCAGGATACAGAGCGAATGGTAATACAGTTTAAGGCGCCAGTTATAACACACAGGTAGGCCTTCTTTCGGAATATGGTTCAAATGGCTCTGAGCACTATGGGACTTAATATCTGAGGTCATCAGTCCCCTGGAACTTAGAACTACTTAAAGCTAACGAACCTAAGGACACCACACACATCCATGCCCGAGGCAGGATTCGAACCTGCGACCGTAGCAGTCGCGCGGTTCCAGACTGAAGCGCCTAGAACCGCGAGACCACTCCTATGCTTTGGTAATGATGAGGTCGAGTGTAGGTTGTTCAATACAGTGCAGCAGTCTGTTGAACTGTTAGACTCGTTGCATGGTTGTAAAGCTAATCTGCTTCGCTTATTCAAAACGATTGATTGCCTTCACTATAGAATTCTTTCTTCTGTACATCCACTGTCAAAGATATATAGAAGAAAAAAAATCTGTTTTATAGTGAGATATTCTCTACGGACTTTACACATGCTCGTTCGCTCAATGTGTTGCATTTACGGAAGGCGGCCGTGGCCGCTGACGTCACCTGTTCACACCTCGTGCCAACGCGGCCCCGCGCTCGGAGTAAACGCCTGCAGTTGAGGTAAATGGCTGATTTCAGGAATGTTAATAAAATAATCTTCCCTTCATATTAGTGAGAACTAAATATCACTACGAGTACGTATCTTTATGTAATGCTCATTGCTCAAGAACAATTCGTGTATGCAACGTTGCTGTTATGACTAAGATCAAGAAATCTGCAAATCGTAACCCAATTCATATATTTGCATGCACCTACGGAATATTAAACATGAAAACAGTTTGTTTCTTTGTCATATAATTTTTAATCAAGGCAATGCGGGCAGTTGCCAGCTGATATCAAAACTGAATGTAAAGGATGAATAATGAAAAAGATATACAAGAAACAAATCTCGAACCCATAAACAACTGTGTACTATCCTGGAAACGTGCTGATCCGGCTATCACACAATTTCAAAGGATGAGAAAACCATCCTGTCCACTTTTCGGGGACGATATTTCCTGACAGAAAGCACACTAGGGTGAGCGGCTTTAGGTTGAGACACAAGGAACCTCAAACTACGTCACCAGTACGTTCACTCTCCGATTCCTAGCCCCGTCACCACGCACTTCCAATGTCAAAGTGGCTGGCAGAAACCAGCGCGAACGACCTGGGATTTGGTGATACAGGCCTCGTCTCTCCTGTTTGACAGATGTGTTATCATTCACCCATGCCAGGAGGTGAGGAAATGCACTTACGAAGACGTTGAACACATTTTAATTTTACATGTGGACTTTACTGCGCAGTTATATTCTAAGTTACGAGAAGTGACCTGGAGAAAAAGAGTGTATACCTTGGGGGAAATGTTATAGATCATGACTGTAATGTTAGTAAAGTACTGTAAAGTATATTTTATCTCATGCTTAACTTTAAGAGAAAAATCAGTCAAGGCAGTCAACAGTGAAAAGTACAACATGCCTCCAAGAAACGTACGAATATCGTACTATTTTAATAAAAGGAAATATAGATCGGTTTATTGGGGCAGGCCAATTCGGGAACAAAGTAAGAACAACCAAATCGGTTACAGGTTCGTATGTGCTGCTAGTTAAAAGAGAAGAAATGAACCGATAAAGAAATAATGCCTTCATTGATTTAGGAATGGTTCGAAATGGAAGGTATAATTTTACTATTATAAAAAACTGGCCTGGATTGAGTTGATTAGCTCAATAATCAATACAAATGGAATAAAATGGGAATATGACGTCTGGAAATGAGTAAGCGAGGACGTCCTTTGTCTACATATCTGCTTCGAATATATGGTATTAAAAACAAGAAATCCATATTTCGAGAGCTGATAGGATGGACAGAAATAAGACAAACATATTCAGTAAACAAGAGCAATGAGTCTGAAATGATTATCTTAAGAGCAATGAGCACTTCCTCACCTTTACCACTGTGAAAAACATCTGTCTTTCTACTTAAAACACTTTTCTTGTACAGAAGAAGTGCGTGTAGCTCTTACGATATGCAGTTTGTCTTGTTTTAGTCCATACTACCGACTCGCAAAGTATGGAAAACCACTTTCCTTAACACCGTGTATATATATTACAGAAGCAATACAAACAACGGAACAGTTAACATTAAAAGTTAAATTCAATTGTGAAAAGATACGCTGCATCACATTTGTTAACAATTTCCTAATCATTCCAGATTTAGAAACAAAATGAACAACATTTTGCAGGTATTACCCGAAAATCGAGAAGATAATAACACTGGAATGTAAGAACAACCACCAATGGTAATGGCAATGAGAAAAAGTAATAAACATAGGAACACAGCAATAAAAACTGATGGCATTAAAAGTATAGCACTTCAGCCACGCCAGGACCAGAATGAGAGAGAAATAGATGCTTAACAAAAGTAAAGCGAATAAAAGTGCTAGCAAACCATTTATGTTTACGAATAATATTCTTTCAAGTAAACATACAAGTGATAGAAACATAGAAACACACTGCAAAATGGACGATGTGGAGTACTCTTTTCTTTGGAAGTGAAAGACTGAATCTGAAAAAATAAAGTATAATCCGCCTACAGGTAACAGGATACTGAATGTTGTGGAAAATGACCAAAACAAGGTAGACGGAGATAGAAACGAATCGCAGAGTCGTGTAAGAAGTAACTGTGGAGAGAAGCCTAAGAAGAGAAAAGGTAAGTAGGAAAATTTATGTATATCAGTTTTTTATACACGGCGTCTTCCTTACACATACAATTATCGAACGAGGCACTAAGAAAGAGACTAAGATGATGCCCGGGAAAGCTATATTTCACGGCCATCAATATCAAAGCAAGGTGGAGATATCAAAATTATACGTCGGACAAAGTAGATTAGTCGCTTCGATAAGAAGTAGAGCCTATCAAAGTAATGAATAAATCGTAGGAGAAACCGGAAATACTCTTAATTGTTCCACACGTCCACTGTTCACACCTGCAGAAGATATATTTCACCGTCTGGGTACAGCATTTCAGCACTCGGCTTCATAATGGCATTCAGTATGTTAATGTAGGCCTCTCCGTTGAGAATTCCTTCTATTCTCCAGAGAGGACCTGCCCCATGAGCCGAAATATAGCCCCATACAGCTACAGAGAACCGTCCACTTCTTTGTCTTTCGTTAATATACATTGGCTGGAAGCGTTGTCCTCGTGGGCGGTATACCTAACGCAAAAAACATTTGCGTGTTAATGCAAATATTCACAAATTCAGGGGTTACAATTACTTATCAGATGAGGGATGAACTACTAAAATCATGATATAGGGAACTGTTTATATTTATTATTTTGTGCTTACTACAAATGTAATGTCACTAACAGCATAAACTAATAACTTTATAGAGAAAATTTCGTGTCTCACCTGAACAGGGGCGTCGCTACAGGAAGAAAATATTTTTTCATCCGAAAAGATGACTCTGCTCCAGTCAAAGTCGATATGTTGTGCGGCAAAAGCCATGCGGTCAATCCTCTGATAGTCGGTCAATGACTGCTTTACAGCAGCTCTCCGACAATATAATCCGGCGTCTTTCAGTCTCCTCGCAACAGTCTTTCCGCTGCCGGGAAACTGAGATAGCTCTTTCAGGCCACGGCAACTGAGGAATGGATTAGCACGTATATTCTCCAAAACACGATGATCATCTGCTGCAGTAGACACACGGCGCCGGCCACTTCCTCTTTTCCGCCCTATATAGCCCCTTTCCTGGTAGTCTTTCCACCAGCGTCTAGCTGTTCTTGCCGGTACTCCACACTTTTCTCCAGCTTCTGATGCCGAGTAGTTGCCATGCTCAATCAGTGCAACCACGCGCACCCTACTCTCTCGATTCCACTGCGACTGCATTGCGACTGTCGCCCTTGTGACGTTACCATGCGTTTTATAGAGAGAACCATTTACAATTCAGTGGAGAAACAACGACTGACAAAATAAAAGAATATCTTTTTTCAGTTATCTGACACACAAAAATATAAACTTCGTTAAAATGCTTTGTCGTTTCTTTCTTAACAGTGATTCTTGACAATCATTAGGCAAAATATTAAACGATGCTGTTGTTCATTTAAGTCAGCCCACAAATAAGCAATGAAAGATAAATTAAGGTTTCTGTCCCACTTATAATATCCATGTAATCTATTTGACTTATTACTTGAGTAACATGTTGAAAAAACACTGCGCCCTCTTGACACTGCCACTCGCAGCATGTGACGTCATGAGCAGTGGGCCCAGACACGTGGTGTTTGTGTTGACGAAACAGGAACGCTGCTGCAGCCACCGTGGTGTGAAAATAGCAGTCGGTCTTGACCATGATCACATCACTCGACTACCCAGAAACTGACTCCCATTCTCAAATCCAACGAAACTAGTGAAATCTGCGTTACGCGACTTTTCATCATGACAAAAACACCCTTCCCATACGCTACCAGACTCGAAAGCATTCAGTAAATGAATTTTTCGAAATGTATATAAATCACTTCTGTATCTTGTGACGTAAAACATGGGCATTGATACTGCCCACAGTGCTGCTGCCAGCAAGCCCTTCTTCAGAAGTGGTCTTTTGTATTTTCGAATCGCTGCTCAATTTGATGCTCTAAAGCAAGCCAGAGCTTTATGGGTGTCTAACTTACGGTGTGACTAACACACGATATAACGCTTTAGGAATTATCTGAGGCCGGAAACAATGAAAAAATGTGCGTCATCAAGGAATGGGCTGAAATTAAAACCAGTGATGGTCGCAAGCGAAACGTTACCTAACGTGACCAGGTATTCTATCAATTACACGTCGGAAGGAGCTCCCATATGAGTACACTGATGCTTTTGTATCAAGATCACATTTTGTTCTATCAGGAACTAAATTCGATTGAAACTGGTCCAACTTCACGGCACTACATCAAACCCTCCGGACGCTCGCTATGGTCAACTTGCTCCTCTTAATATTATTTTGTTTCACTCGGTCTGGAGTGTGCTGCAAATTGAAAGGCTCGTTCAGCGGTTCTGAGCACTTTTATAAGCACAATTTTTTGATTGCATCACGGTAAACATTGCATGTAGATGTTATTTCTCTTTCCTTGATGTATAGCCTGTAATAAAAGGGTAATGAGCAGCAGTAAAATTACGTAAGGCTATGCAGAATGTATTAGGTCAGGAAATGAGACGGTGGTAGTCGTAGGCGTGGTTTCCCATGTGGGCAGCAAAATAACTGCTGCGCAGAAGTAAGAAGGATATGAAATGTTGTCTGGAAATAGAAACAATAGCTTTATTGAAAAATAAAATCTGCTACATCCAAAAATGAATTCAAATATCAAGGCGTATACTCCGAAAGTATTTCTCTCCGTTTCTGCTGTTATTTGATGATGTAGGTAAGCACGAACAGTGGTAATACATGGGCTTTAACCATGATACGAGTCACAGACCTGGGAATATTACTCAAAGGGTTAACAATTAGGTTTTCTGCTCCTTTTTGGCCATGTAGGCATACCGCCATACCTGTCATTCGGACTGCAATGCATCCGCATCCGTTCGTGAAGAATTCCTGCTAAGGAAACGGAATCTTCTTGCCACTAACGTAGTCAAGGACTCACAACGTCGTACACCTTTGTTGGCAACTGTGTTAGTATGAGAATGATTTGCGGTTGTGGGGCTACATTGTATCTGCTACATCCATTTAATATTTTCTTGTCATCTCGATCAAATATTGTCAATAATTATCACAGAAGGAGTGGTTTTGAGTTAGGAAACGTATTTCAGTTCAAAATGGTCGCTTCATGCGAAAGGTGGTCGTACTCTTCATGTTTCACGTTGGGAGCTGTATACGTCAGCTACGATTATGGTAAGGGCAGTATTTACTACTGTGCGAACAAGGCACTGCTGCAGTAAAGTGCTCAAATTGTGTAACCATAGCTGCTTTTTTTTTTCATTAGTTCCAGTTGTTCTGCAGAAGCTTGATCTTATCAATTCCTTCCGCTAGTGCTCTTTTTTAAGTTCTAATGACTAAAGGACCAAACTGCTAGGGTCAACAGTCCCTAGACGTAGAAACTACTTACACTAACTTTAACTTATTCGAAGGACAACACACACATTCATGCCCGGGGGAGGACCCGAACCTCCGGCAGAAGCGGCCGTGAAATCTGTGACACGTCGCACTCGACCGCGCCGCCACACCGCGCGGCAACTACTATTCTAAAGGTCAAGACTGAGAGACTATTCTTAGCCCTCCGTATCGTATGTGTTTCGAAAACCTCTCAGGATTTGCGACAGTAGTATTCTTCGCGAATGCCAATCTACAACAACAACCAAACAAGCCTAAGTCCCTGAAGAGACTAGAATTATCTGTCAGGGACCCGAATTTGTGTTGTTTACATCATCTCGGTGTCAAACATGACGGTAACAGTCACTGAAGCAATACACGAGGTTATTATTGATGTGCCCGCAGCTCGTGGTCGTGCGGTAGCGTTCTCGCTACCCGCGCCCGGGTTCCCGGGTTCGATTCCCGGCGGGGTCAGGGATTTTCTCTGCCTCGTGATGGCTGGGTGTTGTGTGATGTCCTTACGTTAGTTAGGTTTAAGTAGTTCTAAGTTCTAGGGGACTGATGACCTTAGAAGTTAAGTCCCATAGTGCTCAGAGCCATTTGAACTATTTAACACAAAATGACATTAAAAATTTAAGTTATTCACAAGCAGCTAGTTGAGAATATGTATTAACATTAAATGACACGACGAACCGTCTTGTTCTGCATTTGGATTCAAACCCAGCTCATGCAGACTAAGCAAAGATTTCGTGACTGACGGACACTAACAGTCATTCCTGATTAGGCATACAGAGAGTGATATACCTCGATTTTAGACAGTATCAGTTAGCAAATATCAACTTTAAATTGCATAACGCAAACATTTTTAACAGACGCGAATTCCTACCCAGCATCTATTGTCCCTGTTAACGAACGACGAGAGATGTTAAATATTGCTTCTTCACAAGTAACTTACTTGAAATGCCGTGAGGTAAAGCTGTCTGTTGGACATGGATTCGAACCCGGAACCTAATCGGATTGCTATCGAAGCACAGTCAAATGTGACATATCGGAATTTTGCGGCAGTAGCTAGATGTTTTAACTGAAATGACGAGACGAAACATTAATTTTTTCCTTCCCAGGACTCCAACCCGGGACCTATCGCTGTTATATTCTAGAGAAAACGAACGTTAAATATAGGTTTGTTGCACCAGCAGTGACATGTGAGGATGTTTGAATTGAAATAATATGACGAAGGGTTCAGCGCTCACTGGGAATAGAGCCCCACACATATCGTTGTTGACTACACACAAAGATAAGTCAGCTACCGAATTGTTCTCCACCAGCTGCTCAGAATAGCATCATGAACGTACAGTCATCTCGCGAATAGTTCTGTGTCTCACTGGGAGCTAAAAACGTCAGATATCGTTAGTGTTGACAGTGAATGAAAATACATTAAAAATCAAAATTATTATCCACCAGCAGATAGGTGTTCTCATGATAGAGCTTGATAATACATAATTAAATCTTTAGTGCCGGCCAGGATTCGATCCCATTCACACGTAATATGTGAAGGTGTTGAGGAATCTGCAGTTTTGGACAAACAACAAATTGTAGCCGAGCTGTATTGCCACGAAGGGATCAAATTCCGCGTTAAGGGCGGTCTGAGTTGCATTCCCAGTTCAGAACCAATTTTAACCACATACAGAAGCTCAAATAAAAGATGGAATAAGTGTCCTGTGACCATATATAGCGTTTGTGTCGTCACTTGAAATAAATAACTAGTATAAGAAAGGTTACTGGTGATAGAGTTTCTACATGTCGCCACTCCAGACTTTATTGTGGTTCAACCTACCGTCTACTTGGTAAAGAAGGAATATCATCTTTAATGTGAATTTTCAGACCACGCAGCCATTATATCTCCTTCACTTGGTGTAGCCAGGAGAGAATGGAATCTGTCTCTCCCTATCTAAAATCATTGACAGAAGTGGGAATCGAACCCAGACCATAGGTATAACAACCACGAAATCCCCTTCTCTGCGAGTCATTTTTCTATCGTAACGCAGTTGCGCCACACTGGATGAGAATTCTGACACACAGGCTCCCTGTAGTAATTTGCAGCATGTTCAGTAAATTCATTTACCTGGTTGACCGAATCACCATGAACTAGCTGCCTCGGCTACCCAGTGCATACATTCGACTATTTTGTAATCACAGAAATAAAATCACGTAACTGCCACCTACACACAACTGCCAACAGTGTAGGATGCAGAAGTTTAAATAGGAAGTGTTCCTTTCCACTTGAGCTATTCTATTGCGCTATCTGTTACTAGAAAACGTCGCTCAGTCCAAAAGAAAAGCTGTAACTGTTTGTCTCTCAGAAGTCAAGACCTGGCCATATGCATAATCTTACAGTGCTGTGGAATCCAAAAGTTCTGGAGGAATAGTTGCCGAGCTCTGGAGCTGTTGTAGCTACGTGTCAGCTTGTAGCATAGATAAGATGTCGCGAGTTCGAATACATTCAGTGCCACATTTAATAAAACGCAATTCTGCTCTCTGCTGAAGTTATCAATCTAATGGAACTTTGAACTTAATTCCCTTCACTTCTCAACCCAAAGTAGTCGCATGTGGAAAAAGGACTAACTACTGTGACATTTTGTTCTGTTCAGGTTTAATAGACAGCAGGCAGCAGATGCATCTCGAAGATGTGTAGGGAGAGCGCATCGTGCCATAATATGTCAGAAAAGTATTTTCTACATTAGCTGTCGTGTGGCAGTGATATTTTATTCTTCTTCAAACTTTGACAGCTTTAACTCAGAACAAGTTTTCTACATGCATGTAATCAATAAACTGCATGTGCATTGTCAGACTGTCATAGGTAACATCAGAGAATTCGCATATATCGTTGATGATTAATTTCTCTCTCATGTTTACTATTGTTTTAACAACACTAAAGGAAACCTTACGAAAATTGTGCACTGTATTATAAGAAATGAAATAAAACTAACCATGATAACCTTACGACGAAAGTATCTGTACACAAGCATGCCTCTATCGACACGAATTAGTAAAATACTACTCACTTAGATTTTGATTGGGTCTGTGTTTAATTGGTATGCTGTGTCATACTCAAGAGGTATGCAAATGTGGCATTTCATAAATATAGTTACGTATTCCTAGAAACCCAAAATTCGCTTGTCAGCAGCGGAAAGAGGCGTTACCTGTTGTGCAGCATTGTAAGCTTTTCAACATTGCACTATGAGCTGAAAGCGTTTTCTTGCGATTTCCTTATTGATGTTTGATCTGACTGCTTGTAGCTCTTTCACAGAAGGGATAAAAACGTTAAAGTCAGTTGGACTGGAACTGCGAACCGTAACAGACGCTGTTTCACAGGTCAGCACGTTACCACAGAGCTGGCGAGGACGTACGGGTCTCAGCTTCCTATTTCGAGGGCAATAGTAACTAGAACTCGTAAACCGCTATTTAAAGGTCGAGATCAGTTGCGATTTCCACCTTCAACGACTTTCCTGGGCTGAAAACCGTAAATTTTCAATCTTTTGTTACCCTTCAAGCGATAATAACTCAGATTATTCAATGGAAATGACAGGTAAAATCAAGTGAACTTTGAGGCTTAATTCCGTGCACACCAGGAAGTAACTCGTCGATCACAGAGTTGCCAAACATACGTTGCCTTGTTGTCAAATCTCAGTTACAGTACCAGCAGGAAGAAGACGAACCGATGTGATCCTACAGCGGTCTGGGAAGTGACCATAGCTGGTGTCTCCAAGTCGCGGCTGCTACGGCCTGGAATACGTAATGCGTCTGATTCGCTTTCTGTAACTAGGTTTAGGGCCTGGAGCGTAGTTACTAATAATACTCAGAACTGACTGCAAACTGAGCATCATAAATCAGTAACTCTCATTGTTGTTTTTATATTTCTTTCGTAAGTGTACTCAAAACTAAGAAAGTCATTCACAGGCGTTTTCGTGCCTCGCCGATAGTCGAGCACAACAAACAAATAAAAAAAAAAAAAAGTATGTGTGTGTGTGTGTGTGTGTGTGTGTGTGTGCGTGCGTGTGTGTGTGTGTGTGTGTGTGTGTGAGAGAGAGAGAGAGAGAGAGAGAGAGAGAGAGAGAGAGAGAGAGGGAGGGAAATAAAAAGCAATGAGAGAGAGTGTAAAAAATTGTTGTAAAGAAATTGAATCATGGTATTTAAAGAACTTTTTCATTAAAATGACACGTTCCACATCATTACGAAATGTCGTATTCATGATCTATGGAACAAGAGTTAATCTAATGTAATCTAATCTAATCTAATCTAATCACATCATATTGATGATTAGCCATGAAGAGTCATGAATTACCGAAAGTTTTGCCAATACCAGTAACCAAATCTAAACTTGAAAATAAAAGACGACAATTTTTGTGATAAACCGTGACTCCTATCAAGACCCTTTCGTCCCTGTTTTCTAACCACGAAAGATGTCTGATATACCTCCATTCTGAAGTAACAAAGTGTGCATGCATTTAAAGATGAAGTGCATGATGTGAAGTTCTGTGACGGAGATACGAACCCAACACGTAATCCGATTGTTAACTAAGAAAAATCAAATGTTACGTATCGGTTTTTCTTACGAGCCGCTAGGTGTCTGAATCTAAAATAAGGATACAAACTTTTGTGCCTAAGCGACAATCGAACTGCACACATACCGTGCATCCACGAATACAGCATAAGTATCAGTTGCTTACTCATGAACAGTAAGATGTGTGCGTGTTTGACCAGAAATAACGACACCTGTTGCGATTGTTGGCAACACATGAACAGACATTGAAATTGCGCGTTAATTTTCACTAGCAGGTCGGTGTGCACTTGATAAAGCTAGAAATGAAATTATGAATATTTTTGTACTGGATCAGGTTTCAGACCCACATACTTACCTTTGGAGACCTAGAGAAGATTGCATTCTTGGGAAAAGGAACGAAATGACTGAACTATACTGTTCCGAGAGATTCAGATCCTCGAAAGAGGAGATACGAATTCGAATCACAGTCCAGCACTAAATTTTTAAACGTCTCTAGTTCAATCAAGTACAAGTAAAATAAGAGCCCTGTCCTTTTAAATGGCTATCGGTTCATCAAATGAAATAAAATTTGCTAATGTAAGTAAGCTTACTGGCGACTGTATTTCTGTTTACCATGATTTCCGCTGTGTCATTTCCCAACGTAAACCGGCTCTGCCCAGTCGGTAATGAAGGAACGTGATGTTTAAGGCGGATTCTGGATTATAACGTCTTTCTCTTGAGGTTACCAGAGGTAAAATAAATATGTTTGTGCCTCTTAAAAGTAAATGCCTGAACCCACGCATTGCACCTGTGATAGCTCGTTCCACCAGACCATTGTGGTCACATTACCCAGCCCCAGGAGTGTGCTGTAACGGATGATGTGCTAAGCTTACAAAATTAGTCACGGTGGAAAAAATGCGAGTCTATTAAATGGTTAAGTAGAAGCAAGCCTCTGACGCAGAGATTATGCTGTTCTCATGTCAGCAGGATGTAAAGACTCTTCTAGGCATCATAGGCAGGATGTGAAGCCATTTTGATTTTTCACAAATTCAGCAAATTTCGTAGTTCTTGAAAATCCACTGTGAAGTGTGAAGTTGCCGGATAATTCGATTATTACTGTTATTATTAATATCATTTTATTCATACCGCTGCTGGAACACGACCGTAGTCTTGAGGTAAAACGCGAGACCAGCTAATATGACGTCTGGCGACCGAAAGCACATATCGATAAAATTTTTATCGCCCCTTTCCTCTCGGTGCTGAAGCTATGAGTGTAATACAAGCGAATCTACAATATCATATTAGCTGGTCTCGCGTTTTACCTCACGACTACGGTCGTAGTCAAGAGTAATGTACTAAGACTGGAGTCAAGACTTCCTCTGGGAAGTGCCGCAGTCTACATGTTGCCAGATCGAGCATATTGCCAGACATAGAATTCTGAGAGGAGCATGACTGTATTGTCCACCTTACGTGAACGACTCGGCGGTCAATTTTTTGGTCTGTGACTGTATCTACAACACATATTGTACGCTTAAGACCCAGAAGAATTTAAAACAAAATGTATTTTTTAAGAGAGCAACGTTAACCATACCGTTCGAAGTATTCATAGTATTGTATACGTCTGTGTAAACGCCTTCCAATGACCACTCAAGAAAGACAAGGATACACAGTCTAGCTTCAATATTATAAATACGCCTCAGTTTGTGGATGGACTCAGACTTAGGTTGATAATAATTTTGAAAATTTTGCAGCCCTGTACCCATTGGTGTTAAACTCGTTTTCAACCAATGATTCCCACAGCTACAGGGATACTACTTGTGATACCTCTTAGACAGAATACTTAAGCAGTGTTATCAGACGAAAAGATCAACCTGACACAAACTGTGGGAAGTTTGTTTTACAACTTTCGTACCTGGATATTCAGCTTTTTCCTATTTGAGATATCTGTGAACGTTGCTGCTTAAGACAATTTAAGCAGAAACTAAATTCCCTCAGCTTCGACAATGTTTAAAGAAATCGTCTTATCGGCACTAAATCGTGGTTTGTGAATTGTTTACCGGCCGTACTCTTCCGTATTTTGCCGGTTGGAAGGCGAAAGCTTACTGACAAATTTCACACAGAAATTACTGTTACAGTGTAGTTATGGAGCCAAATGAGTGAATTGCGTATTTTCCGGTGAGAAAGAGCACTGGCAAACAGTCTTCGCTACATTAGGTTATTTAAACTGGTGTCACTCTGAGCTAGACTTTATGGTCAGCGACTAAGTGTAAGGTCAACGTTTCGGATGCGAGTTTGCGACTGCGAAATACTTTCCTACATTATAGAAGCGAATATTAAATTTGAACTAATATTGCGAAAATTTTGTACTTGGACAGCTTAGAATGAAAATACTTCTGTTTATTGCAAAGGGAAACAATAGATTTTCTAAAACACTGTCTGTCATACACTACTTGAAACAGGTCATGTCGACCACACCATGTGGAAGAACTAACAGCAACGTATATCGGAAGGCAGTAAGATCACTTGCCTTTTGGTTTGTCAGTACTCGATAGCCATTTCTAGGCGAAAGTAAATGAAGAAAGGCAGTGCGATTTTGTTACCACGTAACGTCTTCGTCAATTACTTTAGTTTTAATGTAATCTACGACTAATTGCTGGTGTTTGATATTAACATGAAAAGGATTCCGTAGACAGGGAAAGAAACTGTTCATGGGAAACTACTTCTATAGTGACCAAAAGGCATTAAATGATGTTCAAGCACTTGAGTTCCAGCAGCGGTATAATTAAAATGATATTAATAATAACAGTAATAATCGAATTATCCGGCAACTTCACACTTCACAGTGGATTTTCAAGAACTACGAAATTTGCTGAATTTGTGAAAAATCAAAATGGCTTCACATCCTGCCTATGATGCCTAGAAGAGTCTTTACATCCTGCTGACATGAGAATAGCATAATCTCTGCGTCAGAGGCTTGCTTCTACTTGACCATTTAATAGACTCGCATTTTTTCCACCGTGACTAATTTTGTAAGCTAAGCACATCATCCGTTACAGCACACTCCTGGGGCTGGGTAATGTGACCACAATGGTCTGGTGGAACGAGCTATCACAGGTGCAATGCGTGGGTTCAGGCATTTACTTTTAAGAGGCACAAACATATTTATTTTACCTCTGGTAACCTCAAGAGAAAGACGTTATAATCCAGAATCCGCCTTAAACATCACGTTCCTTCATTACCGACTGGGCAGAGCCGGTTTACGTTGGGAAATGACACAGCGGAAAACATGGTAAACAGAAATACAGTCGCCAGTAAGCTTACTTACATTAGCAAATTTTATTTTATTTAATGAACCGATAGCCATTTAAAGGGACAGGGCTCTTATTTTACTTGTACTTGATTGAACTAGAGACGTTTAAAAATTTAGTGCTGGACT
The DNA here is from genome assembly GCF_021461385.2 of Schistocerca piceifrons. Taxonomy (NCBI): domain Eukaryota; kingdom Metazoa; phylum Arthropoda; class Insecta; order Orthoptera; family Acrididae; genus Schistocerca; species Schistocerca piceifrons. The sequence goes on along the minus strand of NC_060147.1, from coordinate 42,499,355 downwards.
GTGATTCGAATTCGTATCTCCTCTTTCGAGGATCTGAATCTCTCGGAACAGTATAGTTCAGTCATTTCGTTCCTTTTCCCAAGACTGCAATCTTCTCTAGGTCTCCTCCAAAGGTAAGTATGTGGGTCTGAAACCTGATCCAGTACAAAAATATTCATAATTTCATTTCTAGCTTTATCAAGTGCACACCGACCTGCTAGTGAAAATTAACGCGCAATTTCAATGTCTGTTCATGTGTTGCCAACAATCGCAACAGGTGTCGTTATTTCTGGTCAAACACGCACACATCTTACTGTTCATGAGTAAGCAACTGATACTTACGCTATATTCGTGGATGCACGATAGGTGTGCAGTTCGATTGTCGCTTAGGCACAAAAGTTTGTATCCTTATTTTAGATTCAGACACCTAGCGGCTCGTAAGAAAAACCGATACGTAACATTTGATTTTTCTTAGTTAACAATCGGATTACGTGTTGGGTTCGTATCTCCGTCACAGAACTTCACATCATGCACTTCATCTTTAAATGCATGCACACTTTGTTACTTCAGAATGGAGGTATATCAGACATCTTTCGTGGTTAGAAAACAGGGACGAAAGGGTCTTGATAGGAGTCACGGTTTATTACAAAAATTGTCGTCTTTTATTTTCAAGTTTAGATTTGGTTACTGGTATTGGCAAAACTTTCGGTAATTCATGACTCTTCATGGCTAATCATCAATATGATGCGATTAGATTAGATTAGATTAGATTACATTAGATTAACTCTTGTTCCATAGATCATGAATACGACATTTCGTAATGATGTGGAACGTGTCATTTTAATGAAAAAGTTCTTTAAATACCATGATTCAATTTCTTTACAACAATTTTTTACACTCTCTCTCATTGCTTTTTATTTCCCTCCCTCTCTCTCTCTCTCTCTCTCTCTCTCTCTCTCACACACACACACACACACGCACGCACACACACACACACACACACACACACATATTTTTTTTTTTTTATTTGTTTGTTGTGCTCGACTATCGGCGAGGCACGAAAACGCCTGTGAATGACTTTCTTAGTTTTGAGTACACTTACGAAAGAAATATAAAAACAACAATGAGAGTTACTGATTTATGATGCTCAGTTTGCAGTCAGTTCTGAGTATTATTAGTAACTACGCTCCAGGCCCTATACCTAGTTACAGAAAGCGAATCAGACGCATTACGTATTCCAGGCCGTAGCAGCCGCGACTTGGAGACACCAGCTATGGTCACTTCCCAGACCGCTGTAGGATCACATCGGTTCGTCTTCTTCCTGCTGGTACTGTAACTGAGATTTGGCAACAAGGCAACGTATGTTTGGCAACTCTGTGATCGACGAGTTACTTCCTGGTGTGCACGGAATTAAGCCTCAAAGTTCACTTGATTTTACCTGTCATTTCCATTGAATAATCTGAGTTATTATCGCTTGAAGGGTAACAAAAGATTGAAAATTTACGGTTTTCAGCCCAGGAAAGTCGTTGAAGGTGGAAATCGCAACTGATCTCGACCTTTAAATAGCGGTTTACGAGTTCTAGTTGCTATTGCCCTCGAAATAGGAAGCTGAGACCCATACATCATCGCCAGCTCTGTGGTAACGTGCTGACCTGTGAAACAGCGTCTGTTACGGTTCGCAGTTCCAGTCTCACTGACTGTAACGTTTTTATCGCTTCTGTGAAAGAGCTACAAGCAGTCAGATCAAACATCAATAAGGAAATCGCAAGAAAACGCTTTCAGCTCATAGTGCAATGTTGAAAAACTTACAATGCTGCACAACAGGTAACGCCTCTTTCCGCTGCTGACAAGCGAATTTTGGGTTTCTAGGAATACGTAACTATATTTATGAAATGCCACATTTGCATACCTCTTGAGTATGACACAGCATACCAATTAAACACAGACCCAATCAAAATCTAAGTGAGTAGTATTTTACTAATTCGTGTCGATAGAGGCATGCTTGTGTACAGATACTTTCGTCGTAAGGTTATCATGGTTAGTTTTATTTCATTTCTTATAATACAGTGCACAATTTTCGTAAGGTTTCCTTTAGTGTTGTTAAAACAATAGTAAACATGAGAGAGAAATTAATCATCAACGATATATGCGAATTCTCTGATGTTACCTATGACAGTCTGACAATGCACATGCAGTTTATTGATTACATGCATGTAGAAAACTTGTTCTGAGTTAAAGCTGTCAAAGTTTGAAGAAGAATAAAATATCACTGCCACACGACAGCTAATGTAGAAAATACTTTTCTGACATATTATGGCACGATGCGCTCTCCCTACACATCTTCGAGATGCATCTGCTGCCTGCTGTCTATTAAACCTGAACAGAACAAAATGTCACAGTAGTTAGTCCTTTTTCCACATGTGACTACTTTGGGTTGAGAAGTGAAGGGAATTAAGTTCAAAGTTCCATTAGATTGATAACTTCAGCAGAGAGCAGAATTGCGTTTTATTAAATGTGGCACTGAATGTATTCGAACTCGCGACATCTTATCTATGCTACAAGCTGACACGTAGCTACAACAGCTCCAGAGCTCGGCAACTATTCCTCCAGAACTTTTGGATTCCACAGCACTGTGAGATTATGCATATGGCCAGGTCTTGACTTCTGAGAGACAAACAGTTACAGCTTTTCTTTTGGACTGAGCGACGTTTTCTAGTAACAGATAGCGCAATAGAATAGCTCAAGTGGAAAGGAACACTTCCTATTTAAACTTCTGCATCCTACACTGTTGGCAGTTGTGTGTAGGTGGCAGTTACGTGATTTTATTTCTGTGATTACAAAATAGTCGAATGTATGCACTGGGTAGCCGAGGCAGCTAGTTCATGGTGATTCGGTCAACCAGGTAAATGAATTTACTGAACATGCTGCAAATTACTACAGGGAGCCTGTGTGTCAGAATTCTCATCCAGTGTGGCGCAACTGCGTTACGATAGAAAAATGACTCGCAGAGAAGGGGATTTCGTGGTCTGTTGGACGGATGGTAGGTTGTTATACCTATGGTCTGGGTTCGATTCCCACTTCTGTCAACACTAACGATATCTGACGTTTTTAACTCCCAGTGAGACACAGAACTATTTGCGAGATGACTGTACGTTCAAGATGCTATTCTGAGCAGCTGGTGGAGAACAATTCGGTAGCTGACTTATCTTTGTGTGTAGTCAACAACGATATGTGTGGGGCTCTATTCCCAGTGAGCGCTGAACTCTTCGTCATATTATTTCAGTTCAAACATGCTCACATGTCACTGCTGGTGCAACAAACCCATATTTAACGTTCGTTTTCTCTAGAATATAACAGCGATAGGTGCCGGGTTGGAATCCTGGGAAGGAAAAAATTAATGTTTCCTCTGGCCGGCCGAAGTGGCCGTGCGGTTAAAGGCGCTGCAGTCTGGAACCGCAAGACCGCTACGGTCGCAGGTTCGAATCCTGCCTCGGGCATGGATGTTTGTGATGTCCTTAGGTTAGTTAGGTTTAACTAGTTCTAAGTTCTAGGGGACTAATGACCTCAGCAGTTGAGTCCCATAGTGTTCAGAGCCATTTGAACCAATGTTTCGTCTCGTCATTTCAGTTAAAACATCTAGCTACTGCCACAAAATTCCGATATGTCACATTTGACTGTGCTTCGATAGCAATCCGATTAGGTTCCGGGTTCAAATCCGTGTCCAACACACAGCTTTACCTCACGGCATTTCAAGTAAGTTACTTGTGAAGAAGCAATATTTAACATCTCTCGTCGTTCGTTAACAGGGACAATAGATGCTGGGTAGGAATTCGTGTCTGTTAAAAATGTTTGCGTTATGCAATTCAAAGTTGATATTTGCTAAGGTAACGTATGAAGACGCAGACTTCCTCGTTATCAATATGTGCGGCATGTCTTTCGTGTTAACGAAAGTAAATTCCCGCTTTACCTCTTCTTACGTGTCAAATGAAATGTATGCCATGAGGAATAGAATATTTGTTGACTGCGTCCTTTCTTGCTTCCATCCTTACCAACATATTTCTTCATTCTCGTGGTAATCATGACATTCTATGTGTATGCTGCAAAAGATTGCAAGTGGACAAATTCGACATCGAGGTGCAAAGCGTTTGGTATCTTACATTATATTCAATTCGAATAAGTTTCCGGTGTATTTTTACTTCGTTTGTATTTTTAGATGATTATAAACGTTATGGAAATTTATCTCACATGCTTTATGTTGAATGAGAAACATTGAATGATCCGTTTTGCTTTCCCTACATTGAAATGATATAATGTCGGCGTCAACAGCCTTCTTCCACGCCGGAAGCTGAAACTTGTATCATTCTGGATTAATGATAATTGAGTGTCTCATATGTATCCATAGCCCACAAGGCGACGTCAGAAACCATCAGGGGAGAATGCCGCATAAAAACCAAACGTGCGCCCGCGTCTCCACTCTGAAGAACCGTATCGGAGAATCACGGCAAGCATTTCGCTGAAGAGCTGCCTCGTCAGAGAGCCGAGAAATGGCAGCATCGTAGCAAGTATTTGTCAACACTCTGATAGTGCATTTACTTCCGGGTGTAGGTCGGCGTTACCTCGCTAAATTCACTTGACGTTCGTTTCCCACATCGAAGACTCGTACGATATAATCCACTGCAAGATGACACAATTAGAAAGTATATTTAATTTCTGGACTCCAAGAACGGCGTTCTTCACATAAGTAACACCTGTTTGTGTGTGCATTCGGGAGGACGACGGTGCAATCCCGCACCCGGCCATCCTGATTTAGGTTTTCAATGATTTCCCTAAATCGCTTCAGGCAAATGCCGGGATGGTTCCTTAGGAAGGGCACGGCCGATTTCCTTCCCCATCCTTCCCTAATCCGAGCTTGTGCTCCGTCTCTAATGACATCGTTGTCGACGGGACGTTAAAACAGTAATCTCCACCTCCTCTGTGTGTTTAAGGTTGCGTTTTGAGGCTCAGGCAACATCGCAGTGACTATAGTCCGCCTCTGGCCGCCAGTGTGTCGTTAGTTCAGAGGTTCCCTTGTGCTTTGCAGTGCTTGTACTATAAGACTTAGCAGTTCGAATCACGGTAGAAGCCGCTGACTACAACCTTTTACTTTCCATTTTAATTAATGGAGTTGCAAACTGCTAGTAAAAATTTCTTATGCGAAATCTGAAGAATGCCTTTAAACATGAACCTTCGTCCGATTTCGACTTAGTAAATTAAGTTAATATCATGGACTTCTGCTTTGCAAATTCCAAGGTGCTTCACTGTAAAATAGGTCCTGAAAAGATTCAAACCGACTTTCAACGATATAAATTTGAGCTTTGTTCGTCATATAGGTCTAACATGTCAGAAGGTTGTTTATGAAGTGCACATGTTCATTAATATAGTTCCCTTCTTCTAAATTTTTGCAATAGCATTTAACTGTAGACGTTTTCTAACACCGGCGTTAGCAATTCCTTTCCGTTCTCTGAAACCTTCAAAACGACAAATTTTTCTGGTTTAAATCTGATGACCTTAACTATCACTTCCGATCAACAATAAATACTTCATGAACCCATACATGGAACTCCAAATGTGCAGTGTTCCTGCACTGCTACAGAGCATGCATTGCAAGGTATTCACACAGTTTATCGCATAGACTTACCATAAGAAATGAAACAAGAACTGTAATACACTTTACACCACAGACGCTCACTCTGGCTTGACGAAAACATCCAAACATTGACCAAAAGTTGCACAAATAATTGAGTTTGAAAGGAAAAGAAACGAGGTATGAAGCATTTATAAATTCATCGAATGTAGTGAGGTGGTTTAATTTCGTCCCAGTCTATAAAATTAATTTCGGGCCATACTCAGCTCTTGCCGATTAATGTAATATAATACCCGCCTACTAATCAGGGCGTCTGTCTCCGTTGCTTTTGAGCGTGAATGGAAATCGTAGAAATTTTCTGTGGAGCAACATTTAATAATAAAGCGTTTTAAATAATCAAAAGCGATGAGCGGTAGCAGGCGCTTTCGATAAAGAACGGGGGAGTGCAGCGCCGCTGCTGTCCCCACGGCCGCTGCCAGTAGCCAGCAAATGGATCCCGGAGCTTTGCCGATTACGGCGTCCAGAGGAGGACAGTCTGCAGGAAATCTGCCGCAAAATGGTTACTGGACAAAATTTTGATATCGGTGTGTCAGAAAGCGAAATAGATTGAATCTGCGCTACTATTACATTCACGTGTTCAGTATTCAGGCAGAAGAGGCTATAAAAATATTTTATGCCAGCTGCTCTCGATCCACTGACATTATGAACAGAAACAACGCACGCTACCGCTAGACCACAGGTGTAATCAGCCTGTAGTTTCTCCATCATGGGACCAGTTTTCCTCCAGGAAGTGCCGCAGTCTGCAGTGTTGCCAGATTGTGCAGATGACCGGACTTAGAGAATTAGCGAGTTGGCCAGTTTTATTGTCCCATGTCGCGATCGGCGCGGACTTAGCCTCTGAAGCGGCCGGCCGCCGGTCAAGTTTTATGTCAAAGAGTGTACCTTCCTTACGCGATATCCCTACAAGACCCAATTCAGTACCGATTTTCGAAAATACTCGTTTGAGCTTCTCTCAAGTACTGAGGTAGCGCCATCTGTTAGTGCAACATGTAAATGGAGCCTCATCTTTTATTTATGTCAATAAGTCAGTGTTGTGGAGGTCGACCCAAAGATGCCCTCTCTTCCTCCATTTATCCCTCCTATCAACTCTCATTCTCATCTCCCCCTCCTTTCCTCTGTCCATTCCCCAGGCTCCCTCTTCCCTCCCCCTTCCATTAGCTTTTCTCCTCCCCTAACCTCTCTCTGCCTCCCCCCCCCCCCACCCGTGAGTCCTTTCCCATTCCCCTCCTCTGCCTTTCCCCACTCCCTGTCATGTCTGCTCAGCACCCCCCTCTCTTGTGTGTCCTCATCCTCCACTGGCTCCTTCTGCCCCTCCCCCCCCCCCCACTTCGTTTTTTCCTCTCCTTCCCCCCTTTTCTTTCTCATCATCTGTCCAGTTTCCCTCTGTCTGCTCTCAGCTATGGTATGTCATATTTGTGTGAACTTTATAGTACAGTGTTCAAGTGAGTGTTCAGTGTTGTGTGTCTTTCCAAAGTGTTGCGAACAGAAATCATGCTGTCGCTGGGTCTGAATTTTATATCTCTTGTGAACAGAAACCAGATTGTCGCCATGTTTTTTAATTGTCTGTCTGTTATTTTTCTGCTTCCTGTGTATTTTATTAGCATCATCAACCCTTTGTTTTATGTTTTAAGTTCCACAATTTTCCAACATTTTACCATTTAAGTCACCGATTTTATCACCTGCTTTTATTATTTATTATCTTCATCTTTTTAAAACAAATTCTGTAGGCTGAAGAGCGCCGTACTAAGCTTGCCAGCCCGCCCCCTTTGGAGGGAATCGAAACTCAATAAAGAAACAAAAACCTAAGGATGGAAAGAGAAAGTGTCACTTTTCGGATGATTATACAAAACAATAGTCTTTTGTCAAAAAAGGACATATGGATCAGGAAGCTTTGTGTGTGAATTGTAGCTGTTTCATCTCAGTAATTGACAGAGGTAAGGCATATGTGAGACATCACATTTTTACCAAGTGTCATACAAAGAGATTCATGGTAGCGTCGATATCAAGGACTATTTCTTCATTCATGATGAAACAAGATGCCCAGGAAGAATTCCTCATCACTGCAGTAGAACTAACAGCAGCTTACGAAGATGTCAAGCATCATCAGTTTTTCACCGCCACCTTAACCAGCACCACCTCCTTCCCCTTACCCAACGTGGCAACTGGCCTTCCTTCTCTGCTGACGACCAGCTCCTTAACCTTACCAATCTCCTTTCCCTCCAACTTAACTCCTGTCGCTCCGCTATCTTTGTTTCCCTTGACCTCCAGAACGCCTATGACGGTGTCTGACATCCTAGGCTCCTTTTCAAACTCCAGACCTATGCTCCTCCATCAACTTCGTCCATCTCGTTGCTTCCTGCCTCTCCCATCGTTCCTCCTATGTCACTATCCACAGTTCCAGCTCCCGTACTTGCTATCCCTCTGCTGGCGTGCCCCAAGGCTCCGTCCTTTCCCCTCTCCTCTATCGCCTGTACACTGCTGATATGCCCAAACCTCCACTCCCTGTTCATCTTCTCCAGTTTGCTGATGATACCGCCTTCCTAGCTCTTTAACCTACCATTTAACGGTCCCAACGTACTCTCCAAACCCACCTTGACTGATTCACCGCTTGGTGCAACCAGTGGTTCCTCCGTATCAACCCCTCCAAGACCCAGGCGAACATTATAGGCCGCACCACCCGCTCCTTACGCCTCCATGATTTCTACCTCACCATTTATGGCTGTCCTATCCACCTCACTCCTACCCTCAAATACCTTGGCCTCACACTCGACCGCCACCTCACCTGGACTCCCCATCTCCTTACCATCCAACACAAAGCTCAGAACAGACTCCGCCTCCTGAAACTCCTGTCGGACATGGGGTCTGCATCCTTCCACCATCATTCACACCTCCAAATCCTTGATCGGCCCCATCCTCTTTTATGCCGGCGTGGCGTGGATTTCCTCCCCTCCCAAGTTCTGTAAATCCCTCCACATCCTCGAATGCCATGCACTCCGTCTCGCTCTCCGCATCCACCTTCCATCCCCCACATACATCCTCTACGACGTCATCCCCTTCCCCCACCTTCTCCTTTTCCTTGAACACATCTGCACACTGCATACTATCCGTCTCATTGATCCCCCTCACCCCCTGGTGTCTCCCTTCCTCTCCACCCCCAGCCTGTTGCCGTTGTGTCCCTCCCTCTCTCCATCTCCACACCCTCTGCCTCCTTTCCCCACGCAACTTCCACCGTCTACCCCTCCCGGATGATGAACTTCGCCCTGAAGTCTACCCTTCCTACCAACTCTAACCCCGTCTTCCTGCCTCCTCCTCAGGGCTCCCTCTGCTCCCCCTCCCTCCTCCTGAGCGGCTTCCCCCTCCTACTCCCGCTCCCTCTCTTGTGCTCCCCTTCAGTGTCTCTGCTCTCCACCGTATCTTGTCTTTCCTCTTCATCTCCTGCCCCACCAGTCTCCTGTCTCTTGGTGCACCCTCTGACATCTCCTACTCTTTTCATCCCTCCGCCACCCCTGCTGCCCCTTGCTCTCCCCTCCTTTTCCATCCTCTCTGCCCTTTCCCTCGGCAGGTCCCACCTGGCAGTTCTATTCTTCATCGTGTGTGCTCCAAGAGGGTTCTAAGTGTGTTGTTCTGGAGTGTTTTTAATACTGTGGCCGACTTTTAACCTGTGCGTGTGCCTTCAGTGTCTTCTTTGTGTTTTAAGAATCGCCAACTGTGTTTTTTAACTTTATGTCGACCTTTTTAATTGTCCCCCCATGAACGTTTCCATGTCAGTGTATTTTTACCTCCATTATCTCCCCTTACTCTGTTTTATGTTCTCCTTTTTTATCGCCTTATATATGAAACATTTTATTCTTGTCTTAGTTGTCATGTCACTCGGCTAAAGAGCGGCGAATTGTGCCTCTGACAGCCCTCCCCTGTCCATATGGGGCAGGGGAATGAAATCACAACAAAGGAAAAAAATCCGTCCTTCAGATCCCTTGACTGTACCGAAAACTGAATGCCGCTATGTGTCCTGACTCCAAAGTCGCCGCAAAGCGGTCCACAGCCAGAACCAAAGCTACAGCTGTTGTTAGAAACATTCTCGCACCACATTCCTTGTACGAATGCATTTTACTGCACAAGCACTGACGCATCGATCCACAAGGCTGAAAAGATGTTGCCCTTAGTCGTTCAGTACTCCACTGAGACTGACAAAACCAAACTGAAGCTATTGAAGTTTGATTCGCTGAATAACGAAACATCGGAGACAACTACAAAGTTTTCTCTACCAACTTTTGAGAAAAGTGCAAACTCCATTACATAAATTAATCACTTTTTGTAGAGGCAATACCAATACCAACTTCAGAGGACTTTATCGACTTGGCCAGAGCAATGTGTTTCACCAAATTAAAGAAGAACTAAGAAAAAATGTAGAAGGAATTTGATGCCCTGCCCATATTCTCCACAATATTGCATCGTGCGCAGCTGGAGTCTTAATTGTCGACATTGATAATAACGTCATGAAAATACTTAATTATTTTTAATATACACGGTAAGGACGGAGAAACTGAAAGAGTTCAGCTTGTGCGTTGATGTCCTTCATCAGACTCTTGTATCTCACTCACAAACAGGACGGTTTTCGTTAATGCCCGCATTTGAAAGAATCCTTAAGCTTTGGATTCCATTAAAACAAATTGACGCCGAAGATAAGCCACCTACAATAATTTTAGATTTTTTTTCAGTAGACCGATCATTGAAATTTACTTCATGTTTTTGCAATCAAGCTTGGCTCTCTTTGAAAAAGAAATGCAAAAAGCTTGGAGACGAATAAATTCTCGGTAAATGAAAAACGAAATATATATTAATTGACGCTCAAAGATGTCTGAATGAAACAAAGCCTGCCAATTATATTGGCGTGGAAACAAGGATGAATATGAACAAATCAAAGAATGAGAACACTAACCAAGAAATAATTTGATTTCGAAATTTGATTAAGAAACACTGGCTTTCTATATCAGAGCATTTGATAACTGAGAGAAACTGGATATTCTTTTAATAAATATCAAGTATTTGGTTGGATAACACTATCTGAAACGCCAGACTCGGTGATAATTGGAAACGCTATTATATATCCGGTTAAAGATGGTGTAAAGATTTCGGGCAACAAATGCTTTCAGGAATGTATGTATCTGAAAAGGTTTAAGAAACTAAGGGTGACTTTAAAGCGTTGAAGTGTAAACTCTCCGTGGAAGAAACATGGATATACTTCTTTAACGAAAACGTAAATCCTAATTGCAAATGCCAACTGCTAAAATTGTGTGAGTGGTTCTTTTCTATTCCCGCACACAACGCCACTGTGGAAGGAGTATTTTGGCTGATGAAGGGAATCGACTTCTGCCAAGGACTGTGGAATCAATCTTGCAGTGCCAGTTTAGCTTCAAACTGATTTGCGCGCAGTTTTATAAATGCGTAAAAGGGTAAAAATATTTGATAAAGAAGGTGAAATCTTCCGATGAATATGGTATACCAACTACACTATGTGATCAAACGTATCCGGACAACTTGGCTAAAAATGACTTACACGTTCGTGGCGCCCTCCATCGATAACGCTGGAATTCAGTGTGGTATTTGCACACTCTTAGCCTTGGTGACATCTTCCACTCTCACAGGCTTCCGTTCAATCAGGTGCTGGAAGGTTTCTTAGGCAGCTCATTCTTCACGGAGTGCTGCACTGAGAAGAGGTATCGATGTCGGTCGGTGAGGTCTGGTACGAAGTCTGCGTTCCAAAACATCCCAAAGGTGTACTACAGGATTCAGGTCAGGACTCTGTGCAGGCCAGTCCATTACCGGGATGCTATTGTCGTGTAACCACTCCGACACAGGCCGTGCATTATGAACAGTTGCTGGATCGTGTTGAAAGATGCAATAACCATCCCCGAATTGCTCTTCAACAGTGGGACGCAAGAAGGTGCTTAAAACATCAGTGTAGGCCTGTGCTGTGACATTGCCACCCAAAACAACAAGGCGTGCAAGCCCCCTCCATGAAAAACATGACACACAGTAACACCACCGCCTCCGAATTTTGTTGTTGGCACTACACACGCTGGCAGATGTCGTTCACCAGGCATTCGCCAAACCCACACCCCGCCATCGGATCGTCACATTGCGTACCGCGATTCATCATACCACGCAATGTTTTTCCACTGCTCCAATGTTTACGCTTATTATGCCAAGCTAGGCGTCGTTTGGCATTTACTAGCGTGATGTGTGGCTTATGAGCAGCCGCTCGACCATGAAATCTAAGCTTTCTCACCTCCCACCTAACTGTCATAGTACTTGCAGTGTATCCTGATGCAGTTTGTAATTCCTGTGTGACGGTCTGGATAGATGTCTGCCATTACACCATTACACATGACGACCACCTTCAACTGTCAGCGGTCTCTGTCAGTCAACAGACGAGGTCGGCCTGTACGCTTGCGTGCTGTGCGTGTCCCTTCACGTTTCCGCTTCGCTATCACATCGGAAACAGTGGACCTAAGAGTGTGGAAATCTCGCGTACAGACGTGTGACACAAGTGACACCCAATCACCTGACCACGTTCTAAGTCCGTGAGTTCCGCGGAGCGCCCCATTCTGCTCTCTCACGATGTCTAATGACTACTGAGGTCGCTAATACGGCATACCTGGCAGCAGGTGGCAGCACAATGCATCTAGTATGAAAAACGTATTTTTTTGCGGTGTCCGGATACTTTTGATCACATAGTGTATGTCTGTATTTGAATGCGCTTGCCTATAGCACTTTCTTTGACACTTCAGTGTAATTGTGTATTTGAAACCAAAGAACCTTCCACCAACCTGGATATGACTGACCAGAAAATGATCGCTTTACTAGATCTGGTTGTCGATAAATACACACACGACACACCATGTTTCGGTAGTTTCGTGATGTAGATGTGGTGTACTATAGTTGGTAGCTGTGATTCCCTCACTGGGGCTACCTTTCTGGTTTTCGCAAAAGCAAGAAAGAGAAAGCTGTTTTGTTAGAAATCGGTTTCCTGGTGGAATGTTCTCTAGTTATCAGCCGAGTCTTGTCGTCGCTTCGACGAGATTTATGGTCATCATCTTCAGCCGAAATATGTAAACGCCAAATGGAGAACAGTTTAATGATTTCCATGTATTGTAATTAACCAATGTGGTCGTCTCTCCATGGAAATGCTCCAAGATACGAAACAATTATTTCAATGTATGTTTTCGGCGTACACACGATACTTAATAGCACTCGCTCCCTGCAGTGCGTGTCTGTGACAAAATGGATAAGCATTTATGCTGATTTCCATGACATTTAGTGACACAAATGGTTTTATCCAGGGAAATGCTCTAAGACACAATCTGCTTATTCCAGGTGTAGTGCAAGTGATTTGTGACCCAGTTTCATTATGTTTTGTACCGGCGGAAAAATGCAAAGTACCCCAAAAAACGACTCATATAAATACTTCCAGTACACGATACACAGATATCTTACTGAACTGAGATAAATTTTAGCTTTAAAGTTAAGAAATAGTAAAGTATTATATTTATATTCAAACACAAAAATTTGTGATAAAACGACGAGTCTAACATAAATAGTATTAAATTAATTATTTTTCAAATAAACCAAATATTTGGGAGACGGGAAAAATTACCCCAGGAATGGAAATGTGCGCTTATTCGTCCATTGCTCAAAAAAGGAGGAAAATCTGATGCAAGTAATTATCGAGGCATATCCCTACTTCAGATCGCATACAAAATTCTATTAGCCAGTCTTCTTCAAAGAGCACAAGAGCAACTGGAAAGCAAAACTGGTGAATACCAAAGTGGCTTTCTCCCCAGTAGATTCTACACGGAACAAATTTTCAATCTAAAGACCGTGGCAAAATACAAAGCAGTCAGATACAGCCCAATAATTTGCACGTTTGTTCACTTTAAAGAGGCATACAACTCAGTTGACCGACAACCACTTGTTGATATCCTTGAAGAACGAGAGTTAGATCCAAAAACCCTTAACCTCATCAAAGAAACATTTACCGATACTACCTCCAAGCTGAAATTCATGGGTGAAATACCCGAGCCCTTCCTGATCAAAACTAGCGTCCGACAAGTTGACGGTCCATCCGCCTCCTCTCCTATTCATCCGCGAAAGGGAAAGGATCTGAAGAATAAAAACCGCTGGAAACCTATACAAATGGGGTGAGTCAAGGATGACACAAGAACTTCATGTTTAGCTTTTGCTGAGGACTTAGCCTTACTAGCGGATGATGAGATAACAGCAATCGATCAGGTTGAAACCCTCAGAGAATGTGCAGAGAAAGTTGGTCTGCAAATATCTTTCCTGAAGTCTGAGCTCATGGCCACAAAGCCGACACCCACAACTTGACTACAAAATACCGTCATATCAACAGAGTCCCATATTTTAAACACTTAGATGAAGTCCTTGAACGCACTTGGCGAGAGGAAATAGCACAAAACACATCGCCTCCAGAAACTAAAGAGAGCCTGTGGAAGAACCTACAAGGTGTACAATAAAAAATACTTGTCCACAAACACTAAAATTAAGCACTATAATACAGTATTAAAAGTCCTGTATGCTAGTAAAACCCTGACACTCCACATAAAAGGTGACCTAGAAAACTTTTAAAGAAAGAACGTAAAATCATCAGAAAGAGACTAGGACCAAATAAAACAGAAGAGGGCTATAGGCTACAATCTCGTAAAACAACTGAGAAATTGTCAAACCTTGCTTCAGACATTAGGAAATGGCGATTAAAATTTTATAGTCACATATGTAGGCCTTCTAAAGGCCAAGTAGTAGGTTATTGGAGCAAAGAAAGATATGTTGGTTGATAGTGTAGTTGTGAAGTTGTGGCTGTAAATGTTGAACTGTAGTAAGGAGGAATCAACGTGCGCTCAAATTTTTTAACTACATAGAAGGGCTTAAAACTATACCCTGGATACAAGAGATCAAAAAGGGACCTACAAAAAGCTCACATAAATTATTCAGATATTTTGAACAGAAAGGTATTTAAGCAGGAAGCTGACAGATGGGAAGTTAAGTCAGAGAACGAAGCTCCGAATAAAGCAGGGACAAAATGGACAGAGGAAAGGATGAGAGACCATGCAGAAAATATGGAAAAAAAGGAAAAACCATCAAGAAGCTTTGCGTGATCCAACAGGGTCTAATCACAGATAACAATAATAATTGTTATCATTATTAATTTTTTGGTGTATTTCAAAATTATAATTACATTTGAAATGGTTCACATTATTGTTATTTATGTAATTTACTTTGGGTAATAATTCGACAGTAATCGCAAAAGAAATATATAATAATGTCCAAATTTATCTGTATGTAAAAATCGCCGTGCTGCACGAGTTTTTACATCAACATTCATCTTGGTGTCGAATGTTTTAACACATGCTAAGAGCAGTCGGTTCTGTTGTGCTGCAGGAAGTAATAGGTTATTGGAGCTAAGAAAGATATGTTGGTTGACAGTGTGGTTGTGAAGTTGCGACTGCAGGTGTTGAACTATAGTAACAAGGAATAAACATGTGTGAAATACCTGAGATTTTTGTTATTATTCAACACAGGAATTAGACCTGAGCAAGAAGTAACATCTTCCAGACGATTGGGCACGCATGAAGAAGGAACTGCAATGGGCGTCGACATAAACGTTAATCATATTGAATAATTAGTATCCCATTCATATACTTTACGCTACAGTGGTTTATAATACTGAAGAAATGCAAAACAAAGCAAGTGGTTCACCAATTGAGATTTGTGAAGTCATTTTTGAAATTTCATGGAAATCAGTATCTTTGGAGGTGGAAAACATTAGAGACTGCACCTTTCCTGTCCGCATAGGACAATGTAAGTAGCTTCACCTGAAGATGACTAGTAGGAAACTCGTTGAAACGCTGCGACAACACGGCCCAATGAGTCGATCTATAACATGAGAAGATTCCGTCAGTGAATTTCGGCGAAAAATCTTTCATTCCCTTATAGTCCTGTTACTATTTTCCAATTTACCTGTAGAATATGTACTGCGATGGTTTAAAATACTGAAGAAATACACAACAAGCGAGGTTTGTCTTGTTATTATCCAATTTGCCTACAAACAGTAATACAGTATTTGTACTATACGGTACAGTGATTTATAATACTGAAGAAACGAAAAGCAAACCAAGCGGTTGACCAAATGAAGTATGTGAAGACATTTTTAAAATTTCATGGAATTCAGTTTCGTTGAAGGTGGAAAACATTAGATGCTGCACCTTTTGCTGCGCGGGGTTAGCCGAGCGGTCTGGGGCGCTGCAGTGATGGACTGTGCGGCTGGTCCACGCGCAGGTTCGAGTCCTCCCTCGGACATGGTTGTGTGTGTTTGTCCTTAGGATAATTTAGGTTAAGTAGTGTGTAAGCTTAGGGACTGATGACCTTAGCAGTTAAGGCCCCTAAGATTTCACACACATTTGAACATTTTGCGCCTTTCCTGTCTGCATATGACAATTTATGTAACTTCGCCTGAAGATGACTAGCAGGAAGCTCGTCGAAACGTCGCGTCAACACGGCGCCACAATTCGACCGGTAAGCCGAGAATATTTCATCAGAGAAATTCGTCGTAAAGCCTTTCGTTCCCTAATAGTCCTCTTACTCTTTTCCAATTCACCTGTGGAGTATGTATGTTGTTGCACGTGTTCTAAATAATTCTCGAAACTTTTTTTTCTTCTCTCTCGTGTTAGCATTTTGCTAATAGGTTTCGTAGATCGACATTTTTTTTTTTTTTTTTTTTTTTTTTTTTTTTTTTTTTTTTTTTTTGTAAGTTCCTGTGCCATCAAAATGCTGAGGTCATCGTTCCCTAGGCTTACACACTACTTAATCACTACTTAATGTAATTTGAACTAACTTACGCTTACCCGCTTACCGATGCCCGAGGGAGGACTCGAGCCTCCGATGGCGGGGGGGGGGTGCCGCGCGAACCGTGACAAGGCGCCCGAGACCACGTGTCTACCCCGCGCGGCTCGTCCATTCTAAGGCGCCGCACTTGGTGGAGTTCGGACGTGATGGACGCCTCCTCCTTCTCCACATCTCCGCTGTCCGGGCGCCTGCAGACACCGGCATCTGGCCGCGCTCCCACGCGCTTGTTTTCCCAGCGGCGCCGGAAAACAGCGGCGCAAACAACGCGGCCTGCCGTCCGTCCGTCACGGCCGACGGACACCGTAGACGGCGGGATGGAAAACAAAGGAGCAGAGTGCTGGCAGGGGGGGAAGAGGAGCCCGCCGCATGAACTTGGGAGACCGGAGCCAGCGCATCTACATGTGTACAGACACTCCGCCAGCGGCCAGAGCTGAGTGCGAGGTGGGGGTTCCTGGGCTTTGAACCAATATTAGCCTCTCCCGCCCACTCTCCACTCCTCCAGGCCTGGAACGGGGGGGGGGGGGGAGTTAGTGGTGTGTCTGCCCCAACGGGCAATTTCAGGGGTAACCAAATCCTCAGTTGGGCAAATTTTCTGGTCTTTACCAGATTTCGCCTAAATTAATCTGGCCTTCTTCAGAAGAATAAAATTACTATAACAAGCCAGAATAATGCACAGTCAACATTACAATTAAAGACTATAGTGCCGTGGCAGCTGCAAAATACTAACGCGAATTCTTTACAGACGAATGGAAAAACTGGTAGAAGCGGACCTCGGGGAAGATCAGTTTGGATTCCGTAGAAATGTTGGAACACGTGAGGCAATACTAACCTTACGACTTATCTTAGAAGAAAGATTAAGAAAAGGCAAATCTACGTTTCTAGCATTTGTAGACTTAGAGGAAGCTTTTGACAACGTTACCTGGAATACTCTCTTTCAAATTCTGAAGGTGGCAGGGGTAAAATACAGGGAGCGAAAGGCTATTTACAATTTGTACAGAAACCAGATGGCAGTTATAAGAGTCGAGGGGCATGAAAGGGAAGCAGTGGTTGGGAAAGGAGTGAGACAGGGTTGTAGCCTCTCCCCGATGTTATTCAATCTGTATATTGAGCAAGCAGTAAAGGAAACAAAAGAAAAATTCGGAGTAGGTATTAAAATTCATTGAGAAGAAGTAAAAACTTTGAGGTTCGCCGATGACATTGTAATTCTGTCAGAGACAGCAAAGGACTTGGAAGAGCAGTTGAACGGAATGGACAGTGTCGTGAAAGGAGGATATAAGATGAACATAAACAAAAGGAAAACGAGGATAAATGAATGTAGTCAAATTAAATCGGGTGATGCTGAGGGGATTAGATCAGGAAATGAGACACTTAAAGTAGTAAAGGAGTTTTGCTATTTAGGGAGTAAAATAACTGATGATGGTCGAAGTAGAGAGGATATAAAATGTAGACTGGCAATGGCAAGGAAATCGTTTCTGAAGAAGAGAAATTTGTTAACATCGAGTATAGATTTAAGTGTCAGGAAGTCGTTTCTGAAAGTATTTGTATGGAGTGTAGCCATGTATGGAAGTGAAACGTGGACGATAAGTAGTTTAGACTAGAAGGGAATAGAAGCCTTTGGAATGTGGTGCTACAGAAGAATGCTGAAGATAAGATGGGTAGATCACATAACTAATGAGGAGGTATTGAATAGGATTGGGGAGAAGAGAAGTTTGTGGCACAACTTGACTAGAAGAAGGGACCGGTTGGTAGGACATGTTTTGAGGCATCAAGGGATCACAAATTTAGCATTGGAGGGCAGCGTGGAGGGTAAAATTCGTAGAGGGAGACCAAGAGATCAATACACTAAGCAGATTCAGAAGGATGTAGGTTGCAGTAGGTACTGGGAGATGAAGAAGCTTGCACAGGATGGAGTAGCATGGAGAGCTGCATCAAACCAGTCTCAGGACTGAAGACCACAACAACAACAGTACCATGGTACCATGTCGAATTAAAACTACTTAACTGAAGTCCAGCCCCA
Organism: Schistocerca piceifrons; assembly: GCF_021461385.2. Lineage (NCBI taxonomy): Eukaryota > Metazoa > Arthropoda > Insecta > Orthoptera > Acrididae > Schistocerca > Schistocerca piceifrons. Next base: position 42,480,753 of record NC_060147.1, on the reverse strand, counting down.
GTATCTCTTTACCACGCAGTCGGTTAGCAGTGGCAACTACATTCGGCGATATATAGTACGGGGCCCAGAATCGACCCCTGCGGAACCCTGGCCACAACATCCCTGAGTGTACTAACATCATTGCCACACCTAACAGAGACTTACCGCCCTGTCAGGAACGAGTCAGTGGCAACTACGTGACAACTACCGACCGTGTGGTGAAGAGATGCTAGGGCTGCACTTCACTTAAGTAGTTTTAATTCGACATGGTACTACGGTACTATAGGTTTGAATTCTGATGTTGACTGTGCCGTACTCTGGCATGTTATAGTAATTTTATGCTACTGAAGAGGGCTAGATTAATTTAGCCGAAAACAAGTAAAGACCAGAAAATTTCCGCAACTCAGGCTGATTCTTCAAAATATTAGTCTATCCAAGGTGCTGACAGGGCTGCAATATGCTAAAAATTCTTAGTCACCAAATACATATTCTTGAAGAAAGAAAAACATTAATCAAATAGTCCATGGGTGTCCTGCCAGTTCATAGTGCCCATTGGGCACAATGTTTGGGCGATCAGCGATGTCGCCATCGACAGGTGCGCTGACGAACTGAGCTCCACCTAACTGCTATCTATATGTATTTCCATTTGAAGCACCACAAGGCATTGCCAGTTTGACTTCTAGCATGGCTAAATGAGTGATTGAGTTTCGCATTTATTTATTTGTCGAAGTGATTGTTTGTATGCATGACTGTACATCTGCATCTGTTATCCCCGTAATTATGTGGTTATTGTGGATACTGCTCTGTTATTGTTGGGGTATTGTGCGCGTAGGTCGTGGGTTAGGTGGTGGGGGAACTCTAAGTCTTTTCATAAAAAAGTTAGCTACTTTCTTTTATTATATGTGAGTATGGATGGATCGGCTAATAATTGTTTGATGTGTGTGTTGGGCGTATATCAAGCGGCATCTGCTGTGGTATAGAGGATACGGTTTTGGAGAGTTCGAAGGTTGTGCAGATGGGTGTCTGCCGACATTGACCAAACTTCTAACCCATATAATATAGTAGGCAGGATAACTGCGCTTTACACTCGCAGCTTTAGGGGCCGATGCAGATGATTAAATTCTGTACTGCCTTTGTTCCGAGCCCTTTTTATTATTTCCCAAATGTCAGCTTTCTATGTAACTCTAGTACTAGGTAGGTTGCAAAGTCGCTCCAGTCGATGTCTCTGCCTGCAACCGAAATCTGCCTGCTTGGGGGAGTTAACTTTCTGGTGAGCATTATCCCTACTGTTTTTGCTGGGTTTATGCTAATTTTCCATGTGTAACACCAGCGTACTGTTTCGTTCAGATAATCTTGTAGTTTCCTCAGAATGAAGTTGAGGTTTCTACTGGCTTTATATAACGCTGTATCATCAGCGTAAAGCGCCAGTTCATTTATTGCCAGTTTTGATGTTGTAAATAGCGAATATAGCATGGGGCCCAGAACCAATCCCTGAGCATACTAACATGATTGCTGCACCTAACAGAGACTTCCCTCTCTGCCAGTAACAAGCCAGTTATGCGTATTACGTGTCCTGGAATGTCCAACTGGAGTAACTTATGCACTAATGGCCATTAAAATTGCTACACCAAGAAGAAATGCAGATGATAAACGGGTATTCATTGGACAAAGATATTATACTAGAACTGACATGTGATTACATTTTCACGCAATTTTGGAGCATAGATCCTGAGAAATCTGTACCCAGAACAACCACCTCTGCCCGTAATAAAGGCCCTGATACGCTTGGGCATTGAGTCAAACAGAGCTCGGACGGCGTGTACAGGTACAGCTGCCCATGTAGCTTCAACACTATACCACAGTTCGTCAAGAGTAGTGACTGGCGTATAGCGACGAGCCAGTTGCTCGGCCACCCTTGACCAGACGGTTTCAATTGGTGAGAGATCTGGTGAATGTGCTGGCCAGGGCAGCAGTCGAACATTTTCTGAATCCAGAAAGGCCCGTACACGACCTGCAACATGCGGTCGTGCATTATCCTGCTGAAATGTAAGGTTTTGCACGGATCGAATGAAAGGTAGAGCCACGGGTCGTAACACATCTTAAATGGAACGTTCACTGTTCAAAGTGGCGTCAATGCGAACAACAGGTGACCGAGATCTGTAACCAATGGTACACGCTTCCAACGTCCGTTCACCGTGATGTCCCCAAACACGGATGCGACCATCATGATGCTGTAAACAGAACCTGGATTCATACGAAAATTTGACGTTTAACCATTTGTGCACCCAGATTCGTTCGTCGAGTATAACATCGCAGGCGCTCCTGTGTGTGATGCAGCGTCAAGGGTAACCGCAGCCACGGTCTCTGAGCTGATAGTCCATGCTGTTGCAAACGTCGTCGAACTGTTCGTGCAGATGGTTGTTGTCTTGCAAACGTCCCCATCTGTTGACTCAGGGATCGAGACGTGGCTGCACGATCCGTTACAGCCATGCCGATAAGATGAATGTCATCTCGACTGCTAGTGATACGAGGCCGTTGGGATCCGGCACGGCGTTCCGTATTACCCTCCTGAACCCACCCATTCCGTATTCTGCTAACAGCATTGGATCTCGACGAACGCGAGCAGCAACGTCGCGATACGATAAACCGCAATCGCGATAGGCTACAATCCGACCTTCATCAAAGTCGTAAACGTGATGATACGCATTTCTCCTCCTTACACGAGGCATCACAACAACGTTTCACCAGGCAACGCCGGTTAACTGCTGTTTGTGTATGAGAAATCGGTTGGAAACTTTCCTCATGTCAGCACGTTGTAGGTGTCGCCACCGGCGCCAACCTTGTGTGAATGCTCTGAAATGCTAATCATTTGCATACCACAGCATCTTCTTCCTGTCGGTTTAATTTCGCGTATGTAGCACGTTATCTTCGTGGTGTAGCAATTTAAATGGCCAGTAGTGTATCATCGGAGGAACAAACGCTCCCGTGACTTTTCATCATTTATGGGGTTGTACAACTTACCAAAATTTCATCCCCATAGCACACCTAGAAGTGGAGTCCACCCCGATAACTGAGTCGTCAGCGTGACGGATTGCCGTCCTATGGGCCCGGGTTCGATTCCCGGCTGGATCGGGGATTTTCTCCGCTCAGGGACTTGGTATTGTCTTCAGCATGATTTCATCCCCATCCGGCGAGCAGGTCGCCCAATGTGGCGTCTAATGTAATAAGACCTGTACCAACGCGGACGGTTCAAAATGATGGCTCTGAGCACTATTGGACTTAACATCTGTGGCCATCAGTCCCCTAGAACTTAGAACTACTTAAACCTAACTAACCTAAGGACATCACACACACGCATGCCCGAGGCAGGATTCGAACCTGCGACCGGAGCCGTCACGTGGTTCCAGTCTGAAGAAGGCGACTGGACCTGCCCCACAAGGGGTCTCCCGGCCAATGAGGCCAAACGTTCATTTCCCCTTACTTCATCATCATCATCATCATCATTTAAGACTGATTATGCCTTTCAGCGTTCAGTCTGGAGCATAGTCCCCCTTATAAAATTCTTCCATGATCCCCTATTCAGTGCTAACATTGGTGCCTCTTCTGATGTTAAGCCTATTACTTCAAAATCATTCTTAACTGAATCCAGGTAACTTCTCCTTGGTCTGCCCCGACTCCTCCTACCCTCCACTGCTGAACCCATGAGTCTCTTGGGTAACCTTGCTTTTCCCATGCGTGTAACATGACCCCACCCTCTAAGCCTGTTCGCCCTGACTGCTACATCTATAGAGTTCATTCCCAGTTTTTATTTGATTTCCTCATTGTGGACACCCTCCAGCCATTGTTCCCATCTACTAGTACCTGCAATCATCCTAGAAGTGGAAAAAAATTCACCTGTTATACCAGACGTACTATGTGGGTCATTTTTTACTCATACGCATTTTAACGCAATTTGATATTAGTAACACCGGTTTTCAGGCACTAAATGGTTTCTGGGCGTGCCTCGACGTTATTCATGAGATTGTAGAGTATATTATGATACTTACGATACTTTGGGCCATAAAGAACGTGAAATACGAAGTATTCGGAGGTCGGATGATACTTTATATTAGCGCGGTTTTCCGTTTTCTGTGGACTGGCGAAATGCAAACCTACGGAGTAACTCTGGGAAGTGACAGAATGACACATTATACAGTGGGGAATCACACCTGTCCCCTTCTGCAGTTCTATCTGGGGCACTGCTAACAGTTCTCTTACACGACAGCAGATGCCAGGCGCGTAGCACTAACGGGACGTCATGACTGACAAGTTCTTCGCCTCCTGAAACCAGCAGATGAGCTGAAAAAAAAAAACCGGAACAAATTTAGTTGGCGCTGCTCGGAGATCACTCAGGGAGATCCTTCCTGTAGCGCGAAGTGGAAACGTCACAATGTATGCAACACACTTACAACTCAGGCGGCAATCGTCTCACAGCATATCAGGGGAAAAAGAGAAAAAAAAATACTCGTACCCTGAGTAACGTGCATGCTCGATGTTAGATGAATGAGAATACTGAGAAGAAAATGTGAAATTTTATAATGAGACTAAGGATGGAGTCGATATACACTCCTGGAAATTGAAATAAGAACACCGTGAATTCATTGTCCCAGGAAGGGGAAACTTTATTGACACATTCCTGGGGTCAGATACATCACATGATCACACTGACAGAACCACAGGCACATAGACACAGGCAACAGAGCATGCACAATGTCGGCACTAGTACAGTGTATATCCACCTTTCACAGCAATGCAGGCTGCTATTCTCCCATGGAGACGATCGTAGAGATGCTGGATGTAGTCCTGTGGAACGGCTTGCCATGCCATTTCCACCTGGCGCCTCAGTTGGACCAGCGTTCGTGCTGGACGTGCAGACTGCGTGAGACGACGCTTCATCCACTCCCAAACATGCTCAATGGGGGCAGATCCGGAGATCTTGCTGGCCAGGGTAGTTGACTTACACCTTCTAGAGCACGTTGGGCGGCACGGGATACATGCCGACGTGCATTGCCTGTTGGAACAGCAAGTTCCCTTGCCGGTCTAGGACTGGTAGAACGATGGGTTCGATGACGGTTTGGATGTACCGTGCACTATTCAGTGTCCCCTCGACGATCACCAGTGGTGTACGGCCAGTGTAGGAGATCGCTCCCCACACCATGATGCCGGGTGTTGGCCCTGTGTGCCTCGGTCGTATGCAGTCCTGATTGTGGCGCTGACCTGCACGGCGCCAAACACCCATGCGACCATCATTGGCACCAATGCAGAAGCGACTCTCATCGCTGAAGACGACACGTCTCCATTCGTCCCTCCATTCACGCTTGTCGCGACACCACTGGAGGCGGGCTGCACGATGTTGGGGCGTGAGCGGAAGACGGCCTAACGGTGTGCGGGACCGTAGCCCAGCTTCATGGAGATGGTTGCGAATGGTCCTCGCCGATACCCCAGGAGCAACAGTGTCCCTAATTTGGTGGGAAGTGGCGGTGCGGTCCCCTACGGCACTGCGTAGGATCCTACGGTCTTGGCGTGCATCCGTGCGTCGCTGCGGTCCGGTCCCAGATCGACGGGCACGTGCACCTTCCGCCGACCACTGGCGACAACATCGATGTACTGTGGAGACCTCACGCCCCACGTGTTGAGCAATTCGGCGGTACGTCCACCCGGCCTCCCGCATGCCCACTATACGCCCTCGCTCAAAGTCCGTCAACTGCACATACGGTTCACGTCCACGCTGTCGCGACATGCTACCAGTGTTAAAGACTGCGATGGAGCTCCGTATGCCACGGCAAACTGGCTGACACTGACGGCGGCGGTGCACAAATGCTGCGCAGCTAGCGCCATTCGACGGCCAACACCGCGGTTCCTGGTGTGTCCGCTGTGCCGTGCGTGTGATCATTGCTTGTACAGCCGTCTCGCAGTGTCCGGAGCAAGTATGGTGGGTCTGACACACCGGTGTCAATGTGTTCTTTTTTCCATTTCCAGGAGTGTAGTTGGATAAACGGTCAGACACTACAGTGTGTTAGCTGGCACCCACCGATGGCCTGTTTGTGTCTTTTACTATATTCGTGACCTTGCCATGATCAACGCTCACACAGTTTTCATGTTACGTACCTCTAACGTCGGGACATTATCCTCAGAGTTGCAGGTGAGCTTGCTGCCTCTTACAAACTGTCGAGAGAAGTCAATCTGCCTTTCAGGCACTCGATACCGCCACAGGCCAGTATGGAAGCAGAAGATCTTGTCAAATTCAGGTTTCCTACAAACAACTAAGGAGGAAAAAAACATCAAGCGTATTTTTCAAGTGCAACAACTATATGTGCAAAAGCTGCCGAGAAAAAACTCTTGTCGAATTTCTGAATCCGAGGTTACGTAATTCTGTCAAGTCCTTGTCCTTAAATATTTCCAAATATTTATAATTATAGGGTGAAGTTATTTGTTCTCATCTTTTAGTTCCTTGATTGCAAGGAGTAAGAAAACACGCACAGCATTTTAGTCGCCTGCTGCATTTTAGAATCTTTCACAAATATTTGGTACTCACCTTATTTTTCTATAAAAGTAAAAATGTTATTAATATTCACATAAGCAATATGTTTTGATTCTGTTTCAATTTTTTCACAAAGAAAGACATAGTAACATTGTTTTACTTCCTTGTTTTAACGACGATTGATGAAAGACTGTGGAATTTCTTCCGTAAAATTTGATGGTTCAAATGGCTCTGAGCACTATGGGACTTAACATCTATGGTCCTCAGTCCCGTAGAACTTTGAACTACTTAAACCTAACTAACTTATGGACATCACACAACACCCAGACATCACGGGGCAGAGAAAATCCCTGACCCCGCCGGGAATCGAACCCGGGAACCCGAGCGTGGGAAGCGAGAACGCTACCGCACGACCAAGAGCCGCTGACGTAAAATTTGAAAAAAAAATGTTTACTTCTGAAAATTTGTGTTTGAAGTGGACTGTACATTTTAGAGACGTATTGTCAACATGAAGACAGTCGAAACACCATCCAAATATGAATAAAACGGTGGTTTTCTACTGTGGGTCAGAAATGACCCACATGGTACTGCTATGAGTATGGCGAAGTCCGGAACTTCTACTGTTAATTATACTCACTGCTGATTCTCATTCCTTGCTAAGGTTATAACCGCAGCCTCGGTTGACGAGTTCGTTCCTCGCGCGAATTTCGATGCCCTCTCTGAGGACGCGGTCCCAGTATTTAGAAGTGTGGGCGGATATCTCGATACGCTCGTAACCGATCTCGTGTTTTTCGGACAAACAGTGCTCTGTGACCGCCGACTTCTTAGGATACTTCAGCCGCGTGTGCCTTTGATGTTCCTGGATACGATCTTCGATGATTCACACTGTCTGTCCAATATTTTCGTATTAGGTACGTTGTGCTGCCACCTACTGCCAGGTACTCCATATCAGCGACCTCAGTAGTCATTAGACGTCGTGAGAGTCCAGAATGGGACGCCCGACGGAACTCACAGACTTCGAACGTGGTCAGGTGATTGGGCGCCACTTGTGTCATACGTCTGTATACGAGATTTCCACACACCTAAACATCCCTAGGTGCACTGTTTCCGATGTGATAGTGAAGTGGAAACGTGAAGGGACACGTACACTTCAAAAGCGTACAGGCCGACCTCGTCTGTTGACTGACAGAGACCGCCAATAGTTGAAGTTTCGTTTTGTGTAATAGGCAGACATCTATCCAGACCATCACACAGGAATTCCAAACTGCATCAGGATCCACTGCAAGTACTATGACAGTTAGGTGGGAGGTGACAACAGTTGGATTTCATGGCTGGTCATAAGCCAAACATCACGCCGTTAAATGCCAAACGACGCCTCGCTTCAAATAAGAAGCGTAATCATTGTGTTGTGTACATAGTTCTGCAGTTCCACGTAGTCAGCGCGTACACAACTTTCCCACTAGAGCGCGCCTTGCTAAGCACAACAGCGCAGGCACAGCGCTCGTCCGTCTCTGCACTACGAGATGGCGCTGCCTCAGAGACGGACCAAATTCTGCTTCGGCCGGTCCGCGTATTAATATGTCTCGCAGCCAATGAGATTGCTGCTAATGTAAAACCTTTTCTCCTCGCGGATCACACTCGTGCAGTGATACCTGAACACGTGAGGTATTATAACAAGTGTACAGACCTCCGATTAGTCAGTCTGCATTAGTCTGCATCAGTCTGTAGTCAAGTTTCAGTCTGCGCCTAATACGTTTATCATATTCTTGTACATAACCATGAAGATAAATGTGTAGACACTTTGTCAAGTATCAGAGATATGTGAGAATAAGATTAATGTACCAAGACCAAAGGAACTTCAGGTTGTCAATTGTAAACAGCATCCAGAATCAAGTTACGTAATATCTATGATTTTTATTACTTTAATAAATGTGTGTGAAAATTAATCAAGTTCTGTTTAAAGTTGGTCACCGTCAAACCGCTACTCTAAGCGTGCAAGTGGCCTATCTATCATCTGACGTAATGGCAGAAGATAAACACGCCACGATAAGACCACGAGACATATTGCTGACACTCGCCTACTTCGTTAGAGCGACAAGTCAAATAATCTGATGGTGTGTGTACCGAAGGTCCTACAGTACGCACCCCACACATTGGACGATTGAACAGTGGAAAACGTTGTGTGGAGCGACGAATCACGGTACACGATGTGGCGATCCGATGGCAGGGTGTGGGTATGGCGAATGCCAGGTGATCGTTATCTGCCAGCGTGTGTAGTGCGAACAGTAAAATTCTGCGGCGGTGGTGTTATGGTGTGGTGGTGTTATTCGTGGAGGGGGCCTGAACCCCTTGTTGTTTTGCATGGCACTATCTCAGCACAGGCCTAGATTGATGATTTAATTACCTCCTTGCTTCCCACTGTTGAAGTGCAATTCGGGGATGACGACTGCATCTTTCAGTTCACTCGATCACCTGTTCATAATGCACGGCCTGTGGCGGAGTGGTTACACGACAATAACATCCCTGTAATGGACTGGTCTGCACAGACTACTGACCTGAATCCTATGGAACACCTTTGGGATGTTTTGGAACGATAACCTCGTACTAGGCCTTACCGACTGACATCGATATCTCTCCTCAGTGCAGCACTCCGTGAAGACATTGTCCACACAGTCAGTATTGAGATAATGACTGTATGGACGATGCGACCTCTTCTACTCCTTATTTTAGATCTACAGGGTGTTACAAAAAGGTGCAGTCAAACTTTCAGGAAACATTCCTCACACACAAAGAAAGAAAATATGTTATGTGGACATGTGTCCGGAAACGATTACTTTCCATGTTAGAGCTCATTTTATTACTTCTCTTCAAATCACATTAATCATGGAATGGAAACATACAGCAACACAATGCACCAGCGTGACTTCAAACACTTTGTTACAGGAAATGTTCAAAATGTCTTCCGTTAGCGAGGATACATGCATCCACCCACCGTCGCATGGAATCCCTGATGCGCTGATGCAGCCCTGGAGATAGGCGTATTGTATCACAGCCTTCCACATTACAAGCACGAAGAGTCTCTGCCGGCCAAAGTGGCCGTGCGGTTAAAGGTGCTGCAGTCTGGAACCGCAAGACCGCTACGGTCGCAGGTTCGAATCCTGCCTCGGGCATGGATGTTTGTGATGTCCTTAGGTTAGTTAGGTTTCACTAGTTCTAAGTTCTAGGGGACTAATGACCTCAGCAGTTGAGTCCAATACTGCTCAGAGCCATTTGAACCATTTTGCAGTGTCTCTACATTTGGTACCGGGGTTGCGTAGACAAGAGCTTTCAAATGCCCCCATAAATGAAAGTCAAGAGGGTTGAGGTCAGGAGAGCGTGGAGGCCACGGAATTGGTCCGCCTCTACCAATTAAAATGGCTCTGAGCACTATGGGACTTAACATCTATTGTCAGCAGTCCCCTAGAACTTAGAACTATTTAAACCTAACTAACCTAAGGACATCACACAACACCCAGTCATCACGAAGCAGAGAAAATCCCTGACCCCGCCGGGAATCGAACCCGGGAAACCGGGCGCGGGAAGCGAGAATGCTACCGCCCGACCACGAGCTGTGGACCTCTACCAATCCATCAGTCACCAAATCTGTTGTTGAGAAGCGTACGAACACTTCGACTGAAATGTGCAGGAGCTCCATCGTGCATGAACCACATGTTGTGTCGTACTTGTAAAGGCACATGTTCTAACAGCACAGGTAGAGTATCCCGTATGAAATCGTGATAACGTGCTGCATTGAGCGTAGGTGGAAGAACATGGGGCCCAATCAAGAATCACCAACAATGCCTGCCCAAACGTTCACAGAAAATCTGTGTTGATGAGGTGATTGCACAATTGCGTGCGGATTCTCGTCAGCCCACACATGTTGATTGTGAATGGGCATCTGCCAACTCCGCATTTGTAAACATTCCACTGACTGCAAAACCACGTTCGTGATGAACACTAACCTGTTGATGCTACGTACTGATGTGCTTGATGCTAGTACTGTAGAGCAATGAGTCGTATGTCAACACAAGCACCGAAGTCAACATTACCTTCTTTCAATTGGGCCAACTGGCGGTGAACCGAGGAAGTACAGTACATACTGACGAAACTAAAATGAGCTCTAACATGGAAATTAACCGCTTCCGGACACATGTCCACATCCCATGTTTTCTTTATTTGTGTGTGAGGAATGTTTCCTGCAAGTTTGGCCGTGCCTTTTTGTAACATGCTGTATATATGTACAGTGCTAACGAAAAGGTGGAAATAGACGTACATTACATTTGCAACCTGTACCACAACTGAACTTTTTGTAACACCCTGTATAGGCATTGCTGGTCGCAGCGCCATATTCCTCCTCTTTACATATATCTGTATTTTAATACACATGGCTATGCCAGTTTCTTTGGTGCTTCAGTAGCATTCTCATAACACTCCTCTGGGTTACTCTTCAATGTACCTTTACATTCTATTTAATTAATTAATTCCTTATTTTTTTTACGTTTACACGTAAAATTGAGGAACAAATCTCCATTTTCATGGAACGAGTCATTACACGAAACAAACATCGGAAAAGTGAAAAAAAGAAAACTTACAATTTACATGAGTCCTATGCAAAGGTTACGTTGCTGGTTGTACGAGGTGCATTCAAGTTCTAAGGCCTCCGATTTTTTTTCTAATTAACTACTCACCCGAAATCGATGAAACTGGCTTTACTTCTCGACGTAATCGCCCTGCAGACGTACACATTTTTCACAACGCTGACGCCATGATTCCACGGCAGCGGCAAAGGCTTCTTTAGGAGTCTGTTTTGACCACTGGAAAATCGCTGAGGCAATAGCAGCACGGCTGGTGAATGTGCGCCCACGGAGAGTGTCTTTCATTGTTGGAAAAAGCCAAAAGTCACTAGGAGCCAGGTCAGGAGAGTAGGGAGCATGAGGAATCACTTCAAAGTTGTTATCACGAAGAAACTTTTGCGTAACATTAGCTCGATGTGCGGGTGCGTTGTCTCGGTGAAACAGCACACGCGCAGCCCTTCCCGGACGTTTTTGTTGCAGTGTAGGAAGGAATTTGTTCTTCAAAACATTTTCGTCGGATGTACCTGTTACCGTAGTGCCCTTTGGAGCGCAATGGGTAAGGATTAAGCCCTCGCTGTCCCAGAACATGGATACCATCATTTATTCAGCACTGGCGGTTACCCGAAATTTTTTTGGTGGCGGTGAATCTGTGTGCTTCCATTGAGCTGACTGTCGCTTTGTTTCTGGATTGAAAAATGGCATCCACGTCTCATCCATTGTCACAACCGCCGAAAAGAAAGTCCCATTCATGCTGTCATTGTGCATCAACATTGCTCGGCTACATGCCACAGGGGCAGCCGTGTGGTCGTCCGTCAGCATTCTTGGCACCCACCTGGATGACACTTTTCGCATTTTCAGGTCGACATGCAGGATTGTGTGCACAGAACCCACAGAAATGCCAACTCTGGAGGCGATCTGTTCAACAGTCATTTGGCGATCCCCCAAAACAATTCTCTCCACTTTCTCGATCATGTCGTCAGACCGGCTTGTGCAAGCCCTAGGTTGTTTTGGTTTGTTGTCACACGATGTTCTGCCTTCATTAAACTATCGCACGACAAACACACTTTCGACACATCCATAACTCCATCACCACATGTCTCCTTCAACTGTTGATGAATTTCAACTGGTTTCACACCACGCAAATTCAGAAAACAAATGATTGCAAGCTGTTCGGGTAAGGAAATCGTCGCCATTTTAAGTATTTAAAACAGTTCTCATTCTTGCCGCTGGCGGTAAAATTCCATCTGCTGTACGGTGCTGCCATCTCTGGGACGTATTGACAATGAACGCGGCCTCATTTTAAAACAATTCACATGTTTCTACCTCTTTCCAGTCCGAAGAAAAAAATCGGAGGCCTTAGAACTTGAATGCACCTCGTATACTAACATAATCAATAAAATAACACAGATAATTACATAATTTTTTCCGGAAACTCCCCAGCTGGATAGAAGGAGTGACGTATGAGGAAATTATTCAATTTCGACTTGAAAGTGGGTGGATGATTTCATACATCTGGGTAATGCAGCCCTTTGTGCCCAAAGTGAAGGACGTGTGAGTCAAAAGTAGATCAGATTTCTGTTTACTATTTACTGAGTGAAAGCAGGTAATTCTCGGGAGTAACTTCTTATCGTTAACAAAAAAACGACGTAATAAAGGAAATATATATTGAGAGACCAATGTCAGAAGTCCCAGCTCCTGAACAGGGGTCAACCTCAGGATTCGGAACTTATATATTGGTCCAACTGCCCGTTTCTTACCCAAAACGTACCCTTTGTGAATGAGAACACATGCCCCAGAAGATAAATCCAGTATGTCAGAAGTGAATGAAATAAGTGAAGTACACTAATTTTCATCTTGGACCCTCACCCACTGCAGATATTGTTCTAATGGTAAAAATAGCAGCATACAGATCGAGAAAATGAGCTTTCCACTACAGGTTACCATCTGTCTGAAGACATAGTAATTTGTATCGTAGAGACCCATCATTCATAAGGTCATTCGGTGTAATGATTGGAAAAGGTCAGTTCTAGTTGAAATGTGCGTTTGAAAGTGTAAAAGCTGAGTCCTAATTCGATTTTGCGACAATTTATTTTCTGAGTGATACACCTGTGCTGACTACTGTACATGGACGACGGTGGCAGGAATTTGGTCACTAATACCGAGACAGGGCGTCCGCTGAGCGACGACAGGTTGACTTTTCAGGAGAATCACATTTTATGCTCCATGAGACAGAGAGCAAACACTCTGCTACAATCGTTGTAACGGTCCAGGCCGCATAAGGGAGCGTTATTACTGCCTACAGGAAAATTAAAGAGACCTTTGGAGAAAAGAGAACGACTTGTATGAATATCAAGAGCTCAGATGGAAACGCAGTTCTAAGCAAAGAAGGGAAAGCAGAAAGGTGGAAAGAGTATATAGAGGGTCTATACAAGGGCGATGTACTTGAGGACAATATTATGGAAATGGAAGAGGATGTAGATGAAGATGAAATGGGAGATAAAATACTGCATGAAGAGTTTGACAGAGCACTGAAAGACCTAAGTCGAAAAAAAGGCTCTGGGAGTAGACAACTTTCCAGTAGAATTACTGATAGCCTCGGGAGAGCCAGTCCTGACAAAACCCAACCATCTGATGAGCAAAATGTATGAGACAGGTGAAATACCCTCAGACTTCAAGAAGAATATAATAATTCCAATCCCAAAGAAAGCAGGCGTTGATAGATGTGAAAATTACCGAACTATCAGTTTAATAAGCCACAGCTGCAAAATACTAACGTGAATTGTTTACAGACGAATGGAAAAACTGGTAGAAGCCGACCTTGGGGAAGATCAGTTTGGATTCCGTAGAAATATGGGGACACGTGAGGCAATGACACTACGACTTATTTTAGAAGCTAGATTAAGAAAAGGCAAACCTAAGTTTCTGGCCTTGGTAGACTTAGAGAAAGCTTTTGGCAATGTTGACTGGAATACTCTATTTCAAATTCTGAAGGTGGGAGGAGTAAAATACAGGGAGCGAAAGGCTATTTACAATTTGTACAGAAACCAGAAGGCAGTTATAAGAGTCGAGGGACATGAAAGGGAAGCAGTGGTTGGGAAAGGAGTGAGACAGGGATGTAGCCTCTCCCCAATGCTATTCAAACTGTATATTGAGCAATCAGTAAAGGAAACAAAAGAAAAATTCGGAGTACGTATTAAAACCCATGGAGGAGAAATAAAAACTTTAAGGTTCGCCGATGACATTGTAATTCTGTCAGAGACAGCAAAAGACCTGGAAGAGCAGTTAATGGAATGTAGTCGAATTAAGTCGGGTGATGCTGAGGGAATTAGATTAGGAAATGAGACACTTAAAGTAGTTAAGTAGTTTTGCTATTTGGGGAGCAAAATAACTGATGATGGACGAAGTAGAGAGGATATAAAATGTAGACTGGCAATGGCAAGGAAAGCGTTTCTGAAAAAGAGAAATTTGTTAACATCGGGTATAGATTTAAGTGTCAGGAAGTCGTTTCTGAAAGTATTTGTATGGAGTGTAGCCATGTATGGAAGTGAAAAATGGACGATAAATAGTTTGGGCAAAAAGAGACTAGAAGCTTTCAAAATGTGGTGCTACAGAAGAATGCTGAAGATTAGATGGGTAGATCACATAACTAATGAGGAAGTATTGAATAGGATTGGGGAGAAGAGAAGTTTGTGGCACAACTTGACCAGAAGAAGGGATCGGTTGGTAGGACATGTTCTCAGGTGTCAAGGGATCACAAATTTAGTATTGGAAGGCAGCGTGGAGGGTAAAAATCGTAGAGGGAGACCAAGAGATGAATACACTAAGCAGATTCAGAAGGATGTAGGTTGCGGTAGGTACTGGGAGATGGAGGAACTTGCACAGGATAGAGTAGCATGGAGAGCTGCATCAAACGAGTCTCAGGACTGAAGACCACAACAACACATGGCAGGTGGAATGCTTCCATGCATTCCGTGGGTGATATCGTCATTCAGGAAGGCACACTAGGTCAACACGAGTATGAATCTATCCTTGTAGACCATGTCTATCGTTTCTTATTAATAATAGTGTTGCTGTAACTGTTGGTTGGTAGTATTTACTGACAAAATTCAACCTAACGCTAGATTGCGTACTTACGGCTATTCTGTGTGGCCGTTTTTTAGTACGATTTTAAAATAGAGAGAGATTATTAATTGATCATCGATGCGTCGATTCTCGATTGTGTTCAGGAGACGTACGGATTGTTTACGCGAATAATTGACCTTTTCACCCGGATTGCCTTCACGCAATCAGAATCTTCGATGAAAATACCTAAGGGACCTATTTGAATATAAACATGGAAATGAAAGCAAATTAGTGGAATTTCGTAAGAGAAAGATTAACAGTTCGGAAGTTGAACACATTAGTGGTCTCCCAAATACAATCGAGACACCGCGATAAAGAGCGAACCTGTAACACAGCTCATATACAATTTGAACATAATTTTTGTTTAGTGAAAGAAAAGAATAAGAAGAAAATTACTGCATCGTAAAACATTAATATATTTTGAACAAATTGGCTCTAAACCTCTACACATCGACAAATGCACAATAAACGCATGACTGACATCTGATATTTCTTTTGTAAATGGCGCAGTCCAATAATCGCTGCTTTGTCAGTCCGTTCCTTCTTAAAATCAAATGGCCTAAGTGCGTAAGTACATTGCATCCTCACCCGAGTTACCGAAATGTTTGTTCGTCGTTTCACACAGTTCTTACACAAAATAAAAATACAACTTGTAGCAATGCTATGTAGTACGTCTTAACATGTCGGCGACCAAAAGTACAAGGGATAATGAAGTCTCTAGAATATTTCTTAGCAAAAGGTAGATTGTTTTTTCTTCTGTTTCGCAGCTTGTTGCTATCACACGCTGCGGCAATGGTTTTAAATATCTGCCCCCAGCGGGTCATAGTGTTTGTTAAGAGTATTTAAAGCTGGACGCGCGTTTTGGTTTAGGCGCACAGTAAAAAAAAAAATATTTCGTCTCTTTACTCTCGCGCTGTGTTGCTTAGCATCTTTACGAACTAGAGCTCGTTGGCTGTCCTTTTCTTTAATGACAAATATCTCACATGCAAAGTAGATGAAATCCAATAATATTCCAAGTTACATAATGTTTGTTTTTGCTCGGTGTGATGCCATCTACCAGACGAACAATACAACATGTCACACAGCTTACAGTGTACACAGGCAGTTCAAAAAGCACCAGTACGAGTTTACCCTACCCCCTGGCAATTTACACCCAATTGGAAACCTTTGGGACAAGCTCTATCGGACTGTTCATGCCATGGATCCTCAACCGATGTCTGGAGTCTTCATGGCTCCACATCACTGTCGGTACCTTTCAGAACGTCACTGTCTATATTCCTGAATGTATCACAATGGTCAGCGCTGCAGAAGGTAGTTATTCAGGCCTTTGAGAGGTGGTCACGTTAACTGGACTGTGTATTA
This sequence comes from Schistocerca piceifrons, assembly GCF_021461385.2. NCBI lineage: Eukaryota > Metazoa > Arthropoda > Insecta > Orthoptera > Acrididae > Schistocerca > Schistocerca piceifrons. Next base: position 42,464,157 of record NC_060147.1, on the reverse strand, counting down.
TAAGAAACAGTAGTGGTACCAGGAATGATTCCTGGCGTGCTCTTCCCCCCCCCCCCTCCCCGCCCAAACTGGGGCATCCCCACCAACTGGATCAACTGGATGTCCCGCAGCTAGAGCCCCCCCCCCCCCCCATCCGGGGCACCCACGCACCTTCGCAAACTGGGGTGCACCCCACACAACAGGGGCACCGCCCCCCCCCCCCCCCCGCCCCCTCTGGACTGAGCGCCTCACTCACCAAAACCTTTTCAGTTAATTTGGTCTTAGTCTGTCAATTTTGATATGGTAGTGGTGACATATTGAGTTCTGTCTTGCAAGACGCCGCATCCGGCCATCCTGATTTAAGTCTACCGTGATTTCCCTGTATCACTTCAAGGAAATGCTGGACTGATTCCTGTGGAAGGGCACAGGTGACTTCGTTCCCCATTTTCCCTAATCCGATGGAACGATGAACTCGCTGTCTGGTCCCCTCCCCCAAATCAACCAACCAACCCATCTTGTAGGAAATAACTATGGTCCAGAGATCAGTAAGCACGCATTTTGTTCACTAAACAACCATGGCGAACTATATTAGTTGGTTTCGTGACGTTAAGGAAACCGTCAACAACTTAGGCAACAATGTCTATAGCGCTGTCGATCTCATGGTCGAACAGCTGAGTTTCGCTAGATCTCTATTTGCGGGGTAGATATTGGCTGACACAGGGTGAAAAGTATTTAAACCAACAAAGTCTGGGAGGCTGTAGGGGACATCAAAACAAATACTTTTGCCTAATGTCATTTTTCCCTACGACAAGAATTTAAACTGGTAGAGGAAGATTTCTTTCGCGGCAAATTAATTAAACCATCAAACACTTTTCCATTTTTTTATGACCAAGAGACAACACATTAACACAATCCAATTTCAATTACAGTAGATTTTCAAAAATGCCTCCACTGACACGTAAACAAAGGTTACACCGTCGGATCATGTTCTGTCTGACACAGGCAAAAACCCCAGGAGTATAATGAATTGTTCCTGCTACTGCTGCTGCTGCTGCTGCTGCTGCTATCTGGGCAACCAGATCCTCATCTGGTGCAACAGGAGTTGCGTAAACAAGGTTGCGCATCTCTCCCCACACAAAAAGTCCAAATGGGACATGTCTGGGGATCGAACAGGCCATGGTACAGTACCACCTCTGCCAATCCACTTTTCTGGGAACCGTCGGTCCAGGAATCGACGCACACGACGACTGAAATGTGCCGGCGCCCCGTCAGGTTGAAACCACATGCGTTGTCTTGTAGGGAGCGCGACGCCTTCCGGAAATTCTGGCAATGCTCTGGCTAGAAAATTGTAATAGTACCTGCCATTTAATGGCCTATCTAGCAGATACGGCCCAGTTAAACAGTCCCCAACAATACCGACCGACCCACACATTAACGAAGAACCGCACTTGATGAGCGCTAGTAACTGTGGCATGTGGGTTATCCCCAATCCGAACACGCGAATTGTGCATGTTGAAGACTCCATCACACCTGAAAGTTGCTTCATCGGTAAACAACACAGAGGATGGAAATGCCGGATGCATTTCACACTGTTCCAGGTACCACGGCGAAAACTGTGCTCTGGGTGGATAATCAACTGGTTCCAGGTTGTGGACACGCTGTAAGTGAAATGGACGTAACAATTGCTCTCGATGGACTGTTCTTACATTCGTCTGATTCGTCCCCATGTGACGTGCAATTGCACGAGTGCTGACTGAAGGATCCCGCTCCACATGCAGCAAGACAGCTTCCTCAAATTGCAGCGTTCTCACCGTGCGACGGCGTCCCTGTCCAGGTAATCTGCTAAATGACCCGGTCTCACGCAGACGTTGCTACACACCAACGTAGTACGCACCAACCATATCAGTGTACTCACTCCAGGTGTGTCGCTCCATTAGTAAACAGAGGCAATGCACTACTACACTGGTGGACAGCAGTTGCCTACAACTGACGATCGTAATACGGCCTCTAACAACTGAAGATCGTAAACGGCCTCTAACAACTGAAGAACGTAATATGGCCTCTACTGGTTTAAATAATCCTCATAGGAAAAAATGACATTAGGGAAAAATATTTGTTTTGATGTCCCCTACAACCTCCCAGAGTTTGTCGGTGTAAATACTTTTCACCCTGTACAGGTTAGATTTTCCTCGTCTAAAAATAGTACGTTACCATAAAACGTGACTCATAATACATACGTACGTAACGTTTCATCGTTGTTTTCATTAGATAATATCTACATATTGATCTGAAAAGATGTGTGCTCACGCCGTGGAACGGTGCAGAGATGTTCATGGCGGACCTTATTCTGTCGCCCGCGGAAACTTTACCGAAGTGTGATGGGTACGTTTGCCGACATACGTGGCAAAGGCATTGCGGCGCGCGCAGCTATTTCCACAGCGCCCCGACACGTACAATTTCGTGCATGATTGGGCACGCATACGCACACTCCCTCGCTCTCAGACACACACACACACACACACACACACACACACACACACACACACACACACACACAAGCAGCGCCACGCACCGCTGCGTGCGACCGCCGCCGCCGCCGCCGCCGCCGCCACCGCCCCCGCAGGACGCGTCCCACACACAGGGCGGCGCAAAGCACCCTCCGCCACGCGCCGCTCGCGGCAGCGTTTGACGTCCAGCGGCGCGGAAGTGGCGCCTTGGCCTCGCACGCGGAGCTTGGGCATCGACCGCACCCCCTACCTGAAGCGAATACTGTGCATCGTGGCAGGTCGGGGGAAAAAAAAAATATTTCACTCCTTATTCTAACATACACTCCGTCTTCAGGCCGCGAGTGGCCTACCGGGACCATCCGACCGCCGTGTCATTCTCAGAGGAGCATGCGCATAGGAGGGGCGTGGGGTCTGCACACCGCTCTCCCGGTCGTTACGATGGTATTCTTGACCGAAGCAGCTACTATTCGGTAGAGCAGCTCCTCAATTGGCATCACGAGGCTGAGTGCACCCCGAAAAATGGCAACGGCGCATGGCGGCCTGGATGGTCACCCATCCAAGCGCCGACCACGCCCGGCAGCTCTTAACTTCGGTGGTCTCACGGGAACCGGTGTATCGACAAGTAAATACAGGTGTAGCGATAGTCTTGATGGTTCATTACAACCCCGAAGCGCTTTACGCAGATGTCTTTCTCTACATCAGATGTAAATACGCTGACGAGAGAAAAAAAAGGCAGCACAAACAACTAATTATCGTCGCGTAACGAAATTTTCGAAATTATTGCGGAACTTATACTGTCTGTCGTATTGCATGGATTAACGAATTCAGGTGATGATATATACAGGGTGATCCAGTGGGCGTGACCGGGCCAAATATCTCTCGAAATAAACATCAATCAAAAAAAATACAAATAACGAAACTCGTCTAACTTGAAGGGGGAAACCAGATGGCCCTATAGTTGGCCCGCTAGATGGCGCTGCATAGGTCAAGTGGATATCAAATTCTTTTTTTTTTTTTAAATAGGAACCACCATTTTTATTACATATTCGTGTAGCACGTAATAGTGTAATAGTCACAAACATATGGCTCACAATTTTAGACGAACAGATGGTAAATATGAGGTTTTATTTAAATTAAAATACAGAACGTAGGTACGTTTGAACATTTTATTTCGGTTGTTCCAATGTGACACATGTACCTTTGTGAACTTATCATTTCTGAGAACGCATGCTGTTACAGCGTGATTATCTGTGAATACCACATTAATGCAATAAATGTTCAAAATGATCTCCGTCAACCTCACTGCATTTGGCAATACGTGTAACGACATTCCTCTCAACAGCGAGTAGTTCGCCTTCCGTAATGTTCGCACATGCATTGACAATGCGCTGACGCATGTTGTCAGGCGTTGTCGGTGGATCACGGTAGCAAATATCCTTCAACTCTCCCCACAGAAAGAAATCCGTGGACGTCAGATTCGGCGAACGTGCGGCCCATGGTATGGTGCTCCGACGACCAATTCACCTGCCATGAAATATGCTATTCAATACCGCTTCAACCGCGCGCGAGCTATGTGCCGTACATCCGTCATGTTGGAAGTACATCGCCATTCTGTAATCCAGTGAAACATCTTGTAGTAACATCGGTAGAACATTACGTAGGAAATTAGCATACATTGCACCATTTAGATTGCAACCAATGAAATCGGGGCCAATTATCCTTCCTCCCACAATGACGCACCATACATTAACCCGCCATGGTCGCTGATGTTCCAGTTGTCGCAACCATCATGGATATTCCGTTGCCCAATAATGCATATTATGCCGGTTTACGTTACCGCTGTTGGTGGTCTCTTGTGTCCAGCAGTAGAACTGTACATGACGTTGAAAGTCGTTGCCATGCAATTCCTGGTGCATAGAAATATGGTACGGGTGCAATCGATGTTGAGATTCTCGCGCAGTTTGTCTGCTACTGATGTGCGGATTAGCCGCGACAGCAGCTAAAACACCTACTTAGGCGTCATCATTTGTTGCAGGTCGTGGCTGACGTTTCACATGTGGCTCAACACTTCCCGTTTCCTTAAATAACGTAACTATGCGGTGAATGGTCCGGTCACTTGGATGATGTCGTCCAGGATACCGAGCAGCAGACATAGAACACGCCCGTTGGGCATTTTAATCAGAATAGCCATACATCAAGACGATACCGACCTTTTTCGCAATTGGTAAACGGTCCGTTTTCACACGGGTAATGTATCACGAAGCAAAAATTATCCCGCACTGGTGAAATGTTACGTAATACCACGTACTTATACGTTTGTGACTATTACAGCGCCATCTATAACAAAGCGAACAAAAGTGGTCCAACTAAAACATTCATATTTTTTTACGAACTACACGAATATGTAATAAAAATGGGGGTTCCTATTTAAAAAAAAAACACAGTTGATATCCGTTTGACTTATGGCAGCGCCATCTAGCGGGCCAGCCATAGCGCCATCTGGTTTCCCCCTTCAAGCCAGACGAGTTTCGTTCTGTGTAGTCATTTCGTTTGATGCTTATTACGTGAGATATTTGGCCCGGTCACTATCAAAAATTGGTTATAATGTACAGATGCATGTCAAAATCAACTGTTGTAAGTTTTAACTTGATGAGAACAATATTTTGATCAAAATCGGCGTTTTTACGAAAAATTGAAGTCGCTAAATATTAGACTTAGAAATATGAAAATTCGTAAGAAGCTTCAGTTCGATATAAAAACTTTAACTATATGACCTCTTTAAGCTAACTCTAATAGCTTCAGAGTAATTTGCCAACAACTAAATTTGGAACAAAAACGTCCGTATTTGTAGTAAATTAAGTATCAGTTATGTTAATGCTAGAAAGTTCTGATCACAGCATGTTATTAAACCCATTAAATAATAGAGCTATAGTGAGTTTCAAGACTTTGCTGCAAATAACAATCAATACAAGGTCTCGTAAAGATGTAGTTCAGAGGTCAAGTTCCACTGTCAGTTGCGTTCTAAAAATTATAAACGGCAAAGTTTAAACGCAGGCGAGCTAAGACTTTTTCTGAGATTAAAGCCAGCTTAACGGCATTCACACAAAAATTACGAATACTGTAAATTGATACACAACAGTGTTATAAAATGATATGTGTCCGAGAAAGCGGCCGTTTAGAGGCTGCTACTTGGGAATACAGCGGTTGACGGCAGGTGTTTTCTTCGGCCGTCCGCTATGTAAATACGGCCTGAGAGGCAGTGACTGGACGTCGCTTCTCTCATACAGGGTGTTTCAAAAATGACTGGTATATTTGAAACGGCAATAAAAAATAAACGAGCAGCGATAGAAATACACCGTTTGTTGCAATATGCTTGGGACAACAGTACATTTTCAGGCGGGCAAACTTTCGAAATTACAGTAGTTACAATTTTCAACAACAGATGGCGCTGCAAGTGATGTGAAAGATATAGAAGACAACGCAGTCTGTGGGTGCGCCATTCTGTACGTCGTCTTTCTGCTGTAAGCGTGTGCTGTTCACAACGTGCAAGTGTGCTGTAGACAACATGGTTTATTCCTTAGAACAGAGGATTTTTCTGGTGTTGGAATTCCACCGCCTAGAACACAGTGTTGTTGCAACAAGACGAAGTTTTCAACGGAGGTTTAATGTAACCAAAGGACCGAAAAGCGATACAATAAAGGATCTGTTTGAAAAATTTCAACGGACTGGGAACGTGATGGACGAACGTGCTGGAAAGGTAGGGCGACCGCGTACGGCAACCACAGAGGGCAACGCGCAGCTAGTGCAGCAGGTGATCCGACAGCGGCCTCGGGTTTCCGTTCGCCGTGTTGCAGCTGCGGTCCAAATGACGCCAACGTCCACGTATCGTCTCATGCGCCAGAGCTTAGACCTCTATCCGTACAAAATTCAAACGCGGCAACCCCTCAGCGCCGCTACCATTGCTGCACGAGAGACATTCGCTAACGATATAGTGCACAGGATTGATGACGGCGATATGCATGTGGGCAGCATTTGGTTTATTGACGAAGCTTATTTTTACCTGGACGGCTTCGCCAATAAACAGAACTGGCGCATATGGGGAACCGAAAAGCCCCATGTTGCAGTCCCATCGTCCCTGCATCCTCAAAAAGTACTGGTCTGGGCCGCCATTTCTTCCAAAGGAATCATTGGCCCATTTTTCAGATCCGAAACGATTACTTCATCACGCTATCTGGACATTCTTCGTGAATTTGTGGCGGTACAAACTGCCTTAGACGACACTGCGAACACCTCGTGGTTTATGCAAGATGGTGCCCGGCCACATCGCACGGCCGACGTCTTTAATTTCCTGAATGAATATTTCGATGATCGTGTGATTGCTTTGGGCTATCCGAAACATACAGGAGGCGGCGTGGATTGGCCACCCTATTCGCCAGACATGAACCCCTGTGACTTCTTTCTGTGGGGACACTTGAAAGACCAGGTGTACCGCCAGAATCCAGAAACAATTGAACAGCTGAAGCAGTACATCTCACCTGCATGTGAAGCCATTCCGCCAGACACGTTGTCAAAGGTTTCGGGTAATTTCATTCAGAGACTACGCCATATTATTGCTACGCATGGTGGATATGTGGAAAATATCGTAATATAGAGTTTCCCAGACCGCAGCGCCATCTGTTGTTGACAATTGTAACTACTGTAATTTCGAAAGTTTGTCTGCCTGAAAATGTACTGTTGTCCCAAGCATATTGCAACAATCGGTGTATTTCTATCGCTGCTCGTTTAGTTTGTATTGCCGTTTCAAATATACCGGTCATTTTTGAAACACCCTGTAGCATCATTTATGAAAAGTCTATGTGACGGATTGTATGTATATTTCAATTTCCATTAACGGTATTTTATAGACGTTATGTTCTCTTTCATGAGCTGTAACCAAATCCTTGAACTGTTTCGCAACGTCACTGCAGACATCAGGAAGTAGGTGAATATTGCGAAACATTCACTGTAGCGTAAATGTCTCCAGTTGCTAACAGCCAAATTGTAAATGCTGGCCTTTCTTAAGATTATGTGCTCTGCTTTTAGTAAATACTGAGAAGATAGGGAAAAGAAGCATTAACCGATATATGTGCAGAATTTTGGAATAATGCTAAGGCAAACAGGAGTTAGCCCTAGGTTTCTAATCCCTCTTAAAATTTACGACAGCAGTAGAGAATAAAACAGGACTGTTGTGTTGGCTGAAGAGCCAACACCGTGTTACGAATGGAGGCCGAAATGCACGCGTTTTAGCTCACGCAGGCTGGCGTGAGGAGGGAAGAACTATACTGACGTGAGGTCTGGAACATGACAAGAAATTAGAATTCAGAAAGCGGACGTAATTAGTTTGATACTCAACTTTAATCCATTAATGATGAACGTCGCTCTTGACGGTACGTGAGTCACAATATTAACGGTTCAGAAGACATAGTAACTGAACATGGCGCCTTGCTAGGTCGTAGCAAATGACGTAGCTGAAGGCTATGCTTAAATGTCGTCTCTGCAAATGAGAGCGTATGTAGACAGTGAACCATCGCTAGCAAAGTCGGCTGTACAACTGGGGCGAGTGCCAGGAAGTCTCTCTAGACCTGCCGTGTGGCGGCGCTCGGTCTGCAATCACTGATAGTGGCGACACGCGGGTCCGACGTATACTACCGGACCGCCGCCGATTTAAAGGCTACCAACTAGCAAGTGTGGTGTCTGGCGGTGACACCACAATGACATTTGTACTTAATTTACTAAGTAACACAGTATTGTAGATAAAATAATTGTAACTGACAGCCGGCCGCTGTGACCGAGCGGTTCTAGGCGCTTCAGTCCGAAACCGCGCTGCTGCTACGGTCGCAGGTTCGAATCCTGCCTCGGGCATAGATGTGTCTGATGTCCTTGGGTTAATCAGTTTTAAATACTTCTAAGTCTAGGGAACTGATGACCTCAGTTGTTAAGTCCCATAGTGCTTAGAACCATTAGAACAATTTATGTAATTGACTAATGCACAACGTATGAATTATGACTTACTTTAAATAATTTGGAGTAGTACAATTTATCACGGGTAATGATTTAGGGTTCAGTGCAGAACCCATAGGCATGTCAATTCTAGTGTCCGATTCCACTCGTCGACTTTGAACGACATCATACCTAAAGCAGAGACGCTAGATAGAAGCAATCTTTGAAAGCAACTGATCGTATTCGTATACAAACGAATGAAGCACATGATAAAATTAGACTCACATTTCGCGTGATTAATTACTTAGCCACAAATTATGTCGAAAATAATTCAAGGTAACGAAAGTAAATAAGAACAGAAAAAGTATACATGTCTGAATTAAATTACTGTCATGATTTATACGAATAAGAAAAGCACAGAGAACCTTTACATCAATTACAGTGTAGAGCATAATGAAGTCATAATATTTGGAAATAGCGTTAATTTTGAATAATAATTATTGAATCTAATGGGGCTAGTACATAAGTAACGAAAATACAAAAAAGTTGGGTCTAACAAATATTGGAATCAGTAACAAGAATACGGCTATATATGAAATTTCTAGTTACCTATTCCAACCATTTCTTGGTACATTACCTAGTTCGTATTTCCAGCATGTGTGTGCACTGAGCTGTAGTTGTATTTCTGTATTTGTATTTCTCTGAACTTCAGCGGAAAAATGACTAATATTAGAATCGGTAACTAGAATTGACCTATATAGGTTCATTATTAGACCGTTTTAACAACAAGCTTGTTCTCTAATGTGAAGCTGGGTTTCTACCTATACTACTATGAAACAGAGAAGTTAGGATGTGTACCTACAATATGTGTACCTCTTTCGTAATAGTTCTGAGACCAATAAGAAATCCAGAAATCCTAAAAGAAAACATAGTCCACAGATCCACAGCAAAAATGTACAAAATTATCAATAATCGAATGTCTGGAATTGGTAACTAGAAATTAACGGTGTCAAAGGTGAATTCTAGTTACCGATTCAAATTTTTGTTATTTCACCACAGTAGTTTTAGAGAGCGATTACAAATGTAGAAATGCAATTACTTTTCAAGGCATGCAACTACTCAAAAATAATTTGCAAATGAATCATAGAACGGGTGGAGTCGGTAACTGGGATTTACCCATGAATGTTAAGTTATCAGTTTCAATATTCCCTACTTTTTGTGGATTTTCGTTTGCTGTATGCTTGCTTTTCTTTTAGAATTTACCGCATCAGTTTCCCCACATTTCGTGCTGCTGTTTCGTATTTCTTTTAATTCGTTTCACTTTCCCGTTTTTCTGTCAGTTTTTAGTTCCTCTCCGTCCTAAACCGCAACTTTCCTGTGCTTCTCCCGTTAGATTCAGTAACTAATAGCAAAATTAACGCTATTTTATAACAGTATGGCTTCACCATACGCCTCACTGTAATACATGTATAAGGTTCTCTGTGCTTTCCTACTCGCTTAAATTACGGCAATAATTCTTATTCATTTTCGTTATGTGCAATTTGTTTCGGCATAATTCACGACAAAGTAAATAGCTGCGTGATATTGAGATTGTAATTTTATCGCATGCTACAGTCATTTGTTTACGAGTATGATACGTTGTTTTCATAGATCCCTCATATCCAGCCTCTGTGCTTCAGTTATGACGTCATCGCTGAAAGCCGACGAGTGAAATCGGACTCTACAATTTATGTCCTAGATGTATTTCATATTTAATAACTAACTGAGACACCTGAATTCTATTTTTTTCCTGTTCCATTTTGTTTGCTTCGTAAAGAAACAATGCCCTCGCCTTGAATGTAATGGTTTCTGAAAATAAGAGGTTTGCGTTGTGTAGCTAACTACGTAGTGTTGGGGTCTAGTTCAGCAGGGGATACAACCCGTCAGCTTTGATCAATGACGTCACAATTGGCCAGAGAGCATGTATTACAAAGATGAAAGAGCTGAGAAGAATGTTCAGAAACAGGGGAATGCAAGAGAGAAAAACTGTACTTCACATATATAAGGCCAGAAGCATTTTCACGTTAAAGATATCGCGTGTTTGTATCTTAGTATTTGTCCGCAAAATACTATGGAAGGAAATGAATGAAATATATTACTAGCATAGAATACATCACTTTACATCTATATCAGTTGTATCTCGAAACTCTTTAGAACTGTATTGCTTACGTGCAGTACGGGATAGAAGTTCAACGTACGTTGATTTCTTAGTTTCAACTAGCATTGCTGTCCTGATGTTCACTTGAACTATGTATCCCCTGCTTCACTAAACCGTAAATGAAACACCGGATACAAACTAAAAGCTCACTCGAAGCGTGTGACTTTGTCGTAAGTCGATTTAATCGTTTTCATTAGCATTACTGTCCTGTTCTTAACCTGAACGATGTATCCTCCGCTTCAGTAAACCGTAAGTGGAACACGGGATACAAATTGTAGATGCGTTGTTTATTTCGTCTCCGCTATTACTAACAGTCTTTTCTTACGTACATATCAGTACTACTGATGACAGAAGGACCTAGGTATGCAATATATGTATACCTGACTTCCGTTGACCTCTATATATGTACACTGGTAACGAAAAGGTGTAAATAGACGTACGTTACATTTGCAACCTGTACCACAACTGAACTACACGGAGACAAGAAGACGACACATGTACAATTTGTATCCCGTACTTCACTATGGGGTACAGATTACTTGTTGTCTTGGCCGCTAATAGCATCCCATTCGTTACTTGAGCTATATAGCTATACGCAACATTTGTATCTTGCCCTCTAGTTGACGTACATAGTGTCGGTGTAAAGGCGAAGTGAGGGACGGAATACAAATTTCAGTTGTGTCAGGGGTTTCGCCTGTGATATAGCATGTACACATTCGAAAATATCGTACTGATACAAGTGCTGGGAAACGAAAGAAGATCGACAGCTGAGAAATTTCTATTACGTACTTCACAACACGGAAATACGCATATTGGTGGAATAAAACAGTGAAATTTGTCAAAATAGTATAATACAGTGAAAGAAGCATATGGGAAAGTGATATTGTTCTGCAATAACAAACTAATACTCCAAATTACCTCAATATCTTTACGAATAATTTTAATGTACAATGATAGCGCTTATCTATGCCTCGAAGTTAAGACATTACTATCTATGACTAATGTATGACGTCATTGGTCAAAGCCGACGGGTTGTATCCTCTGCCTTACTAGACCCTAGTGCTGTATACTGAGTACTAGCACCAAAAATCAGAGACGCGGGGCTCATGGACTACGTCCGTTTATCTCGTGTTGTCTTCCGTTCCCAATGATCCATAGGCTTGTCCACAGATACAAGCAAATAATACCGAAGAGTGGAGAACTACGCACAAATACTTGTTCGCTGGCGTTCGCTTCCATTCGCTGCGGTGTGAACAAGGCCTTTCGAAAATACCACCCAACGGCGATCACAGTGTGAAACAAATTGTTCAAAATGAAACTGACTACTGTTGTGTTTCGTATGCTGCAGCTCCTTCCCTTACAGTCTTTGACTGGGGTCGGTAAGAAGAAAATGGAAAATATGAGTTCGTCCACTCACCCCGTGACTTCTGTGCACTGAGGAAGACTGGCCACCACTTGCGCTGGGAAGTACGCTCTTCCATTCGGCCTTCACCTTCACGACGTCTTCGATCAGACTGTTGCTAAGCAACAGTCCGCCTCGCTTTACGTCACAATTCACTGTTGCAGGTTGCGTCACGATGAAGCCACAGAAAACGTGCTCCTAGTTCACTCCGCGGATACTGTAACCATACAACTACACTGAAAAGCCAAAGAAACTGGTACACCTGTCTAATATCGTGTAGGGTCCCCGCAAGCACATAGAAGTGCAACAACATGACGTGGCAAGGACTCGACTAAAGTGTGAGTGGTGCTGGAAGGAACGTACCGTGAATCCTTTAGGGCTGTCCATACATCCGAAAGAGTACGAGGGAGTGGAGATCTCTTCTGAAAAGAACGTTGCTAGGCATCACGGATTTGTTCAATAATGTGGATTTCTGGGGAGTCTGGTGGCCAGGAGAATTGTTTAAACTCAGTAGAGAGTTCCTGGAGCATTATGTAGCAGCTCTTGGACGTGTGCGGAGTCGCATTGTTCTGCTGGAATTTCCCACGTCCGTCGGAATGCACAATGGACGTGAATGGATGCAGGTGATCAGACAGGATGCTTACATACGTGGCACGCGTCAGAGTCGTATCTAGACGTACCAGGGGTCCCATATCACTCCAACTACACACGCCCCACAACATTACAGAGCCTCCGCCTGCTCGAATAGTCCCCTGCTCACATGCAGGGTCCAAGGATTCATGAGGTTGTCTCCATAACCATACACGTTCATTCGCACGATACAGTTTTATACGAGACTCGTCCGACCAGGTAACGTGTTTCTAGTCGAAATGGTTCAGATGGCTATGAGCACTATGGGACTTAACATCTGAGGTCATCAGTCCCCTAGAACTTAGAACTACTTAAACCTAACTAACTTAAGGACATCACACACATCCATGTCTGAGGCAGGATTCGAACCTGCGACCGTAGCGGCCGCGCGGTTTCAGACTGAAGCGCCTAGAACCACTCGGCCATACCGGCCGGCCTGTTTCTAGTCATCAACAGTCCAATGTCAGTGTTGACGGGCCAGGCGAGGCGTAAAGCTTCTTGCGGTGAAGTCACCAAGGTTACACAAGCCGGCCTTCGGCTTCGGAAGCCCATATCGATGGTGTTTCGTTGTGTGGTTCTCACGGTGGCAAATGTCGATGGTCCAGCATTGAAATCTGCAACAATTTGCGGCAGGGCTGCACTTGTCTGACGTTGCACGGTTCTAGTCAATCGTCTTTGGTGCCGTTCTTGCAGGATCTTTTTCGGGCCGCAGCGGTATCTGACCCTTGATGTTTCACCGGATTCCTGATATTCACGGTACACTCGTGAAATTGTCGTGAGGGAAAATCACAACTTGATCACTACCTCGGAGATGCTGTGTCCCACTGCTCGTACACCGACTACAACACCGCATTCAAACTCACTTAAATACCGATAACGTGCCATTGTAGCAGCAGTAATCGATCTGAGAACTCCGCTAGACTCTTGTTGTCTTATATAGGTGTTGCCGACCGCAGCAGCTTGATCAGCCTACTTAGATATCTCTGTATTCGAATAAGCATGACTGTACCAGTTTTTCGGAGCAAAAGGGTATATAACTTTTCTACAGTTCGTGTGAACTGTTACTTTACAAAAATAAAAAATAAATATAAAATCGTGATCGTATTCCTAAAGGTTAACTGCGAGCGGCCTAAGTGTTAATTTTTCTTCCTAATATATACAATATTCACTAAAGATAAGTTTGAGGATTATAAATAATATTTATTGGGTCACATAGGTATGTAATACTTTTTATACGATAATACGTAGCAAGGTAAAATTAAGGCTTCAATCCCAGTCGGACATAGTTTTTAAATGAGTAATGATATTTCTGTAATTGAAAGCAAAATTTCAATTGCTAATTAGCTCTGATGATGAGCCAACTCATGAAAAAGGTGTTGAATCCGTTCTTAAGAGTAATATCGATCATACAGGGTGATTCAAAAGTAATGTCCCATAAGACAAACAGGGTGAACCATAACAACACAGACAAACTTTCAGAGGCGGTAGTGTGATCCAAAACAAGACAAAATTGTCTAACAAACGTGAGCTTTGAAATACATACCATAAGCGCTATGACTCTTCTTCATCTTCAATGTTGTGAGACAAATCTCTTGTGTTGGCGAGCCATGCGGACTTTTTTATCTCCGCTACTGTATAACACATTTCACCTACTCATCATGCGCTCATAGCACCATTGTAGCTTTTTACGCGGTTTTTCTCGTCAGGAGCGAGCCAGGCAGCGCATTGGTTATCACACTGGACTCGCATTCGGGAGAACGACGGTTCAAACCCGCGTCCAGCCACCCATATTTAGGTTTTCCGTGATTTCTCTAAATCGCTCCAGGCAAATGCCGGGATGGTTCGTTCGAAAGGGAGCAGCTTTTTGAGTCTGGAAATTTAATTATAAAGATCTCGTAATTACTGACGGAAAATGTGAAAAGGCTGTCATAGTCTAACCACTAAGAAGTAAAATAATTGGTTGGTGAATAAGTTCATAGAGTTTTTCCGTAAGTTAAGTCAACACAATTTTTGGAAATTTGTGGTAACTTCTGTGGGACCGAATTGCTGACGTCATCGGTCCCTAGGCTTACATACTACTTAATCTAACTTAAACTAACTTACGGTAAGGACAATACACACACCCTTGCGCGAGGAAGGACTCGAACCTCTGACGGGAGCTGCCGTCATAATAACAGACACACGTAACAGAGTCCTTAGTGATGAATAATACACTACTGCCAATTAAAGTTGCTACACCAAGAAGAAATGCAGATAATACACGGGTATTCATTGGACAAATATATTATACTAGAACTGACATAGATGGCGTGTACTGGTACACCTGCCCATGCAGCTTCAACACGACAGCACAATTCATCAAGAGTAGTGACTGGCGTATTGTGACGAACCAGTTGCTCGGCCATTGTTGACCAGACGTTTTCAATTGGTGAGAGATCTGTAGAATGTGGAGGCCAGGGCAGCAATCGAACATTTTCTGTATCCAGAAAGACCCGTAGAGGACCTGCAACTGCGGTCGTGCATTATCCTCCTGAAATGTAGTGTTCCGCAGGGAACGAATGAAGGGTAGAGTCACGGGTCGTAACACATCTGAAATGTAACGTCCACTGTTCAAAGTGCTGTCAATGCGAACAAGAAGTGACAGAGACCTGTAACCAATGGCACCCCATGCCATCACGCCGGGTGATACGCCAGTATGGCGATGACGAATACACGCTTCCAATGTGCGTTCACCGCGATGTCGCCAAACACGGATGCGACCATGATGATGCTGTAAACAGAACCTGGATTCATCCGAAAAAATGACGTTTTGCCATTCGTGCACTCAGGTTCGTCGTCGAGTACACCATCGCAGGCGCTCCTATCTGTGATGCAGCGTCAAGGGTAACCGCAGCCACAGTCTCCGAGGTGATAGCCTATGCTGCTGCAAACGTCGTCGAACTGTTCGTGCAGATGGTTATTGTCTTGCAACCGTCCCCATATGTTGACTCAGGGATCGAGACGTGGCTGCACGATCCGTTACAGCCATGCGGATAAGATGCCTGTCATCTCGACTGCTAGTGATACGAAACCGTTGGGATCCGGTACGGCGTTCCGTATTACCCTCCTGAACCCACCGATTCCATATTCTGCTAACAGTCACTGGGTCTCGACCAACGCGAGCAGCAATGTCGGGATACGATAAACCGCAATCGCGGTAGGCTACAATCCGACCTTTATCAAAGTCAGTAACGTGATGGTACGCATTTATCCTCCTTACACGAGGCATCACAACAACGTTTCACCAGGCAACGCCGGTCAACTACTGTTTGTGTATGAGAAATCGGTTGGAAACTTTCCTCATGTCAGCACGTTGTACGTGTCGCCACCGGCGCTAACCTTGTGTGAATGCTCTGAAAAGCTAATAATTTGCATATCACAGCATCTTCTTCCTGTTGGTTCAATTTCGCGACTGTAGCACGTCATCTTCATGGTGTAGCAATTTTAATGGCCAGTGGTGTACATTTTTGTTCATATGTACAACAGTCTATCAACACTTGGATATCTTTTCGATTGCGCCACTGTAGAAATCACGTGGTTTTGAGGCGAAGAATCTTCGGGACACGTTCGGAGAACATTTTCATCCGGAAAGGAACTTTCTTGAAGGCTGTTCGATAGACGGCGGGAAATGTGAAAATCTGAGGCTGGGGAATGACTTCCCAACCTAGCCACTGTATAGAGCTTTTTGTCAGTCTAGCAAAATGCGGGTGGGTGTCACAGTGAAGTAGCATCATTTAACGAGATGTTCCTGGTTGTTGTTCTCAGACAGCGACTGCATGGTCCGCAGCTCGTGGTCGTGCGGTAGCGTTTTCGCTTCCCGCGCCCGGGTTCCCCCGTTCGATTCCCAGCGGGGTCAGGGATTTTCTTTGCCTCGTGATGACTGGGTGTTGTGTGACGTCTTTAGGTTAGTTAGGTTTAAGTAGTTCTAAGTTCTAGGGGACTGATGACCATAGGTGGTAAGTACCATAGTGCTCAGAGCCATTTGAACCAGCGTCTGCATGGCGTGTATGTTGTTGACAACAAACGTGAGCGGTGATGGTCCCACCACGGGGAAGCGATTCGTGATACTCCACACGGGCGCTGTTCCACCACACGCGTAACATTATATTTTGTGGATGCGCGCGGGACCTTGCCCTGGAGTTACTGCTTTTTTTTGGACCCAACATTCCCTTCTTTGCCTTCATCTACATCTACATATACTCCGCTAGCCACCAAGCGGTGTGTGGTGGAAGGCACAATTCGCGCCAATGTCATATCCCCCCCCAACCCCTCCCCCCCCCCCCCCCCCCTCTGTTCCACTCGCGGATCACGAGAGGGAAAAACGACTGTCTGAATGCCTCAGTATGAGCTCTTATTTCCCTTATCTTTCTTTGAAAGGTGATCATTGTGTAATGTGAAATTTGGTGGTAATAATACGAGGGCTATCCACAAAGTACATTACGTTTTCGTTTGTGTCCGTTACGGGCGGGGCTAGCGCGGCCATCTCGGTGTCATGGCATTCTGCCGCTCAGTCGGCATCCTGCCGTGCTAGTGAGAGGTTCGTGCTGTACTCCGTCGAGTTACTGTGACAGTTTGAAATATCAGCGTTAATTGAAAATGCCGCGAAGTGTGAAGTGCGTGCTGTAATAAGGTTTCTGACTGCAAAAAACTGTACACCGATAGAAATCAATCGGCAGCTTTGTGAAGTGTATGGGGACACCATAATCACTGAAGGTGGAGTGCGTCAATGGGTCATAAAATTTAAAAATGGCCGAACTAACGTTCACGAGGAAGAGCGAAGTGGAAGACCCACCATAGTGACTGCCGAACTTGTCGAAAAAGTCGATGCCGCGGTCCGTGAAAACCGTAATTTCACAATGACGGAACTCTCTGTGAGTTTTCCACAAATTTCACCAAGTTTGTAGCCCGAAATCATTACCGAAAAGCTCGGTTACCGCAAGTTTTGTCCAAGATGGATACCGAAAATCTTGACAGAGATTCACAAAAATCAGCGAATGGCTGCAGCGTTAACGTTTTTGGACGCTTACGAGAAAGACGGCGACTCATTACTCGATCGCATCGTTACTGGTGACGAAACATGGGTTAAGCATGTGAACTGCGAGACAAAATTGCAGTCAATGCAGTGGGGTCACACAAATTCCCCCCAAAATCCCAAGAAATTCATGCAGACAATGACGGCAAGGAAGGTGATGGCGACTGTCTTTTGGGACAGAAAAGGTGTGATTTTTGTGGATTTCCTGGAAAGAGGCACTACGATAAACTCTCAAAGGTATTGCCAAACTCTGCACAACCTCAGAAGAGCAATACAAAACAAGCGCAGGGGAAAGTTGGGCTCAAAGATCTTGCCGATTCACTACAACGCCCGGGCCCACACGGCAAATGCCACTCGTGAAGTTCTCGAGTCTTTTAAGTGGGAGTTGTTTCCTCATCCGCCGTACAGTCCCGACCCGGCACCGAGCGACTTTCACTTATTGCCAGCAATGAAGAAGTGGTTGGCTATGCAGCGTTTTGATGACGACGCACAGCTTCAAGAAGAGGTAACCACGTGGTTGAAGGCGCAGGCGGCCGAATTTTACGATGAAGGAATTTCCAAGCTCGTCCATCGCTACAATAAGTGCCTTGATTTAAATGGCAACTATGTAGAAAAGTAGTATTTAAGTGTGGCTTTCATCTGTATATAATAAAAAAAATTTCCAATACTTTATTTATTTTTAATTCCAAAACGTAATGTACTTTGTGGATAGCCTTCGTATATGCTCTAGATCAGGGCCGGTCAGAAATTCTGCACGCACACGTGCAACTTCCGGCTCACCGTGTGCACGCCGTAGCCGACAGTGCCGGCCGAAGTGGCCGTGCGGTTAAAGGCGCTGCAGTCTGGAACCGCAAGACAGCTACGGTCGCAGGTTCGAATCGTGCCTCGGGCATGGATGTTTGTGATGTCCTTAGGTTAGTTAGGTTTAACTAGTTCTAAGTTCTAGGGGACTAATGACCTCAGCAGTTGAGTCCCATAGTGCTCACAGCTATTTGAACCATTTGAGCAGCCGTCAGCGTTCACGTAGTGCAGGTTTCTAAGCACAGATGTCGCTTTATCCACTTGCTGGGATACTCTGTACCGGCGCATTCTAGTGCTCTTTCCACAGCTTGCAAGCCAACCGTGCGAAGGTATTTCGCGTATTAAACATTTAAAATACTATCACTGTCTAGTCATTGAGACGTCTACTTTTATGTTAACAGTTTAACCCAGTAAGACAATACGGTTAGCAACTGTGGGTTTTTATTAAGGCAGCTCGACTGACGGCACGTAAATAAGCATAATGTTTTTGATCTAGTATTTAAGAAAGAGAGCACTTAGCGACTTCCAATGATTTCAAATAACATTAAACTAATGCAAGGTTTCCTACAACTAAATCTCGGTGCCCTCACTTACACCCAAATAATTTCTGTCAGAAAGCTTTTGACAATGTTGACTGGAATACTCTCTTCCAAATTCTGAAGGTGGCAGTGGTAAAATACAGGGAGCGAAAGGCTATTTACAATTTGTACAGAAACCAGATGGCAGTTACAAGAGTCGAGGGACATGAAAGGGAAGCAGTGGTTGGGAAGGGAGTGAGACGGAGTTGTAGCCTCTCCTCGATGTTATTCCATCTGTATATTGAACAAGCAGTAAAGGAAACAAAAGAAAAATTCTGAGTAGGTATTAAAATCAATGGAGAACAAATAAAAACTTTGAGGTTCGCCGATGACATTGTAATTCTGTCAGAGACAGCAAAGGACTTGGAAGAGCAGTCGAACGGAATGGACATAGTCTTGAAAGGAGGATATGAGATGAACATCAACAAAAGCAAAACGAGGGTAATGGAATGTAGTCGAATTAAGTCAGGTGATGCTGAGGGAATTATATTAGGAAATGAGACACTTAAAGTAGTAGTAAAGGAGTATTGCTATTTGGGGGGCAAAATAACTGATGATGGTCGAAGTAGAGAAGATATAAAATGTAGACTGGCAATGGCAACAAAAGCGTTTGTGAAGAAGAGAAATTTGTTAACATCGAGTATAGATTTAAGTGTCAGGAAGTCATTTCTGAAAGTATTTGTATGGAGCGTAGCCATGTATGGAAGTGAAACATGGACGATAAATAGTTTGGACAGGAAGAGAATAGAAGCTTTCGAAATGTCGTGCTACAGAAGATTGCTGGGTAGATCACATAATTAATGAGGAGGTATTGAATAGAATTGGGAAGAAGAGGAGTTTGTGGCACAACTTGACGAGAAGAGGGGACCGGTTGGCAGGACATGTTCTGAGGCATCAAGGGATCACAAATTTAGCATTGGAGGGCGTGGAGGGTAAAAATCGTAGAGGGAGACCAAGAGATGAATACACTAAGCAGATTCAGAAGGATGTAGGTTGCGGTAGGTACTGGGAGATGAAGAAACTTGCACAGGATAGGGTAGCATGGAGAGCTGCATCAAACCAGTCTCAAGACTGAAGGCCACAACAACAACGACCTTTGAACAGAATGATAACCGCAGACCTCTCAATGATCACCTCTTATTTCAATACCATTATTGCCATATCTTTCATCAGTTCCGTCTGAAATCCGCATAATAACCGACAATTAGATGACTGTTATATTTTATCGACTTCAGATGAGTGTAGCCCTTCACACATTTTAAAAAAAAAAAAAAAAAAAAAAAAAAAAAAAAAAAAAAAAAAAACCTAAATTTAAGTATACATTGGAACTATCGGTTTAATGGCCAACTTTCCTGATAATAATGTAACATGGAGCAGAATGAGGCACTAATGCACAGTTAGTAAACAATAAATTTTAATTATGAAAGGAATAAGTCGAAACTCGTTTATCACTGGTCATGAGAAATGATAAACGAGTTGATGTGTCTCATACATATTCTTAAGGACATTTAATTTTGCTTGCCATTCTTCACTGTTGAGTACAGTACACTCGTCTTTGTGATATCTATTGTAGTGTCTTTCAATTGAAAACTTACGCTGGCCGCCTATTATTCGGCGGCACAGCAAACGCTTTGAGTTTTCACCAACGGCTACAAAAAAGAATTGCAGTTCCCAGTCATTTTTAAACGACTGAGAACATAGATCTCCCGTCCTTTGCTTTTTCACAGTACCTGCAATTTCTCAGTACTTCTCTGTTAAGGTTACAGTTACCAGGGGTAAACGAGACTGGGTATGTTGCGCTCTTGCTTGTACCACATAAACAAGGAAGTGGAGCCGCCGCCGTTCATTTAGGACACACGTCTTGTAACATATGTCGCTGTCGCACATGTGCGCACATGTGCAGCACTTCCGCACGTCTGCACACTGTGCAGCGTTTGGCCGGCCCTGCTCTAGATCCTCAGTGAAGATTGGATTTCGGAATTTAGTGAGCAGCCCCTTCTGTTCAGCGCGCTGTCTATCTGCAAGAGTGTCCCAGTTTAAGACTTTCTATGAGATTTGGAACGCTCTCGCGATGGCTAAATGTACGAGTGACGAATCTTCGCGCTCTTTTTTGGACCTTCTCAACCTCTTGGATCAGACCCAGCTGGTAAGGGTCCCATACAGACGAACAATCAGACTGGACGAACTAACGTATTGTAAGATATTTCCTTTGTTGAAGGACTGCATCGCTTCAGGGTTCTACCATTAAACGGCAATCAAGAGTTCGCCTTACCCCGTTACTTGTGTAATCTGATCGTTCCATTTGAGATCATTTCGATTAATCACACCCAGATACTTGACGGCCGCTTCCTGAGACTGGGTATTTTTTTTTTTTTTTTTGTACTTGTACATTAATGGGGATTTTCGCTTTGTTATATGCAGTAGGTTACACTTGAGAGATAACTGGCAGTCATACACCATGCATTTATTTGCTGCAAATCCTCATTGATTGGTCACAGCTTTCGTGTGATACTATTTTCCTGTAGACTACAGCATCATCGGCAAACAGTCTAAGGCCGCTGTCAATACCATCAACCAGATCGTGTATGTAAATTGTAAAAAGCAGAGGACCTATTACGCTGCCCTGAGGCACACCTGAAGTTACTCTTGTTTCTGTTGAAGTCACCCCATTCAGGACGACATACTGCTTTCTGTTTGTTAGAAAACTTTCTACCCAACCGCATATGTCATCGGATAGACCGTAAGCGCGCACTTTTTGCAGCAAGCGATAGTGCGGAACTGAGTCGAACGTCTTTCGAAAGTCGAGAAATATAGCGTCAACCTGGGAGCCAGTATCTAGAGCCTGTCGTATGTCATGCACAAAGAGGCGAGCTGTGTCTCGCATGACCGCTGTTTCCTACAACAGTGCTGGTTTGTGCAGATGAGCTTTCAAGAGTCTAGAAAGGTCATTATGTCTGAACACAAAATATGTTCCATGATTCTACAACAAATCGATGTCAGTGAAATTGGCCGGTAATTGTGTGCATCCGATTTTCTACCCTTTTTATAGATTGCTATGACCTGGGCCTTCTTCCAGTCCCGTGGAACTTTCCGTTGTTCCAATGATCTCTGATACATGATGGATAAGAATTGTGCTATATTTGTAGCATGGTCAACATAAAATCTTACGGGGATACCGTCTGGGCCAGATGCCTTCCTGGCGTCTAAGATTCAAAATGGCTCTGAGCACTACGGGACTTAACATCTGTGGTCATCAGTTACCTAGAACTTAGAAGTACTTAAACCTAACTAACCTAAGGACATCACACATATCCATGCCCGAGGCAGGATTCGAACCTGCGACCGTAGCGATCACGCGGCTCCAGACTGAAGCGCCTAGAACCGCACGGGCGTGTAATGTTCTTAACTGTTTTACGTTAGCGTAAAACAACCACTTCGTCAGCAACGATACAGGGCACGAAATGTCAGTGTCGTTGAAGAGCCAATTGATGACGAGTAAGCAGAGATGCACCCTAGAGGTCTTCCTGGATGTGGAGAGTCATCAATGACCAAAACGATCCTCCTTAAAACGAGAAATCCATTTTCTTGCCGAGCTCTGTCTCATGTCATTATCCCCATTCACGGCACAAATGTTTCTCGTTGCCTCCACTGCTATCACCCTTATCCTGAACTCAAAACAGGACAATATGTCGGAAATGTTCCCATTTCTCCACATCTATTCGACTTTCTAGCGTCCACAGCTCCGCTCACTATCTCCAAATGGAAAACTTACAATAGCTGGCAGCGGTGGCCGAGCGGTTCTAGGCGCTTCATTCTAGAGCCGCGCCACCGCTACGGTCGCAGGTTCGAATCCTGCCTCGGTCATGCATCTGTAATGTCCTTAGGTTAGTTAGGTTTAAGTAGTTCTAAGTTCTAGGGGCCTGGTGACCTCAGAAGTTAAGTCACTTAGTGCTCAAAGCCACTTGAACCATAACATACAATATGTCAACTCAAATACACTACTGGCCATTAAAATTGCTACACCACGAAGATGACGTGCTACAGACGTGAAATTTAACCGACAGTAAGAAGATGCTCTGATACGGTGGCGACACCTACAACGTGCTGACATGAGCAAAGTTTTCAACCGATTTCTCATACACAAACAGAAGTTGACCGGCGTTGCCTGGTGAAACGTGTTGTGATTCCTCGTGTAAGGTGGAGAAATGCGTACCATCACGTTTCAGAATTTGATAAAGGTTCGATTGTAGCCTATCGCGATTGCGGTTTATCGTGTCGCGATATTGCTACTCGCGTTGGTCGAGATCCGATGACTGTTAGCAGAATATGGAATCAGTGGGTTCAGGAGGGTAATACGGAACGCCGTGCTGGATCCCAACGGCCTCGTATTACTAGCAGTCGAGATGACAGGCATCTTATCCGCATGGCTGTAACGGATCGTGCAGCCACGTCTCGATCCCTGAGTCAACAGATGGGGACGTTTGCTAGACAACAACCATCTGCACGAACAGTTCGACGACGTTTGCAGCAGCATGGACTATCAGCTCGGAGACCGTGGCTGCTGTTACCCTTGACGCTGCATCACAGACAGGAGCGCCTGCGATGGTGTACTCAACGACGAACCTGGGTGCACGAATGGCAAAACTTTTTTTCGGATGAATCCAGGTTATGTTTACAGCATCATAATGGTCACATCCGTGTTTGGCGACATCGCGGTGAACGCACATTGGAAGCGTGTATTCGTCATCGCCATACTGGCGTATCACCCAGCGTGATGGTATGGGGAGCCACTGGTTACACGTCTCGGTCACCTCTTGTTCGCATTGACGGCACTGTGAACAGTGGACGTTACATTTCAGATGTGTTACGACCTGTGGCTCTACCCTTCATTCGATCCCCGCAAAACCCTACATTTCAGCAGGATAATGCACGACCGCATGCTGCAGGTCCTGTGTAGATACAGAAAATGTTTGACTGCTGCCCTGGCCAGAGCACTGTCCAGATCTCTCACCAGCTGAAAACGTCTGGTCAATGGTGGCCGAGCAACTGGCTCGTCACAATACGCCAGTCACTACTCTTGATGAACCGTGGTATCGTTGAAGCTGCATGGGCAGCTGTATCTGTACACGTCACCAAAGCTCTGTTTGACTCAATGCGAAGGCGTATCAAGGCCGTTATTACGGCCAGAGGTGGTTGTTCTGGGTACTGATTTCTCGGGATCTATGCACCCAAATTGCGTGAAAACGTAATCACATGTCAGTTCTGGTATAATGTATTTGTCCAATGAATACCCGTTTATCATCTACATTTCTTCTTGGTGTAGGAATCTTAATGGCCAGTAGTGTAGTATCAGTAAACCACAAATACAGAATTACAGTCGATAAGGAAAGGGGGAATACCAATACGCAACACAAAAACTGTACCTAACAGTGCATCAGCCTAGTATTACGTCTGACGCCACACAATAAGGATTATAGTTAGGGCCTTTGTTTGTGTCCTGAGGGGCGTAACTCATGACGCACAAATTACCCAGACTCTATGCATTTAATGCCCTCGGCCTTGCCACAGTGGTAACACCGATTCCCGTTAGCCTCTGAATATGCACATCCACTGACGCCTGTGGGCTGAGGATGACACGGTGGCCGGTCGGTACCGTTGGGCCTTCCGAGGCCTGTAAGGACGTAGTTTAGTTTAGTTAGTTTGGTATTCATTTAATATCTGAGAATGAGAACATATAGCGATTGCCAACAAATTCCACATACAATTTTAAAGCTTTAACAAACTTCTCCTCGCCAAGACCCTCCACAAGATGACGAAAGGAAAAGGTTCATCAGTAACTATATTTTCTCCTTTCATGCAATAGAAATTCAGCAGTAGGCATAATGTTTTAATTTATCATTTCTTTACTACTAAGTCTGTTTGTAACACATTTTGCATGCAGTTGTCAAATATAGTATGTGATCAAAGCTATCCGGACACCTGGCTGAAAATGAGTTGAGTTTGTGGCACCCTCCATTGATTATGCTGGAATTCAATATGATGTTGACCCGCCCTTAGTCTTGATGACAGCTTCCATTCTCGCAGGCATTCGTTCAATCTGATGCTGGATGGTTTCTTGGGGAATGGCAGCCCATTCTTCACGGGGTGCTGCACTGAGAAGTATCGATGTCGGTCGGTGAGCCCTGGCACGAAGTCGGCGTACCAAAACATCCCAAAGGTGTGCTATAGGTTTCAGGTCAGGGCTCTGTGCAGGCCAGTCCATTACACGGATTTTATTGTGGTGTAAACATTCCAGCACAGGCCATGCGCTATGAACAGATGCTCGATCGTGTTGAAACATGCAATTCCCATCCCTGAATTGCTCCTCAACAGTCGGCAGCAAGAAGGTGCTTAAAACATCAAAGTAGGTCTGTGCTGTGATAGTACCACGCAAAATAACAAGGCGTGCAAGCCCCCCTCCATGAAAAACACGACCGTACCAAAACACCAGCGCCTCCGAATTTTACTGTTGGCACTACACAAGCTGGCAGATGACGTTCATCGGGCATTCGCCATATCCACACACTGGCATCGTATCGCCACATTGTGTAGCGTGATTCGTCACTCCACACTAAGTTTTCCCATTGTTCAATCGTCCTGTGTTTACGCTCCTTACACAAAACGAGGTGTCGTTTGGCATTTACCGGCATGGCGTGTGGCTTATGAGCAGCCGCTCGACCACGAAATCCTAGTTTTCTCACGTTCCGCCTATATGTCAACTTGCGTTGCTGCCTCTGGATCACGGGGTCCCGGGTTCGATTGCCGGCCGGTTTCGGGATTTTCTCTGCCCGGGGACTAGGTATTTGTATTGTCCTCGTGATTCCGTCATCATTCTCGAAAGTGGCTACATTGGACTGTGTGCAGACTGGGAATGTGTACGTAACCCACAAACTAAACATCATCATCAGAATGTTTGAGTCTGGCGCCACACGATCTAACTTTCGGAAGAATATCATCCACACAATACGGGAGACTGCAAGAGCGAACAAGTGCGAGAATTATCGCATCGGTTTCTACCTAGAGGGAGAGGGTGGGGAGGGGGGGGGTGAAATAGAAGGACTACTACACTCCTGGAAATGGAAAAAAGAACACATTGACACCGGTGTGTCAGACCCACCATACTTGCTCCGGACACTGCGAGAGGGCTGTACAAGCAATGATCACACGCACGGCACAGCGGACACACCAGGAACCGCGGTGTTGGCCGTCGAATGGCGCTAGCTGCGCAGCATTTGTGCACCGCCGCCGTCAGTGTCAGCCAGTTTGCCGTGGCATACGGAGCTCCATCGCAATCTTTAACACTGGTAGCATGCCGCGACAGCGTGGACGTGAACCGTATGTGCAGTTGACGGACTTTGAGCGAGGGCGTATAGTGGGCATGTGGGAGGCCGGATGGACGTACCGCCGAATTGCTCAACACGTGGGGCGTGAGGTCTCCACAGTACATCGATGTTGTCGCCAGTGGTCGGCGGAAGGTGCACGTGCCCGTCGACCTGGGACCGGACCGCAGCGACGCACGGATGCACGCCAAGACCGTAGGATCCTACGCAGTGCCGTAGGGGACCGCACCGCCACTTCCCAGCAAATTAGGGACACTGTTGCTCCTGGGGTATCGGCGAGGACCATTCGCAACCGTCTCCATGAAGCTGGGCTACGGTCCCGCACACCGTTAGGCCGTCTTCCGCTCACGCCCCAACATCGTGCAGCCCGCCTCCAGTGGTGTCGCGACAGGCGTGAATGGAGGGACGTGTCGTCTTCAGCGATGAGAGTCGCTTCTGCCTTGGTGCCAATGATGGTCGTATGCGTGTTTGGCGCCGTGCAGGTGAGCGCCACAATCAGGACTGCATACGACCGAGGCACACAGGGCCAACACCCGGCATCATGGTGTGGGGAGCGATCTCCTACACTGGCCGTACACCACTGGTGATCGTCGAGGGGACACTGAATAGTGCACGGTACATCCAAACCGTCATCGAACCCATCGTTCTACCATTCCTAGACCGGCAAGGGAACTTGCTGTTCCAACAGGACAATGCACGTCCGCATGTATCCCGTGCCACCCAACGTGCTCTAGAAGGTGTAAGTCAACTACCCTGGCCAGCAAGATCTCCGGATCTGTCCCCCATTGAGCATGTTTGGGACTGGATGAAGCGTCGTCTCACGCGGTCTGCACGTCCAGCACGAACGCTGGTCCAACTGAGGCGCCAGGTGGAAATGGCATGGCAAGCCGTTCCACAGGACTACATCCAGCATCTCTACGATCGTCTCCATGGGAGAATAGCAGCCTGCATTGCTGCGAAAGGTGGATATACACTGTACTAGTGCCGACATTGTGCATGCTCTGTTGCCTGTGTCTATGTGCCTGTGGTTCTGTCAGTGTGATCATGTGATGTATCTGACCCCAGGAATGTGTCAATAAAGTTTCCCCTTCCTGGGACAATGAATTCACGGTGTTCTTATTTCAATTTCCAGGAGTGTAGTTCCCTGCCGCGCCACTTGGGTAGCAGCAAGTTTATCAGTCCCTCACCTCACTTTCTTATTGACTCACTTTCTTATTGACTGATTTTTGGTCTTCCGTGTATGTTTCCGTTTCATAGTTGACAATAGGTGACATAATCACTGTGTGATTCTGATTACGACTACTCCTGTATACTGCAGTCTTTAAATGTGTGTAAATACACTCACAGAAAAAAAAAATCGCGGCCCCGAGAAAACAAATTTAATTTATTCATGAAATTTCTGGAATACGTTTGTCTGGGTAAGACATCTAAGTGTTTAACATTGCAAGGCAAGAAGTTAATGCATTTCGTAGTGTCTTGCAAAGAATGGGTGTTATACATTTCGTAGTGTCTTGCATACAATATGTGTTATGTAGATGATTAGACCCCACGTGTTTTACTATTAGTGACTAGGGCATTCTTCCTTGCAAGTGCTGAAAATGCGCCAGTACTTATGAAACTATTTTCACACGTTAATGACAGGTGCTGCAAAGAGTACATTTGAACAGTAGTCAATGAAAGTTTCCTCTAAATGCTACAGTACGAGAAACGGAGCAGCACACAGGTATGGTATATGTAGAAGAGACCAACTAAACAGTTATACGAACACACACACACAGGCTTCACAGACATGATCGGAAAACGCCGGCTGACATTCTGCGGACACATACATAGAGTGAACAACAAGAGACTCCCGTCTAAGGCGCTGCAGTCATGGACTGTGCGGCTGGTCCCGGCGGAGGTTCGAGTCCTCCCTTGGGCATGGGTGTGTGTGTTTGTACTTAGGATAATTTAGGTTAATTAGTGTGTAAACTTAGGGGCTGATGAGCTTAGCAGTTAAGTCCCATAAGACTTCACAGACATTTGAACATTTTGAACAAGAGACTCGCAAAGAAGGCTTTAGATGTACTAAACCGTTCAATAAAAAAGAAATTGGTTGAACGAAATAAAAGACGAACTAAAACAAGCAGGGATCAGTATAGAAACGGTAAATGAAATAAATAAATTTAGAAACAAAATTATGAACACGAAATTTGAAGCAAAAGAAAGGAAGAAAATAAGCAAAATGTGGGGTGAAACATGGACACCAAAGAGTGAAAATGTTTTGGGAAGAGAAAAAGAAGCAGGAACCAAGAACAAACGAATAATTCTGTAACAATCAATTAACCACTTTCCTGGGCGCAGGAATGTGTACTAATCATAATAATGTATGTGTTACAACAGTTTAGTAGCCGTTAGATAGTTACTACCCAGTCGTGCCCATAATAATTCCGTACATTTGTTGCGCTGTAAATAATGAAGCGATTTCTGATCGCTTGCGAGTAGTATCTACAAATCGGATAAGGCAGTTCATGAAATATTTAAGCCTATGCGACGTGTACGTGTGTTTAGAAATTCCCGTTACGAACTTCTAAGATTTGTAAAGGAGACTCAGCGGATAATATTTTGAATTTGAACGCATACCCGAAAACGTAGGGTTGCCGTGCTACAACCGTTTGAAAATATGTTGGTAATGCGACCACCTACACAAGTAATTTACTATGCGTGACCCAGAATTCTGAATTCTGAAAGTGGCAGGGATAAAATACATGGAGAGTAAGGCTATTTACAATTTGTACAGAAACCACATGGCAGTTATAAGAATCGAGGGAAGCAGTGGTTGAGAAGGGAGTGAGACAGGGTTGTACATTATCCCCGATTTATTTGATCTGTATGTTGTAGAAGCAGTAAAGGAAACGAAAAGGATATTTGGAGTAGGAATCAAAATCCATGGACAAGAAATAAAAATTTAGAGGTTTGCTGAAGACATTGTAATTTTGTGAGAGCCGACAAAGCACCTGGAAGAGCAGTTCAACGAAATGGACAATGTATTGAAAGTAGAATGTAAGATGAACATCAACAAAAGAAAAACGAGGATAATGGAATGCAGTCGAATTAAATCAGGTGGTGCTGAGGGAACTAGATGAGGAAATGAGACACTTAAATTAGTAGATGAGTTTTGCTATTTGGGGAGCAAAATAGCTGCTGATGGTCGAAACAGAGAGGATAAAAAATGTAGACTGGCTATGGCAAGGAAAGCGTTTCTGGAGAAGAGAAATTTGTTAACATCGAGTATGGATTTAAGTGGAAGGATGTCTTTTCTGAGAGTATTTGTATGGAGTGTAGCCGTGTATGGATGTGAAACATGGATGACAAATAGTTTGGACAAGAAGAACATAGAAGCTTTCGAAATGTGGTGCTACAGAAGAATGCTGAAGATTAGATGGGTAGATCACGTAACTAATGACGAGGTACTGAATAGAATTGGGGAGAAAGGATTTTTGGCATAACTTGACTAGAAGAAGGGATCGGTTGTTGGGAGATGTTCCGATGCATCATGGGATCACCAATTTAGTATTGGAGGGCAGCGTGGAGGGTAAAAATCGTAGAGAGAGACCAAGAGATGAAAAGCAGATTGAGAAGGATGTAGGTTGCAGTAGGTAGTGGGAGATGAAGAAGCTTGCACAGGATAGAGTAGCATGGAGAGCTGCATCAAACGAGTCTCAGGACTGAAGACCACAACAAAAACTCAGTACATGACTTGTTTAGCAATTCCGTTCTGTAATAACTGTAGGAACAAAATAGAATATTAATGAGCCCGTTTTGGGCATTTATGCGATCATGGGTCTCTTCAGACAGACGCTTGTGCAGGGATTTGAAATGTTGTGTGATGTGGTCGGTGTCTGTTTGGGTATTTGTTTTGGAATTGCCGTGCTGCCTCTCGACCATTTGCTTGGCCGTGCATAAACACCAACTCGGCTTGCTACCGACATGAATAACGAACCACTGGGCTGCTTGCAGAACGCTGCGTCAATCACACAGCTTGCAGTACACAGGGAACACTCGACGCGTGGTCAGAGGAACTTTT
This sequence comes from Schistocerca piceifrons, assembly GCF_021461385.2. Taxonomy (NCBI): domain Eukaryota; kingdom Metazoa; phylum Arthropoda; class Insecta; order Orthoptera; family Acrididae; genus Schistocerca; species Schistocerca piceifrons. The sequence goes on along the minus strand of NC_060147.1, from coordinate 42,433,568 downwards.
ACTCCTCAGCGCCATCTACCATGGGAACGGTGCACTTCCGAACACATGTTCGTAGCACCGGTTCCCTCCATTTCCACTTACGAGGGAACCTCCCCATCGCACCCTCCTCAGATTTAGTCATAAGGTCGCACAGTGCATAGGCCGTGAAAAACTGAATACAGATCAATCGATAAAACAGGAAGAAGTTGTGTGGAGCTATGAAAAAAATAAGCAAAATACACAAACTGAGTAGTCCAATGTGCAAGATAGGTAACATAAAGGAGAGAGTGAGCTCAGGAGCGCGGTGGTCCCGTGGTTTGCGTGAGCAGCTGCGAAATGAGAGATCCTTGGTTCAAGTCTTACCTTGAGTGAAAAGTTTAACTTTTTTATTTTCAGACAATTATTATCTGTCCATCCGTCCGTCCGATGCGACTGTGAAACTTTTGCATTCATTTGTTGCAGTTTATGTGACAAACTCTTATGTTTTAATCACCTTTCGGGGAGTGATTATCACATACACAAGAGAACCTAAATCGGGTAAGGTAGAAGAATCTTTTTACCCATTCGCCAAGTGTACAAGTTAGGTGGGCCGACAACATATTCCTGTCATGTGACGCACATGCCGTCACCAGTGTCGTATATAATATATCAGACATGTTTTCCTGTGGAGGAATCGGTTGACCTTGCGACCAATGTGGCGTTCGCTGGGTTATTCAATGGTTTAGTATTTACATTGAGCAATTACTAAATAATTTTTCTACCGGCTTAAGATTTGATCAAGCTGCTAAAGAACTCCAAGTTAACGTAGTGTTAAAGTGTTGTCTGTAAGTTGTGTAAGTGTCACTAAATCACAGTTCATACAACAGATTCTATACAACTATTGATTAAGATGGAAGCAGTTATCTTCAGCAAAATGATCATTAAAACCACCAAATATCAGCCGCGCACAACACTGACGTATGTTATCTGAAACAATATTCTTCGCAACTCGTGCGTAATTAATTTCGGCTCCATACACCTGCTAGAAAAGTTTGTTATAACGTTCGTGCTATGAGCACTGTTTTTTAAGAACCAATCTGATTCGAATTATTTTCATTAAAATGAGTTCGGGACCACCGGTGCACATTTATTTTTACACATTTGTATTACGTTCGGCATTTATGTCTGCAGAATTGCGTAATTTGAATTTGCCGCTGTGATAATTGTTTAGATGGCGGCAGACAATTGATAGAGACTTTCTGTTGTTAGAGCAAATAAGTATTTTAAATGCTTATTGAACTTTACAGAGACTCTACTTTCGTGTTGTGGTGCACTATTTAGACTCCATCAAGCAAACATTTGATTTGTTTCTAAGGAAAACACAGACAAAAACGCGATACAAATCGTTATCATCAATGGCTGCGCTCCTTGCAGCGGAAAGAAACAATTAACACAGACAATGCTTACTGAGAGAGGAATTACAGTTACAAATAATTATTCACTCATGTTTATAATAATAATGAACTCTATTTTCAAGTAATAATTAACAAATAATTACAATTTCTTAACAGACCTCAGTTTGATACGCGTTTTGCGTGCTGAACCTACAAAAGCCAACCAACAAACGGTAAAAACAAGGGAAGACAAACGCAGATCATAAAAGCACTTTACAATTATCATTGTCTTAGTGTGATACACATCGATATGTCCAATTACATCATACAATATTCTATAAATAATTAATTCACTATAAGTTTTCATTGTTTTTTTCATACGTCGAATACATAATGTTTATAACTGTTAGAGGCATAATTTCCTCTCGTCGCACTGTAGCCAAAAATTTATCTCGTGGATGTTACAATGCCCTTTGGGCTGAGAAAAAAATTAGTTTATCTATTGTATATTTTTTTTATCAGCCCACGTAACCCACGTATATTTGCTTCTCTCAAGATGCAAATGTTTAGTTTCAATGTTGTTTTAGACATGATAAAATTATAGTTGAATCGAGTACTTTAAATGACTTCAGTGATTGTATTATCTCGGAATTTGCTGCGGATACTTTCCAGGTTAACTTATCCCCCCCCCCCCCCCATTTGGGTTCACTGGACTCGGAAAACCGGGAATAAAATCGTCCAGGGGGCTTCAAGAAAATACAGACACCTACTTTTAACAGTCAGGCTTGACATGAATGTAATGAAATATGCTGGAAAATGCAAATTTATGATTCTGTTGTAAGCATCTCAGATAATGAATGTTTTCTCATGGTGGGGTAATCATAAAATTTCCAAAGTCACTCATTTATCGAATGTCATAACAATTTGCTGCTGACGTCGTAAGACCGCCCCCGTGTCGAGCCGTTGGACCGCAGACAGGCAGTGGCTGCTGCTGGACCGCCCCCGGCCCAGTCGGTGGGGCGTCGGCTGCCGTCGGCTGCATCGTGGTTTGGATCTGCTGCTGGCTAGAAGTCGCGCTGCAGGAGGTCTTGTTTCTCCTTTCCCACCTCCCTCAGTTTAAGACGGGCACATGAAATGTCAAAATATTAGCATCAGTGACAAAATAACTACTATTCTCATCCTGTGGAAAAGTTTATTAGTGTCGATATCACTCGCATTCACACGGATGGAATCAGACTGTTTTTGGAGTATATTCTGTATTTTGACACTGTTCATCACAATGTAGTGATTCACATGTAAGTTTATCACAATATGCACATTTTGAAGTCTGCACCGTCAATCATAGAAGTGTCCGTAGTGTGCTTCGTTTACTTAAGCAAAATGTAAATATTTTCGCGACGCGCTGCGTAGCCAACGTTGCATTATTGTTTCGCCGCCCGGCTGGCTGTACAGTTGTCACATTAAATTTGGCACGCGGAGACGCTTCATATCAAACTACTAAAGGTCATCAGTTCAAATTAATTATTAATACAGTCAACAGGACTTCCTGTCTGCGGTCCAACGGCTCGACACGGGGGTGGTCTTACGACGTCAGCAGCAAATTGTTATGACATTCGATAAATGAGTGACTTTGGAAATTTTATGATACCCCCACCATGAGAAAACATTCATTATCTCAGATGCTGCTAACTCTGACACTCCAAGAGCGTTCATAAGGTTACGTGATCACAGTTTTTATCACTGTTCATCATTATTCACAATGTAAATCACAGTTCTTCACGCGTCCACTAGTTCCTGCGAAACACGTTTCACCGTTCTGATTGCTGTCAGTAGTTTTCCACAGTACTTAACAGACAATCTATATGCAAATGACACTTTTCAAATAATGAGGTCTGGTACACTTGCATGTAAGTTCATATTACCATGACTGAATAACAAAATTTAAAATTTTACAGTGTCACATAAACATGAGACAATATAAAACTTTCAGAATCTGCTACATTATCTTGACCATGAGATCATTACTGAACTCTCCAGATAACAGTACATTTCCATTTTTATTACAAATACATATATTTCTATTTTTTTATTTTTTTTATCGGATTGTTATTTACCATGTTTTTAGGACAGATGTCCATGTTCGGTTTATCTAGCCGGAATGTTGCTCATAAGAACATTTTAAATGACTTCGTAATGAAACCGTGGTGAAAGCAGTTTATTTTATTTTTTATTTATTTATTTTTTCTCAGTCACACAGCTCACACACCACCAACACTCGCTACGTGTGTGGGACTACATGACTCAATTTTATGAAAATATTTTTTGTTATATCCATTCTTACACACGAACAAATATATTATTTAAGCATTTTAATTATTTCTATCCTACGCATAGAAGGGTAAAATTCCTCGCATTTAATGCAACAACACTCAAGTGTTTATCAAGTTATTTATCCCTTTTAGAGTAAAAATACATTTATTATGGGGATTCTCTACTCCTCGTTCAAATAATTCAGCAACATTGCAGTGTAATACTTGACATACAAGCTTACAAATACATGCATAATATTATCAAATTGTTACTGCTAATTATTTTACCATAAACATTATATTTACAGTTGTGGGGTAGTGCACTTGCACTTCTGATTGGTCCTTTGTATCACTTCGTTTTTCTTAGTCCGGGGGACCGAGTAAAATGTTCTGCAATATACTTTCATATTATACTGGTAATCTTTTTATGATTCCAGGGCGTTCAGTGACTACTTCGAGGTATCCAGATAATAATTCTGTTAATTGTCTAGCCTCTGAAGCATTAATGCAAGTTGCCTCCTGTACTTTCTCTTCTATTTTTGTGACGATGTCACTCACATTGCTGGGTACATCGTTATTTCGATTTTTGTGACACATCTGTGGGTGCTTATGATCCAACACTAACAACTACTGTTTGCTGACAGAAAGATTCATTTTTCTCATCAGCGGAAGGTTCACACCGAACCCCCGATTCAGCATTAATGTTACGGGTCGCTGGTGGTACTTAAGTGCACATGTCCCACGGGCGAAATCAATTACAGCTTCTCTTTCCCGAAGGAAGTCAAGACCCAGAAGCACCGGTACTGACAAGTTATCCATTAGTAGGAACGTGCATAATAAGCGATCATTTCCCAAGGAAACTTCCACCTGTGTCTGGTATTTTATACTCTGTGCCTTTTTTCCCAATGACAAACTGCCTATTGGCTTCTGTCTCGGGTTCTTCGGCCGACGTTCATCTAATGATTTTTCTGACGTTTCGCCAGCACGAGTGGCTGGCATTGTCAAAGCTTCACCCTCCATTGCCGGTGGTGAACTGGAGCCGAGCTCGCGGCCGCAGACTATATGTACCTGGCGCGCCAACGTCCGAGGGCTTCTCCGCGGTCATTTCCGGTGCGGTTCTCCTCTTGCTACCTGCGACGGTCGTTCACTGCAGTACGGGATGCCAGGATCCGTTTACCTTAAGGCTTTCCTCTTTCTTGTTGAAACTGTTCGCGGGGATTTTGTATTTCTACAACTTCTCTGAACAAGCGCGTGTGATAGTGCTTCTCTATAGCCAGAACTTCCGTGTCGGCGAATTTTATTACGTGGTCGGTCTCATTCAGTGCGTGCTCTGCCACGGCCGATTTCTCCACCCGCCCCAACCTGCAATGTGGCTTATGTTCTTTGATCCTGGTGTTGAATGATCGTCCAGTAATTCCGACATAAACTTTTCCGCATGTGCATGGTATACGGTATATTCCCGACATTGCAAGTGGGTCTCTTTTCTCCTTCGCCGATCTAAGACACTCTTTGATCTTCCTTTTCGGTTTGAAAATCGTCTGTACGCCTTGTTTGCGCAATATACGGCCGATTCTGTCCGTCACTCTGGGAATGTATGGCAGAAAGGCCGTACCCGACATTTCTTTTTCTGGTTCCTTACTTCGCCGAGTGTTTGGCTCTGTTACACTTCTAATGTAATTTGTGGAGTACCCATTGCTCCTCAGAACAGTTTCCAGGTGTTGCATTTCTCGTTTGAGGTGTTGAGGCTCACATATTCGTCCTGATCTCGTTACGAGTGTACTAATCATGCCTCTTTTCTGGCTCGGGTGGTGGTTTGACAGTTTGTGCCGGTATCGGTCCGTGTGAGTCGGTTTTCGATACACACCGTGTCTCAGGTTTTCGCCTTCCCTTGTGACCTTTTCTACTTCCATGGTAAATGTTATGTTTTTCCCAATGCCCCTATAACCTTACAATTTGCAACCGGCAAAATCGGCAATCTTCTTATCTCCGATACATTCTTGAAAAACTGCGTGTTCATAACTGATACATTCGCACCTGTGTCAAGCAGAATAGTAGTTGTTACACCATTTACAGCTCCGATGACACTTGCTTGGATATTTTCCCTTTGTGGCTTATCAGAGACAGCAGGTTCCTGATACAGCTCATCTTCGATCCTGTTGCCATCCTGATACCGTATCATGTTTATTTTTTGTTCCGTCGACCTATTGCCTTCATTGTTGGCCTCGGTCACCTGTCGAAGGCCTACAGGGACCGAAATTAGTTTGTTGGCTTCTGAGTGTTTTGTTTTGTTTCCGAAGGCACCTCCACTGTTCTAACATTTTGTGAGTTTTCAGTCGGAGGAGGCCTGCTTGGATCCCACCACGGTGGATCTTGATTGCTTGGTATAGGTATAGCCTGTACATAATTTATTGGCTGACCTGAATTGATAGAATTTTGCTGCGGCTGCCAATGACTTGGCCCTGGCTGTCGCCAATATTCACTGTCACCCCGCATATTTTTAGGCTTGTCTTTATATGGACTGTCTGACCTTTTGTCATTTCGTCTCTTTCGGTTGCTATTGTTATTGTTTGGGTTTTCATTGTGGTACGGCCTCTGATTACCATTCGGTTGTTGGTGTTCTTCGGCCTTTTGATAATTACTGTTACTATTATTAGGATAACCAAAATTGTGTTTGTATGGATTCCTGTCACTATTATTATTGTTGTATTTTCCGTTACTATAAGCTTTACTTTCATTTTTCTTTGGACTACCTTCGCCCCTATTTCCATTCCATGAACTTTTTCTATTAGGACTATTATTATTGCTCATCACGTCAGAATTTTTTCTGGCGTCTTCTTGCACTAGATACAGAGAATCAATTACAGACAGAAATTCTTTCAGATCGGTGTCTGCAACATTAAATAATTTTTCCCTAATATGTATGGGAAATCTAGCTTTTAACACTCGCAATAAGTCTCTGGTGGTTACTGGCTCATCCAAGTACCGGGTCATGTTAATATATTTTTCAAAGTACACTCCTGGAAATGGAAAAAAGAACATATTGACACCGATGTGTCAGACCCACCATACTTGCTCCGGACACTGCGAGAGGGCTGTACAAGCAATGATCACACGCACGGCACAGCGGACACACCAGGAACCGCGGTGTTGGCCGTCGAATGGCGCTAGCTGCGCAGCATTTGTGCACCGCCGCCGTCAGTGTCAGCCAGTTTGCCGTGGCATACGGAGCTCCATCGCAGTCTTTAACACTGGTAGCATGCCGCGACAGCGTGGACGTGAACCGTATGTGCAGTTGACGGACTTTGAGCGAGGGCGTATAGTGGGCATGCGGGAGGCCGGGTGGACGTACCGCCGAATTGCTCAACACGTGGGGCGTGAGGTCTCCACAGTACATCGATGTTGTCGCCAGTGGTCGGCGGAAGGTGCACGTGCCCGTCGACCTGGGACCGGACCGCAGCGACGCACGGATGCACGCCAAGACCGCAGGATCCTACGCAGTGCCGTAGGGGACCGCACCGCCACTTCCCAGCAAATTACGGACACTGTTGCTCCTGGGGTATCGGCGAGGACCATTCGCAACCGTCTCCATGAAGCTGGGCTACGGTCCCGCACACCGTTAGGCCGTCTTCCGCTCACGCCCCAACATCGTGCAGCCCGCCTCCAGTGGTGTCGCGACAGGCGTGAATGGAGGGACGAATGGAGACGTGTCGTCTTCAGCGATGAGAGTCGCTTCTGCCTTGGTGCCAATGATGGTCGTATGCGTGTTTGGCGCCGTGCAGGTGAGCGCCACAATCAGGACTGCATACGACCGAGGCACACAGGGCCAACACCCGGCATCATGGTGTGGGGAGCGATCTCCAACACTGGCCGTACACCACTGGTGATCGTCGAGGGAACACTGAATAGTGCACGGTACATCCAAACCGTCATCGAACCCATCGTTCTACCATTCCTAGACCGGCAAGGGAACTTGCTGTTTCAACAGGACAATGCACGTCCGCATGTATCCCGTGTCACCCAACGTGCTCTAGAAGGTGTAAGTCAACTACCCTGGCCAGCAAGATCTCCGGATCTGTCCCCCATTGAGCATGTTTGGGACTGGATGAAGCGTCGTCTCACGCGGTCTGCACGTCCAGCACGAACGCTGGTCCAACTGAGGCGCCAGGTGGAAATGGCATGGCAAGCCGTTCCACAGGACTACATCCAGCGTCTCTACGATCGTCTCCATGGGAGAATAGCAGCCTGCATTGCTGCGAAAGGTGGATATACACTGTACTGGTGCCGACATTGTGCATGCTCTGTTGCCTGTGTCTATGTGCCTGTGGTTCTGTCAGTGTGATCATGTGATGTATCTGACCCCAGGAATGTGTCAATAAAGTTTCCCCTTCCTGGGACAATGAATTCACGGTGTTCTTATTTCAATTTCCAGGAGTGTACTTTCTTAAGGAGCCTGACTTCGGATTGTACATTTGTGCATTCTAAAAAATTTTACGGAGTCGCTCTTGAGTAGACGCTGACCAGAATTGATCAAGGAACGCCTTCTCAAAGTCGTCGAAAGTCTTGCAAGTTTCTGCTGCATTTAATGCCCAGAGCGACGCATCACCAGAAATATGTGAAACCACAAACTGTATTTTCTGTTCTTCCGACCATGATTTTGGAAGAACACTTTTGAAGTTTCGAATGAAAACTACTGGATGTATGTTTTTCTTGCTTTCTGCGTTAAATATTTGAAACTGTCTATGCTTAATCAGGCTTTCTTCATGCATCAAAGTAGTTAAGTGCATGGAATTGCTATCATTCGCAGGTGGTGTGTTTACTTTATTACAAGTACATTCTATTCCACTATTATTCTTCCTTGGTGTCACATGTTGCTCTGGTAATATCGGTTGATTACCAAAATTTGGTCTTCCTTGTGGTGCATTAATATTCGCCGTCAGATTGTCAGTACCAGTGTTGTCATTACTGCATACTGTCAGATTCTCAAAGTTTTGATTTTCAGAGCTCAGCACGCTGGCTACTTCTGATCGGACTTGCTTTCGGATTTCCGAGGGAATGTCCTCCTGCATTGTTTCCACAGCGGTAGCCAAGGCTTTGAATTGGTTCTCTAGTCTATCTACTTCAGTTTGAAGACTTTTGACCTGAACTGGAATGTTTGTTAACGGTTCAATAGTGGTTTTTACTGCATCGATCTCCTGCTTAAAATGGGTAGTAATAGCATTATCACGATCGACCAACACTTGATTACGGACAATTTCTTTATCTCTTTTCAGAAAAATATTGTTTATATTTTCCATAAATTTCTTTTCCTTTTCTTGGTCCCTGAGCTCCTCTTGCTGTTTTTCTACGAGCTTTTCCTGTCTACGTTTTTCCTTTTCCTGCTGACGTTGTCTTTCACGCTCCTGCTCTTTAAGCTCGCGTTGTTTTTCACGCTCCTGTTCTTCAATAATAAACTTTTAAAATAATGCTGTTAGCATATCATGTATGGACATAGCTTGAGCATTGCTAAATTCTGCCCCTTGCCCTGTAGAAATATTGTCATTAATTCCTAACTGGTTGAATCCAGGAGTGTCAGTTTGTTTTGGCAACTCTTCGGTTTTACTATCACTCGGGACATCAGTTTCTAAATTATCATTCATAATTAAATTTTCTAGTAACTCGACAGAAATATGGATAGATTGTTCTACCTGAGACTCTGATGTCATCTCTGCATCAGTATGCTCATTCGGTTTATTTTTCTTTTGTTTAACCATTCTATAACCAATATAGCACAACAAATATATAAATCACTGACAACCACCAGTTGACACAAAAAATCTTATAACTAACACATATACACAAATAACAATTAAAAATATTATTCTCGCAGCCAGAATATTCAATTATTACTACTTATGGCTGCAGGTAGTTATCTTAATTTTAAATTGTTTACGCAGCGAATGTTGTGTGTGTGCTGCTACGCAAATACAGAACATGAACATTTCGCTTGAGAACTGCGTACTGCACTGCGTATATGAAGTTTCTGTCGCATCGGCGCAGACAGATTCGCACAGCAGTTCGGTTAGAAGATGTCGATGCTCATGAAACGAGTTAATAAACAATGATTAATAGTTTGTTTTTGTACCCCGTACCTATAATAGATAACAATTTCAATTATTAACATGAATAAGTGTCCATTTGTGGCCCCACGTTTGGCGCCAGTGTGGCGTTCGCTGGGTTATTCAGTGGTTTGGTATTTAACTAATTTGTAAATGGAATCATAATCTAATTTTATTACATTGAGCAATTACTAAATAATTTTTCTCCCGGCTTAAGATTTGATCAAGTTGCTAAAGAACTCCAAGTTAACGTCGTGTTAAAGTGTTATCTGTAAGTTGTGTAAGTGTCACTAAATCACAGTTCATACAACAGATTCTATACAACTAGTGATTAAGATGGATGCAGTTATCTTCAGCAAAATCATCATTAAAACCACTGAATATCAGCCGCGCACAACACTGACGTATGTTACCTGAAACAATATTCTTCGCAACTCGTGCGTAATTAATTTCGGCTCCATACACCAGCTAGAAAAGTTTGTTATAACGTTCGTGCTATGAGCACTGTTTTTTAAGAACCAATCTGATTCGAATTATTTTCATTAAAATGAGTTCGGGATCACCGGTGCGCATTTATTTTTACACATTTGTATTACGTTCGGCATTTATGTCTGCAGAATTGCGTAATTTGAATTTGCCGCTGTGATAATTGTTTAGATGGCGGCAGACAATTGATAAAGACTTTCTGTTGTTAGAGCAAATAAGTATTTTAAATGCTTATTGAACTTTACAGAAACTCTACTTTCGTATTGTGCACTATTTAGACTTCATGAAGCAAACATTTGATTTGTTTCTAAGGAAAACACAGACACAAACGCGATACAAATCGCTATCATCAATGGCTGCGCTCCTTGCAGCGGAAAGAAACAACTAACACAGATAATGCTTGCTGAGAGAGGAATTACAGTTACAAACAATTACTCACTCATGTTTATAATAATAATGAACTCTATTTTCAAGTAATAATTAACAAATAATTACCATTTCTTAACAGACCTCAGTTTGATACGCGTCTTGCGTGCTGAACCTACAAAAGCCAACCAACAAAAGGTAAAAACAAAGGAAGACAAACGCAGATCATAAAAGCACTTTACAATTATCATTGTCTTTGTGTGATACACATCGATATGTCCAATTACATCGTACAATATTATATAAATAATTAATTCACTATATGTTTTCATTGTTTTTTTTTCATACGTCGAATACACAATGTTTATCACCGTTAGAGGCATAATTTCCTCTCGTCGCACTGTAGCGAAAAATTTATCTCGTGGATGTTATCCAAATGTTTTCGGTTCCCATTGGAGGCACACGTCCTATCGTCTACTAATCGCACGGTTTTGCGGTGCGGTCGCAAAACACACACTAATTATAGTGAACAGAGACGTCAATTAACGAACGGATAGATCATAACTGCGAAAATGAAAAAAAACTTTTCAACTGAGGGAAGACTTGAACCAAGGTCCTTCCGTTTCGCAGCCGCTTACGCTAACCACGGGACCACGGCACTGCTGATCTTACACTTCCCCTGACGTTTCATATCATGCGCATGGACTACTCAGTTTGTATATTTTGCACTTTGTCGGTTTTATTAGTGTTAACTCCGCATATATCACGAGCTGTAACCTCCACGCCATTATGTGACGTGCTCTGCTAGTATTTAGAAAGTGCAATTATTGGCAACTTACGGGGATAATAGTACTGATCTTTTAAAAATAATTTTGTTTAGCGACCGAAACACAATTGAAAACTTTCGTTATTACCATTGAGAAAACTATATTTAACGTGTCAGAGAGGTGATTACCTCCAATGTTCTAAAAGGAACTGTAGAGCATAAAACCTGTAGGGAAAGGCAGAGGAATATATTCGGCAAACAGCTGATGACGTGGGCTGCAAGTTTACTCTGAGATGAAGAGATTGCTAGAGCAGGGGAGGGTGGGGGGAGGGGGGGGGGGGGGGGGAGAATGAATGGCCGCAGCAAACCAGTGGAGGGGGTGATGGCTTCGCACACAACTACTGACTGTTTCTCAGATACTGCTACAGTACCACTATCGGATGTTTTCATTGTAGACACTCCAATTTAAGCTTTAATTACAAGCGAACCAATAGTCCTGTCGCAGAATGAGTGATACCAATAATCTTCTTGTTTTATTCTGCGTTAGGCTATATGGAGAAATTTGGTTTTAAATCTCAATATGTATTTTTAACCCGTGCGGTTCTAGGCACTTCAGTCCGAAACCGCGTGACTGCTACAGACGCAGGTTCGAATCCTGCCTCGGGCATGGATGTCCTTAGGTTAGTTAGGTTTAAGTAGCTCTATGTTCTATGGGACTGTTGACCTCAGATGTTAAGTCCCATAGTGCTCAGAGCCATTTGAACCTTTTTTTTTTGTATTTTTATCCTCATTTTTTTCTGTTTTCCGTCTTTCCCTTAGTTACTATCAATTCGTGGAGGTAAGTTCCTTCTGCGCAACTAATTGAAGGCAGTTTTTTTATTGCCACACGTTTCGCTTATTTTATTTGGGAAACATCTCCAGTGGCCTGTAAGACATGTTTCTTTTTACACAAACAATAAACGTATTATGTGGTAGATACAATATGCTACTACATAACATTTTGTCGTGTTTTTCTCTTGTTTTTTTGTTAGGTTAGAATCAACTTTTGTAGCACAAATTGTATATTTTGTCATGTATTTCTCTTGTTTTTTTAGGTTAGAATCAACTTTTGTAGCTACAAAAGTTGATCCTAACGAAACACAACAAAATGCAACGTAGCAGCGTACTGTATCTACCACATAATACCTTTATTGTATGTATAAAAAGAAACATGTATTACAGGCCACTGAAGATGCTTTCCACATAAAAGAAACGAAACACTTTGTGGGAATAAACGAACAGCTTTCAGTTAGCTACATAAACGGAACATACCACCACAAGCGTATTTTTTATTTTAAATTATAGTAAGGATCTCCGATTTTTGCCGTCTTCGCTACGAACTGCTCACTTCAGCACTACATAGCTTCAAATGTATTTGTCCGATGTTAACAAAACTGTAATTTTTAGGCACTTATCTTGGTAGTGTAAATCTCAAGTTACAGAATTTTTTAACCGCTTACGAAAAAGTTTTTACGATTTTTCTAAAGTAATTTTTTCTCAGCCTGGTAGAAGCACAGAAAGCGTGAGTTTATTTCGGAGGTCTCTTTTGTGGTCGTAAGAAGCTACAACCATTGTGACCGTACAGTGTCGAACGGATTTTATAAAGAGACATATGTAAGACTGGTTGTGTGCTTGCTGCACCGAGAAATAACAGCTGGCGCTCCATACGTGAATGGAACAGGAAGAAACCCAAATAGCTGGAAGAATGGAACATACCCTCTGCCACGCACCTCACGGTCGTTTGTATAGTATAGATGTAGATGCAGATGTAGAGTCAGATGCTACGTTGCCAATCATAACCCGCGGGTTAATTGCGAGGTCCAGCGTATATTAAGACCTATGTATATCCTAGGCTGAGAAAAAGTTACTTTAGAAAAATCGTAAGAACTTTGCTGTGGGTGACTGAAGAATTTTGTTTTTTGAGATTTCCACTACCAATATAGACTATGTGATAAAAAGTATGCGGACACGTGGTTGAAAATGACTTACAAGTTCGTGGCGCGGTAATGCTGGGATTCATATGGTGTTGGCCCACTCTTAGCCTTGATGACAGCTTCCACTCTCTCAGGCATACGTTTAGTCAGGTGCTGGAAGGTTTGTTGGGGATTGGCAGCCTATTCTTCACGGAGTGCTGTACTGAGAAGAGGTATCAATGTCGGTCCGTGAGTCCTGGTATAATAGGCGTTCCAAAACATCCCAAAGGTTGAGATTTTCACTCTGCAGCGGAGTGTGCGCTGATATGAAACTTCCTGGCAGATTAAAACTGTGTGCCCGACCGAGAGTCGAACTCGGGACCTTTGCCTTTCGCGGGCAAGTGCTCTACCAACTGAGATACCGAAACACGACTCACGCCCGGTCCTCACAGCTGTACTTCTCGTAGAGCACTTGCCCGCGAAAGGCAAAGGTCCCAAGTTCGAGTCTCGGTCGGTCTCACAGTTTTAATCTGCCAGGAAGTTTCATCCCAAAGGTGTTCTATGGAGTTCAGGTCAGGAGTCAGTGCAGGCCAATCCATCACAAGGATGTTATTGTCTTGTAACCACTCCGTCAGAGGCCGTGCATTATGAACAAGTGCTCAATCGTGTTGAAAGATGGAATCGTCTTCCCCGGATTGCTCTTCAACAGTGGGAAGCAAGTAGGTGTTTAAAACATCAATGTAGGCCTGTGTTGTGACACTGTCACGAAAACAGCAATGGGTGCAAGCCCCCTCCATGAGAAACACGACCACACCATAACACCACCGCGTCCGAATTTTACTGTTCATACTACACACGCTGGCAGATGAGGTTCACCGGGCATTCGCCATACCCACACCCTGCCATCGGATCGTCATGTTTTTCCACTGTTCAATCGTTAACTTGCTCATAGCCGTTAGGATGACCAAAGCACTTCCCCTGAATGATGCATTAACATCTTAACTGATTCAGCTGTTTTTTTTCCTTTCTTTTTAGAAATGTACACTTTTTACATCGTGGTTCACTTTGTTAAACATAGCGATGGTCAGACCTATGTTATGAGTGAAGAACATGCAAAGTTTTACTCTGTCTTTTTGAATACATACTTCATCCTAAAATCGTTGCCTTGTTTTTGAGAGATCTGCAACAATGTTATCAAGACGCGAGGTAAATGGATATTTCATTACGGCCAAATAATTGTGTTACTGCAGCTGCGCATTAAATATAAAGACAAGTTGACGTTCTGATCGGTTACAGTTCGGTTCAAACTAGGTTCTGTTTGGTCAAACGTTAACACATGAGTTAAAGTTGGATAACAGTTTGTGGATGCATACAGGGCAGCAATTATTGAAGTCCATGATATAAAATCGTCATAACTTCTGAACCGTTTGTGTTGGGACGATCAAACGGCACTGTTGACCGCGGGGTATGATGGGAATTTGTTTGCGCATGTGCACGACGAACCGTACTTTCATTTGGATGCATTCGTCATTAAACAATATTGGCCCATTTGGGCGACTGAGAATCCGCATTTCGCCATGGAGAAGTCTCTTCACCCTCCAAGGGTGACTGTGGGGTGTGCAGTGTCCAGTCGCGGAATAATCTGCAATATTCTTCGACGGCACGGTGATTACCAAACGGTACGCGAAGGTTTTGGAAGATGATTTCGTCCACATTATCCAAAGTGACTCTGATTACGACAAAATGTCTTTCATGCAAGACGGAGCTCGAAACCGTCGAAGCAGGAGAGCGTATGATGTCCAGGAGGAGTACTTTGGGTACCGCATTTTGGCTCTGGGCTGTCCAGAGTCCACTGGCATGGGCCTTGATTGGCCGCCATATTATCCGGATCTGAACATATACAGGGTGGTCCATTGATAGTGACATATCTCACGAAATAAGCATCAAACGAAAAAATCTACAAAGAACGATCTAGTCTAGCTTGAAGGGGGAAACCAGATGGCTCTATGGTTGGCCCGCTAGATAGCGCTGCCATAGGTCAAACGGATATCAACTGCGTTTTTTTTTAAATAGGAACCCCCATTTTTTATTAGTTATTCGTGTAGTACGTAAAGAAATATGAATGTTTTAGTTGGACCACTTTTTTCGCTTTGTGATAGATGGCGCTGTAATAGTCACAAATGTATGGCACACAATTTTAGACGAACAGTTGCTAACAGGTGGTTTTTTAAATTAAAATACAAAACGTAGGTACGTTTGAACATTTGATTTCGGTTGTTACAATGTGATACATGTACTTTTGTGAACTTATCACTTCTGAGAACGCATGCTGTTACAGCGTGATTACATGTAAATACCATGTTAATGCAATAAATGCTCAAAATGATGTCCGTCAAACTCGATGCATTTGGCAATACGTGTAACGACATTCCTCTGAATAGCGAGTAGTTCACCAACCGTAATGTTCGCACATGCGTTGACAATGCGCTGACGCATGTTGTCAGGCGTTGTCGGTGGATCACGCTGGCAGATATCCTTCAACTTTCCCCACAGAAAGTAATCCGTGGACGCCAGATCCGGTAAACGTGCGGGCCACGGTATGGTGCTTCGACCACCAATCCACCTGTCATGAAATATGCTATTCAATACCGCTTCAACCGCACGTGAGCTATGTGCCGGACATCCATCATGTTGGAAGTACATCGCCATTCTGTCATGCAGTGAAACATCTTGCAGTAACATCGGTAGAACATTACGTAGGAAATCAGCATACATTGTACAATTTAGATTGCCATCTATAAAATGGGGCCAATTATCGTTCCTCCCATAATGCCGCACCATACATTATCCTGCCAAGGGCGCTGATGTTCCACTTGCCGCACCCATCGTGGATTTTCCGTTGCCCAATAGTGCTTACGATGCCGGTTGACGTTACCGCTGTTGGTGAATGACACTTCGTCGCTGAAAAGAACGCGTGCAAAAACTATGTCATCGTCCCGTCATTTCTCTTGTGCCCAGTGGCACAAGTGTACACGACGTTCAACGTCGTCACCATGCAATTCCTGGTGCATAGAACTATGGTACGGGTGCAATCGATGTAGCATTCTCAACACCGACGTTTTTGAGGTTCCCGATTCTCGCGCAATTTGTCTGCTACTGATGTATGGATTATCCGCTACAGCAGCTAAAACACCTACTTGGGCATCATCATTTTTTGCAGGTCGTGGTTGATGTTTCACAAGTGGCTGAACACTTCCTGTTTCATTAAATAATGTAAATATCCGCCGAACGGTACGGACACTTGGATGATGTCGTCCAGAATACCGAGCAGTATACATAGCACACGCCCGTTGGGCATTTTGATCACAACAGTCATACATCAACACGATATCGACCTTTTCCGCAATTGGTAAACGGTCCATTTTAAGACGGGGTATATATCACGAGGCAAATACCGTCCGCTCTGAAGGAATGTTGCGTGATACCACGTACTTCTACGTTAGTGACTATTCTAGCGCCATCTACCACAAAGCGAAAAAACTGGTCCAACTAAAACATTCATATTTCCTTACGTACTACACGAATATGTAATAAATAATGGGGGTCCATATTTAAAGAAACGCAGTTGATATCCGTTTGACTTATGGAAGTGCCATCTAGCGGGCCAACCATAGCGCCATCTGGTTTCTCCCTTCAAGCTAGACGACTTTCGTTCTATGTAGTTTTTTCTTTTGATGCTTATTACGTGAGATATTTGGCCCGGTCACTATCAATGAACCACCTTGTATAACTGCTTTTTGTGGGGCTATATTAAAGACAACGTGTACAGCAATAACCCCAAAACCATTGCTCAGCTGAAAGCAGCCATTCAGGAGGTCATCGGTAGCATCGATATTGCGACACTTCAGCGGGTCACGCAGAATTTCGCTATTCCTCTGCACCACATCATCGCCAATGACGGCAGCCATATCGAACATGTCCGAATATCTGTAGCGACCCTCTCATGTTGAATGAAGTGTATGAATGCCATAGTTTGAAAAATAATTTACGTTTTTTCTTTACATAATTCAATAACTGTCACGGTGTAGTTTTGGTGATGTTGTTGTTGTGGTCTTCAGTCCTGAGACTGGTTTGATGCAGCTCTCCATGCTACTCTATCCTGTGCAAGCTTTTTCATCTCCCAGTACCTACTGCAACCTACGTCCTTCTGAATCTGCTTAGTGTATTCATCTCTTGGCCTCCCTCTACGATTTTTACCCTCCACGCTGCCCTCCAATACTAAATTGGTGATCCCTTGATGCCTCAGTACATGTCCTACCAACCGATCCCTTCTTCTAGTCAAGTTGTACGACAAACTCCTCTTCTCCCCAATTCTATTCAGTACCTCCTCATTAGTTATGTGATCTACCCATCGAATCTTCAGCATTCTTCTGTAGCATCACATTTCTAAAGCTTCTATTCTCTTTTTGTCCAAACTAGTTATCGTCCATGTTTCACTTCCATACATGGCTACACTCCGTACAGATACTTTCAGAAACGACTTCCTGACACTTAAATCTATACTCGATGTTAACAAATTTCTTCAGAAACGCTTTCCTTGCCATTGCCAGTCTACATTTTATATCCTCTCTACTTCGACCATCATCAGTTATTTTACTCCCTAAATAGCAAAACTCCTTTACTACTTTAAGTGTCTCATTTCCTAATCTAATTCCCTCAGCATCACCCGATTTAATTTGACTACATTCCATTATCATCGTTTTGCTTTTGTTGATGTTCATCTTATATCCTCCTTTCAAGACACTGTTCGTTCCGTTCAACTGCTCTTCCAAGTCCTTTGCTGTCTCTGACAGAATTACAATGTCATCGGCGAACCTCAAAGTTTTTACTTCTTCTCCGTGAATTTTAATACCTACTCCGAATTTTTCTTTTGTTTCCTTTACTGCTTGCTCAATATACAGATTGAATAACATCGGGGACAGGCTACAACCCTGTCTCACTCCTTTCCCAACCACTGCTTCCCTTTCAAGCCCCTCGACTCTTATAACTGCCATCTGGTTTCTGTACAAATTGTAAATAGCCTTTCGCTCCCTGTATTTTACCCCTGCCACCTTCAGAATTTTAAAGAGAGTATTCCAGTTAACATTGTCAAAAGCTTTCTCTAAGTCTACAAATGCTAGAAACGTAGGTTTGCCTTTTCTTAATCTTTCTTCTAAGATAAGTCGTAAGGTTAGTATTGCCTCACGTGTTCCAACATTTCTACGGAATCCAAACTGATCTTCCCCGAGGTCCGCTTCTACCTGTTTTTCCATTCGTCTGTAAAGAATTCGCTTTAGTATTTTGCAGCTGTTACTTATTAAACTGATAATTCGGTAATTTTCACATCTGTCAACACCTGCTCTCTTTGGGATTGGAATTATTATATTCTTCTTGAAGTCTGAGGGTATTTCGCCTGTCTCATACATCTTGCTCACCAGATGGTAGAGTTTTGTCATGACTGGCTCTCCCAAGGCCATCAGTAGTTCTAATGGAATGTTGTCTATTCCCGGGGCCTTGTTTCGACTCAGGTCTTTCAGTGCTCTGTCAAACTCTTCACGCAGTATCTTATCTCCCATTTCGTCTTCATCTACATCCTCTTCCATTTCCATAATATTGTCCTCAAGTACATCGCCCTTGTATAAACCCTCTATATACTCCTTCCACCTTTCTGCCTTCCCTTCTTTGCTTAGAACTGGGTTGCCATCTGAGCTCTTGATATTCGTACAAGTGGTTCTCTTCTCTCCAAAGGTCTCTTTGAATTTCCTGTAGGCAGTATCTATCTTACCCCTAGTGAGACAAGCCTCTACATCCCTACATTTGTCCTCTAGCCATCCCTGCTTAGCCATTTTGCACTTCCTGTCGATCTCATTTTTGAGACGTTTGTATTCCTTTTTGCCTGCGTCATTTACTGCATTTTTATATTTTCTCCTTTCCTCAATTAATTTCAGTATTTCTACTGTTACCCAAGGATTTCTACTAGCCCTCGTCTTTTTACCTACTTGATCCTCTGCTGCCGTCACTACTTCATCCCTCAGAGCTACCCATTCTTCTTCTACTGTATTTCTTTCCCCCATTCCTGTCAATTGATCCCTTATGCTCTCCCTCAAACTCTCTACAACCTCTGGTTCTTTCAGTTTATCCAGGTCCCATCTCCTTAAATTCCCACCTTTTTGCAGTTTCTTCACTTTCAATCTGCAGTTCATAACCAATAGATTGTGGTCAGAATCCACATCTGCCCCTGGAAATGTCTTACAATTTAAAACCTGGTTCCTAAATCTCTGTCTTACCATTATATAATCTATCTGATACCTTTTAGTATCTCCAGGATTCTTCCAGGTATACAACCTTCTTTTATGATTCTTGAATCAAGTGTTAGCTATGATTAAGTTATGCTCTGTGCAAAATTCTACAAGGCGGCTTCCTCTTTCATTTCTTCCCCCCAATCCATATTCACCTACTATGTTTCCTTCTCTCCCTTTTCCTACTGACGAATTCCAGTCACCCATGATTATTAAATTTTCGTCTCCCTTCACTACCTGAATAATTTCTTTTATCTCATCATACATTTCATCAATTTCTTCATCATCTGCAGAGCTAGTTGGCATATAAACTTGTACTACTGTAGTAGGCATGGGCTTTGTGTCTATCTTGGCCACAATAATGCGTTCACTATGCTTTGGTGATACGTAGACTTTTTACATAGTGGGAGGTAAATTTGGCCTAAATTTCACACAGAAACCAGTATAGTTGGGACGTTACATAGCAGCTCCTCAATTGGGCTCATAAAGGGTGAATCCACCCAGGTTGCTAACAGTGCTCGGTAAACACACATGGTCACCCATCCAAGTCTTAACAGAACCCGATAGGGCTTAACTTCGGTAATCTGACGATCTTACCACTGCAACAAGCCAGTCGTCATGTTAAAGCGTCATCCTTATCTCCAGCGTGGCTGTGAACAAAACAAAGGGTCCCTAATCAACAGCAAGTACTGACGTGTACGAGGCTCCTATCAAATAGAGTACGGCTGAATTACGTCAATACGGGATTGTGAAGTGGTGCTCAGAGATAATTTACAGATCATATTTTACGAGGCATTTTCTGCTGAGAAACTCTCCTGCTGACTTTTATAATGTTCTCCACTTGCAGATCGACCTGTTAACCGGCCAAACGAAACGCAACTTGATGTCAGAAGGCCCATATCTCAGTGTGTAATGTTTTTGAAACGAGTGGAACTTCAGGGAGATTAAAAGCTCTTAGCGAATATTCTAGAGCTAGCAGGTGTTTCTTTTGCGGAGAAATATTGGCTAAATGACCTGCATTGGTAACCCAGTCTCTTTCGAAGCAGCAAGTATTCACTCATGAATCTAACCATACCCAGGACGTTAGTAAATGAATTCCTCCTCAAACGAAGGTCCAGGTAACTTTCGAATAAAATTGAGGATCGTGACTATGAAACTTTCCTAAATCTTCGTTTGTTCCTTTCAATACAAAAAAAATGGTTCAAATGGCTCTGAGCACTATGGGACTTAACTTTTGAGGTCTTCAGTCCCCTAGAACTTAGAAATACTTAAACCTAACTAACCTAAGGACATCACACACATCCATGCCCGAGGCAGGATTCGAACCTGCGAACGTAGCGGTCGCGCGGTTCCAGACTGTAGTGCCTAGAACCGCTCGGCCCCACGGCCGGCTCTTTCAATACAGCGTAGAGGCCAGATGGTGGGAGGAAACAACGGTGAAGTCACTGATGACAGTGCCACTAAAGCAGAGTTATTAAACACAGTTTTCCGAAACTCCTTCATCAAAGAAGACGAAGTAAATATTCCTGAATTCCATTCAAGAACAAGTGCCAAGATGAGAAACATAGAAGCAGATATCCTCGGAGTAACGAAGCAGCTTAAATCACTTAATAAAGGCAAGGCATCCGGTCCAGACTGTATACCAGTCAGGTTCCTATCAGAGTATGCTGATAAAATAGCTCCATATTTAGCAATTATATACAAGCACTCGCTCACAGTAAGATCCGTACCTAAAGACTGGAAAATTCCTCAAGTCACACCAATACCCAAAAAGGGAAGTAGGAGTAATCTGCTGAATTACAGGCCTATATCATTAACGTCGATTTGCAGTGGAGTTTTGGAATATATACTGTATTCGAACATTATGAAGTACCTCGATTTATTGACACTTAGCACGGTTTCAGAAAATATCGTTCTTGTGAAACACTGCTAGCCCTTTATACTCATGAAGTAGTAAGTGCTATCGATAGGGGATGTCTAATTGATGCCATATTTTTATATTTCCAGAAGGCTTTCGACACCGTTCCTCACAAGCGTCTTCTTACCAAATTGCGAGCCTACGGAGTATCGCATCAGCTGTGCGATTGGATTCGTGATTTCCTGTCAGAAAGGTCACAGTTCGCAGTAATAGAAAGAAAGTTATCTTGTAAAACAGAAGTAATATCCGGCGTTCCACAAGCAAGTGTTATAGGCTCTCTATTGTTCCTGATCTATATTAACGACATGGGAGACAATCTCATTGGCCGTATTAGATTGTTTCTAGATGATTGTGTCATTTACGATCTTGTGAAGTCATCAGATGATCAAAACGACTTGCAAAATGATTTAGATAAGATATCTATATGGTGCGAAAAGTGGCAGTTGACCCAAAATAAGGAAAAGTGTGAACTTATCACATGAGTAGTAAAAGAAATCGGTTAAATTTCGATTACGCGATAAGTCACACGAATCTGAAGGCTGTAAATTCAACTAAATACTTAGGGATTACAATTACAAATAACCTAAATTGGAAAGATCACGTGGATAATATTATGGGTAGAGCAAACCAAAGACTGCGATTCATTGGCAGAACACTTGGGTGCAACAGGTCTACTAAAAAGACTACTTACACTACGCTTGTCCGCCCTATTCTTGAGTATTGCTGTGCGGTATGGGATCCACATCAGGTGGGACTGACGGATGACATCGTAAAAGTCCAAAGAACGGCAGCTCGTTTTGTATTATGGCGAAAGAGGGGAGATGGTGTCACAGACATGATACGCTAATTGGAGTGGCAATCATTAAAACAAAGGCGTTTTTCGTTGCGACGGGATCTTCTCATCAAATTTCAATCACCAGTTTTCTCCTCCGATTGCGAAAACGTTCTGTTGGCACCCACCTACATAGGGAGAAATGATCATTACGATAACATAAGAGAAATCAGCGCTCGTACAGAAATATGTAAGTGCTCGTTTTCCCGCGTGCCGATAGGGAGTGAAACGGTAGATTAAAAATGGTTCAAATGGCTCTGAGCGCTATGGGACTCAACTGCTGTGGTCATTAGTCCCCTAGAACTTAGAACTAGTTAAACGTAACTAACCTAAGGACATCACAAACATCCATGCCCGAGGCAGGATTCGAACCTGCGACCGTAGCGGTCTTGCGGTTCCAGACTGCAGCGCCTTTAACCGCACGGCCACTTCGGCCGGCTGGAACGGTAGAGAGACAGCTTGAAGGTGGATCATTGAACCCTCTGCCAGGCACTTTATTGTGAATAGCAGAGTAAGCACGTAGGTGTAGATGTAGATGTAGATGAACTACGGTGCGGAGCAATGGTTCGCAAAGTGGTCGTCACAGAGAGATGGTGATTTTCGGAATTTCGTCCACAAAATTTTCCTACGCTTACTTTTTATTTATTGTGCATGGTCTAATTTAAGATACTCTCCTCTACAATTGGTACACGCCTCCACTTCCGGAAACAGTCTCGGTACGCCTCGTTGGCTGCATTTCACGAAGAGCCGTTCGCGAATTTTCTTTTATCTCGTCTGTCGTTGCAAATTTTCGTTCTTTCAACGTGGTTTTCACCCCTGGAAATGAAAGAAAGTCCGCAGGGGTCAGATCTGCAGCGTACGCAGGATGAGGCATCACAGTGATTTCGTTTTTTGTTCAATAGTGACGCACCAACAGGGATGAATGTGGGAGTGCGTTATCGTGATGGAAGAGCCACGAATTGTCTTGCCACAGTTCAGGCCGTTTCCTTCACACATTTCCTCACAGGCGTCGCAAAACCTCCCTATACTACCGAGGATCAAGAGTTCGTCCCTGTAGCTCGAGTACATGACGAA
The DNA here is from genome assembly GCF_021461385.2 of Schistocerca piceifrons. Lineage (NCBI taxonomy): Eukaryota > Metazoa > Arthropoda > Insecta > Orthoptera > Acrididae > Schistocerca > Schistocerca piceifrons. Next base: position 42,410,080 of record NC_060147.1, on the reverse strand, counting down.
CAAATCCTTCAAAATCAAAGAAAACTCAGCATAGCTTGACATTTGAGCTGACCTGACGAGGTTTTTCTGGTCCTGGAGAACATTTCCCGACCCATTGTGAAGACAGAACCTTGGATTCACCATTATCTACATCTACATGACTACTCTGCAATTCACATTTAAGTGCTTGGCAGAGGGTTCATCGAACCACAATCATACTATCTCTCTACCATTCCACTCCCGAACAGCGCGCCGGAAAAACGAACACCTAAACCTTTCTGTTCGAGCTCTCATTTCTGTTATTTTATTTTGATGATCATTCCTACCTATGTAGGTTGGGCTCAACAAAATATTTTCGCATTCGGAAGAGAAAGTTGGTGACTGAAATTTCGTAAATAGATTTCGCCGCGACGAAAAACGTCTTTCCTGTAATGACTTCCATCCCAACTCGCGTATCATATCTGCCACACTCTCTCCCCTACTACGTGATAATACAAAACGAGCTGCCCTTTTTTGCACCCTTTCGATGTCCTCCGTCAATCCCACCTGGTAAGGATCCCACACCGCGCAGCAATATTCTAACAGAGGATGAACGAGTGTAGTGTAAGCTGACTCTTTAGTGGACGTGTTGCATCTTCTAAGTGTCCTGCCAATGAAACGCAACCTTTGGCTCGCCTTCCCCACAATATTATCTATGTGGTCTTTCCAACTGAAGTTGTTCGTAATTATAACACCCAGGTACTTAGTTGAATTGACAGCCTCGAGAATTGTACTATTTATCGAGTAATCGAATTCCAGCGGATTTCTTTTGGAACTCATGTGGATCACCTCACACTTTTCGTTGTTTAGCGTCAACTGCCACCTGCCACACCATACAGCAATCTTTTCTAAATCGCTTTGCAACTGACAGTGGTCTTCGGATGACCTTACTAGACGGTAAATTACAGCATCATCTGCGAACAACCTAAGAGAACTGCTCAGATTGTCACCCAGGTCATTTATATAGATCAAGAACAGCAGAGGTCCCAGGACGCTTCCCTGGGTAACAACTGATCTCACTTCAGTTTTACTCGATGATTTGCCGTCTATTACTACGAACTGCGACCTTCCTGACAGGAAATCACGAATCCAGTCACACAACTGAGACGATACCCCATAGGCCCGCAGCTTGATTAGAAGTCGCTTGTGAGGAACGGTGTCAAAAGCTTTCCGGAAATCTAGAAATACGGAATCAACTTGAGATCTCCTGTCGATAGCGGCCATTACTTCGTGCGAATAAAGAGATAGCTGCGTTGCACAAGAACGATGTTTTCTGAAACCATGCTGATTACGTATCAATAGAGCGTTCCCTTCGAGGTGATTCATAAAGTTTGAATACAGTATATGTTCCAAAACACTACTGCAAACCGACGTCAATTATATAGGTCTGTAGTTCGATGGATTACTCCTACTACCCTTCTTAAACACTGGTGCGACCTGCGCAATTTTCCAATCTGTAGGTACAGATATATCGGTGTGCGAGCGGTTGTATATGATTTCTAAGTAGAGAGCTGTTGTATCAGCGTAATCTGAAAGGAACCTAATCGGTATAGAATCTGAACCTGAAGACTTGCCCGTATCAAACGATTTGAGTTGCTTCGCAACCCCTAAGGTATCTACTTCTAAGAAACTCATGCTACACTCTCATCAACAGTTATGATTCTCCTAAGAAAAATCTCTTTCTCATCTGCGCTATCCCAAAGCTCTCCACAGATTGCGAGACGTAGGTTTTTCTGGTCTCGAGTCATGAGCTGTGGGGCGAAGTTGGCGACTGAAACGTTCCTTTCTTCTGCAGTCCCTCGGAAAGTCAGTCTTCGACTCACACTCAATTTCGTTGATGTTCCTGACATGAGCGTCGTCGGTAGACGTCTACATCTACATGTATACTCCGCTAGCCACCAAGCCGTGTGTGCCGGAGGACACTATTCGCCCCATCGCCCCAAGGTCATATTCCCTCCCCCCCCCCCCCCCCCCCTGTTCCACTCGCGGATCACCAAAGGCAAAAACCACTGTCTCAACGCCTCAGCACGAGATTTCAGATTTCCATATCTCTAATAATATATGCTCTACATCCTCGGCGAAGATCGGATTTAGGAATTTAGTGAGCAGACCCTTCCGTTTAGCACACCGTCTAACTGTAAGTATGTCCTAACTTTCTATGAGATGGCTAAACGTACCAGTCACGAATCTTGCGTGTCTTCTTTGGACTTTCTCAATCTCTTGAATCAGACCCTACTTGTAAGAGTCCCATACAGACGAACAATAACTTTCCGAACAGCATGGCGGCGAGCTGGTATGACATGGGCGTGCAAAAACTGCCACAACGTCTACAAAAATGCATCGACAGAAATGGTGATTATGTCGATAAATAGCTAAATGTTCGAGCTGTAAACTCATGTAAACCATTGTAGAAATAAACAGGTCTGTGTACTTATAAAAAAAAAGTAGACTTTACTTCTGCGATTAGCCTCGTAACAACTGCGCCTGACACTTGTTGTCTTTTATAGACGTTGCCGACCGCAGCGCCGTATTCTGCCTGTTTACCTATCTCTGCGTTTGAATACGCGCGGCCATAGCAGTTTCAGTGTATTAAAAAATAACTGAGGACGTTTGTTGAGAGTGCCTCCCTGAGATGAAGAAGTCATCGCAAGAGAGGCATTACCGGCGCGTAGCATCAAAAAGCAAACGACCACAATAGTAAACATTTGAGAAATATTTAATTGCCGGCCGCGGTGGTCTAGCGGTTCTAGGCGCGCAGTCCGGAACCGCGCGACTGCTACGGTCGCAGGTTCGAATCCTGCCTCGGGCATGGATGTGTGTCATGTCCTTAGGTTAGTTAGGTTTAAGTAGTTCTAAGTTCTAGGGGACTGATGACCACAGATGTTAAGTCCCATAGTGCTCAGAGCCATTTGAACCAATATTTAATTGTGCACAGTGCCACATTCTCGCGCACAATCTGTGAATAGCCGGCCGGAGTGGCCAAGCGGTTCTAGGCGCTACAGACTGGAACCGCGAGACGCTACGGTCGTAGGTTCGAATCCTGCCTCGGGCATGGATGTGTGTGCTGTCCTTAGGTTAGTTAGGTTTAAGTAGTTCTAAGTTCTAAGGGACTGATGACCTCAGCAGTTAAGTCCCATAGTGCTCAGAGCCATCTGAACCATTTGAACCAATCTGTGAATAGAGTAGGAAGGGGTGAATGACTGTGGTAAACAAGCTGTCCCGTGTCACACACCGTACGATGACTTACAGGCCACATATGTAGATGTACGTTCACAGACGTACACAAGAGTGGATTGAAAAAAAATTACAAAATAGGAAGCAATTAGGAGCACATTGTGATGGAACAGGTTTTTCCTATTTCGCGTAATAGCTGCTGGAATATTGATGACCGCTGGCGACCTCTCCCACAGTATTTTTTTCCCGTTTCTCATTACCCCTTATCAGTCCCATCTCTGAGGGCAATACATGTTTGACAGCGGCCGAATCATATCTCGTATTCCGTGAACTGCGGAATGAATAACTGGTAGTGCTTGGTTGGTATAATCACGGGCCGAGACCAAGTGCACATTTCGCCACTCCTGACAAAATTCTGTTCGTCAACATATTTACACGTGGCGTCGCTACACTGCCGCGGCAACATCAGGGATGGGCAGGGTGATTGTAATTAAACTTTCGAAACGCTGTAGAAATAACATTGGTCAAATTGCAACGGAGTATTATCGGAGACGTGGGAAAAAGTATGTCAGAAAAAAGAAATTGATGAATAGATGGTTCTGTATGTGTCAGAATACGTAAATGAAAACACATGTCATGCAAACGACCCATTGAAGTTGGTATAAGCACGCGGGGTACACGGCTTTTCCTCCATTCGCATCTACATCTACATCTACATTTATACTCCGCAAGCCACCAAATGGTGTGTGGCGGAGGGCACTATGCGTGCCACTGTCATTACCTCCCTTTTCTGTTCCAGTCGCGTGTGGTTCGCGGGAAGAGCGACTGCCAGAAAGCCTCCGTGCGCGCTCGGATCTCTCTAATTTTACATTCGTAATCTCCTCGGGAGGTATAAGTAGGGGGAAGCAATATATTCGGTACCTCATCCAGAAACGCACCCTCTCGAAACCTGGACAGCAAGCTACACCGCAATGCAGAGCGCCTCTCTTGCAGAGTCTGGCACTTGAGTTTGCTAAACATCTCCGTAACGCTATCACGCTTACCAAATAACCCTGTGACGAAACGCGCCGCTCTTCTTTGGATCTTCTCTATCTCCTCTGTCAACCCGTCCTGGTACGGATCCCACACTGATGAGCAATACTCAAGTATAGGTCGAACGAGTGTTTTGTAAGCCACCTCCTTTGTTCATGGACTACATTATCTAAGCACTCTCCCAATGAATCTCAACCTGGTACCCGCCTTACCAACAATTAATTTTATATGATCATTCCACTTCAAATCGTTCCGTACGCACACTCCCAGATATTTTATAGAAGTAACTGCTACCAGTGTTTGTGCCGCTATCATATAATCATACAATAAAGGATCCTTCTTTCTATGTATTCGCAATACATTACATTTGCCTATGTTAAGAGCCAGTTGCGACTCCCTGCACCAAGTGCATATCCGCTGCAGACCTTCCTGCAGTTCGCTACAATTTTCTAACGCTGCAACTTCTCTGTATACTACAGCATCATCCGCGAAAAGCCTCATAGAACTTCCGACACTATCTACTAGGTCATTTATATATATTGTGAATAGCAATGGTCCCATAATACTCCCCTGTGGCACGCCAGGGGTTACTTTAACGTCTGTAGACGTCTCTCCATTGAAAACAACATGCTGTGTTCTGTTTGCTAAAAACTCTTCAATGCAGCCACACAGTTGGTCTGATATTCCGTAGGCTCTTACTTTGTTTATCAGGCGACAGTGCGGAACTGTATCGAACGCCTTCCGGAAGTCAAGGAAAATAGCATCTACCTGGGAGCCTGTATCTAATATTTTCTGGGTCTCATGAACAAATAAGGCGAGTTGGGTCTCACACGATCGCCGTTTCCGGAACCCATGTTGATTCCTGCAGAGTAGATTCTGAGTTTCCAGAAATGATATGATACGCGAGCAAAAAACATGTTCTAAAATTCTACAACAGATCGATGTCAGAGAAATAGGCCTATAGTTTTCCGCATCTGTTCGACGACCCTTCTTGAAAACTGCGACTATCTGTGCTCTTTCCAATCATTTGGAACTCTCTGTTCCTCTAGAGACTTGCGGTACACGGCTGTTAGAAGGGGGGCAAGTTCTTACGCGTACTGTGAGTAGAATCGATATGGTATACCGTCAGGTCCAGTGGACTTTCCTCTGTTGAGTGATTTCAGTTGCTTTTCTATTCCTTGGACACTTATTTCGATGTCAGCCATTTTTCCGTTTGTGCGGTGATTTAGAGAAGGAAGTTCAGTGCGGTCTTTCTCTGTGAAACAGCTTTGGAAAAAGGTGTTTAGTATATCAGCTTTACGCGTGTCATCCTCTGTTTCAACGCCATCATCATTCCAGATGCTGCGATGGACTCTGTGACTGTCTCAATGCAGCATCACGCTCTGATTGTAAAGCTGCATTACAAGGATGATGACTGTGCACACGTAGCTCTGCATTAGTTTCGGACACTGAAGGGTTTGGAAAAAGGCGTTGGTCCGATGACTGCCGTGGGTCTGGAGAAAACGATTTCCAAATTCGAAAAGACGGGTTCTTTTGGTGTGCAACCTGGTAGAGGGAGGAAACGAATTGATTGGACGTCAGTGGAAGCAGCGGCCACAGCAATGCAGGAGGAGACGAGTGGTGGTGTGTAAAGGTGTAGTGCACGGAGAACTGCCCGAACATTGGACATAGCCGTGAGGCTGGTGCGTAAAATCCTACGAAACATCCTTCTTTGCTATCCATTCAAAATTACCCATGTGCACGAGTTGTTTCCTGTAGACCTGCCAGCAAGAGAGACCTTTTCTTTAGAATTTCTTGCTCACATCGAAGTGGACAATGATTGGCCGTGGAAGATGTTGTGAACAGACAAGCCCACTTCCATCTGACAGGATATGTCAATACACAGAACTGTTGAATATGGGCAACAGAGAATCCACACGCAAATCGACCAGTACCACTTCATCCTGAAGAAGTCACTGTGTGGTGCTGGTTTACGGCATCATTTACCATAGGGCCGTATTTTTTCGAAGAGACAGGTGTTTCCGGCCCTGTTGCCTGTACCGCCACTGGTAAGCGCTACGAGTGTCTTTTGCGCAAACCACGCCATTCCAGCTCTCCAACAGCGTGGATGTGTGGACGAGTTCATTTTTATGCAAGGTGGCTCATCTCCGCAAATTACAAATCCATTTAAGTAGCTGCTGAGCCACCATTTCGGAAATGCTAGAATTATCAGCCGGCATTTCCCTACAGCCTGGCTGTCCCCATCACCTAATCTTATTCCGTGTGACTTCTGGCTGTGGGGCTATCTGAAAGATGTGTTCAGTGTTCCGACTGCAAACTTAGCTGCACTGAAGGCGCGCACTGCGCAACACATTCTGAACGTGACCACGGAAACACTTCCATCAGTTGCGCAAGATGCTGTTTCTCGATTTCAGATTGTTGCAGAAAATGGTGTATATTGAAAATGTTTTGCGCCCATCACACAGAAATTAATAATCCGATCTCATTTTGACTGATGCTTTTTATGCAGTTTTTGTCCTCAGGACAATTAAAAACCGATATGAGTGATAGTTTCTTTTGCTCCCCAAATAGCAAAACTCATGTACTACATTAACTATCTCATTTCCTAATCTTATTCCCTCAGCCTCACCTGATTTAATGCGACTACATTCCACTATCGTCGTTTTGCTTTTGTTGATGTTCATCTCATATCCTCCTTTCAAGACGCTGTCCATTCCGTTCAACTGTTCTTCCAAGTCCTTCGCTGTCTCTGACACACTTAAAATGTCATCGCCAAACCTCAAATTTCTTATTTCCTCTCCATGGATTTTAATTCCTACTCCGAATTTTTCTTTGGTTTCCTTTACTGCTTGTTCAGTGTACAGACTGAATAACATCGGGTATAGGCTAGAACTTTGACTCACTGCCTTCTCAACTTTTGCTTCCCTTTCGTGCCCCTCAACTCCTATAACTGCCTTCTGCTTTCCGTACATACTGTAAATAGCCTTTCTCTCGCTGCAGTTTACCCTTGCCGCCTAGCCCTTTATGGCCTAGAATGCTGAAATATAACAGAAGGGGTGAACTAAGAATCTCTGAAGTTTAAGGTAGCTACTACTTCTTGTGAAAAACTCATGGTCGCTCCATCATTTAATGCTACGAAGAAAGAAGTTGTAAATATGACCTATCTATGAACACTGCTCCTACAGGGAGAACCTCAGACCCAAGGAAAACAAGACCCTGATCAGGGATATTTTCTGAGCATTCTGACTTCACAGATCCATAGTCACCTCTCGCTCTGTACAGAATAATTGCATTTCGTTCGACTTATTATTCCCACTTACCTTTGTATCAGTATATCAATGAAAATATCTTACAGCAAAACTCCTTTACTTCCTCTACTTCCTCTCTGTCTCATTTCGTTATCTGATTCCCTCATCATCGCCTGAATTCAAATACATTCCACATCCCTTGTTTTACTTTTCTTATGTCCATCTTATGATCTGTTTTCAAGTAGCTGTTCTTTCCATTCAGTTGCCCTCCCAAGTTCATTGCTTTCTCTCACAGAACTGCAGTGTCATAGGCAATACTCGAACTTTTTATTTCTTCCCCCTGAACTTTAATCTGCTTTACAAATTTTTCTTTCGTTTCCTTTACTGCTTGCAGAATGAACATTGAATAACAGTGGGGAGGTGCTTAAATCCTGTCACGTCTCCTTCATAACCATTGCTTCTGTTTCGTGCCCTTCGCCTCTTATAAGTGCCGTTCGGGCTCTGTACGAGTTGTGAGTAACCTTTCGGTCCCTGTATTCCATCCCTGGTACCTTTAGTAATTCAATTAGTGAGTGGAAATCATCACTCTCGAAAGATTTCTCTACATCTACAAATGCTAAGTGCGTACGTTTGTCTTATTGTAACATCTCTTCTGAGACAAGTAGTAGGGTCAGTATCGTCCACGGAACCTGAACGGATCTTCCCCAAAGTCGGCTTCCAACAGTTTTTCCCGTCTTTTGTACATAATTCGTGTCAATAATTTGCAACCGTGACTTATTAAGCTGTTGGCTTGACGGTATTCGAATCCGTCTGCATCTGCCTTATTTTGGATTGTCGATATTACAATCTTCTTGAAGTCTGAGGGAATTTTTTCCGTCTCATATATCGTGTCCCCGAGCTGGAATGGTTTTGTCATGACTGATCCTCTCAAGCATCTCAATACTTGTGAGAGAACTGTGTCTATTCTAGGAGCCATTTTTGACTTTGGCATTTCACTGCGTTATAAAAAATAATTTCTCGCCTTATCGTATGTCCTGTCTTATCTTCATCTACTTTCTCTTCCTTTTCTGTGTACAATATTTCCTTCAGGATCATTTTCCTTGTATAGTCTTCTCGTATATTCCTTCGGCCTTTGAGTTTTTTTCCCCTCTTTGCTTTCTACTAGCTTCCCATCTGACATCTTCATATTCATGCACGTGCTTACTTACTCTCCAATGAATCCTGAATTCTTCTGTGGATGTTACCTGTCTTTCCCCCATTATACATGTTTCTACAGCCTTCTCTAGTCATTTTATTCTTAGCCAATTTTCGCTTCCTGCCACTGCTATTATTTAAACATCTACCGGGTGATCAAAAAGTCATTATAAATTTGAAAACTTAATAAACCACGGAATAATGTAGATAGAGAGGTAAACTTTGACACACATGCTTGGAATGTCATGGGGTTTTATTAGAACCACCCCATATTGCTAGACGCGTGAAAGATCTCTTGCACGCGTCGTTTGGTGATGATCGTGTGCTCAGCCGCCACTTTCGTCACGCTTGGCCTCCCAGGTCCCAAGACCTCAGTCCGTGCGAGTATTGGCTTTGGGGTTACCTGAAGTCGCAAGTGTATCCTGATAGGGATGCTGAAAGACAACACCCGACGCCAATGCCTCTCCATAACTCCGGACATGCTTTACAGTGCTGTTCACAACATTATTCCTCGACTACAGCTATTGTTGAGGAATAATGGTGGACATATTGAGCATTTCCTGTAAAGAACATCATCTTTGCTTTGTCTTACTTTGTTATGCTAATTATTACTGTTCTGAACAGATGAAGCGCCATCTGTCGGACATTTTTTGAACTTTTCCATTTTTTTGGTTCTAATAAAACCCCATGCTATTCCAAGTATGTGTGTCAATTTGGACCTCTCTATCTACATTATTCCGTGATTTATTCAGTTTTCCAATTTATACTGACTTTTTGATCACCCGGTATATTCCTGTCCATATGCTTCATTTGCGGCAATATTATATTTTCTCCTGTGGTCACTTAAATGATATGTAAAATGGAATTAGCTATACATTTTTTAATTAACTAATTTCTTAAAAAGGGCGCGAAAGTTCAGTTTCCCGACCTGCACCTAAAACCTTTAATGACACTTATGTTTTGCTGGAGGTCAGTGTGATAAAAAAACTGGCTGTTTCTGATCTCTAAGCAATCACTAGACGGTAAAGACATCACTTAGTTCGGTAAATGTAGACTTCTCTCCAGGCACATTCTCCTCATTAGACAAGTACACTCCTGGAAATGGAAAAAAGAACACATTGACACCGGTGTGTCAGACCCACCATACTTGCTCCGGACACTGCGAGAGGGCTGTACAAGCAATGATCACACGCACGGCACAGCGGACACACCAGGAACCGCGGTGTTGGCCGTCGAATGGCGCTAGCTGCGCAGCATTTGTGCACCGCCGCCGTCAGTGTCAGCCAGTTTGCCGTGGCATACGGAGCTCCAGCGCAGTCTTTAACACTGGTAGCATGCCGCGACAGCGTGGACGTGAACCGTATGTGCAGTTGACGGACTTTGAGCGAGGGCGTATAGTGGGCATGCGGGAGGCCGGGTGGACGTACCGACGAATTGCTCAACACGTGGGGCGTGAGGTCTCCACAGTACATCGATGTTGTCGCCAGTGGTCGGCGGAAGGTGCACGTGCCCGTCGACCTGGGACCGGACCGCAGCGACGCACGGATGCACGCCAAGACCGTAGGATCCTACGCAGTGCCGTAGGGGACCGCACCGCCACTTCCCAGCAAATTAGGGACACTGTTGCTCCTGGGGTATCGGCGAGGACCATTCGCAACCGTCTCCATGAAGCTGGGCTACGGTCCCGCACACCGTTAGGCCGTCTTCCGCTCACGCCCCAACATCGTGCAGCCCGCCTCCAGTGGTGTCGCGACAGGCGTGAATGGAGGGACGAATGGAGACGTGTCGTCTTCAGCGATGAGAGTCGCTTCTGCCTTGGTGCCAATGATGGTCGTATGCGTGTTTGGCGCCGTGCAGGTGAGCGCCACAATCAGGACTGCGTACGACCGAGGCACACAGGGCCAACACCCGGCATCATGGTGTGGGGAGCGATCTCCTACACTGGCCGTAAACCACTGGTGATCGTCGAGGGGACACTGAATAGTGCACGGTACATCCAAACCGTCATCGAACCCATCGTTCTACCATTCCTAGACCGGCAAGGGAACTTGCTGTTCCAACAGGACAGTGCACGTCCGCATGTATCCCGTGCCACCCAACGTGCTCTAGAAGGTGTAAGTCAACTACCCTGGCCAGCAAGATCTCCGGATCTGTCCCCCATTGAGCATGTTTGGGACTGGATGAAGCGTCGTCTCACGCGGTCTGCACGTCCAGCACGAACGCTGGTCCAACTGAGGCGCCAGGTGGAAGTGGCATGGCAAGCCGTTCCACAGGACTACATCCAGCATCTCTACGATCGTCTCCATGGGAGAATAGCAGCCTGCATTGCTGCGAAAGGTGGATATACACTGTACTAGTGCCGACATTGTGCATGCTCTGTTGCCTGTGTCTATGTGCCTGTGGTTCTGTCAGTGTGATCATGTGATGTATCTGACCACAGGAATGTGTCAATAAAGTTTCCCCTTCCTGGGACAATGAATTCACGGTGTTCTTATTTCAATTTCCAGGAGTGTATTTCTTTTTTTTAACTCACAAAGATACAGATAATCTAATGGACGCACTGAACGTGATGCGCAGTCCTGGCCAATAAGAAGTCCTCATGGACGTTTTTGAAGAGTTGTTTAAGACACATACATTTAGAGAATGCTATCAAATTTCCGCCTTCCTGTTTCAAACTGAAATGGCGCTCTGGAAGGAGACAGTTAGAAAATTTCCAGTACTGCCTCGCCATGGTTATTCCGTGAGATGTATGCGGAGAGAAATTATACAGTCCCATTACCCCCTACCGCGCTTTCAAGTTTTCATAGATGGCCGGACTGTATTAATGTGGGATCACGGCAGAGGACTATTTCGAGGTAGTGTGACTGTTCTTTATTATTTATTCCAGAGCCTCTGTGTGTACACCATCCTTTTCATAATGGAGTGTGATTCTCCACCATGTACAATGTGACGTTTTCTTCAACATTACTGGCGTAATGGTGATAAATGCACGTCGAAGAGCACCGTTAAGTTGGTCAGCTGTGGCAGAAATCTGTTTAACGAACCCCATAACACGTTGTCGCCAGATGGCAGATAAGGACTCCTGGTGTGATCACTATAAAGGTGCAGAGAGTCGGACAGAGCCACGTCAAATCCGTTTATCAGGAAACATCTCACTGATATATTCTCTAAAGGCAATAGCATCATGGGCTGGTACTCCATCCTGGTGGAGCCATACACGCCCGAACAGTCTTCCATATTGCAGATGTTGACTTAACCAATCTGATGACGCGGTGAAACATGCCAAGTGATTCACAGCACCGTCTAAGAAGTATTCTATTTTTAATTTTATAAGTCTATTTCCGTAGGACAAAACTGAGGAGAAAATTTCCATGGCCATAGAGCGTGTCAGTACATGAAATTGTGAACATTAAAGCTATAAGTTTGTATAGACGTAGTCACCAATGCAAGACAGGAATTACCGTAACTTCCCAAGAAACTTCTTCGCAGAATAGAAAGAGCAACAAAAGAGTCAAATGCAGATTCGAAAATGTTCAAATGCGTGTGAATTCCTATCTTTTTAGTGTATTCATCCTTTGGTCTCCCTCTACGATTATTACCCTCCACGGTGCCCTCCAGTACCAAATTGGTGATCCCTTGATGCCTCAGAACATGTCCTACCAACCGATCCCTTCTTCTGGTCAAGTTGTGCCACAAACTCCTCTTCTCCCCAATCCTATACAATACCTCCTCATTAGTTATGTGATCTACCCATCTAATCTTCAGCATTCTTCTGTAGCACCACATTTCCAAACTATTTATCGTCCATGTTTCACTTCCATACATGGCTACACTCCATACAAATACTTTCAGAAACGACTTCCTCACACTTAAATCTATACTCGATGTTAACAAATTTCTCTTCTTCAGAAATGCTTTCCTTGCCATTGCCAGCCTACATTTTATATCCTCTCTACTTCGACCATCATCAGTTATTTTGCTCCCCAAATAGCAAAACTCTTTTATTACTTTAAGTGTCTCATTTCCTAATCTAATTCCCTCAGCATCACCCGACTTAATTCGACTACATTCAATTATCCTCGTTTTGCTTTGATATTCTTCTTATATACCCCCTTCAAGACACTATCCATTCCGTTAAACTGCTCTTCCAAGTCCTTTCCTGTCTCTGACAGAATTACAATGTCATCGGCAAACCTCAAATTTTTTATTTCTTCTCCATGGATTTTAATGGCAGAATAGAAGGAGCGACAAATCAGGAATACCTTCCGTTTGGTTTTGAAAGCATGCAGACTAATGTTAAGAGTTTTTTAAATTCTTCTGGTATCTTATTGAAAATGGACGCAGCCGACTACTGCACGGCCTTGTGCACAAGAGTCAAATGCAGATACGAAAATGCTCCAATGCGTGTGAATTCCCAAGGGACCAAACTGCTAAGGTCATCGGTCCCTAGACTTACACACTACTTAAACTAGCTTAAATTATAACTTAAATTAACTTAGACAGCCACTCGGCAGATTCGATTTCTGCCTAGTAGTAACTGAGTAACTGTTGCTAATTCTTGAGAATAAACCCATATTTTTAACAAGAAACGACATTAAAGAATATTTATATTGTGAGGCCAGTCTCGGAATACCCATACAAATGAACAGGGGTCGACAAGAGCTTCGCGAACTTAATGTCCTGTAAAAGTTTCATGTCAATGGCTACAGTGGTTCCTGAAATACAGGGAAGCCAAATCACTAAATTTAACATTGTCGGGATAGGGCCTTCCAACTCCGCTTAAATCTTGATAACCTGACATTGTAGCAGCAGTAACCTATTTGCGAGGGTAATCCCATGTATTGCCCGAACCGACCATTTCTGAGCCAAAAGTACCCTCTGAGAATGAAAAGAGTTACCCCAAAATATGATACCATACCTCATAAGCAAATGAAAATAAACAAAGCAGGCTACTTTTCGTGTTGAAATGTCACGCACTTCAGATAATTTTCTAATTTGAACAAGATCCTGAACATGGCTTTCTACGATAGTTTACTATCCATTTGAGCACCTCGAAATTTTAACTGTTTGGTCTCACTAATCGTCTGTCCATTCTGTGTAATTATAACGTCAGGTTTTCTTGAATTGTGTGTTAGAAGCTTCAAAAACTGACTCTTACTGCGATTTAGTGCTAGTTTATTATCTACAAGCCAAGCTTTTGACAATGTTGACTGGAATACTCTCTTTCAAATTCTAAAGATGGCAGGGGTAATATACAGGGAGCGAAAGGCTATTTACAATTTGTACAGAAACCAGATGGCAGTTACAAGAGTCGAGGGGCATGAAAGGGAAGCAGTGGTTGGGAAGGGAGTAAGACAGGGTTGTAGCCTCTCCCCAACGTTATTCAATCTGTATATTGAGCAAGCAGTAAAGGAAACAAAACAAAAATTCGGAGTAGGTATTAAAATCCACGGAGAAGAAATAAAAGCTTTGAGGTTCGCCGGTGACATTGAAATTCTGTCAGAGACAGCAAAGGACTTGGAAGAGCAATTGAACGGAATGGACAGCGTCTTGAAAGGAGGATATAAGATGAACATCAACAATAGCAAAACGACGATAATGGAGTGTAGTCGAATTAAGTCTGGTGATGCTGAGGGAATTAGGTTAGGAAATGAGATAAAGTGGTAAATGAGTTTTGCTATCTGGGAAGGAAAGAAACTGTTGATGGTCGAGGTAGAGAAGATATAAAATGTAGACTGGCAATGGCAAGGAAATCGCTTCTGAAGAAGAGAAATTTGTTAACATCGAGTATAGATTTAAGAGTGAGGAAGTCGTTTCTGAAAGTATTTGTATGGAGTGTAGCCATGTATGGAAGTGAAACATGGACAATAAATAGTTTGGACAGGAAGAGAATAGAAGCTTTCGAAATGTGGTGCTACAGAAGAATGCTGAAGATTAGATGGGTAGATCACATAACTAGTGAGGAGGTATTGAATAGAATTGGTGGAGAAGAGGAGTTTCTGGCACAACTTGACTAGAAGAAGGGATCGGTTGGTAGGACATGTTCTGCGGCATCAAGGGATCACCAATTTAGTACTGGAGGGCAGCGTGGAGGGTAAAAATCGTAGAGGGAGAGCAAGAGATGAATACACTAAGCAGATTCAGAAGGATGTAGGTTGCAGTAGGTACTGGGAGATGAAGAAACTTGCACAGGATAGAGTAGCATGGAGAGCTGCATCAAACCAGTCTCAGGACTGAAGACCACAACAACAACAACATGAACTCATGTCTTGAAAAATTGGAAATTTGTGGTAAGGTCTTATGGGACCAAACTGCTGAGGTCATCGGTCCCTAAGCTTACGCACTACTTAAGCTAACTTAAACCGACTTACACTAAGGTCAACACACGCACCCATACCCGAGGGAGGACTCGAACCTCCGATGGGGGAAGCCGCACGAACCGTGGCAAGGCGCCCTAGACTTCGTGGCTACCCCGCATGGCTTATGTGTTGAACTACAGTATTCTCAAGAGTGAGAACGTGTGCACAATATCCTTTACTACCTAGCTAGTGTCCTCAGAAAACAGAAATATTTTTGAATCACCTGTAATACTGGAGGACATACAATTTATATAAATATGGAACAGAAGTGGCCCCAACACTGATCCCCCCATTTAACCATGCCCCACTCGGACCCCATGTCATAGCCATTCTGAACACTGTGGGTGTCTTTTGCTCTCTGTTTTCAAAGTAAGGGATAAACCAATAGTAAGCTGATCCCTGTATTCAAACTTCTGGAGCAATATTTTGTGATAAATACACTCAAATGCCTTAGGTACATGAAAATTGATGGCTGGCGCTCGAAACATTTTGTTTAATCCATCCAGTACCTCAAACAGAAATTAGAATATAACATACTTATTGTTAAACCCCTTCTAAAACCGAACTGTACATTTGATAGCAAATTATGTGAAATAGAATGATCAATTATCGTTACATACACAGCCTTTTCAATAACTTTACCAAGCATTGACAGCATAGAAACCGGTCTAAAATTGTCTACATCATCGCTTTTTGCCTTTTTGCAAAGTGGCGTTACGACTGATTACTTCAATCGTTCACGAAACTGGCGAGTCTTAAAGGACTAATTACAAATATAGCTAAGCACAAGCCTAACATGTGCAACACAGTACTTTAATATTTTGCTAGGTATTCCATCATCTCCATTAGAGTCCGTAGTCTTCACTGATTTAGTTATTGACTCAATCTTCCCTTGTCAGTACCTCAAAGAGGAGTATTTCAGACATCGATCTTGGAAAGACATTTTCCAAGAGAGTTATATGATTCCCTGGAGAGGCTTAGGTTTTGTTTAACTCACCAGCAACGACCAGAAAGTGATCGTTAAATACTGTATATATGTCTGACTTACCAGTAATAGAAACATTTTAACTAGTAACTGACTATATTGTCTACCTTGCGCTGCTGATCAGACACTTCATTCACTACTGACCCGAGAATTAGCTATTCTATTTGCGCTGTCACACACTCATTACCTTTCTAATAACATTTTTAAGCGCCGTACGCTACTGTTTGTAATGGGTTACTGTAGCTGTATTGTGGTTAGCCGGCCTGTGTGGCTTTGCGGTTCTAGGCGCTTCAGTCTGGAACCACGTGACCTCTACGGTAGCAGGTTCGAATCCTGCCTCGGGCATGGATGTGTGTGATGTCCTTAGGTTAGTTAGGTTTAAGTAGTTCTAAGTTTTAGGGGACTGATGACCACAGATGTTAAGTCCCATAGTGCTCAGAGCCCTTTGAACCATTTGTATTGTGGTTACTTCTGATATTTTGATATAACTCCCTCTTTGTTCTACATGATGTCCTACATGATGTCAGCTTCCTACCAAGAGGGTAGCAGACATTACAGCGCAGATCATGATATATCGTGCCTTGCATTCAAGTTCTTCATAGAAGTAAATGTTTCTCCGATTTCCACTGCGGTATTGCACACCCGTCCGAGAAAAGTAATTTCCGTCTTGAAGGTAGGGTTCTAAAGACATTGAGCACTTGCCCACATGCATGATAACGTTTCTGCATGTCATTATCACTCAATTCGTTTACAAACTAAGGTTTAAATGCCTGTAACTTCAAACCATTCTTGATTTGTTTTTGTAACGTCGTCCTGTTTGTCGTCGTCCTGAGGGGCGCTTGTCTTTTATGCAACTCACTGTGAACTTATTGGTTTCGGTGGGGAAGGTTTCTGAAGCCTTACAGTGAAATTATGCTGAGTTTGTCGCCTTAATGTTCCTGTTTGCGGTCGTTTATGAACCCACGTGCTAATTAAGACCCGTTCCTCCATGGTGTAAAGAGACTCTTGAGCTTTACATTGGATGTACAAGGAACATTCAGTAAGTGATCCAACAGATTTTTTTCCTCGGTGGTTTTCGTCCAAAAAATGTGGAGTTTGTAATGAAACACAGTGGAATGTTCTCGCCTCAGCCGCTATAGTTTCATGAAGCTCCAATAGATGGTGTCACTTTACGTAGTTTCCAAAATGGTGTCTGTAGCGAAGGTGTGTTGCAAGCAGAGAGCTATCACCGAATCTCTTTAAGCGAAGACCAGAGTGTCGTAGATATTCATAGGCGCTCTGCAGGGTGTCTACAGGGACCTGGCTGTGAACAAAAGCACGGTGAGTCGTTCTTCGAGGCGTTTGTCATCTTTGCAACAAGGTCGCACAAACCCGTCCAATCTCCTGCCAGCCGACCAGCCGCCAACAGCTGTGACTCCTGCAGTGTTGGAACGTGCGGACACTCTCATTCGAGGTAATCGACGGATCACAGTCAAATACCTCGCCGCACAACTGGACGTCTCTGTTGGTACTGCTGACACATCCGTCCAACCATTGGGATAGTCAAAGGTGTGTGGTCGCAAACCCTCAGGAAATTGAAGGACCACTTCATGTTCGTCGCCACAGAAATGGAAACAAACTTCTGCTTGTCCATGACAAAGCGAAGCCTCACACAAGTCTTTGCACAGGAGAGGAGTTCAAAAAACTTCATTGGACTGCTCTTCCTCCTCCACCCTACAGTCTGGATCTCATATCTTCCGTTTTCCACCTGTTTGGAGCAGTGAAGGATGCACTCCATGGGCAGCAGTAAGTGGATGATGGGAAGGTTAGTGATGAAGCAAGATATTGGCCCCGACATTGACCAGTAGACTGCTACCTTGCAGCCATACAGCCGCTCCCCTGCAAGGTGGCGTAAGGCCGTCACGTGAATCGCCATATTGTGCCCCACATTTGCAGCAAGATAATACAGTCCCTACATAACCTAACCCCTAAAATATTTTGTAATTTATACTGTAGTGAGGAAAGTTACAGGACTCTAATAAAATGCTATATGTCTTAAAGGTAGACTTTTGAGGGCTATGCCACTAATCTAGTAAACCCTACCATTTTTAAAGTGGTTCTGTGTCCTTTATGAAGTATAGGTGGGTTGGTTGGTTGGTTGGTTGGTTTGGGGAAGGAGACCAGACAGCGAGGTCATCGGTCTCATCGGATTAGGGAAGGACGGGGAAGGAAGTCGGCCGTGCCCTTTGAAAGGAACCATCCCGGCATTTTCCTGGAGCGATTTAGGGAAATCACTATAGGTGGGCATTTATTTACATTTACAGTCATCACCCAATCCCCTTGAGGTTTCCTCGTGTTTTGCTTCAGTTTTATGTCTGTAATGGGCCGTAATGGTCTTATAGCAGCCATCTCGGTACACCCGAAGTTACTTTACACTTCACAGAAATTAGTCTGTGCTCTCGGTCGAAGTTTTGGCTACTGTGTAGGTGTTTTCTTGCCCCGCTCGGGGTAGCCGTGCGGTCTAAGGCTTTTTGTCACGGTTCACGCCGCTCCTCTCCCCACCCTCCCCCCTCCCCCAGTCGGAGGTTCGAGTCCTACCTCGGGAATGAGTGTGTGTGTGTTGCCCTTAGCGTAAGTTAGTTTAAGTAGTTTGTAAGCCTATTGAAGATAATACAGTCCCTACATAACCTAACCCCTAAAACATTTTATGATTTTTACTGTAGTGAGGAAAGTTACAGGACTCTTATAAAATGCTAAATGTCTCAAAGGTAGACTTTTGAGGGTTATGCCACTAATCTAGTAAACCCTAACATTTTAAAGTTGTTCTGTGTCCTTTATGAAGTATAGGTGAGCATTTATTTACATTTTGGGTCATCGACCAATCCGCTTCTGGTTTCCTCGTGTTTTGCTTCAGTTTCATGTATATAATGGGCCATAATGGTCTAATAGCACTCACCTCGGTACACCCGAAGTTACTTTACACTTCACAGAAATTAGTCCGCGCTCTCGGTCGAAGTTTTGGTTACGGTGTAGCTGTTTTCTTGCCCCGCTCGGGGTAGCCGTGCGGTCTAAGGCTTCTTTTCACGGTTCACGCCACTCCTCTCCCCACCCTCTCCCCTCCCCCAGTCGGAGCTTCGAGTCCTACCTCGGATATGAGTGTGTGTGTTGCCCTTAGCGTAAGTTAGTTTAATTAGTTTGTAAGCCTATTGAAGATAATACAGTTCCTACATAACCTAACCCTAAAACATTTTATGATTTTTACTGTAGTGAGGAAAGTTACAGGACTCTAATAAAATGCTAAATGTCTTAAAAGTAGACTTTTGAGGGTTATGCCACTAATCTAGTAAACCCTAACATTTCTAAAGTGGTTCTGTGTCCTTTATGAAGTATAGGTGAGCGTCTATTTACATTTAGTGTCATCGTTCGAATCCCCATGAGGTTTCCTCGTGTTTTGCTTCAGTTTTATGTATGAAATGGGCCGTAATGGTCTTATAGCAACTCACCTCGATACTCCCGAAGTTACTTTACACTTCACAGAAATTAGTTCGTGCTCTCGGTCGAAGTTTTGGTTACAGTGTAGCTGTTTTCTTGGGCCGCGCGGGGTAGCCGTGCGGTCTAGGGCGTCTTGTCACGGTTCGCGCGACTCCCCTCCCCACCCTTCCCCCCTGCGGAGGTTCGAGTCCTACCTCAGGCATGAGTGTGTGTGTTGTCCTTAGAGTAATTTAGTTTAATTAGTGTGTAAACCTACGGACCGATGACCTTAACAGTTTGGTCCCATAGTCCTTACCACAAATTTCCAATTTTTGTTTTCGTGCGAGACGCGTTAATCGGCTGCATCACTGTACACTGCCATTTGTCACTGTATGAGCAGCTAGGAGAAGAAACGTTTTCTGCCAGCGCGCCCTGAAAGCGATAACCCGATATGAGAGAAATGTGATGTGCGCGTGCGATACCATCTCCATCTCTCCACTTCCAAGGGAGACAAAGCAGCCACTGACGTCGGTAGTCGCGCTGTTGATCGTTTCTTCATCACAAGAGTGAGGGACGGCGAGGGAAATTGTACATAACACTCTTGTTTATCGACTGCAGTGGCTGTTAACCAGGTAACTGTAACTACGTCAAAGGATAACACGCCGCTGTTGATGGTTAGCTTCTGCAATGACTCATATCAGTATAGGGACGTGCGTGGTAATACAGTAGACTGTATTTGCCAAGCGTCACACGTCGTCCGTAGAGAATTATGCCACCAATGGAGTTCATGAGATCTCACAAAATTCTCCGTTCGTGTTGCATTTCTTTCCCAAACGAAGAAAACAATATTGTGGGTGTTAATTCATCAACCTTGTACTCTAATCGACATTATTTACTGCATTAAGGACACACAATATGTATCCACAGGATATGTGATCTGTTACTGAAAAAGTGTGATGATGATTTCTCCTCTAGCAAAAGATTCCGGAGTAATCCCCCCATTCGCATCTACGAGACGGGCCGCGGAATGTAAGAGGCTAGACGTAGTAGGGGAACAGTAACTGGCCATGTTTTATTATTTAATGACTTCAATATTTGGCGGGTGAACGTATACGTAGCATTCTGGGTTGAATAATTCCCCCGGAATCCAAACTGTCATGTGCTAAGTAAGTGGCTTGTACTGAAATGTGGTACCACTCTCGAATGTGTTACTGTTTCGAATATTTTGGAGAAAGATGACAGTGACGAAACTGGGCGATAATTATTTGAATTTTTCGTGTCACCTTTCTTATTGACAGGCTTAACAGCTGCATATGGTAACTTGTTTGGTAAAATCCACTGTGCCAGAGATTGCTTTGCAGATGTTACTAAGGACACTGATTGTAAGTTAGAATAACTTTTAAGAATTCTGTCCGGAATTCCTTCAATACCATACGAGCATTTGTTTCTTAGACTTTTTATAGCTCTATTAACTTGACTGAAGTGTTAATAATTGAGGGTCTTCTCTACAGAACCGTTCAGGAATAGAACGTATGGAAAACATCGACGAGACTAGGGGACAGTATAACAGGACATATACTAAGACGTCAGATAGTAAACTCTGTGGTACTAAAGGAGACTCTAGTGTGCAAAGGAAAGGCAGAGATTCGAATACAAATAACTGAGTACGCAAGATGAAAGTGCTACTCTGAGATGATGAGGTTGGCGCATGAGGCTAATTCGCGTCGGGCCACATTTAAAAAAAGAAGAAAAAATCGGAAAACTGGTGACAAAAAAAAAGATAAAAATGGAAAGAAAATAAGGTTTAATTCTGAGCATACTTTGGGTACGTTGACTCGCCACACAAACAACGAAGTGGACTCCTTGTCAAGGTCTAAAATCTAGGAAATTGACAGCGGTCGATGACATAAATTTCATACAGGTCAGACATGGAGTAAGTTTAACACCATGTTATTTTCAAAGAGAACAATAATTCTATAATGGCAACACGTTTGGAAGAGACCGTCCACGCTATTTCAATAGCCATCAGAGCCCTACAAATACGACGCACAAGCAAGAAAAAAAAAAAGACTCCTAGATGCACTCGAGGAAATGGAAGGGAAAAAAGAAATATTAGTAGACTAGGGATTAGAACCACTGTCCTCACAAATGCGTGTATTGTGTCTAAACCATATCGCCACCCGGCTTGTTTCCTTATAATACTTACGGAGAGTAATTTGTACACAAGTGCCAGACATCTATTGTCCACGTGATCACTTGGCGTAATCGCTAGCCCGTGCGATGACAACTTATTATGTTATGGAGTCTGACAGAAGTAGTTTTATCTGTCCGAGATAATCTCTCTCGAGCAGCTGCTTCATTGCTCTGACGCAAACTGGCTGTCGTTAATTCCCTGCTTCCTGTTCTCCAGACAACCAACCTGTCTATCTGATCAAGATGGCATAAATTCATCTGGGAACCTCCGACAGCTACAGACAGCTGCCTGTTTGCCCACCGAGCGAAGTCACCGTGGCCGGGACAGATCGCTGAGTCTTGCGCAAGCTAAGGCCATTCGTAACAAACGTTATCTTACACCGAAGAGCCAAAAAAACTGGTACACCTGCCAAATATCGTGTAGGGCCCCCACGGGCAAACAGAAATGCTGCAACACGACGTGGATGGACTCGACTAATGTCTGATGTAGTGCTGCAGGGAACTGAGACCATGAATTCTGCAGGTCAGTCCATATATCCGTAAAAGTACGAAGGGGTGGAGATCTCTTCCGAACAGCACGTTGCAAGGCAACCCAGATATGCTCAATAAGGTCCATGTCTGGGGAATGTGGTGGCCAGTGGAAGTGTTTAAACTCAGAAGAGTGTTTCTGGAGCCACTCTGTAGCAGTTCTGAAAGCACGGAGTGTCGTATTGTCCTGCTGGAATTGCCCAAGTCCGTCGGAATGCACAATGGGCATGATTGCATGCTTACGGCTATGTCACCTGTCAGGGTCGTATCTAGACGTATCAGGGGTCCCACATCACTCCAACTGCACACGCCCCACACCATTACTGAGCCTTCACCAGCTTGAACAGACCCGTGCTGACATGCAGGGTCCACGGATTCATGAGGTTGTCCTCATACCCGTACACGTCCATCCCCTCAAAACAATTCGAAACGAGACTAGTCCGACCAGTCAACATGTTTCCAGCCGTCAACAGTCCAGATTCGGTGTTGATGGGACCAGGCGAGGCCTAAGTCTTTGCGTTGCGCAGTTATCAAGGGTTCAGAAGTGAACTTTCGGCTCCGAAAGCCCACGTGGATGACGTGTCGTTGAACGGTTTGCACACTGTCACTTGTTGATGCACGTCTCTCTTCAGTCATTGCTGGACTCGTTCTTGCAGGACTGTGGTGTGCCCACTGTAAGACCTTCGGTACACACACCATCAGATTATTTGACTTGTCGCTCTAACGAAGTAGGCGTGTGTCAGCAATATGTCTCGTGGTCTTATCGTGGCGTGTTTATCTTCTGCCGTTAGGTCAGACGACAGAAATGCCACTTGCACGCTTAGAGTAGCAGATTGGCGGTGACCAACTTCAAACAGAACTTGACTAATTTTCACACACATTTATTAAAATAATAACAAGAATAAAAATAACTTTGTTCTGGATGCTATTTACAATTGACAATCTGAAGCTCCCTTTGGTCTTGGTACGTTAATCTTATTCTCACATATCTCTGATACTTGACAAAGTGTCTATAAGTTTCTCTTCATGGCTATGTACAGGAATATGATAATCTTATTAGGCGCAGACTGAAACTTGACTATATTTTTTTTTCTTTATTGTAATTTTAAGCACCTCATACAGGCGGGCTGTCAGCAGCATATTACGCCGCTCTTCAGCCTTAAGTAGTAAGATCATATGACAAATAGGTGACACAGACGATACAATGAAAATGGCGGGCAAAAAAGGTAGAGACAAAAAACAATAAACATGAAGCCGTTCACGCTGGACTATAAAAGCACTAACACTTGTTGACACGGCGCACAGAACACGGAGGACGGCGACGGCACATGTGAACAGTGGAGGTGTAACTGCGAAAGAACGCTAAACACAAAACGAAGGCACACACACGAGACACTGAGGGCGATATTCTCCGGTGTGCGAATGTTCACTATGCGTGTATTATTAGGCGCAGACTGAAACTTAACTATAGACTGGTACAGACAAATGCAGACTAATGCAGACTGACTAATCGGAGGTCTGTACACTCGTTATAATGCCTCGAGCGTTCAGGTATCACTGCGCGAGTGTGATCCGCGGGGAGAAAAGGTTCTACATTAGCAGCAATCTCATTGGCTGCGTTACATATTAATACGCGGATCAGCGGAAGCAGAATTTGGTCCGTCTCTAAGACAGCGCCATCTCGTAGTGTGGAGATGGACGAGCGCTGCGTCTGCGCTGTTGTGCTTAGCGGGGCGCGCTCTAGTGGGAAAGTTGTGTACGCGCTGACTTTGCAGAACTATGTACACAACAAGGATCTTTTTCCGGCCGCAGCGATGCCAGAGATTTGATGTTTTACCGTGAAATGGTCATATGGGAAATCTCCTCTGCATCGTTAAGTCGGAGATGCTGGGTCCCACCGCTCTTGCTCCGACTATATTACCACGTTCAAACTCATTTAAATTGTGATAACTTGCCATTGTAGCTGCAGTAACCGATATAATAAACAGCGTCAGGCACTTGTTGCCTTATACAGGTGTTGCCGACCGCAGCGCCGTGTTCTGCCTGTTCACATATCTCTATATTTGCCTTAAGTAGTTTCTTTGGCGCTTCAGAGTATATAGCATATTTATGGTTTTGTTAATTTTTTGCATATTAATTTTTGTCACACAAAGAGTAAAGTGTGAATGTAAGTGCGATTTGTCAGTGCATGATAATTTCACAGCCCACCTACCCCACATGAGCGATACAGTAGCCCTCCACATTTGTCTGTGAAAAAGTTTGCGTTAAGAACAGCAAAAGTTGGATTCGAAAATGTTGGTGTCCAAAGAAGGCATCGGACCAGTGGACTTGCAATGTGAAGTCGGTGGGCCGAAGTAGCCTAGACTGACCAGAATATCCCTTCTAGAATATTTGGGGATGTTCGAGAATGCCGCATAATGTACAAGAAGATTACAGGATCAACCAGAAAGTTCGAGAATGTACTAGCACGTTCTCGAATGATCCATAGCCTTTTCTGGTGTGGCTGCTTTCCGACTCGTATGTTCTAATAATACTCCAGATGGTTGTAGATATTCCCGAAGTGCTCTTCAACGTCTTCTTGAGTGTTTCAGAATGTCCTGTAATCTTTCAGATAGTTGGAGAGTTTTCTTTAACGTCGCCTAGTATTTATGAATATTTTCAAATCTTCTCAAATGTCTTGGAATGTTCAGTGTAACAGACTACTTGTTTCAGATTAGGGTTTCGTTGAATCCTTAAGTACATGAAGAGCATTTAACAGTATCTTTATCCCTTCGAGAACATTTGAAAGCGTTAAATACTAAAATTTTACCCTTTTTTAATGTACATTTTTCACAGTGTTCTACAGTGCTCAAGGATGATAAGAACGTCCTCAGAATATAACTGAAAATAGAAACAAATCGAAGTGAGTCTTTTCCAGCTACTTTTAAATAAATGAAGGTAATAAGTATTCATATGAAACCCTCCAGTGTAGGCGAGAGCGCTAACGCGCTGCTTCCTGGACTCGGGCAGGCACGCCGGCCCCGGATCGAGTCCGCCCGGCCGGCTAACGACGAGGGCCGATGTGCCGGCCGGCCTGGATGTGGTTTTTAGGCGGTTTTCCACATCCCGCTAGGTGACTACCGGGCTGGTCCCCATGTTCCACCGCAGTTACACGGCTCGCAGAAGACATCTGAACACTTTCACACTATTCCATGGATTACACTCACGGCAGGCAGTTGTGGTACACTAATTCCATCCCGGGCGGCAGGAAGGGCATCGTGACCACCCCTTAACCATCAACAAGCCGATTCCGATTAACGATGGCTGACCCTGCATAACTGCGGGACAATGCTCAAGCGATAGATAGAATAAGAATTCATATGAAATCTACAGAAATGTTACTGATGACTCCTATTAGGAAAACGATGTATTATAATACTCAGTAGTTCAACGGCCTGTCTAGGTACTGTTAATTAGACAACACTTTGCAATTTGTTATTGCCCTTAATCTACTCAACTAAACCTGTCGTGCAAAGGGGACCTATAGTTTGACGCGAAATTCGAACCACGTGTCTTCGTTGGCCAATCTTCACATGACGGAGAGTTGCAGGTTATGTTAAAGGCAGACCGAAAAATTTCCTTAGTCCGACTGGTTTTCAATCTCATGCTCTCTCTTTTTCCAGGCACACGCTATGCCATTAGACCAATACCAAAAATATTTTATTAGAAATGGATACGATGTTCTTAGAGAAAAATGGAGTAGGTAAGTGGTCAGTGTATCTGAGTTTCGCGCGGATGGCCCGGGGTCAGTTCCTTGCCAGGGACTTTCCCTTGGCCGGAGCTACCTGAGTGAGGAGAAACGAATGCACACCGCTCGATACCGCATCAAGTGCAAAGGGTGACACGGCGGTCGGTCGACACCGCGTGTTCCTCTAGGACGCACCCCGATCCACAGTTTTGTAAATGCCCGCAATTAAAATGTACCAATTTTCGGTAACGCGGTACAATATGAAGATTATTCGAACTTGGAAGCTTGAAATCAGTATTTTGGTCAGTACCATCTTCCTGGCTTCGACAGAGATCTAGATGGATGAATCGGAGGGCATCGGTGAGAACAAAGCAGAAGGCGCAGTAAACGTCACAGCATGAAATTATCAGGCCCTACATTTTCTACCCAGGCAGGGAACGATCTACGACGCAGAAGCTATTTGACTTATGCAGTGAGTGAAATATGACAGATCTTCGACAATGAGCATTATCGTGGTATCAACCGATTCCGTAAGTGCAGTAAACAGCCTCAGGAAACCAAAATGGAACAAAAATATGTTGCCTGTAATTAAAGCCAGGTACAGGGTGTTCCAAAAGACACCGACAAACTTTAGGTTCAAATGGTTCAAATGGCTCTGAGCACTATGGGGCTTAACAACTCAGGTCATCAGTCCCCTAGAACTTAGAACTACGTAAACCTAACTAACCTAAGGACATCACACACACCCATGCCCGAGGCAGGATTCGAATCTGCGACCGTAGCGGTCGCTCGGTTTCAGACTGAAGCGCCTAGAACCGCTCGGCTATTACGGCCGGCCGACAAACTTTAGGCACTGGTTTCTTATACATAAGTTAAAAATGTCTACTATAGTTCTAACATTCTGCATGGTGTTTGTTTGTTCTAAGTCGTGTCTCCCTACCACTTTCGCGCAACGACGCTCTGAGCGTGTTTTTTAGGGATCTGACTAGTTTGAACCTGGGACCTGTAGCTGGTAAGCAGACGCCAGACCACACATGACATGTAGAATTCAGAAGAGTTCAGTGAGACTAGCGATGATATAACCAAATACTTAATGACTTCAGCGTCAGCTCCACTGCACTCCCTGTAAAAGAATCTTAATACTAACTAAATTTAGTGGAAGGGGTTCAAGGCTTTCCTATTTTTAGTTATCTGGTAAAATAACGTCGAAAAAGCAGTTAAGTTTACCATTGGAAATTTTATTTTACTCACAAAACTTTGTTTATAAATTGCAGTGTTAATAAAAGGAAATATTTTAATACAGGATGATAAAAGCCAACTGCGTTCAACAAAAATGTGAACGAATATTCCCTGAACGGGTTTCCAATTTTTTCAAGTTCTATAATGGATCGAAGGATGACCTATGCCATATCACATCTATAATCTAGCTTTAAATTAAGTTTCACAAAACAAAAAACTATCAAAATGGTCTACAGTGACCCTCAATTATCTTTAATTACTTATTTAACTTGTCGTAAATTACAGTAGGTGATGTGGCTTCTCAGTAATTATATAACAGAAAAATCATCGCGTTTCAGATTTTAACTTCAGGTAGCAAATGTGAATACCACGAAGTTTAATTGACGATCGACACTAGTATTACGCAAAAAGGGGATGTAACAGATGAGACTTCTGCAGTTCTGAGTGAAGCTTTATGTGCTGTAATGTGGCATGGCGTGCGTTCATTACCTTGTCGGTGTTCGTCAGGGGGCGACGGCCGGCGGAGCTCCGTCCAGCTCGCCCTCTCGGAAGCAACTCTGAAGCAACTCTCTCCTAACTTCTCCTTACTACAATTTACCGAAGTTGGTTTAAAAAAACGTATCTGACTGTACTTTCAACTGACCAATCAGGGTCTCAATGTTAACCTTAAGCTCCGCCTACAAAAATTCTGTCTACCCAATGAGAAACGTTATACTTTTCGTGGTGGGGCAATGTTTTTCACGTTTGCAACGTAACAGAGACGCGAAAAAGTCTCACGCTAAAACTTGCAGCTGGTGTGGCCCTTTTAGTGTTATCGTAAGATGTATACTGTTCGTCTGGAGGGCTCTATCTTTTAACATGGGCTGGGGGGTGGTCTTGGCGGTCGGCTGGCGACGTGGGTGTCCGTCCCTTATCGTAGGGCGTTCTAGCTTAACACAGTTCTGCTCTCGGCTTCTGTTCTCGTTTCTCCCCTCGGAACTGCGTCTGTCTCACGGTGGGAAGGTATGACATGCATTTAGGCATTCTTGTGTTAGTCTGTGGTATTCCATTTGCTCACTCGTTACTCGTATTACTTTGGTTAATTTAATGTCAGGATTTATTCGGAGCTATGTGACATACTGTCGGATTTGCTATCATGTCAGGGTTTTCATGGAAGGTGTTGGATTTGCCTGACACCTTACATAATTTTATCTTCAATTTGTGGGTATAAATCATGCTGTGATGTATGGTAAATATGATTCAAAGAACCCTCTGATGACAATTGCCCCAGAAACTAGTTTTGGGGGAATAAATAAATAAATAGATAAATGACAGAAAGCGAATCCGCAGTTCCATATTGTTGTAAAGATGTCTAGTGCATGAGCTCTAAACTATATTCCTTAAGAAGTATTGAGCTAGAGTTGAAACTTCCGGGCCGAGAGGCCGTCGTCGATGTATAAAATTTCCACGTAACGTTTCGTCTCCATCTGTGGAAGACATCTTCTGAGGTCGTCCGGCTACTTCCTATAGTATGAAACGGATTTTTTCTACTGCAAGGTCTTTGCTTTCTATATTTTGGGAGGAGGAAGCATTGACGAAAACAAGGGAAAAAACGCTTAGTAAACATGGGGTCTCAAAACGCATACTTTTAAAGCTATTCAGCTTGTTTTCATTTTCGCTAGTGTGAAACACATTTCTTCTACTGAACACGTGCTCACAGCACTTAAGTCATCCATCGCTTTAGAGCTGTCGTTTACCACAATTTTTTTCCTTTTTTTGGTCCGTACTACCTCCCCACAAAAAATTCAAAGCAAAGAACAGACGTGCTTCTTAGTTACGAATACGAACAAGTGCTCATTCACAGCTCTTACGGTATCCGCTTTAGAGCCATTGTTTGCAACTGATTTCCTAAGGCACGCGACCCTAAAGTTTCTAGGTGTCTTTTTTTTTATTTGGGGTGAGGGTACAGGACACCTTGCACATTAGTATCCGTGTAATTGTTCATAGTTAATGGTTCAAGGCCCCAGCCGCTGGATATCCTACCTGTTGTTTTCCACAGACAAGAAAAAAAATTCATTTTCAGTACTTCATACAATAGTGTGCGTGTGTGTGTGTGTGTGTGTGTGTGTGTGTGTGTGTGTATTTGCAGTAGGAGACCATAGAGCATGCAAATTACCGAGACTGTAATCGTCCAATATTTCAGAATGAAGCCACTTAGCATCTTACAACAGACTTTACAGATAAGTGCCAACCTTTTCGGAGCATCTTCTCACTGACATCCCCACCCACTAAATAAAGAAAGAAAAAAAGTTTCTCGCTTACTACAGTTTCTCTTTCCTCGCACCAGTCATGACATTCTAATTTATTACTTCTTCACCACTGACTCTAGCTGGAACGAGGACTGTTGATATTTCATATCGGGTGTCCGATGTACTGATATTTAAGAGAATAGAATTATCGACACTCGATACACCGAAAAAGGTATCGAAATACAGGTTCATCGACGAAATATATGTCGACCTAACTACCAATAAGAATGTTGTTGTTGTGGTCTTCAGTCCTGAGACTGGTGTGATGCAGCTCTCCATGCTACTCTATCCTGTGCAAGCTTTTTCATCTCCCAGTACCTACTGCAGCCTACATCCTTCTGAATCTGCTTAGTGTATTCATCTCTTGGTCTCCTTCTACGACTTTTACCCTCCTCGCTGCCCTCCAATACTAAATTGGTGATCCCTTGATGCCTCAGAACATGTCCTACCAACCGATCCCTTCTTCTAGTCAAGTTGTGCCACAAACTCCTCTTATTCCCAATTCTATTCAATACCTCCTCATTAGTTATGTGATCTACCCATCTAATCTTCAGCACTCTTCTGTAACACCACATTTCAAAAGCTTCTATTCTCTTCTTGTCTAAACTATTTATCGTCCGTGTTTCACTTCCATACATGGCTACACTTCATACAAATACTTTCAGAAACGACTTCCTCACACTGAAATCTATACTCGATGTTAACAAATTTCTCTTCTTCAGAAACAATTTCCTTGCCTTTGCCAGTCTGCATTTTATATCCTCTCTACTTCGACCATCATCAGTTATTTTGCTCCCCAAATAGCAAAACTCCTTTACTACTTTGAGTGTCTCATTTCCTAATCTAATTCCCTCAGTATCACCCGACTTAATTCGACTACATTCCATTATCCTCGCTTTGCTTTTGTTGATGTTCAGCTTATACCCTGCTTTCAAGACACTGTCCATTCCGTTGAACTGCTCTTCCAAGTCCTTTGCTGTCTCAGATGGAATTACAATGTCATCGGCGAACCTCAAAGTTCTTATTTCTTCTCCATGGATTTTAATACCTACTCCGAACTTTCCTTTTGTTTCCTTTACTGCTTGCTCAATATACAGATTTAATAGGATCGGGGAGAGGCTACAACCCTGTCTCACTCCCTTCCCAACCACTGCTTCCTTTTCGTGTCCCTCGAATCTTATAACTGTCATCTGGTTTCTGTACAATAACAATATCCAATGCATATTATAAATATACTGCCGATTTTAAAGCTGTGTATTTATGCATTGATTTAGTTTTAGATACTCTGTAAATCAAGAAGCTAGCAATTCGCCTACGCCACTCAGAATAAGAATTGAAAGGAAAACGATGCACATTCACGCCTGGCGATAACCACTTTGATATCAATGGAAACGGTTCGATCCCTCCCTCGGGCATGTGTGTGTGTGTGTGTGTGTGTGTGTGTGTGTGTGTGTGTGTGTGTGTGTTGTCCTTAGTTTAAGTTAGATTAAGTAGTGTGTACGCCTAGGGACCGACGACCCCAGCAGTTTGGTCTCCTACGCACTTACCTCAAATTTCCAAATTTTTCCAGTGGTAACTGCATGTAAGAGGCATAATAAAAGGTGCCCGATGGGTCCGTCGTTTGATTCGTCACATATCCGGAATGCTTCGTATCGACTCCCCTGTTTCTTTTTTTTTTTTTTTCTTTTTTTTTTTTTTTTTAATTTCTGCGAACGCCTGCGACCTAACAGCTGTAGCGTCAAAATTGGGTGGCGGAGCTAAGCGTTGCAGTTTATGTTGGTATCGCCGAGCGCCGGTTACGTCAGCATTTCCCCTCACACGTCTCCGCCACCACGATGGCCAATCTTGAAATTCTGATTTTTGTTCAGCGGTTTCCGCACCTGTTTTTGAGGAACGCCGATACGAAGAAATAGCATACACACTGTGTCATTTTTTTCCCCGCAATTTCAATGCTGTTTTATCAAATCGAAAATCTTGTTACGTCATTCACACCGTCACCCCCAGTACAATCGGGTTTCTTTTCTTGTGCCACCTATACCTGCTTCAAACATTCAAAGAGAAAGACTGGACGTGATGAAAGCTCAACAATTAGTAAAATTCCTTCACGAAGTGAAAGTAAAATAATGTTCAAGTACAATTTCACCACAACTTCCGATAATATACTGAAAATTATGAAAAAAATATTAATATAAAACAGAGACAGCAAAGGACTTGGAAGAGCAGTTGAACGGAATGGACAGTGTCTTGAAAGCAGGATATAAGATGAACATCAACAAAAGCAAAACGAGGATAATGGAATGTAGTCGAATTAAGTCGGATGATGCTGAGGGAATTAGATTAGGAAAGTAAAGGAGTTTTGCTATTTGGGGAGCAAAATAACTGATGAT
This sequence comes from Schistocerca piceifrons, assembly GCF_021461385.2. Lineage (NCBI taxonomy): Eukaryota > Metazoa > Arthropoda > Insecta > Orthoptera > Acrididae > Schistocerca > Schistocerca piceifrons. The sequence continues at coordinate 42,378,258 of NC_060147.1, read as the reverse complement.
GATCGATGTAGAGAGGATATAAAATGTAGACTGGCAATGGCAAGGAAAGCGTTTCTGAAGAAAAGGAATTTGTTAACATCGAGTGTAGATTTAAGTGTCAGGAAGTCGTTGCTGAAGGTATTTGTATGAAGTGTAGCCATGCATGGATGTGAAACATGGACGAAAAATAGTTTAGACAAGAAGAGAATAGAAGCTTTAGAAATGTGGTGCTACAGAAGAATGCTGAAGATTAGATGAGTAGCTCACATAACTAATGAGGAGGTATTGAATAGAATTGGGGATAAGAGGAATTTGTGGCATAATTTGACTAGAAGAAGGGACCGGTTGGTAGGACATGGTCTGAGGCATCAAGGGATCACCAATTTAGTACTGGAGGGCAGGGTGGAGGGTAAAAATCGTAGAGGGAGGCCAAGAGATGAATAAAAAATGACTGCCTATATGTCTCTGTACGAGCCCTAATCTCTCGTATCTTATCTTTGTGGTCTTTCCGCGAAATGTAAGATGGCGGCAGTAAGATTGTACTGCAGTCAGCCTCAAATGCTAGTTCTCTAAATTTCCTCAGTAGCGATTCACGAAAAGAACGCCTCCTTTCGTCTAGAGACTCCCACCCGAGTTCCTGATGCATTTCCGTTAACACTCGTGTGATGATCAAACCTACCAGTACCAAATCTAGCAGCCCGCCTCGGAATTGCTTCTATGTCCTCCCTCAATCTGACCTGATAGGGATCCCAAACGCTCTAGCAGTACTCAAGAATAGGTCGTATTAGTGTTTTATAAGCGGTCTCCTTTACAGATGAACCACATCTTCCCACAATTCTACCAATGAACCGAAGACGACTATCCGCCTTCCCCACAACAGACATTACATGCTTGTCCTACTTCATATCGCTCTGCATAGTTACGCCCAAATATTTAATCGACGTGACTGCGTCAAGCGCTACAGTACTAATGGAGTATGCAGACATTACAGGATTCTTTTTCCTATTCATCTGAATTAATTTACATTTATCTGTATTTAAAGTTAGCTGCCATTCTTTACACCAATCACAAATCTTGTCCAAGTCATCTTGTATCCTCCTACAGTCACTCAACGACGACACCTTCCCGTACACCACAGCATCATCAGCAAACAGCCGCACATTGCTATCCACCCTATTCAAAAGATCATTTATGTAGATAGAAAACAACATCGGACCTACCAGACTTCTCTGGGGCACTTCAGCTGATACCCTCACCTTCGATGAACACTCACCATCGAGGACAATGTACTGGGTTCTATTACCTAAGAAGTCTTCGAGCCACTCACATGCTTGGGAACCAGTCCCATATGCTCGTTCCTTAGTTAGGAGTCTGCTGTGGGGCACCGAGTCACACGCTTTCCGGAATTCAAGGAATATGGCATCCGTCTGATACCCTTCATCCATGGTTCGCAAGATATCAAGTGAAAAAAGGGCGAGTTGCGTTTCGCAGGAGCGATGCTTTCTAAAGCCGTGCTGATGGATGGACAGAAACTTCTCTGTCTTAAGCAAATTCATTATATTCGAACTGAGAATATGTTCGAGAATCCTGCAACAAACCGATGTTAAGGAAACTGGTCTGTAATTTTGAGGATCCGTCCTTCTACCATTCTTAAACAGGGTGTTACAAAAAGGTACGGCTAAACTTTCAGGAAATATTCCTCACACAGAAAGAAAGAAAATATGTTATGTGGACATGTGTCCGGAAACGCTTACTTTCCATGTTAGAGCTCATTTTATTTCTTCCCTTCTAATCACATTAGTCATGGAATGGAAAAACATAGCAACAGAACGTACCAGTGTGACTTTAAACACTTTGTTACAGGAAATGTTCAAAATGTCCTCCGCTAGCGGGGATACATGCATCCATCCTCCGTCGCATGGAATCCCTGATGCGCTGATGCAGCCCTGGAGAATGGCGTATTGTATCACAGCCGTCCACAATACGATCACGAAGAGCCTCTACATTTGGTACCGGGGTTGCGTAGATAAGAGCTTTCAAATGCCCCCATAAATGAAAGTCAAGAGGGTAAAGGTCAGGCGAGCGTGGAGGCCATGGAATTGGTCCGCCTTACCAATCCATCGGTCACCGCATCTGTTGTTGAGAAGCGTACGAACACTTCGACTGAAATGTGCAGGAGCTCCATCGTGCATGAACCACATGTTGCGTCGTACTTGTAAAGGCACATGTTCTAGCAGCACAGGTAGAGTATCCCAACTAAAATGAGCTCTAACATGGAAATTAAGCGTTTCCGGACACATGTTCACATAAAATCTTTTCTTTATTTGTGTGTGAGGAATGTTTCCTGAAAGTTTGGCCGTACCTTTTTGTAACACCCTGTATACAGGCGTCACCGGCGCTTTTTTCCAGTCAAAAAGTGGCTCTGAGCACTATGCGACTTAACATCTGAGGTCATCAGTCCCCTAGAACTTAGAACTACTTAAACCTAACTAACCTAAGGACATCACACACACTCATGTCCGAGGCAGGATTCGCAACTGCGACCGTAGCGGTTGCGCGGTTCCAGACTGTAGCGCCTAGAAGCTCTCGGCCACTCCGACAGGCCTTTCCTTTGGTTTTCAGCAAGATACACTCCTGGAAATGGAAAAAAGAACACATTGACACCGGTGTGTCAGACCCACCATACTTGCTCCGGACACTGCGAGAGGGCTGTACAAGCAATGATCACACGCACGGCACAGCGGACACACCAGGAACCGCGGTCTTGGCCGTCGAATGGCGCTAGCTGCGCAGCATTTGTGCACAGCCGCCGTCAGTGTCAGCCAGTTTGCCATGGCATACGGAGCTCCATCGCAGTCTTTAACACTGGTAGCATGCCGCGACAGCGTGGACGTGAACCGTATGCGCAGTTGACGGACTTTGAGCGAGGGCGTATAGTGGGCATGCGGGAGGCCGGGTGGACGTACCGCCGAATTGCTCAACACGTGGGGCGTGAGGTCTCCACAGTACATCGATGTTGTCGCCAGTGGTCGGCGGAAGGTGCACGTGCCCGTCGACCTGGGACCGGACCGCAGCGAAACACGGATGCACGCCAAGACCGTAGGATCCTACGCAGTGCCGTAGGGGACCGCACCGCCACTTCCCAGCAAATTAGGGACACTGTTGCTCCTGGCGTATCGGCGAGGACCATTCGCAACCGTCTCCATGAAGCTGGGCTACGGTCCCGCGCACCGTTAGGCCGTCTTCCGCTCACGCCCCAACATAGTGCAGCCCGCCTCCAGTGGTGTCGCGACAGGCGTGAATGGAGGGACGAATGGAGACGTGTCGTCTTCAGCGATGAGAGTCGCTTCTGCCCTGGTGCCAATGATGGTCGTATGCGTGTTTGGCGCCGTGCTGGTGAGCGCCACAATCAGGACTGCATACGACCGAGGCACACAGGGCCAACACCCGGCATCATGGTGTCGGGAGCGATCTCCTACACTGGCCGTACACCACTGGTGATCGTCGAGGGGACACTGAATAGTGCACGGTACATCCAAACCGTCATCGAACCCATCGTTCTACCATTCCTAGACCGGCAAGGGAACTTGCTGTTCCAACAGGACAATGCACGTCCGCATGTATCCCGTGCCACCCAACGTGCTCTAGAAGGTGTAAGTCAACTACCCTGGCCAGCAAGATCTCCGGATCTGTCCCCCATTGAGTATGTTTGGGACTGGATGAAGCGTCGTCTCACGCGGTCTGCACGTCCAGCACGAACACTGGTCCAACTGAGGCGCCAGGTGGAAATGGCATGGCAAGCCGTTCCACAGGACTACATCCAGCATCTCTACGATCGTCTCCATGGGAGAATAGCAGCCTGCATTGCTGCGAAAGGTGGATATACACTGTACTAGTACCGACATTGTGCATGCTCTGTTGCCTGTGTCTATGTGCCTGTGGTTCTGTCAGTGTGATCATGTGATGTATCTGACCCCAGGAATGTGTCAATAAAGTTTCCCCTTCCTGGGACAATGAATTCACGGTGTTCTTATTTCAATTTCCAGGAGTGTATTTTGCTAAGGTATGACGGTGGCAGTGGTTGTACGCTTCGCGCATCGCTCTTTTTACAGCAGCACGAATCTCTACTGACTTTTGCCTGTCCTCATTCTCCTGATCTTTCTTGTACCGCGAGTGCAACTGCCTTTGCTTCCTGAGTATTCTCCGAATCGCGCTGTTAAACCACGGTGAGTCTTTTCCGTCCGTGACCCACTTTTTCGGAACATACTTGTCCAATGTGTGATTTACAATGTGTTTAAAATTTGCCCGTAATTCTTCCACCTCCAGCGTACCGGAAGTATCAGTTTCTTTGGCTCTTCAGTGTATGTACCACACTTGTGCGCGTGGAGGTGAGGTAGTTCGCTGATGTGTTTGGAGTACTCTTCCCTTGCTGCACGCTAGCATCTTCTACCTATGCATCGTGCTCACTTACAAAGCTCTGTCTCAGAACATGGCCATTTTTTTTAAACTTCCTGGCAGATTAAAATTGTGTGCCCGACCGAGACTCGAACTCGGGACCTTTGCCTTTCGCGGGCAAGTGCTCTACCATCTGAGCTACCGAAGCACGACTCATGCCCGGTCCTCACAGCTATACTTCTGCCAGTATCTCGTCTCCTACCTTCCAAACTTCCTACCTTCCTTGAGTCGTGCTTCGGTAGCTCAGATGGTAGAGCACTTGCCCGCGAAAGGCGAAGGTCCCGAGTTCGAGTCTCGGTCGGGCACACAGTTTTAATCTGCCAGGAAGTTTCATATCAGCGCACACTCCGTTGCAGAGTGAAAATCTCATTCTGGAAACATCCCCCCGGCTGTGGCTAAGCCATGTCTCCGCAATATCATTTCTTTCAGGAGTGCTAGTTCTGCAAGGTTCGCAGGAGAGCTTCTGTAAAGTTTGGAAGGTAGGAGACGAGGTACTGGCAGAAGTAAAGCTGTGAGGACCGGACGTGAGTCGTGCTTGGGTTGCTCAGATGGTAGAGCACTTGCCCGCGAAAGGCAAAGGTCCCGATTTCGAGTCTCGGTCCGGCACACAGTTTTAATCTGCCAGGAAGTTTCATATCAGCGCACACTCCGCTGCAGAGTGAAAATCTCATTCTGGAAACATTTTTTTTTCTCTCTCTCTTTTGTCAGAGGGGCACTGCCCGCTTGCTGATGAACTGCCGGCTATCGGATAGCGATCTGTTCTTATCTTGGCAGGCGTCATTTCTCCACTCGTCCATCTGACGCAGGCGTCGGCAGCCGTGATAGCAGACACGATAGCCGGGAGCTCATCTGTCGACGTGTGCGGGTCTGGAGGCTGCGACGCGCGAACCGCCCACGGAGTGCTTGGCTGGTGGGGACCTCGTAAAGTGCTAAGAGACGCCGTAAAATTCACCGCCGGGGCCATTTAAGGAAGTCCGCGCGACGTGTAGGTGTTCGTCGTGGAAGATCCTGGAAGCTGACGTCAGCAGTAGTGCAGTAGCCGCGTAGCGCTGTCAAACCCCGAAGAAGAGACACAGTTGTCGGAGGGAGCTTCAGTCTGCTCCACTGCAGAAAAACCTCTCCACACCTGCTACGTTTGGTGTTGGTTCTGTTTACCGACAGCGTCGAAGAAGACTTTTGAAGCTTATATCTGTACGATACTGTTCTGGGTGAACTGTGCTACCCATCAATCTGTGCGTTAGTTCGGTGAAAATCTTGCGGCTGTGGAGTAGCAGCTGCAAACATCACTGGAGAACGAATGTCCACAAGGCAGTAGTCCCACGGGCAGCTCTCAACAAGTGTCTCAAGTACTCACACCCACTTCTGGAACTGGAAACAAGTGTTTCATATTTTTCCACCAGCAGTGACTGCTTTTAACACAGAACCCGCATCGGATCTCTTACAGAGGTGCTGGGACAATTTTTCATCAGATCTACTGCAAGGGTAAAGTAGGCTTCATTGAAGGGTATAAGTGACGCAGGCATTTTTTTCTTACCTGTTAATGTGGTTGAGTGTGACTGATAAGTGACCCCAGAGAAGAGAGCGCAACCATATCGGGGAACGTGAAGAGGTCAAATACTGTGCACTGAAGACTGCCACATAAGTGTTGGGCTAATTTGTCATCAGCACCACCGTAAGGTTCTGTGGCAAGAGTTGTGGTCTTTATAATTTTTTGGACGTGGCGAAGTATCTGCGTTTGACAGGTAGGTGGACTGGTGCTGCACTGGACGAGTGAATAGGAGAAGTGGTGTTTGGTGAAAGTTGGAGGAGCACAATCGCCGGTAGCTGACCATGGTGGAGAAGGCGAGGTCGTGCGAGCGCTGGTTGCTGGTCGTGATGGTTGGGGCGCTGCTCTCCGCGAGGTCGTGCAACCTGCTGCCCGACAACCTCAACCTCGATGACGATCCGTCGGATGACGGGTAAGTCTCACCGTCACTCCATACTTCTCCTCATTCTCATTCTACTTCTCTTTCCTCTTCTTAGTCCCCTTCTTCGTCGAGAGAACACTGGCATATTTAACTCAAAACCGCAGTTCCTTAATTTTTCTGTACCAGGTGTACCGGTATGAAATGAGCATTAAGATACAAATGTGTCGATAGGGAACGTTTGTTGTGAACGAGCCTAAATTTAAAAAAAAAAAAATGGTTCAAATGGCTCTGAGCACTATGGGACTTAACATCTTAGGTCATCAGTCCCCTAGAACTTACAACTACTTAAACCTAACTAACCTAAGGACATCACACACATCCATGCCCTAGGCAGGATTCGAACCTGCGACCGTAGCAGTCCCGCGGTTCCGGACTGCAGCGCCTAGAACCGCACGGCCACCACGGCCGGCAAATTTTTTTTTAAATTTAGTATACATCAAGTCATGGAATAAACAACATCATATGTTTTCATCGTGTTAACAATGTCGAATTTTGTACCAGAAAGTAATGATTTGCGGAAAGCATTAATTTTTTGTTTTCATTTGAAAAAATGTGCTGCAGAGTCGCACCGAATGCTTGTCGAGACATATGGCGATCATGCTCTATCAGAAGCAACATGCAAAAGATGGTTTCAACGGTTCAGAAATACTGATTTTGATGTAAGAAATGAAGAAAATGGAAGATCACAAGTTCGGAGACGCCGAATTGCAAGCAATATTGGATGAAGATGATACTTTGAGTCAGAAGCAAATGGCAGCAGTGATAAATGTTGCACAACAAACAATTTCTGACCGTTTGTGTTGTGTCTAGACAAGACAGCCTAGACACAATGAGAGGAAGCCGAAAGGCACGCGCTAAGCCAAAGCAGGGTGCGTGAGGTCTGAAACAGGATACGTAATGAATGCTACAAAGAAAAGTACGTAGCTTCTGGAATACTTAACTTTAATCCATCCTTTTGGTACATCTGGAGATTGTGGCGATACAAGTGAGACTCTTTAGATACATGCAATGTTACTAATGGCGCCTTGCTAGGTCGTAGCCATGGACTTAGCTGAAGGCTATTCTAGCTATCTGCTCGGCAAAGGAGCGAGGCTTCGTCAGTGTAGTCGCTAGCAAAGTCGTCCGTACAACTGGGGCGAGTGCTAGTCCGTATCTCGAGACCTGCCTTGTGGTGGCGCTCGGTCTGCGATCACACAGTGGCGACACGCGGGTCCGACATGTACTAATGGACCGCGGCCGATTTAAAACTACCACCTAGCAAGTGTGGTGTCTGGCGGTGACACCACAGTTTGAATGCTATGGGAAAGATCCAAAAGTGTGGAAAATGGGTGCCACATGAATTGAATGAAAGACAGATGGGATGAAAAATGGATTTATTTTAAGAATCCTAAACGGGAAAAATCATGGGTTAATCCGGGACAACCATCAACATCGACTGCAAAACCAGAACGATTCGTCAAGAAGACAATGCTCTGTGTTTGGTGGGATCAGAAAGGTGTGGTGTATCATGAGCTTCTAAAACCCGGTGAAACTGTGAATACTAATCGCTACAGTCAACAAATGATCAATTTGATCTATTCACTGATCGAAGAAAAGACCAGAATGGCCCAGAAGACATGGCATAGTAATTTTTTTTACACGACAATGCACCTGCACACAAAGCAAAATTGGTTCAGGGCACAATCAAAACACTTGGCTGGGAGCTACTACCCACCCGCCGCATTCACCAGACTTGGCCCCTTCCGACTACCATTTGTTTTCATCAATGGGACACGCATAGGCTGAGGAACACTTCGATTCCTACGAAGAAGTCGGAAATTGGGTGTCTGATTGGTTTGCTTCAAAAAATGAATATTTCTTTGGCGTGGTGTCCACAAATCCCCAGAAAGGTAGTCAAAATGTATAGAAAGCAATGGTCAGTACTTTGAATAAAATGTTCTCACTTTTCAATTCAAAATTAGTGTTTCATTTCCCCAAAAAACGCTCATTTCATACGGGTACACCTGGTACATGTCGTATCATCATCAGTAAAAAAGCTGCATTCGGCAAAATATACACTTAAACAGGTGGGTCAAAATTCCGAGTTGTGCAAACTGATCAGAAGTTGGACTGGGTGTCACGCGTTATGAAACCTGTCAAACTCGTCTGCTCAGCTACATTTGCTCAACGTGCAGTTGCTGATTAGGTAAAGAAAGCATTGGAAAATTACCTTCGTTTGCATACTTCCCTTCATTACTGTCATTCAGAATGAATTTCTGGTGCAATACAAAGCATACGTGCAAAATACCAGATGGTTATAATTAAACTGTCCCTATTTAACATGTTACTAGATCTACAACTTTGCTTCCGCCGTTCTTTTTTTCTCGAAGTTCGAGGTTTTATTGTGAAAAACTTACAGAAAATTATGTTTGATAGTATTGCTCATCGGTGGCCATTAGATTCTCCCATCTTTCGGATAGCATACGAATCCCGTGGGGATCCGTGAATCGATTCAATTGTGCACTTGTTCATATGATCGGAAGTGCTGGTCAGACAGACTGTATACCACTGATCGAAAAAGGTAGTAGTCAGATGGAGCAACGTGTGGAGAATAACGGCGGGAGGGATAGGACTTCTCATTTCGACGTTTCCATTATTTTGGCGGGTTTTGCGACACGGGGTCGGGCACTGACTGACCTGCTGAAAAATTAGCTTTACGTGTCTATCGCTGTATTGTGGCAGTGCTGGGCTCGAACGCATCTGTTGCTTTCGATAATTACGTCCTGTGACAGTCTTCGTCTGTTTCAGTAGCTACGGAAACGTCTTCCGCCGCCATGCCGGTCTACGACATCAAAATCACCGTTCTTAAGGCGATGAAAACATTCTCTGCACCTTCTCCCACTAATAGTTCGCTCAGCATTGGTCTTATCCAGCATTTTAAGAGCCACAACCGCAGATTTCCTCACGTTAAAGCAGAAAACAAATCGACTAATATTTTAATGGCATTATGTTAAGAGATGCCTAAGCTTATTGTATTACACCTATGACCGACCACCCGAACCCCACTTGCCGCTACTGCCGTTTATTGCAAAACGCCGGACGCAAAGTTGTAGACCTAATATATCACGAAAACTGATTACTGCAGGCGTACCAAACATCGTAGAATTAATTTCAAGAAAATGGGGAAGAGAAATAATGCAGAATCAATTCAATTGAACCACTTGTAACGTGCTGCTGTGGTACATCATATCATTACATACCAGTATCAGCATGGAACGGAAGAGGGGGACAACAAGATCTTGTTCACCGCTTCTGGCCTCCTAGGTCACCTGAGATCACACCTTGAGGTTTTTTTTCTGCGGGGGTACACAAAAGAGACAGTTTTTGTCCCGCCTATGACATATACACTTGAAGAGCTGAGAAATCGAATTGTTCTAGCTGTCGATTCAATAACCAGGGACCTGTTGATTTGTGTGCGGAATGAAATGGACCACCGTTTCGATGTTTCTCGATCAACGCGTTCTCATGCTGAGTGTGTGGTATAGCGTACGTGAGAAAATAAATCTCTGAACCGTCCTCTGTCCTGTGATATGGGCGATGTGTTTCCGTCTTTCACAGTTTGTCTGCAATGAACAATAGAAGTCTGTCCTTTGTTTTTGAACAAACCTGTATAACACTAACAATAAAAAACTTTTTCCATTATCCACAACCTTAACTCATAAAAGAATTTGTCCATCCCCTTGCGTATTAAGGGTGCTTGAGGATTATTAAAGTTTTAAAAACTAAAATCCATTAATTCTTGCGTGATAACTCCCTCTATTCCATCGATACAGTTCCCCACAGTCGTTTAATGAACGAAGTAAGAGCATATGGACTATCAGACCAATTGTGTGATTGGTTTGAGGAGTTCCTAGATAACAGAACGCAGCATGTCATTCTCAATGGAGAGAAGTCTTCCCAAGTAAGAGTGATTTCAGGTGTGCCGCAGGGGAGTGTCATAGGACCGATGCTGTTCACAATATACATGACCTGGTGGATGACATTGGAAGTTCACTGAGGCTTTTTGCAGATGATGCTGTGGTGTATCGAGAGGTTGTAACAATGGAAAATTGTACTGAAATGCAGGAGGATCTGCAGCGAATTGACGCATGGTGCAGGGAATGGCAATTGAATCTCAATGTAGACAAGTGTAATGTGCTGCGAATACATAGAAAGATAGATCCCTTATCATTTAGCTACAAAATAGCAGGTCAGCAACTGGAAGCAGTTAATTCCATAAATTATGTGGGAGTACGCATTAGGAGTGATTTAAAATGGAATGATCATATAAAGTTGATCGTCGGTAAAGCAGATGCCAGTCTGAGATTCATTGGAAGGATCCTAAGGAAATGCAGTCGGAAAACAAAGGAAGTAGGTTACAGTACACTCGTTCGCCCACTGCTTGAATACTGCTCAGCGGTGTGGGATCCGTACCAGATAGGGTGGATAGAAGAGATAGAGAAGATCCAACGGAGAGCAGTGCGCTTCGTTACAGGATCATTTAGTAATCGCGAAAGCGTTACGGAGATGATAGATAAACTCCAGTGGAAGACTCTGCAGGAGAGACGCTCAGTAGCTCGGTACGGGCTTTTGTTAAAGTTTCGTGAACATACCTTCACCGAAGAGTCCAGCAGTATATTGCTCCCTCCTACGTATATCTCGCGAAGAGACCATGAGGATAAAATCAGAGAGATTAGAGCCCACAGAGAAGCATACAGACAATCCTTCTTTCCACGAACAATACGAGACTGGAATAGAAGGGAGAACCGATAGAGGTACTCAGGGTACCCTCCGCCACACACCGTCAGGTGGCTTGGAGAGTATGGATGTAGATGTAGATGTAGGTGTAGACTAATTTCTGAACACATAGATACCATGTCTGCCATTGCGTTACGGTGAAGACATTTCGTTGTTCAGTACTTTATAGTGCGCATTCCTTTTCTGTGATTCTGAAATCCATCACTAGATTGAAACATCGTCAAGAAACATGATGCGTTGCTGGCTGGACTATCCCTCAGGTAGAACACCCTCCTTTACTAACATAAACTTGATGTCATGTCAGACTTCGGTTCATTGGTTGGTTAATCGGAATTGGAATTCAGCGTGTGGCATCGTTGGCCGGGTAGCCCCATGCGGATAAGTTTGTCCGCCAGCTGCAAGTCTTTTATATCACTCGACGCCACGTCGGGGGACTTGCGCATCCGTTATGAGGATGAAATGATGACGAGGACAACACAACACCCTGTCCCCGAGCGGAGAAAATCTCCAACCGGGCCGGGACTCGAACCCGGGCCCGCTTGCATGGGAGGCGAGCACGTTACCACCCAGCTAAGCAGGCGGACGGAATAAGCGGAAAAATATATTTAAAAAAAAAACTAGCAACCCGCCTCGATTGCTTAAGAAGCACCTAGTGTTAACCTAGGTTTCGGCGTAGATAACTACAACTTCTTCAGAACAATAAAACCCACAAGTGCCTAAGAAGACCTTTGTCAATGATTAAAAGAACACCATAGCTATACACTTATAAACGAATAAAAGGGAAAACACAAACAGTACATGTGTACTAAGTCTAAATCGTTACTTAACTTAATGGTATAACCTCCACTACAGTTTATGGCGGGTCATGGCCCATCGAACATAGGCCGGTGTGAGGTGGAGGTTACACCATTAAGTTAAGTAGGGGTTTAGACTTAGTACACATGTACTGTTTGTGTTTTCCCTTTTATTCGTTTATAAGTGTATAGCTATGGTGTTCTTTTAATCATTGACAAAGGTCTTCTTAGGCACTTGTGGGTTTTATTGTTCTGAAGAAGGTGTAGTTATCTACGCCGAGATTAGGTTAACACTAGGTGCTTCTTACGCAATCGAGGCGGGTTTCTAGTTTTTTTTTTTAATATATTAACTAACGATTGCTGACGCGCTGCGATGTTGAAGGTTCTTAAGCGGAAAAAGCTAGTCAAGAGACAATGGTGCGACTCGTCTTAGAATGTTTCCTCTATTGTGTAGGACCAGTACTTAATAGGACTAAATTGGTTCTCTGTTTCAGAAGAAATTTTTATAAAATTTTATTTCCCTTTTCACCTTTTCAAGCTTCACTTTTCATATTTGACGATTGTGACTACTCTCCATTCGCGTTTACCTTTTGACTAGTGCGGTTTACGCCGTCTAAGGCAATTTTTTCTTTATAGATTACTCAAGTCAACAGTTACTTAGCAGCGACTGGACAGATCAGTGGTCACAACTACACCGCTGGCTACCGTAAATGCAACACCCTGAAGGAAGCATCCGAATCAAGTGAAATTTACACCATGAGTTTGCAGCGATGAGGTATGCAACTGATTAGAATTTCAGCGCAGACGCACATCACGCGCGCCTGTGGCGCCACCTCATAGCGCCATTTAAGGCTTGGCGATTTCGACGAGTGTACGTTCGGCACGTGTGTTTACCTTGTGGTTGTTTCACAAGACGATCAGTTATGCCTCGTACACAACAGCGAACATCTTTTGATCAAGTATCCGAGTTCGACAGAGGAAGGATAGTGGCTTACCGAGATTGTGGATTGTCATACAGAGAAATCGCTTGTCGTTTTGGACGAAACCAAACAACTGTAATGCGGATATGTGACCGTTGGATGCAGGAGGTTACGACGGACCGACGTGGTCGATCGCATTCACCTCGGTGCACCACTGCACGTGCTGATAGGCAAATTGTGCGCATGGCAGTGACGGATCGCTCAGTGACATCCCGAACCGTAGCACAGCACATTGCGTCTGTAACGCATCATCCAGTGTCTGCGCGTACCATTCGACGCCGTTTACAGCAGAGTGGTCTGTCCGCAAGACGTCCATTGCTTTGTCTACCATTGACGCAGAATCACAGACGTCTCCGTCGCCAATGGTGTGATGACAGACGGATGTGGACGGCAGAATGGAATGACGTTGTCTTTACTGTCGAGACACGCTTCTGTCTGCAGCACCACGATGGTCGGATTCGAGTGTGGAGACACCGTGGAGAGAGGATGCTGGACAGCCGCATTATGCAACGCCACACTGGTCTTGCACCGGGTATTATGGTATGGGGCGGTATTGGATATTACTCTCGCACGCCTCTAGTACGCATTGCCGGTACTGTAAATAGCCGGCGCTACATATCCGAGGTGCTGGAGCCAGTTGTCCTTCCTTACCTTCAGGGCTCGGCCACAGCCATGTTTCAACAGGATAATGCGCGACCACAAGTGGCACGCATTGTCCAAAGGTTCTTCGTCAATAACCAGATTGAAGTGCTTCCCTGGCCGGCTCGCTCTCCGGATCTTTCGCCGACAGAAAACATGTGGTCCATGGTTGCTCAACGAGTGACCCAGATTACATCCCCAGCTGCCACACCAGATGATCTTTGGCAACGTGTGGAAGCTGCTTGGGATGAGGTCAGGAGAGCGTGGAGGCCATGGAATTCGTCCGCCTCTACCAATCCATCGGTCACCGAATCTGTTGTTGAGAAGCGTACGACCACTTCGACTGAAATGTGCAGGAGCTCCATCGTGCATGCACCACATGTGTCGTACTTGTAAAGGCACATGTTCTAGCAGCACAGGTAGAGTATCCCGTATGAAATCATGATAACGTGCTCCATTGAGCGTAGGTGGAAGAACATGAGGCCCAATCAAGACATCACCAACAATACCTGCCCAAACGTTCACAGAAAATCTGTGTTGATGACGTGATTGCACAATTGCGTGCGGATTCGCGTCAGCCCTCACATGCTGATTGTGAAAATTTACAATTTGATTACGTTGGAATAAAGCCTCATCCGTAAAGAGAACATTTGCGCTGAAATGAGGATAGACTCATTGTCGGATGAACCTATCGCAGAAGTGACCCCGTGGAGGCCAACAAGCTGCTGATAGTGCCTGCACACGCTGTACATGGTACGGAAACAACTGGTTCTCCCGTAGCACTGTCCATACAGTGACGTGGTCAACGTTGCCTTGTACAGCAGCAACTTCTCTGACGCTGACATTAGGGTTATCGTCAACTGCACGAAGAATTTCTTCGTCCATTGCAGGTGTCCTCGTCGTTCTATGTCTTCCCCAGTCACGAGTCATAGGTTGGAATGTTCCGTGCTCCCTAAGACGCCGATCAATTGCTTCGAACGTCTTCCTGTCGGGACGCCTTTGTTCTGGAAATCTGTCTCGATACAACGTACCGCGCCACGGCTATTTCCCCGTGCTAATCCATACATCAAATGGGCATCTGCCAACTCCGCATTCATAAACATTGCACTGACTGCAAAACCACGTTCGTGATTAACACTAACCTGTTGATGCTACGTACTGATGTGCTTGATGCTAGTACTGTAGAGCAATGAGTCGCACGTCAACACAAGCACCGAAGTCAACATTACCTTCCTTCAATTGGGCCAACTGGCGGTGAATCATCTTTTCTTTATTTGCGTGTGAGGAATGTTTCCTGAAAGTTGGGCCGTACCTTTTTGTAATATGCTGTATTTCTCGCGTTTTATAGGGCAATGGAAAGCAACGAAGACCTCGCAACTGGTAGAAAGCACCCTCAGCCATGCACTTCACATTCGTCTGCAGAGTACAGAAGTCAGATGTGGAAATGCATGGGTTCGTTACTAATGTGATGTGCCACTAGCTATGTTGCATTCGCATCAAATGAGAATCGGAAAAAATGTATCCGGTTAGTGCAACAGGGAAACCGAGGCTGTAGGCGATTACGTTTTGCTGGGGGAGCGACTCGCAGGAGGGGGTTGTAGTGCGTGGGTGGAGGGGGAGGCGACGGGAGAGGGTGGAGATTCTGGGCAGGCGGCGATAGAATAACCAAACAAAAACAGAAAAAAAAGCAGATTAGGCCGCACGATCATCTGGACAATACTGTGTCCATTGTTCGGGCAGCGTCCGAGCGGCAGTGAAAAAAAAAATATAGGCTAGGCCCCATCCCCCGCTCGAAAAAAAAACTTTCAATCACTGGCGAACAAAGCGTTCATTACAGCTCACTTCTAAATTATTCCAGCGAGCAAACAAAACCACTGTACGAAACACGCGTGGCAACTGGCTCTTCAGATAACGGTGCTGCAAGCTATAATATGTGCTTCTGTACCACGATATAGGTCTCCAATAAAATGCTCCACAACGTTCGTTCCGTTTTTCATTTTGGGATAAGGTAGGAGCTCCATAGTCTTCATAATACGCGCGTCACGTAATGAATCAGTACAATTTTCCCCTATGGAACACCCGCAAGTAGTTTAATTCCGCGTGAAGACTGCAAGCTGTCAAAAAAAAAAAAAAAAAAAAAAAACAAAAAAAAAAAAAAAAACGCTGTAATGATATTCTGAAGCATTTGTTATTTTGCTATTTCATCCTTACTCTGACCAAGTTAGCGCCTTACGACCCTCTTCTACACTACTGGCCATTAAAATTGCTACACCTAGAAAAAATGCAGATGATAAACGGGTATTAATTGGACAAATATACTATTACTGACATGTGATTACATAGATTGCATAGATCCTGATAAATCAGTTCCCAGAACAACCACCCCTGGCCGTAATAACGTACTTGGTACGCCTCTGCATTGAGTCAAACAGAGCTTGGATGCTGTGTACAGGTACAGCTGCACATGTAGCTTCAACACGATACCACAGTCCATCAAGAGTAGTGACTGGCGTATTGTGACGAGCCAGTTGCTCGGCCACCATTAACCAGACGTTTTCAGCTGGTGAGAGATCTGGAGAATGTGCTGGCCAGGGCAGCAGTCGAACATTTTCTGTATCCAGAAAGGCCGGTCCAGGACCTGCGACATGCAGTCGTGCATTATCCTGCTGAAATGTAGGGTTTTGCAGGGATCGAATAAAGGGTAGAGCCACGGGAAGTAACAGATCTGAAATGTAACGTCCACTGTTCAAAGTGTAGTCAATGCGGTGACCGAGACGTGTAACCAATGGCACCCCATACCATCACGCCGGGTGATGCGCCAGTATGGCGATGACGAATCACGCTTCCAATGTGCGTTCACCACGATGTCGCCAAACACGGATGTGACCATCATGATGCTGTAAACAGAACCTGGATTCATCCGAAAAATGACGGTTTGCCATTCGTGCACCCAGGTTATTCGTTGAGTACACCATCGCAGGCGCTCCTGTCTGTGATGCAGCGGCGAGGTTACCGCAGCCATGGTCTCCGAGCTGATAGTCCATGCTGCTGTAACGTCGTGGAACTGTTCGTGCAGATGGTTGTTGTCTTGCAAACGTACCCAAGCTTACGGGAATACCGTCTGGCGTCTAAGAATCTTAATTGTCTTACAATACCACATACACTAAACACTACGTCAGCTATCCTTGCGTTTGTTCGATGATTGAAAGGGAGAATGGTGCTGCAGACCTCTACAGTAAACGAGTTTTTGAAAGCTAGGTTTACAATTTCGGCCTTTTTTTAATCATCATCAGTACTGTCAGCAAGAGAAGGTATTGAATTATTCGTAGCGTTCATGGATTTTACGTACGACCAAAATTTTTGGAGGTTATTTGCCATGTTCTAAACGTACGTTCGCAGCCTTTTTCCCCTAAGGTAAGGTTTATGTTCTGCACTGTTATGCTTATCTTGGCCAGGAATGCCCTCTTCGCCTCTGTTAATCAGCCTCTTATGCCATCCTTGCTTCGCCCATCATGCGTTATTTTGCTTCTACGGTGGCAAGGATTCCTTCACGTATTCCAGCCACGTTTTCCCCGAGTTTGGTGAGTTTGTTCCTTACCTCACTGTTCCTTGACACTTTCCCCTTTTTTTTGGATCACTGTCAATGCGAACTCTGAGACTGCACGCAAGGCAAAATGTGAAGTTATCCCAATGAAGTTGTCCCAACAGGACTTTTGCGCCTATTCGCAAACATGCCACACATAGGACTTCTTAGACTATGCACCTGCTTCAGTGTCCCTGAGAGAATTCATGAGGCAAACACTACTTGGAATGCAATAGTTACTGAGAAGACCACCGATGGCAATTGTTTATGTCGTGGGGACATATTCAAGAACATCATGGAAAATCAAAAACTTTTAGCAAAACAAAATAAACACTAAGACAAAAAGAAAACAACAGTGCACAACGAAGGAGTAATCAGAATGAGACTGACAATCATAGACGTGATATACATGTGCAGGCAAACAAATGATTGCAATTTCAAAAAAATTGGATGATTTATTCTAGAGAAAGAACTTCACAAATTGAGCAAGTCAGTAATCAAATAGTCCATCTTTGCCGTTTATGCGAGTAGCTATTCATCTTGGCACTGATGGACTGAATTGTTCGATGTCCTCGTGAGGGATCATGCCAAATTCTCTCCAACTGGCGCATTACATCCTCAAAATCCCGAGCTTTGTTCGACGTCCCTGCCCGTAATGCTCTCAACATTTTAAATTGGGGAGAGATCTGGTTACCTTGCTAGCAAAGGTATAGTATAGCAGTAGAGACACATGCCGTATCCGGGCGGGCGTTATCTTGCTGAAATGTAAGCCAGCATGACTTGTAATGAAGTATAAACGAAACGGGGCACGTACGTCTACATCCACATCTGCAGGATGGACCATTGATCGTGACCGGACCAAATACACTCCTGGAAATGGAAAAAAGAACACATTGACACCGGTGTGTCAGACCCACCATACTTGCTCCGGACACTGCGAGAGGGCTGTACAAGCAATGATCACACGCACGGCACAGCGGACACACCAGGAACCGCGGTGTTGGCCGTCGAATGGCGCTAGCTGCGCAGCATTTGTGCACCGCCGCCGTCAGTGTCAGCCAGTTTGCCGTGGCATACGGAGCTCCATCGCAGTCTTTAACACTGGTAGCATGCCGCGACAGCGTGGACGTGAACCGTATGTGCAGTTGACGGACTTTGAGCGAGGGCGTATAGTGGGCATGCGGGAGGCCGGGTGGACGTACCGGCGAATTGCTCAACACGTGGGGCGTGAGGTCTCCACAGTACATCGATGTTGTCGCCAGTGGTCGGCGGAAGGTGCACGTGCCCGTCGACCTGGGACCGGACCGCAGCGACGCACGGATGCACGCCAAGACCGTAGGATCCTACGCAGTGCCGTAGGGGACCGCACCGCCACTTCCCAGCAAATTAGGGACATTGTTGCTCCTGGGGTATCGGCGAGGACCATTCGCAACCGTCTCCATGAAGCTGGGCTACGGTCCCGCACACCGTTAGGCCGTCTTCCGCTCACGCCCCAACATCGTGCAGCCCGCCTCCAGTGGTGTCGCGACAGGCGTGAATGGAGGGACGAATGGAGACGTGTCGTCTTCAGCGATGAGAGTCGCTTCTGCTTTGGTGCCAATGATGGTCGTATGCGTGTTTGGCGCCGTGCAGGTGAGCGCCACAATCAGGACTGCATACGACCGAGGCACACAGGGCCAACACCCGGCATCATGGTGTGGGGAGCGATCTCCTACACTGGCCGTACACCACTGGTGATCGTCGAGGGGACACTGAATAGTGCACGGTACATCCAAACCGTCATCGAACCCATCGTTCTACCATTCCTAGACCGGCAAGGGAACTTGCTGTTCCAACAGGACAATGCACGTCCGCATGTATCCCGTGCCACCCAACGTGCTCTAGAAGGTGTAAGTCAACTACCCTGGCCAGCAATATCTCCGGATCTGTCCCCCATTGAGCATGTTTGGGACTGGATGAAGCGTCGTCTCACGCGGTCTGCACGTCCAGCACGAACGCTGGTCCAACTGAGGCGCCAGGTGGAAATGGCATGGCAAACCGTTCCACAGGACTACATCCAGCATCTCTACGATCGTCTCCATGGGAGAATAGCAGCCTGCATTGCTGCGAAAGGTGGATATACACTGTACTAGTGCCGACATTGTGCATGCTCTGTTGCCTGTGTCTATGTGCCTGTGGTTCTGTCAGTGTGATCATGTGATGTATCTGACCCCAGGAATGTGTCAATAAAGTTTCTCCTTCCTGGGACATTGAATTCACGGTGTTCTTATTTCAATTTCCAGGAGTGTATTTCACGAAGTAAGTATCAAACGAATAAACAACAAAGAACGAAACTTGTCTAGCTTGCAGGAGGAAACCAGATGGCGCTATGGTTGGCCCGCTAGATGGCGCTGCCATAGGTCAAAGGGATATCAACTGCGTTTCTTTAAATAGGAACCCCCATTTTGTAGTTTTTTCGTTTGACGCTTAATTCGTGAGATATTTGGCTCGCTCACGATCAATGGACCACCCTGTTTACTCTTCCAAAGACTGTGAAGAGCCTGGCAGAAGTGCGTCCCGCTATACTGCTTATTAGGGTTTCTTTCTGTTTCATTCACATATGGAGGCAGGAAGAATGATTGTTTGAATATATTTGTGCGTGCAGTAATTGTTATAATCCTATCCTCATAATCACTATGTGAGCGATACGTAGGGGGTTGTAGCATATTGCTAGGGTCATCATTTAAATCCTGTTCTTGGACTTTGCTAAAGATTTTCTCAGGGTAGTTTACGTCTATCTTCAAGAGTCTTAAAGTTCATGTGAGAAAAGTGCGAGTTGGTTTTCACGTGACCGATGTTTTGGAAATCCATGCTGGTTGGTAGTAACAAGGTCATTCCCTTCAACGTACCTCTCTATGTTTGAACTCGGAATGTGTTCTAAGATTCTACATCGAGTCGATGTCAAGGATATTGGACGATAGTTTTGTGGATCTCGACTACTACTTTTCTTGTAGATCGGTGGGACTTGTGCTTTCTTCCAGCAACTAGGCAAGGTCTTTTGTTCCAGGGATCTGCCATAGATACTAGTTAAAAGAGGGGTTAACTCAGCGGCAAAAATCAGCATAGCATCCGGTAGGAATTCCATAGAGCCCTGGAGCTTCGTTCAATTTTAACATTCCAGCTGCTCCTCCACGCTAGTGACACTAATACTTGTTTCACTCATTTATGGAACGTTTGAAAACGGAGTTCATCATTTTTGAATTTGCTTTGCTACCCTCAATTTCAGTTACTGCTTCCTCCGCCAGTGGCTGTATGCTGACTTTGGTGTCAGCAACAGCCGTTTCATACGACCAGAATTTCTTAGGGGTTTGTGCAAGAGCATTTCACGGTATTCTGCTTAGTAGTCACTGAAGTCTCCACACATGGCTTTTTTGACATCTTTCCAAAAGCGTTTCATTCAGCATCTCTGCATCCACAGCCCTATGCTTTGTTTTATATCTACTGTTCAGTATCTGTTTCTTCAAAAGTTCTTTTTACAGTGAATATATTCTACAATATACATACACTATGTGATCAAAAGTAGCCGGTCACCCCCAAAAACATACGTCTTTCGTATTAGATGCACTGTGCTGCCAGGTACTCCATATCAGCGATCTCAGTAGTTATTATTACACATCGAGAGAGAGCAGAATGGGGCGCTCCTCGGAACTCACGGACTTCGAACGTGGTGAGCTGATTGGATGTCACTTGTGTCATACGTCTGTACGCGAGATTTTCACACGCCTAAACATCGCTAAATCCACTGTTACCGGTGTGATAGTGAAGTGGAAACGTGAAGGGACACGTAGAGCACAAAAGCGTACAGGCCGACCTCGTCTATTGACTGACAGAGACTACCGACAGTTGAAGAGGTTCGTAATGTGTAATTGGCAAACATCTATCCAGATAATCACACAGGATTTCCAAACTGCATCAGGATCCACTGCAAGTTCTATGACAGTTACGTCGGAGGTGAGAAGACTTGGATTTCATGGTCAAGCGGCTGCTCATAGGCCGCGCATCACGCCGGTAAATGCCAAACGACGCCTCGCTTGGTGTAAAGAGCGTAAACATTGGGCGACTGCTCAGTGGAAGAACGTTGTCTGGAGCGACGAATCACGGTACACAATGTGGCGATTCTATGACAGGGTGTGGGTGTGGCCAATGCCCGGTGAACGTCGTCTGCCTGCGTGTATTGTGCCAACAGTAAAATTTGAAGGCGGTGTTGTTATGGTGTAGTCGTGTTTTTCATGAAGGGGGCTTGCACAACTTGTTCTTTTGCGTTGCAATATCACAGCACAGGCCTACATTGATGTTGTAAGCACCTTCTTGCTTCCCATTGTTGAAGAGCAATTCGGGGATGGCGATTGTATCTTCAACACGATCGAACACCTGTTCATAATGCACAGCCTGTGGTGGAGTGGTTACACAACAATAACATCCCTGTAGTGGACTCGTCTGCACAGAGTCCTGACCTGAATCCTATAGAAAACCTATGGGATGTTTTGGAACGCCGACTACGTGCCAGGCGTCACCGACCGACATCGATACCTCTCCTCAGTGCAGCACTCCGTGAAGAATGGGCTGCCATTCCCCAAGAAACCTTCCACCACCTGATTGAACATATGCCTGCGAAAGTGGAAGCTGTCATTAAGGAAAAAGATGGGCCAACACCATACTGAATTGCAGCAAATACCGACGAACGGCGCCATGTACGTAAGTCATTTTCAGCCGGATGCCCAGATACTTTTCATCACATGGTGTATGTGTCCAGTTTATAGTCAAGTGTTCCTTTAAACTTGAGCCATAGCTCCTCCACATGCTCCTGTCCCGAGATAAGGGTTTTAAATTCCTCATAGAGGAAGGATGACGAACGAAAACTCTTGTTAATTACCAGTCATGGCGAAGAACGGCACAGGGACTAGGGTGAGTGTCTTAATGAGGAATCTGAGCTTCTGATGGCGCTACACATGACACGCACGAAGCTACTGAAGCAGAGTTGGTAGGGTTTATTTCCTTTCCGCTGTTGCAGGGATGGCAGTTTCTGGAGCCAGCGCTCATACGGTGGGTACGTGGACGACTTCCTGGTGAAGCTGCGACACGCAGTCGTCGACGATGGCCTCGACCCGTTGGAGCCTCCAGATGAAGTCCAGGACATAGATGAGGTAAGGGCACCACTATCGAACCCTTCAAAGGGTATCCTGTACTGTGGTCTCCACTCCAAAAGCTAGTTTGGTGCTGTTATTCACGCTACTCCATCCTGTGCAAGTCTCTTCTTCTCTGAACAATTACTGCAACCTACATCCTCCTGCATCTACATACTGTACTCAAGCCTTGGTATGCATCTGGATCTGCCACACTATCCATTTGGATTTCCCACACTTCCTGGACGTATCAAACTGAAGATTCCATGATGCACGTGGATCTTCCCCGTCAACCAATACCTTCTTTTAGTAATGCCACGAATTTCATTTCTCCTCAACTGACGCAGTAGTTCCTCAGTACTTACTCAATCTGTCCATCCAATGCTGAGATATTTTCTACAGCATCATATTCTTAAAGCTTCTACACTACCAGAATAAAAAAGTACACCTGGAAGGAGGGCCGGCCAGAGCGGCCGAGCAGTTCTAGGCGCTACAGTCCGGAACCGCTGGACCGCTACGCCTGCAGGTTCGAATGCTGCCTCGGGCATGGATGTGTGTGATGTCCTTAGGTTAGTTGGGTTTCAGTAGTTCTAAGTTCTAGGGGACTGATGACCTCAGAAGTTAAATGCCATAGTGCTCAGTGCCATTTGAACCAACCTGGAAGGAGGGCATCAGTCTTCATCCGATGATGCATATGCCATGTGGGGAACGGTCCAACAACAGACTGCACAGTGGCATAGCTACCATAACGCCGTTTGTTTCTATGGAGTGCTCACAGCCAGAAGGCTCAGCGTGGTGTGGACATGTGAAGCAAGCAGCAACCATACCACAGATACACACTCGCGCTCCCAACTCAGCGAGTTTGAAAGGGGTCAGATTGAGGCCTGGCCAGGGGCTGGGTGGCGCTTTCAGAGAATTACAAGATAAATGTGTTGCGTCAGCTGGGTAACGAAACTGGAATCAGTGGTCACTTGGACATTCTCACACTGATAGACGAGGTTCTAAGTGTCCATACAATACAGACGCCCGTTAGGATCGTCGTTTTTGAAGGGCGGCAGTGTTAGTTCGTGCAGCTGACTTCTGACACCACTTGTTATATGACGCGCGCCGTTACTTGGTAGCAGCAGACACAGTGGCTGCGCCAAAGACTGAGACGGCGTGGAGTTATACAATTATTTATAATTTCCCACTCGTCGTCGCTGCCCAGTCCTGCTGATCCCTCCGCCTGGCTGCTGCTGTGTAGATTATCCGACAATGCGCGCCACGCGCGCCGCTGATCGCACTCGGAGCCTCAGGCCACCAGTGCTCCGCTGAAGCCAGGATGTCCTGTGGTTGAGATGAACTCGTCGCCACTCGGCCACGGAGCCGCGTTGCCGTGAGGTCAGCTGCCGACGCCTGCTGCACTGGCAGCTGGGAAGCCATCAGGGGCGATGTCCGCAAGATCCCGCCACAGACGGACCATGCACCGGGTCGCCGTGAGGTCCGGGCGTCTGTCCCCGGCGGCGCCTGTGACCGAGACCGCGCTGCAGCCGGTCCTGGAAGTTCTCACTGGAGTTAGCCATGGCGCTGACCGAACTCGGGCCGACCCCCAGAGCTGAAGTTGACATCTGGCGGCGAGCTGCAACAGACTTGTGGAATCGTCACCTACGAAGATTGAACATTCGGATACGGACCACGTCCGTCCTCAGATCCGAACTGCTTCCTAATGCCTTCTCTCTGTTGGTGCCCGCGCTCCGCTATTTATATCTGGCAGGAGGACGTTTTTTACCCTCGGAGGTGGTTTTTTGTTATTACTCCCGCAGTATATTGCAGTGTAACGTGCTGGCCTCACTTCCCCTTACTCAGCACTCTCTAGGCTTCACTCGGCACTCGGTCTGCGTGCGTCCTTGTGTCAGCCTGCTGGTAGACTGCTGCTGTCAGCAAGGCTATCTGTGCCGCGCTTACTTCAGAATGCCTCGGTCGCCGGCTGCCTCTGTTTTGCCATTCTCCACTGCGTGAAGCAACGCCTACTACATGTGGCCGCAACACACAGTATGTATAAGAGCGATCATGAGTCTGGGCCGATCAACACGAACTGCTGCCAACCGGTTATTAGCAGTGGGACTACTCGCACGCACACCTCTAGCCCGTTGTCCACACGCCTCACAGCATTCACCTCCATGGCTCGTCTCGTGGCATCAGAGACTAACTTGTAAGGTGGAATGGCGCGTAGTGGTCTTCAGTGAGCAGATTCTACCTGCGCGCAAGTGACGGTCGTTCGTGCATGCAGTGAGAGCTGTCTCGTAGACTCTATTCGTCCAAGATACACTACTGGCCATTAAAATTGCTACACCAAGAAGAAATGCAGATGATGAACGGGTATTCATTGGACAAATATACTTTACTACAACTGACTTGTGATTACATTTTCACGCAATTTGAGTGTATAGATCCTGAGAAATCAGTACTCAGAACAACCACCTCTGGCCGAAATAACGGCCTTGATACGCCTGGACATTGAGCCAATCAGAGCTTGGATGGCATGTACAGGTACAGCTGCCCATGCAGCTTCAACACGATACCACAGCTCATCAAGAGTAGTGACTGGCGTATTGTGACGAGCCAGTTGCTCGGCCACCATTGACCAGACGTTTCCAATTGGTGAGAGACCTTGAGAATGTGTTCGCCAGGGCAGCAGTCGAACATTTTCTGTATCCAGAAAGTCCCATACAGGACCTGCAACATGCGGTCGTGCATAATCCTGCTGAACTGTTGGGTTTTGCAGAGATCGAATGAAGGGTAGTGTGGTGTCACCGCCAGACACCACACTTGCTAGGTGGTAGCCTTTAAATCGGCCGCGGTCCATTAGTATACGTCGGACCCGCGTGTCGCCACTATCAGTGTTAGCAGACCGAGCGCCACCACACGGCAGGTCTAGAGAGACTTACTACCACTCGCGCCAGTTGTACAGCCGACTTTGCTAGCGAAGCTACACTGACCGATACGCTCTCATTTGCCGAGACGATAGTTAGCATAGCCTTCAGCTACGTCATTTGCTACGACCTAGCAAGGCGCCATAGCAGTTGATAATTAATATTATGAAGCATGTACCGTAACGAGAGATGTTCTACAATTGTGGACTAAGGTTAAGTATTACATCATCTACGTACTTTATTTGCAATTCTCAAGATATTGTCCTGTTCCAGACCTCACGCCAGTCAGCGTGTAATTAAACGCGTGCCAACACTACAGGTAGAGCCACGGTTCGTAACACATCTGAAATATAACGTCCACTGTTCAAAGTGCCGTCAATGCAAACAAGAGGTGACCGAGACGAGTAACCAATGGCACTCCATACCATCACGCCGAGTGATCCGCCAGTATGTCGATGACGAATACGCCCCTCCAATGTGCGTTCACCGAGATGTCGCCAAACACGGATGCGACCATCATGATGCTGTAAACAGAACCTGGATTCATCCGAAAAAAATGACGTTTTGCCATTCGTGCACCCAGTTTCGTCGTTGAGTACACCATCGCAGGCGCTCCTGTCTGTGATGCAGCGTCAAGGGGAACTGTTGCCATCGCCTCCGAGCTGATAGTCCACGCTGCTGCAAACTTCGTCGGACTGTTCGTGCAGATGGTTGTTGTCTTGCAAACGTCACCATCTCTTGATTCAGGGATCGAGACGTGGCTGCACGATCCGTTACAGCCATGCGGATAAGAAGGGCTGGGAGCCGTTTCGAAAGCCAACGCTTTTCGTACTCAGTATTACTCATGGTAATGTGTTTGTGGTCTTTACATACCTTTGCACACTGCCTGTACGCTTACGTTTACACATCTTGTTAATATTTCTTTATGTCATATCAGCGGTGATGCAACAGAGGACACCAGAGCATCACAGTATTTAAAATATGGTTCAAATGGCTCTGAGCAATATGGGGCTTAGCGTCTGAGGTCATCAGTCCCCTAGAACGTAGAACTACTTAAACCTAAATAACCTAAGGATATCACACACACATCCATGCCCGAGGAAGGATTGGAACCTGCGACCGTAGCGGTCGCGCGGTTGCAGACTGAAGCGCCTAGAGCCGCACGGCCACACAGGCCGGGCACAGTATTTCCGAGGCCGCCAGAGCCCTACAAAGGAAGACATACGGATGCACCAGAAGGAATGCAAATATTCACACATGCTTACAGAAAGGGGGACAATATGTTGAACGCACAAAAAGAATTAGTAGCGGAAGGTTCTTACAGAATTAAAGCCGAGCATTTGATGAAGTGAGACAGTATATGTACGCAGACAGCCTACATTTAAATCTGTGGCACTATATGACAATTTACAACCTCTTCAAGCTTGTGAAAGTTCCAAATTTCGACTTTGGATGCCACTTTTTACAATAAATTACTATACGACTCGACGAAGGACACAGATATTTATGAGTGTGAGGCGGACTACATCTGTTTGTTGTTGTGGTCTTCAGTCCTGAGACTGGTTTGATGCAGCTCTCCATGCTACTCTATCCTGTGCAAGCTTCTTCATCTCCCAGTACCTACTGCAACCTACATCCTTCTGAATCTGTTCAGCGTATCCATCTCTTGGTCTCCCTCTACGATTTTTACCCTCCACGCTGCCCTCCAATACTAAGTAGATGATTCCCTCATGCCTCAGAACATGTCCTACCAACCGATCCCTTCTTCTAGTTAAGTTGTGCCACAAACGTATCTTCTCCCCAATCCTATTCAATACCTCCACATCAGTTATATGATTTACCCATCTAATCTTCAGCATTCTTCTGTATTGCCACATTTCGAAAACTTCTATTCTCTTCTTGTACAAACTATTTATTGTACATGTTTCACTTCCATACATGGCTACGCTCCATACAAATACTTTCAGAAACGACTTCCTGACACTTAAATGAATACTCGATGTTAACAAATTTCTCTTCTTCAGAAACGCTTTCCTTGCCATTGGTCTACATTTTATATCCTCTCTACTTCGACCATCATCAGTTATTTTGCTCCCCAAATAGCAAAACTCCTTTACTACTTTAAGTGTCTCATTTCCTAATCTAATTCCCTCAGCATCACCCGTCTTAATTCAACTACATTCCATTATCCTCGTTTTGCTTTTGTTGATGTTTATCTTATGTCCTCCTTTCATGACACTGTCCATTCCGTTGAACTG
Source organism: Schistocerca piceifrons (assembly GCF_021461385.2). Taxonomy (NCBI): domain Eukaryota; kingdom Metazoa; phylum Arthropoda; class Insecta; order Orthoptera; family Acrididae; genus Schistocerca; species Schistocerca piceifrons. Next base: position 42,350,753 of record NC_060147.1, on the reverse strand, counting down.
CTCTTCCAAGTCCTTTGCTGTCTCTGACAGAATTACAATGTCATCGGCGAACCTCAAAGTTTTTATTTCTTCTCCATGGATTTTAATACCTACTCCTAATTTTTCTTTTGTTTCCTTCACTGCTTGCTCAATATAAAGATTGAATAACATCGGGGACAGGCTACAACCCTGTCTCACCCCCTTCCCAACCACTGCTTCCCTTTCATGCCCCTCAACTCTTATAACTGCCATCTACTTTCTGTACAAATTGTACATAGTCTTTCGCTCCCTGTATTTTACCCCTGCCACCTTCAGAATTTGAAAGAGAGTATTCCAGTCAACATTGTCAAAAGCTATCTCTAAGTCTACAAACCCTAGAAACGTAGGTTGGCCTTTCCTTAATGTAGCTTCTAAGATGTCGTAAGGTCAGTATTGCCTCACGTGTTCCAATATTTCTACGGAATCCAAACTGATCTTCCCCGAGGTCAGCTTCTACCAGTTTTTCCATTCGTCTGTAGAGAATACGCGTTAGTATTTTGCATCCGTGACTTATTAAACTGATTGTTCGGTAATATTCACATCTGTCAGCACCTACTTTCTTTGGGATCGGAATTATTATATTCTTCTTGAAGTCTAAGGGTATTTCGCCTGTCTCATACATCTTGCTCACCAGGTGGTAGAGTTTTGTCAGGACTGGCTCTCCCAAGGCCGTCAGTAGTTCTAATGGGATGTTATCTACTCCGGCGGCCTTGTTTCGACTCAGGTCTTTCTGTGCTCTGTCAAACTCTTCACACAGTATCTCCAATTTCATCTTCATCTACATCGTCTTCCATGTCCATAATATTGTCCTCAAGCACATTGCCCTTGTATAGGCCCTCTATATACTCATTCCACCTTTCTGCTTTCCCTTCTTTGCTTAGAACTGGGTTTCCATCTGAGCTCTTGATATTCATACAAGTGGTTCTCTTATCTCCAAAGGTCTCTTTAATTTTCCTGTAGGCAGTATCTATCTTACCCCTAGTGAGACAAGCCTCTACATCCTTACATTTGTCCTCTAGCCATCCCTGCTTAGCCATTTAGCACCTCCTGTCGATCTCGTTTTTGAGACGTTTGTATTCCTTTTTGCCTGCTTCATTTACTGCATTTTAATATTTTCTCCTTTCATCAATTAAATTCAGTATTTCTTCTGTTACCCAAGGATTTCTTCTAGCCCTCATATTTTTACCTAGTTGGTACTCTGCTGCCTTCACTATTTCATCTCTCAAAGCTACCCATTCTTCTTCTACTGCATTTCTTTCCCTCATTCCTGTCAATTGTTCCCTTATGCTCTCCCTGAAACTCCGTACAACCTCTGGTTTAGTCAGTTTATCCAGGTCCCATCTCCTTAAATTCCCATCTTTCTGCAGTTTCTTCAGTTTTAATCTACAGTTCATAACCAACAGATTGTGGTCAGAGTCCACATCTGCCCCTGGAAATGTCTTTCAATTTAAAACCTGGTTCCTAAATCTCTGTCTTACCATTATGCAATCTATCTGAAACCTGTATGACAACAATTTCAAAGAAGCCGCTAAAGGACGTACTCTGAAGAGCCGAAGAAACTGGTACACCTGCGTAATGTCGTGTAGAGCCCTGCGAGCACACGAAAGTGCTGTAACACGACGTAGCATGGACTCGATAGCCTGAAGTAGTGCTGGAGGGAACTGACACCATGATTCCAGCAGGGCTCTCCGTAAATCCGTAAGAGTACGAGGAGGTGGAGACCTCTTCTGAACAGCACGTAGCAAGGCATCCCAGAAATGCTCAACAATGTTCATGTCTGGGCAGTCTGGTGGCCAGCGGAAGTTTTTAAACTCGTAAGAGTGTTCCTGGAGTCACTCTGTAGTAATTCTGGACATGTGGGATGTAGCATTGTCCTGCTGGAATAGGCCATTTCACAATGGACTTGAATGGATACAGGTGATCAGACAGGATGCCTACGTACGTATCACCTGTCAGGATCGTATCTAGATGTATGAAAGGTCCCGTATCACTCCAACTGCACACGCTCCACACCATTACACAGCCTCCACGAGCTTGAACAGTCCCCTGCTGACCTGCAGGGTCTCCAGGTTCATGGAGTTGTCTCCACATCCGTATATGTCCATCCGCTAGATTCGTACTGAAACGACACCCGTCCGACAAGGCAACATGTTTCCAGTCATCAACCGTCCAATATCGGAGTTGACGGGGCCAGGCGAGGTGTAAAGCTTTGAGTCGTGCAGTCATCAAGGGAACACGAGTGGGCCTTCCACTCCGAAAGCCCACGTCGACGACCTTTCGTCGAATGGTTCGCACGCTGACACTTGTTGATGACCCAGCATTGAAATCTGCAACAATTTGCGGAAGGGTTGCACTTCTGTCACGTTGATGGATTTTCTTCAGTCGCCGTTGGTCCCATTCTTGCAGGTTCTTTTTCCAGCCACAAGGATGTCGGAGATTTGATGTTTTACTAGATTCCTGATATTTACGGTACACTCGTCAAATTGCCGTATGGGAAGATGCCCCCATCATGGCTTCCTCGGAGATAGTGTCTCCCATCGCTCGTGCATCAACTGTAACGCCACTTCAAACTGACTTAAATCTTTAATCCTCCATTGTAGCAGCAGTAAGTGATGTAACAACAGCCTCAGACACTTGTTGTCTTATATAGGCGTTGCAGACCGCAGCGCTGTATTCTGCCTGTTTCCATATCTCTGTCTTTGAATACGCATACCCATAACAGTTTCTTTGGCATGGCAGTTATTTATGTGTGTGAGGACTACATCTAGGATGATAGTTTCAAAGATACCGACAAAAGACGTATAACAGTGAGGCATAGTGTCCCTCCCCGCCAGATATCGATGGGTACCTTTTTACTGCCGTTTGCTGTGAAGTGCATGGTGTCGAATCACTCCTGTTAGAATAATGTTCTGTGCTATGTATTAAAAGTTGTCATGTTTAGAAACGTATGCCGAACGGCGTTAATGAATGTGGATCGTTGTTCCCGCTCGCGTTTTCTATAACAGCAGTTACCTATTAAAAGGCAGATGTTCGTTGGCATTCTCCCATAAACGGTGATGGCGAAAATTTACGCGTATCTATTGAAAATTGAGGTAGCAGAAATCAGCTGATCGCGGTATGAACGGCAGTGACTGTACTGTACAACAGCTAGATTGGGAAATCAAATTGTTTTTCAATAAATTTGTGGTTGTGTCACTCGCCACGAAGCAATTGTTAATGGCTGTCCGAAGTACGATTACATATTTTGGCATTAACTCGTGGATCATTAAATAAACCCCTTGGTATGACCCCTTGCGACATACTTTGTCGGGGTAAGATGTAATAAGGACATACAGCTGGATGTAGTTGCACTGGCTGCGACGAGAGGACCATCACCATCACCACCACAACAACAACAACAACAACATTCATTAAAAATCATTACATCTACACGGGTACTCTGCAAATCATATTGAAGTTCCCGGCAGAGTGTTCATCGACCCACCTTCACAATTCTCTATTATTCCAATCTCGTATGAAGCATGGAAAGAACAAACACCTATATCTTTCCATACGACCTCTAACTTCCCTTACTTTATCATGGTGATTTTTTCTCCCTATGTACACTACTGGCCATTAAAATTTGTACACCAAGAAGAAATGCAGATGATAAACGGGTATTCATTGGATAAATATATTATACTAGAACTGACATGTGACTACATTTTCATGCAATTTGGGTGCATAGATCCTGAGAAATCAGTAACCAGAACTACCACCTCTGGCCGTAATAACGGCCTTGATACACCTGGGAATTGAGTCACAAAGAGCTTGGATGGCGTGTACAGGTACAGCTGCCCATGCAACTTCAACACGATACCACAGTTTATCAAGAGTAGTGACTGGTGTATTGTGACGAGCCAGTTGCTCGGCCACCATTTCAGTTGGTGAGAGATTTGGAGAAAGTGCTGGCCAGGGCAGCAGTCGAACATTTTCTGTATCCAGAAAGGCCCATACAGGACCTGCAACATGCGGTCGTGCATTATCCTGCTGAAATATAGGATTTCGCAGGGATCGAATTCAGGGTAGAGCCACGGGCCGTAACACATCTGAAACGTAACATTCATTGTTCAAAGTGCCGTCAATGTGAACAACAGGTGACCGAGACGTCTAACCAATGGCACCCCACACCCCCATGCTGGGTGATGCGCCAGTATGGCGATGACGAATACACGCTTCCAATGTGCGTTCATCGCGATATCGCCAAACACGGATGCGACTATCGTGATGCTGTAAACAGAACCTAGATTCATCCGAAAACATGACGTTTTGCAGGTCGTGCACCCAGGTTCGTCGTTGAGTACACCATCGCAGGCGATACCGTCTGTGGTGCAGCGTCAAGGGCAACCGCAGCCTTGGTCTCCGAGCTGATAGTCCGTGCTGCTGCCAACGTCGTCGAGCTGTTCGTGCAGGTGGTTGTTGTCTTGTAAACGTCCCCATCTGTTGACTCAGGGATCGAGACGTGGCTGCACGATCCGTTACAGCCATGCGGATAATATGCCTGTCATCGCGACTGCTAGTTATGCCATTGGGATCCAGCACGGCGTTCCATATTACCCTCCTGAACACAACAATTCCATATTCTGCTAACAGTCATTGGATCTCGACCAACACGAGCAGCAATGTCGCGATACGATAAACCGCAATCGCGATAGGCTACAATCTGACCTTTATCAAAGTCGGAAACGTGATGGTACGCATTTCTCCTCCTTACACGAGGCATCACAACAACGTTTCACCAGGCAACGCCGGTCAACTGCTGTTTGTATATGAGAAATCGGTTGGAAACTTTCCTCATGTGAGCACGTTGCAGGTGTCGCCAACGGCGCCAACCTTGTGTGAATGCTCTGAAAAGCTAATCATTTGCATATCACAGCATCTTCTTCCCGTCGATTAAATTTCGCGTCTGTAGCACGTCATCTTCGTGGTGTAGCAGTTTTAATTGTCAGTAGTGTAGGTAGATGTCAACAAAATATTTTCGCATTCGAAGAATAAGTTGGTGATTGGAATTTCGTGAGAGGATTCCACCGCAACGAAAAGCACCTTTTTCTTGATGAAATCCCCCACAAATCCTGTACCATTTCAGTGACACTCTCTCCCCTATTACGCGATAATACGAAGCGTGCTGCCTTCTTTGAACTTTCTCGATGTACTCCGTGAATCCTATCTGATAAGCATCCCACACCGCGCAGCAGTATTCTAAAAGAGGAATGACAAGTGTAGTGTGGGCAGTCTCCTTAGTAGGTCTGTTAATTTTTTAAGTGTCCTGCCAATGAAACGCAGTCTTTGGTTAGCCTACTCCACAACATTTTCTATGTGTTCCTTCAAATTTAAGTTTTCCGTACTTGTAATTCCTCAGGTATTTAGTTGAATTTACAGCTTTTATATTTTACTAATTATCGAGTAACCGAAGTTTAACGGATATATTTTAGCATTCATGTGGATGACCTCACACTTTTCGTTACCTAGCGTCATTTGCCAATTTTCGCACCATGCAGATATCCTTCTAAATCGTTTTGGAATTTGTTTCGATCTTCTGATGACTTTACTAATCAATAAACGACAGCGTCACCTGCAAACAACCTAAGACGGCTCCTCAGATTGTTTCCCAAATGGTTTATATGGATAAGGAACAAGTAAGAGCCTATAACACTACCTTGGCGAACGCCAGAAATCACTTCCGTTTTACTCGATGACTTTCCGGCAGTTACTACGAACTGTGACCTCTCTGTCAGGAAATGACGAATCCAGTCAGTTAATTGAGGCGATATTCCATGTGCGCGCAGTTTCACTACAAGACGTTTGTGTGCTAAAGTGTCAAAAGTCTTCCGGAAATCCGGAATCAATCTGGAATGCCTTGTCAATAGCACTCAACACTTCGCGCGAGTAAAGAGCTAGTTGTGTTTCACAAAAACCATGTTTTCTAAATCTATGTTGACTGTGTGTCAATAGACTTTGTACGGTTCTGCCACCGTATATATATATAAAAATTTTCGAGCAACGTCCCTATTTCTCAACACATACTGGCCGCACACGAATGAATAATGCATAGTTAGAGAGGTTTTTTAACTGGCTTCTGACACTACATACTGGCTTAGCGCTAAAAGTACCTATTTGTGGAGAGTTTTAACATAAAAGGGCGCAACTTAACAAATATACTTTACGAAGCTAACGTATTAATCATGAATACGAAACTCCCTTTTCACATTATCTTATCACAAATACTATTTTATTTCTTTTAAAGTATTTATTAACTATATAACTTGCATACTGCATTGTCACAGATAATAACCGTCAACACTGCGGTGGTCCATTATGTAGTACAAATTGTCTTTTCTAAACGACAACATACATATTTGAATTGTGTTTCAGTTAATGTTACTGCAGCCTAATGTGCTTACTGTAGATGAAATTTTTATCGATTTAAAGCTTAGGTGTCCCTACTGACAATCCATGATCTCTGCCCGTAGTACAAGTTGGGAAAAACATTCCGAAGGCAAAAAAAAAAAAAAAAAAAAAAATTACACGCAGGGAAATGTATATATAGAATGACGTACCATAATTCCTGGCTAACATTTCACATCTTTCGATTCATTTTAAAGATGTTTTCTTTTCATTTCGACAATTACTGGATCAAACTGCCCCTTACCTTGCGCAAAATTCAATCTCCTGCTGCTTTTAAGAAGAAGTTGAAACATTTCCTACTATCATCCTCATAAAGTTCTCCACAAAATTAATGTACAAGGCCAATCCTCTCATCTGTCAAATAGCAAAGCTATCGTCTCCTATCTTGCTCCTGAGATGCCTTCCTCTTCATCCATCTCTATCAGTCACGCAATCTTCTTTTGCTTTATATTTCCTTAATTATGTTTCATAATGTCTCTCTATTCTTCTCCTCCCTTCACCATGAGTCTCCCTCATACTCCCTGCTGCTGGCACTCCTATCTAAAATCTGTCTCTTCAATAATGTCTAATTATAACAGTACTTATGATCTACGAATATAAACTCTATAGGTATGTATTTTTCCAGGTGTACCTTTCTAATTGTTTATTTCACTTTTTGTACTAGATGTAGTTTAACATGCCTACAAAAACCTATGAATGTAAAATAAGTAGAATGCCTGGTTAGATGTAAGAGAGGGCCTGCTGGCCCTAATCTTGCCAGGTTAAATAAATCAATAAATAAATAAAATAAATAAATAAATAAACTACTCTTACACTATCGACTACACTTATTATTTAAAACTGTAAAAGTTCGAAAACTTCACACGTGTCCTCTGACTCTTGAGAAATGGCCGTTTCTTGTTAGGCAGCAGTTCAGGAGCAATGTCCTTACACGGCGAGCGTTCAGTAGACTTTATTGTGATTTTTCCCTTCACAGCGCGCTAAATCTCGACAATACGACAAACTGCAGCCCACAGCGATTGTCGTACATCAGGAGCCCGTATTAATGCGCGCCCGCGGCGGTGGACCGAATATGCGGTGAAATCCAATAATACTCGACCGGAGGAGAATAAAACTAAAGAAAATAGAAGGGGGATAAAAATTTTTAAAAAATAATGGAAGGCGTGGAAAGAAGGTCCTCGGGCAGCACTGCTTGGGGACATAACAGGTGCTCGCAGAGCTGCTCGTGATTAATGTTGGCAGCCCTGCTGAGCACTGCCCCGCCTATCGCTCGCATTCATTTGTCACAATACGCCGCCTAGCACGGGATATCGCAAATGCGGAATGCGGTAACTCCGCCGAGCGATGAAGTAGTTCTCGCTTCCGGAAAAAAAGAAGATAATTAATTGCTTGGCTGTTATCTGCCTCTGGGTTTGCAGCTGCGGTGAGACTTTCTCTTTTATCTCGCGCGACGCGCGCCGATGCCGAAATGATAACACCGTATGCAGACAACGAATGAATTTCTGGTGTAATTTTTATTTAGAACGGGTGCTCTGCATTAATAGTGTTTTTTCTTTGTGATTTAATCAGGGAGACAACCAGATGTGAAAGGAATTTCTGCATAATCCGTAGCAGAATTACTCGAAACCACGGTCGAAAACTTCTCCTTAATAGAAATTAGTGAAACACATCAAAACAAGACAGAAACAAAAAATAAACAGTTACCATTAATCATCTGGACTGTAAATAACAACACAGCCCAACGGCGAAAGACTTTTTAATGACAGTCATTTCCAAACCATTTTTAGCGTAGATGGGATTGTAGGCGCTCTGTGTTAATAGTATGAATACATTTACCGTTTTTTCCTCGTAATTTAATCAGTGACACAACCAGATGTAAAGGAATTGCTACATCATCCGTTGTACAATTCTTCGAAACGACTGTCGAAAACCTCTTCTTCGTAGAATTTAGTGAAACACATCGAAACAAGACAGAAACAAAAACAGTTGCTCTTAATTATTTGGACTGTAAATAACACAGCTCAATGACGAAAAAGTTTTTAATCACAGCCATTTCCCAAAAATTTCTGGTGTATGTGAGAGTGTTTTGCGATTTTTACTTCTATCCAGCTCTGTAACATAAGTTTAATATATATTTTCTTATTCCCTTTCTGAATAATGGGTTTCGCTTTGTATGTGCGTCAGTCTTTTTCTGAAATTACAAGAACTAATCCGGAAAATTAGGGGCTTTTTTTCCAATGTAGGGCATAGTTATGTACCAAGGAGAAATATTCTGTTGAGTATTAAAAGCGTCGTTTAAATTTAGACAACATTGCCTGCGGTGCGTAGAGATTTGGTGCAAAATTTTATTAAAAGAACAGTCAAGATCGCATGTGTTTACTATTACCAGTTTCGCTTATGTTAAAGCGATCCTCAGATTTTTTGAGCCCCCTAAGGCTGTTGCTGGCAGCTCCTCAGTCCTAAGAATCTGATGATGTCTTCGACATAAGCCGAAGCCGCTGACAAGAAAAAAAATGTTACTGCGACCTCAACTGTTGTTTTAAGGAAAGTTAAAAGCGTTGCTATCAAGAAAATTTTGTCATTACTGTATATAGTCTCCTGTAAGTTACATTATTACCTTACTACACACCATTAATCTGTAAGTGCCGGCCGTTGTGGCCGAGCGGTTCTAGGCGCTTCACTCCGGAACCGCGCGACTGTTACGGTCATAGGTTCGAATCCTGCCTCGGGCATGGATGTGTGTGATGTCCTTAGGTTAGTTAGGTTGAAGTAGGTCTAAGTTCTAGGGGACTCATGACCTCAGATGTTAAGCCCCATAGTGATCACAGCCATTTGAGCCAACCAGTAAGTGAAATCAAACTAAGCAGAAGTGTCATTAAAAACCAGCTGTTAAATACATTTCAAAACAGAAGCTACTGGAAACTAAAATAAATTTCCATTTTTAAGACACATAAAATTTATAAGATTTTAACGAAACTCAGTTCATTTGCAAATATCGCACGTTTCGTGGCAAAAGACCGTATTCTGTTTCAAGGTACAAGATGGTGCACGATGGACGTAATATGGCTTTACCGCCCGCGACGTTATCCAACTAGATTTAAAAATATGTAAAATTTACTTCCCGTAAAGTTCTGTGACTTACAACATTAACAATACATCCCAAACAGATTTAATAAATGACACACCACTTAAACATATTGTTGTTGTGGTCTTCACTCAAGAGACTGGTTGGATGTAGGGCTCCATGCTACTCTATCCTGTACAAGCCTCTTCATCTCCGAATAACTACTGCAACCTAAATCCTTCTGAATCTGCTTAGTATATTCATCTCTTGGTCTCCCTCTACGATATTTACCCTCCACGCTGCCCTCCAACACTAAATTGGTGATCCCTTGATGCCTCAGAACATGTCCTACCAACCGAATCCTTCTTCTAGTCAAGTTGTGCCACAAACTCCTCTTCTCCCCAATTCTGATCAATTCCTCCTCATTAGTTATGTGATCTACCCATCTAACCTTCAGCATTCCTCTGTAGCACCACATTTCGAAAGCTTCTATTCTCTTCTTGCCCAAACTATTTATCGTCCATTTTTCACTTCCATACTTAGCTACACTCCATACAAATACTTTCAGAAACGACTTCCTGACACTTAAATCTATATTCGATGTTAACAAATTTCTCTACTTCAGTAACGCTTTCCTTGCCCTAGCCAGTCTACATTTTATATTCTCTCTCCTTCGAACGTCACAGTTATTTTGCTCCCCGAATAGCAAAACGTATCTACTACTTTAAGTGTCTCACTTCGTAATCTAATTCCCTCAGCATCACCGGATTTAATTCGACTACATTCCACTATCCTCGTTTTGCTTTTTTTGATGTTCATGTTAAAGCATCCTTTCAAGACACTGTCCGTTCTATTCAACTGCTGTTACAGGTCCTTTGCTAGCTCTTACAGAATTACAATACCATTGGCAAACTGCAAAGTTTTTCTTTCTTCTCCATGGATTTTAATTCCTACTCCAATTGTTTCTTTTGTTTCCTTTACTGCTTGCTCAATATATAGACTGAATGACATTGGAGATAGGCTACCACCCTGTCTCACTCCGTTCCCAACCACTGCTTCTCTTTCATGCCCCTCGATTTTTATAACTGCCGTCTGGGTTCTGTACAAATTGTGTATTGCCTTTCGCTCCCTGTATATGGAAAGATATAGACAGTGTTTCCTCCCTTGCACCATTTACGAGGAAAGGGAATTAGTAGTGATATGTGGTAACCATGTACCATTAGGTGGTTTGCAAAGTACGCATAGATGTAATATACACTACTGGCCATTAGAATTGCTATACCACGAAGATGACGTGCTACAGACGCGAAATTTAACCGATAGGAAGAAGAAGCTGTGTATCACTAGCACTAGGACGAGAAATGCGTACCATCATGTTTCCGACTTTGATAAAGATCGGATTGTAGCCTATCGCAATTGCGGTTTATCGTATCGTGACATTGCTGCTCGCGTTGGTCGAGATCCAATGACTGTTAGCAGAATATGGAATCTGTGGGTTCAGGACGGTAATACGGAACGCCGTGCTGGATCCCAACGGCCTCGTATTACAAGCAGTCGAGATGACAGGCATCTTATCCGCATGGCTGTAACGGATCGTGCAGCAACGTCTCAATCCCTGTGTCAACAGATGGGGACGTTTGCAAGACAACAACCATCTGCACAAACAGTTCGACGACGTTTGCAGCAGCACGGACTATCAGCTCGGAGACTATGGCTGCGGTTACCCTTGACGCTGCATCACAGCAGGAGCGCCTGTGATGGTGTACTCGACGACGAACCTGGGTGCACGAATGGGAGCACGTCATTTTTTCGGATGAATGCAGGTTCTGTTTACAGCATCGTGATGGTCGCATCCGTGTTTGGCGTATCACCCGGCATCATGGTATGGGGTATCATTGGTTACACGTCTCGGTCACCTCTTTTCCGCATTCACGGCGCTTTGAACAGTGGACGTTACATTTCAGATGTGTTACGACCCGTGGCTCTACCCTTCAATCGATCCCTGCGGAACCCTACATTTCAGCAGGACCGAATGTTGCAGGTTCTGTACGGGCCTTTCTGGATACAGAAAATATTAGACTGCTGCCCTGGCCAGCACATTCTCCAGATCTCTCACCAATTGAAAACGTCTGGTCAATGGTGGACGAGCAACTGCGTCGTCACAATACGCCAGTCAGTACTCTTGATGAACTGCGGTATCGTGTTGAAGCTGCATGGGCAGCTGTGCCTGTACACGCCATCCAAACTCTGTTTGACTCAATGCCCACGCGTATCAAGGCCATTATTACGGTCAGAGGTGGTTGCTCTGCATACTGATTTCTCAGGATCTATGCACCCAAATTGTAATCACATGTCAGTTCTGGTATAATACACTCCTGGAAATGGAAATAAGAACACATTGACACCGGTGTGTCAGACCCACCATACTTGCTCCGGACACTGCGAGAGGGCTGTACAAGCAATGATCACACGCACGGCACACCGGACACACCAGGAACCGCGGTGTTGGCCGTCGAATGGCGCTAGCTGCGCAGAGTTTGTGCACCGCCGCCGTCAGCGTCAGCCAGTTTGCCGTGGCATACGGAGCTCCATCGCAGTCTTTAACACTGGTAGCATGCCGCGACAGCGTGGACGTGAACCGTATGTGCAGTTGACGGACTTTGAGTGAGGGCGTATAGTGGGCATGCGGGAGGCCGGGTGGACGTACCGCCGAATTGCCCAACACGTGGGGCGTGAGGTCTCCACAGTACATCGATGTTGTCGCCAGTGGTCGGCGGAAGGTGCACGTGCCCGTCGACCTGGGACCGGACCGCAGCGACGCACGGATGCACGCCAAGACCGTAGGATCCTACGCAGTGCCGTAGGGGACCGCACCGCCACTTCCCAGCAAATTAGGGACACTGTTGCTCCTGGGGTATCGGCGAGGACCATTCGCAACCGTCTCCATGAAGCTGGGCTACGGTCCCGCACACCGTTAGGCCGTCTTCCGCTCACGCCCCAACATCGTGCAGCCCGCCTCCAGTGGTGTCGCGACAGGCGTGAATGGAGGGACGAATGGAGACGTGTCGTCTTCAGCGATGAGAGTCGCTTCTGCCTTGATGCCAATGATGGTCGTATGCGTGTTTGGCGCCGTGCAGGTGAGCGCCACAATCAGGACTGCATACGACCGAGGCACACAGGGCCAACACCCGGCATCATGGTGTGGGGAGCGATCTCCTACACTGGCCGTACACCACTGGTGATCGTCGAGGGGACACTGAATAGTGCACGGTACATCCAAACCGTCATCGAACTCATCGTTCTACCATTCCTAGACCGGCAGGGGAACTTGCTGTTCCAACAGGACAATGCACGTCCGCATGTATCCCGTGCCACCCAACGTGCTCTAGAAGGTGTAAGTCAACTACCCTGGCCAGCAAGATCTCCGGCTCTGTCCCCCATTGAGCATGTTTGGGACTGGATGAAGCGTCGTCTCACGCGGTCTGCACGTCCAGAACGAACGCTGGTCCAACTGAGGCGCCAGGTGGAAATGGCATGGCAAGCCGTTCCACAGGACTACATCCAGCATCTCTACGATCGTCTCCATGGGAGAATAGCAGCCTGCATTGCTGCGAAAGGTGGATATACGCTGTACTAGTGCCGACATTGTGCATGCTCTGTTGCCTGTGTCTATGTGCCTGTGGTTCTGTCAGTGTGATCATGTGATGTATCTGACCCCAGGAATGTGTCAATAAAGTTTCCCATTCCTGGGACAATGAATTCACGGTGTTCTTATTTCAATTTCCAGGAGTGTATATTTGTCCAATGAATACTCGTTTATCATCTGCATTTCTTCTTGATGTAGCAAACTTTAATGGTCCGTAGCGTAGGAGCAAGATGCAGCATGTGGAAAGAGGTATCCAGAGTGGCTGGAGTGCGTGTTTTCGTGTATGTGTGCAGAGATCTGGACTGTCAACGTGGCACGCCGACGTGAGGCTGGAGCCGAGGGACATGAGGGCCCTGAGGAAGGACAGCGCCGCCTTCGACGCCTGCCAGAGGCACGTGCAGCAGCAGGAGGACGACCAGGAGCTCGGAGACGTCTTGGTGAGTCCACCTCCGACTGGCCTCCCTGGCTTCATTCACTACACACACTACATGCGGGTAGAATAGTTAAGTCGCAGGATAAAATTCATATGGTTAGCCGTAAAGGAAGTGGCTGGTCTGCAAAGACAGGTCGAGGATATAGAATCAGTGCGTAGTGGGTTCAAATGGTTCAAATGGCTCTGAGCACTATGGGACTTAACTTCTGTGGTGATCAGTCCCCTAGAACTTAGAACTACTTAAACCTAACTAACCTAAGGACATCATACACATCCATGCCCGAGGCAGGATTCGAACCTGCGACCGAAGCAGTCGCGCGGTTCCGGACTGAGCGCCTAGAACCGCACGGCCACACCGGCCGGCGACTCTTACACAGCCATCACTGGTCAGCGCACTTCTCCAGTTGACCTGCCGCTCACAGTTACGGACGGTGTGCATGCCATTTGGAACATGTCCTTCATGTTGGGGTAGTGTTATGTCCATTATAATTATCCGGGCTGTTATGCCGTAGTCGGTTGATGAATTCTGTGTCGATTCCCAACGTTTCGTCCTCAAATGGCTCTGAGCACTATGGGACTCAACTGCTGAGGTCATTAGTCCCCTAGAACTTAGAACTAGTTAAACCTAACTAACCTAAGGACATCACAAATATCCATGCCCCAGGCAGGGTTCGAACCTGCGACCGTAGCGGTCTTGCGGTTCCAGACTGCAGCACCTTTAACCGCACGGCCACTTCGGCCGGCGTTTCGTCTTCGAACCACCACCCACAACAGAAGCGGGGTGTTATCAAGACGTTAGCGGACAGAGCTAGAAATTTTTGTGAACCTGAGTTGCTCGACGCTGAGATGGAACATCTCCACAATGCACTAAAGAAGAACGGATATTCGTCCGCCGAAATAAAACATGCGTTGAGGCAGCCACGCAGAAATCATACTGACGTACAGGCTACTGCAAAATCTAAGGTTTTCCTGCCGTTTGTTACAAATGTAACGGAAGGAATAGGGAGGATCTTGACGAAGCGGAATATTACCGTAATTTACAAGCCCACCAGAGAGATACAGGAATACCTTAAGCCTGCCATGGACGCTCGCAAACCATTGGAAAAAGCTGGAGTGTATAGGATCCCATGCAGCTGTGGTGATGTTTATGTGGGTACCACTAAAAGAACTGTTTCTAAACGTTTGGAAGAGCACAAGGGAAATTGTAGAAGAGGAGAAACGGAACGATCAGCTGTTGCGGAGCATGCTTTCCAGCCAGGGAACCGCAATATTCGTTTCGAGGAGACGCAAGTACTAGCGGCCACAAGCGGATATTACGAAAGGCTCTACAGGGAGGCAACCGAAATCGCTAAACATCCAAATAATTTAAACCGAAAGGAGGAGGGCGTGAAATTAAGCGGTATATGGATGCCGGTGTTGAAGAAGATGTGTACCACCCGTCCACTACTGGGTGATGGCAACGGCGATCGACGGCAGCGGACAGCGGCCAATTGCACTGACGTTTTTAAAATACGTGACGTCACGCCGAGGCGCGGGGGCGCGCGGACACGGAATTTAGCGGCAGTCAGTAGCGAGCCAGTGGGTGTGTTGGACCTTGCATCGAGCTACGGACCCCCTTGAAGATGTCTCCCGCAGTCGGAGACGAAACGTTGGTAATCAACACAGAATTCATCAACCGACCACGGCATAACAGCCCGGATAATTATAATGGACATGGTATTTACGGCCGTGAAAGTCTACATTTTAGTATGAGATAGTGTTGGCACTACTCTATCTCCAACCCTCATATACTCGCATACACAATTATTCACAAGTACCTCTAGGGATTCAAACGACTGCATTGAAACCACAAGATGTAAATACAAATGAAACGTATCTGTTGATACACCACCACTCCAAGTTTCGATTGCTAATACATGCAATGGTGTAGGTCCACAAGAGGGCATGCATGCCAGAACAGATAGACATAAATTATCCAGTCCATATTGTCACAACGAGTTAGTCTGCGCCCATTGATAGGCAACACAATGAGCACATTTCCAACGTGGGCTACTGACATTGCCCTGTCCTGGGCAGTCGATGTCAGTGACTCTGGCGAATTGCGCTCTTGCTGCTTCACGGACGGCATCCGTACAGTGCACTGGTGATGTCAGATAAAAGCTTAGAGACATGCTCTGTCCACTGATGTGTGTCTATTTTCTGTATGTGCTGTCCTTTTCCAGCAGTTGTGTTCTCAAACTGCAGAGTTAGAGAACAGAACCTGTGAAGATAGCTGTGAGATGAACTTAATGTGAGAAATGAAAGAGCTTAAACACTCTCTGCAGGTTCCTTTTAAGGTTTCCCCTGGGGATAGAGCCCACAATAAAAACATCACCTCAAAACAGAGTTACATTTATTATCATTACATAACTATCATAGCCGGCCGCGGTGGTCTAGCGGTTCTAGGCGCTCAGTCCGTAACCGAGGGACTGCTACGGTCGCAGGTTCGAATCCTGCCTCGGGCATGGATGTGTGTGATGTCCTTAGGTTAGTTAGGTTTAAGTAGTTCTAAGTTCTAGGGGACTGATGACCACAGCAGTTAAGTCCCATAGTGCTCAGAGCCATTTGAACCAGCCATTTTAACTATCATAATGAGATACGAATGAATAAATAACCATAATATTAAAAATCATCATTGTCACCATTGAATGTAAAAGTTATCTATTTCCACAATGGCAGTTTCGCCCTTACGGACATTAACAAGAGATGTACTGCAAAAGGCTGTGCTTTACCATACGTCAGATACTTAAAGCTCTACTGATATATAGGGTGATCCGCTGATAGTGAATGGGCGAAATATCTCACGAAATAAGCATCAAACGAAAAAACTACAAACAACGAAACTCGTCTAGCTTCAAGGGGGAAACCATATGGCACTATGGTTGGCCCGCTAGATCGCGCTGCCATAGGTCAAAGGGATGTCAACTGCGTTTATTTTTAAATAGAACCCCCATTTTTATTACAGATTCGTGTAGTACGTAGAGAAATATGAATGTTTTAGTTGGGCCACTTTTTTCGCTTTGTGATAGATGGCGCTGTAATAGTCACAAATGTATAACTACGTGGTATCACGTAACATTCCGCCAGTGCGGACGGTATTTGCTTCGTGATACATTACCCCGTGTTAAAATGGACCGTTTAATAATTGCGGAAAAGGTCGATATTGTGTTGATGTATGGCTATTGTGATCAAAATGCACAACGGGCGTTTGCTATGTATGCTGCTCGGTATCCTGGACGATATCATCCAAGTGTCCGGATTGTTCGCCGGATAGTTACTTTATTTAAGGAAACAGGGAGTGTTCAGCCACGTGTGAAACATCAACCACGACATGCAAGAAATGATGATGCCCAAGTAGGTGTTTTAGCTCCTGCCGTGGCTAATACGCACATCAGCAGCAGACAAATTGCGCGAGAATCTGGAATCTCAAAAACGTCGGTGTTGAGAATGCTCCATCAACATCGATTGCACCCGTGCCATATTTCTATGCACCAGCAATTGCATGGCGACGACTTTGAACGTCGTGTACAGTTCTGCCACAGGGCACAAGGGAAACTGCGGGACGATGGCAGATTTTTTGCACGCGTTCTATTTAGCGACGGAGCGTCATTGATCAACAGCGGTAACGTAAACCGGCATAATATGCGCTATTGGGCAACGGAAAATCCATGACGGCTGCAACAAGTATAACATCAGCGGCCTTGGCGGGTTAATGTATGGTGCGGCATTACGGGAGGAAGGATAATTGGCCCCCATTTTATCGATGGCAATCTAAATGTATGCTGATTTCTTACGTAATGTTCTACCGATGATACTACAAGATGTTTCACTGCATGACAGAATGGCGATGTACTTCCAACATGATGGATGTCCTGCACATAGCTCGCGTGCGGCTGAAGCGGTATTGAATAGCATATTTCATGACAGGTGGATTGGTCGTCGAAGCACCATTCCGTGACCCGCACATTCATCGGATCTGACGGCCCCGGATTAATTTCTGTGGGGAAAGTTGAAGGATATTTGCTATCGTGATCCACCGGCGACGCCTGACAACATGTGTCAGCGCACTGTCAATGCATGTGCGACCATTACGGAAGGCGAACTACTCACTGTTGAGAGGAATGTCGTTACACGTCTTGCCAAATGCATTGAGGTTGACGGACATCATTTCGAGCATTTATTGCATTAATGTGGTATTTGCAGGTAATCACGCTGTAACAGCATGCGTTCTCAGAAATGATAAGGTCACAAAGGTACATGTATTACATTGGAACAAATGAAACAAAATGTTCAAACGTACGTGCGTTCTGTATTTTAATTTAAAAAACCTACCTGTTACCAACTGTTCGTCTAAAATTGTGAGGCTTACGTTTGTGACTGTTGCAGCGCCATCTATCAAAAAGCGAAAAAAGTGATCCAACTAAAACATTCATATTTCTTTACGTACTACAGGAATATGTAATAAAAATGGGGGTTCCTATTTAAAGAAACGCATTTGATATGCGTTTGACCTGTGGCAGAGCCACCTAGCGGACCAGCCTTAGCGCCATCTGGTTTCCCCCTTCAAGCTAGAGAAGTTTCGATCTTTGTAGTTGTTTTGTTTGACGCTTATTTCGTGAAATATTTGGTGGGGTGTTGACATAAGTGCCAACATCGTGTTTCTTGAGGAGGCCGAAATGCACGCTGTTAAAGCTCACGCAAACGGTCGTGAGGTCTGGAACAGGTCAGAGAAATAAGACTAGCAAACAGGAGGTAACTGGTAGAATACTTAACTTTATTCCATAATTGGAGAACATAGGTCTGACGGTATAGGCTTTATAAGAGAACCAGCAAAAGATAAATGGCGCCTTGCTAGGTCGTAGCAATTGACGTAGCTGAAGGCTATGCTAACTATCGACTCGGCAAATGAGAGCGTAATTCTCAGTGAACCATGGCAAGCAACGTCGGCTGTACAACTGGGGCGAGTGCTAGGACGTGTCTCTAGACCTGCCGTGTGGCGGCGCTCGGTCTGCAATCACTGATAGTGGCGACACGCGGGTCCGACGTATACTAGCGGACCGCGGCCGATTTAAAGGCTACCACCTAGCAAGTGTGGTGTCTGGCGGTGACACCACACTTGGCCCGGTCATGATCAACTGACATATCTGAGATTTTTAACGATCTTACTGACTTTAACGTAAACCCCAACAAATCAGTGCTCTTGTATGCTGTTTACAACTGAGGCAGTGGGAATTTCAGGAGTGAGCACTGTTGGAAGACTCCTGCAGATGTGTAATTCCCAGATAAAAGACGCCGCTCAAAAACCGTTGCCCGACGAATCGTTAAATGTTTTGCGTAGTATCTTCCTAATTTTCTGACAGTAAAGTAGCAAGGACTCTTTGAAATAATCGAGAACCTTCTCAGATACGACACTGCTTGAATACCGATATGCTGCTCCTCAAATAATCAGTACTGATGCCTTGTGAACTCCCATGGGAATCATATTGCTATCCACCCGACCTCACACGAAGGTGGGTGTCCCGATATCGTTTTCCTTCCTGCCGGACTGGCTGTATTGCCTTGCTCACACCCAATCTGCGATGTTTCTACACTTTCTGCTTTAATACACACTCCTGGAAATTGAAATAAGAACACCGTGAATTCATTGTCCCAGGAAGGGGAAACTTTATTGACACATTCCTGGGGTCAGATACATCACATGATCACACTGACAGAACCACAGGCACATAGACACAGGCAACAGAGTATGCACAATGTCGGCACTAGTACAGTGTATATCCACCTTTCGCAGCAATGCAGGCTGCTATTCTCCCATGGAGACGATCGTAGAGATGCTGGATGTAGTCCTGTGGAACGGCTTGCCATGCCATTTCCACCTGGCGCCTCAGTTGGACCAGCGTTCGTGCTGGACGTGCAGACCGCGTGAGACGACGCTTCATCCAGTCCCAAACATGCTCAATGGGGGACAGATCCGGAGATCTTGCTGGCCAGGGTAGTTGACTTACACCTTCTAGAGCACGTTGGGTGGCACGGGATACATGCGGACGTGCATTGTCCTGTTGGAACAGCAAGTTCCCTTGCCGGTGTAGGAATGGTAGAACGATGGGTTCGATGACGGTTTGGATGTACCGTGCACTATTCAGTGTCCCCTCGACGATCACCAGTGGTGTACGGCCAGTGTAGGAGATCGCTCCCCACACCATGATGCCGGGTGTTGGCCCTGTGTGCCTCGGTCGTATGCAGTCCTGATTGTGGCGCTCACCTGCACGGCGCCAAACACGCATACGACCATCATTGGCACCAAGGCAGAAGCGACTCTCATCGCTGAAGACGACACGTCTCCATTCACCCCTCCATTCACGCCTGTCGCGACACCACTGGAGGCGGGCTGCACGATGTTGGGGCGTGAGCAGAAGACGGCCTAACGGTGTGCGGGACCGTAGCCCAGCTTCATGGAGACGGTTGCGAATGGTCCTCGCCGATACCCCAGGAGCAACAGTGTCCCCAATTTGCTGGGAAGTGGCGGTGCGGTCGCCTACGGCACTATGTAGGATCCTACGGTCTTGGCGTGCATCCGTGCGTCGCTGCGGTCCGGTCCCAGGTCGACGGGGACGTGCACCTTCCGCCGACCATTGGCGACAACATCGATGTACTGTGGAGACCTCACGCCCCACGTGTTGAGCAATTCGGCGGTACGTCCACCCGGCCTCCCGCATGCCCACTATACGCCCTCGCTCAAAGTCCGTCAACTGCACATACGGTTCACGTCCACGCTGTCGCGGCATGCCACCAGTGTTAAAGACTGCGATCGAGCTCCGTATGCCACGGCAAACTGGCTGACACTGACGGCGGCGGTGCACAAATGCTGCGCAGCTAGCGCCATTCGACGGCCAACACCGCGGTTCCTGGTGTGTCCGCTGTGCCGTGCGTGTGATCATTGCTTGTACAGCCCTCTCGCAGTGTCCGGAGCAAGTATGGTGGGTCTGACACACCGGTGTCAATGTGTTCTTTATTCCATTTCCAGGAGTGTAGTTTCATGTTTATGTCGCCACTCTGCGCCAGCTGAAATCGTGTCATGTAGTTCTGTCAAGACGAAACCACCATGCCTTCGTTGTTGTTGTTTGTTGTTGTGGTCTTCAGTCCGGAGGCTGATTTGATGCAGCTCGCCATTTTACTCTATCCTGTGCAAGCTTCTCCATCTCCCAGTACCTGCTGCAGCCTACATCCTTCTGTATCTGCTTAGTGTATTCATCTCTTGGTCTCCCTCCACGATTTTTACCCTCATGCTGCCCTCCAGTACTAAATTGGTGATCCCTTGATGCCTCAGAAGATGTCCTACCAACCACAATACCTTCTTTTGGTCAAGTTGTGCCACAAACTCCTCTTCTCCCCAATTCTATTCAATACCTCCTCATTAGTTATGTGATCTATCCATCTAATCTTCAGCGTTCTTCTGTAGCACCACATTTCTAAAGCTTCTATTCTCTTCTTGTCTAAACTATTTATCGTCCACGTTTCACTTCCATACATGGCTACACTCCATACAAATACTTTCAGAAACGGCTTCCTGACACTTAAATCTACACTCGATGTTAACAAATTTCTCTTCTTCAGAAACGCTTTCCTTGCCATTGCCAGTCTACATTTTATATCCTCTCTACTTCGACCATCATCAGTTATTTTGCTCCCCAAATCGCAAACCTCCTTTACTACTTTAAGCGTCTCATTTCCTAATCTAATACCCTCAGCATCACTCGACTTAATTCGACTACATTCCATTATCCTCGTTTTGCTTTTGTTGATGTTCATCTTATACCCTCCTTTCAAGACACTGTCCAATCCGTTCAACTGCTCTTCCAAGTCCTTTGCTGTCTCTGACAGAATTACAATGTCATCGCCGAACCTCAAAGTTTTTATTTCTTCTCCATGGATTTTAATACCTACTCCGAACTTTTCTTTTGTTTACTTTATTGCTTGCTCAATATACAGATTGAATAGCATCGGGGAGAGGCTACAACCCTGTCTCACACCCTTCCCAACCACTGCTTCCCTTTCATGTCCCTCGACTCTTATAACTGCCATCTGCTTTCTGTACAAATTGTAAATAGCCTTTCGCTCCCTCTATTTTACCCCTGCCACCATCAGAATTTGAAAGAGAGTATTCCAGTCAACATTGTCAAAATCTTTCTCTAAGTCTACAAATGCTAGAAACATAGGTTTGCCTTTCCTTAATCTTTCTTCTAAGATAAGTCGTAGGGTCAGTATTCCCTCATGTGTTCCAACATTTCTATGGAATCCAAACTGATCTTCCCCGAGGTCGGCTTCTACCAGTTTTTCCATTCGTCTGTAAAGAATTCGTTATCTCACTGAATCCTAGTTATGTTAAACTGAGTTTTTCGGCAATCGGTTCTGTACAGTTGTTTGAAAAGGAGTAGATTGTGCTGCACCATGGAAAGTTACCAGCAATCTCATGTCTGTCGATAATAATTTTCCATTATATTTGTGCTAGCTCTACTGTTAGACTAAGGTAATTATTCCACAACATTAGCCTCGACCGGACACTGTTGTGCACCCGCTGTGTTATGTTTTCGCTTTTATGAGGAGTCTTCGATGCATATTATACTTGTGTTTTATATGCAAGCCTAAAAGAATATCACATTTGTTCTGTGCTACAGGATTATGGTATGAGTAGCGTTTCGCCACTGTTTGCTGCACTTTGCAGAAATTTCAGTTGTCAGCTGCTGGCTTCTGTCATTAGTGTGAAAACCAGAACAATGCAAGTTATGATAAGTGCAAGCAGCAAGAGGAGCCCATTTTTCATTGTCAGACACTGTTAGAAAATTGTTTAGGCACGCAGTGCGGTTCTAGGCGCTACAGTCTGGAACCGAGCGACCGCTACGGTGGCAGATTCGAATCCTGCCTCGGGCATGGATGTGTGTGATGTCCTTAGGTTAGTTAGGTTTAATTAGTTCTATGTTCTAGGCGACTGATGACTTCAGAAGTTAAGTCGCATAGTGATCAGAGCCATTTTTTTGTTTAGGCACCTCAAAAAAGGGAAAATGTACAAGCGTTACCCAAAACCTATATTGTACAAGCGAAACAACATACACGGTAACTGGAGCACAATGCACGACATTTTCTCATATCGATCGTGTCAATATGGGCGCTGCATAAGCACAAGTAAAACGAACTGCATAGAACAGAACCCATGCCTCCGTGTTGCAAAGGGAAGTGGTTTTTTCAAACCCTTAGACAAAAATGTGTAGCAGTTTACATCATGTGTTACTGTCAAAAAGTTTATAAACTTGTCATCATTGAAGTTTCACGTCATAAACTACGAATTCCAAACTGTGAAACATTTTGCAAGTATTTCTATCAAATAAAAGTAAAATAAGAGTAAACGTTTATTTATTGCCTGTTCTCATAATATTAATTATATTGATTATTATTAATTATATTGATTATATCAGTTATATTGCGAATACATACAAATAGGAGACTCAAACAAGGCAGCCAATACAGAACCAACAGAAAAACTTCAGAAAGCGTACAAACTTGCACGGACGCACTACAATTAAAGGAGCATCTCAAGACAGGAGAAACTCACGCACTACAGTACAGTGGTACTACCTGAAGCTCTATATGTGTCAGAAACGACTACAATTAGGGCATCGAGCATCACAGAGACAGAAAAGGTAGAACGTAAAAACCTTCTAAAATTTTCTGGAGCAGTACATAGAGGTGGTACATGGATGAATAGGAAATGTCGATTGACATTCTTTGGGCACATACACAGAACGAACAACCCAGACTCACAAAGAGGATTTTTGATGTACTGATGTAGTGAAAGAGAAAAGAAGAAGAAAACATGATAAAAGGGGAAAATTGAATAATCATGTAACATTCAGGTTCAATCAGTGTCTTAAGAGCAAGAATGTATAATAATAATAATTGTAATGCGATAGTTAGAAGTCAGCTATAGTGAAACAAAACTCGACACACATCATCGTCCTACTGCGTTTCTCATAATGTTTGTAGTGAAAGAATTACTTCACTATTTATGTCGTCGTCCAATATGTCAAAATATTCATAGAATTCAAATTACTTCAACATTTCCTTTAAAAAACGAGAAAAAAGTCCAGTTTTCAGGACAGGAAGGGGTAAACAGTGACACCTGCCAGGAAAACAACAATATCATTTCGGACCATTCATTACAGTGCGAGTCAGCTTCCCATTAAATTGTATTCTAAGTTAGAGATTCGTATGCCTATCTAATAAGCAAACAATTCCGATAAGTCGTGTGCAGAACATGAGGTTCATTTCGGCCAAATGCATTTCTTTGAGGTCGCTAATGATGTGATTGTTAGAACAGCTCACGAAACATATAGTTAGCCCCTTATCCTCCCATACGAAACAAAAAAAAAAAAAATATAACGGTGCGTCCTCTGTAAATATGTGCACAGAATAAAAAACTTACCTAAATACACTGAAGCGCTAAATAACTGGCACACCTGCATAGTATCGTGTACAGACCCCGCTAGCACGCAGATGTGCTGCAACACGACGTGGCATGGATCCGACTAATGTCCAGTAGTAGTGCTGGAGGGAATTGACACCATAAATCCTGCGGGGTTGTCCATAAATCCGTAAGAGTGCTAGAGGGTGAAGATATTTCCTGAACAGCACGTTACAAGGAATCCCAGATATACTCAATAAAATTCATTTCTCGGGAGATTGATAGCCAGCGGAAGTGTTTCAACTCAGAAGAGTATTTTTGGAGCCACTCTGTAGCAATTCTGGAGGAATGGAGTGTCGCATTGTCCTGTTGGAATTTCGCAAGTTCGTCGGAATGCACAATGGAAGTGAATGGATGCAGGTGATCAGACGGGATGCTTACGTACGTGTCACCCGCCACAGTCATATCTAGACGTATCAGGGGTCCCATATCACTCCAGCTGCACGCTCCGCACACCATTACAGAGCCTCCACCAGCTTGAACAGTCCCCTGCTGACATGCAGGGTCCACCGATTCATGAGGTTCTCTCCATACCAATACACGTGCATCTGCTCGATACAATTTGAAACGAGATTCGTCCGACCAGGCAACATGTTTCCAGTCATCGACAGTGTGATGACTGGCCCAGGCGAGGCGTAAAGCTCTGTTTCCTGTAGTCATCAAGGGTACACAAGTGGGTCTTCGACTCCAAAAGCCCATATCGCTGATGTTTTGTTGAATGATTCGCAAGCTGACACTTGTCGATGGCTCAGCGTTGAAACATTCAGCAATTTGCGGATCGGTTGCACTTCCGCACCGTTGAACGAATCTCTTAAGTCGTTGTTGGTCCCATTCTTGCAGCATCTTTTTCCGGCCTCAGAGATATAGGAGATTTGATGTTTTACCGGATTCCTGCCATTCACGGTACACTCGTGAAATGGTCGTACGGGAAAGTCCCCAATTCGCTCATACCTCGGAGATGCTGTGTCCCATTTCTCGTGCGCCGACGGTAACACCACGTGCAGGCTCACTTAAGTCTAGGTAACTGCGCAAGGCACTTGTCTCATATAGGCGTTGCCGTCCGCAGTGGCCTATTCTGCCTGTTTACATATCTCTATATTTTAATACCCGTGCCTATACCAGTTTCTTTGGCGCTTCAGTGTATCAATAAAGACTTAACCCTAGGACGCCCAAGCCTTTTTTTCTAACTTGGATGCCTAAGGGGGGGGGGGGGGGGGGGAGGGGTGTTCGGCGAGCCCACAGGTATTAAATAAGTTTACTGACGAAAAATTATAACTTTCAGAATGGTTTATGTATTTTAACTAAGGCATCGGTTTATAAATGTTGTTAATTGTTATAAATTTGGATTGAGTGGATAAAAAATTGACATATTACAATAAAAAATACAGATGTGTTCATATACAATAGACTACTCTGAGTCCTCAACTTCAAGGCAAGAGACACACTTCACAATGTTTTCTGAATGTGTGTTACACACATACTTATGACACTGTCCACAATACTGTTTTGGTTTACTTAGGTTGTTGTACTTCTGCTTCTATGTTTTAGCTTTTCTTACACAAATATGGCACCGTCCTTTCCCTGCAGGAGGCTGACGTGCTTCTGTTGTCACTTCTTTGATTTTATTTTGTAGAATAGTCTCCACTGATTGAACAATTTGGTTAGATAACTCTCTTGCATTGGCTCTTCTTTCTTCTACCTGCAATTCCACTAGTTCCATCCCAGCTTGCAGAAGATAAAGTTTCCATTTGTTGTGTTTCTTTTCATTCCATCTTGGATGTTGCTGGATGAATATGGTGGTTGCCTTGATAGCACAAATGTCGATGAGAGAGTAAAATACAGATAGAGGTCATCTCTTTGTTCCCCTCCGCAGGTGTA
This sequence comes from Schistocerca piceifrons, assembly GCF_021461385.2. Taxonomy (NCBI): domain Eukaryota; kingdom Metazoa; phylum Arthropoda; class Insecta; order Orthoptera; family Acrididae; genus Schistocerca; species Schistocerca piceifrons. The sequence goes on along the minus strand of NC_060147.1, from coordinate 42,324,715 downwards.
CATACGCGCCATTTGATCATGGTATCAATTCCACCCTTTAGTGGGATTATAATATGCATTTATCTCGGTTTTATTCTTCTCTCCTCCAACAGTGCCTTTATCTTGGTGCATTGTTGACAACATCAGTAAGCTTTTACTTGGTTTCGTTTTTGCTGTGTAGGACACCAAAGTTACTGGAGGCCTACGTGTTCGAAACTGCACTAACTCACTGCAAGATTACAAGATAAATAACAGCTGACTGACATCAACAGCCACTTCCTCTGAAAGTAAACCGATTGTTGTGAATATCAAGAATACCGACCAACAAGAAATTAACTTGCATTGTTGTAGAGATGATAAATACGAAATCCTACTAAGGGAAATTTTCTATAGCGTGGAAGCCTAAGGGGGGCAGGGGGGTTTGTTGGACCCATAATAAGTTTATTTATTTTTTCTTTCAAAGCAGGAATTTTCTATAAAATATATTGATACGTTTCATAAAATAGCCAACAAACAATAACTCAAAGGGAATACGTAGTATGAAAGTTACTTGGGCAAAAGCAGGGGACATAAAAAAAGTTGTGGGTTCAACAACCCCCCCACCCTCACCCCTTAGGCGTCCTAGGGTTAGTATGTCAGAGTAGCTGGTAAGTGGTTTCTGATTGCTACATCCATCACTGAAAGTATCCTCAAATCTGAAAATTCTGTTGAGCCATACGATTTACTGTCGTGATGAATGCATGATTTAATGGATGAAGCAGTCAGTGGTGTGAACACTCCGTCCTTCCTTTGTCCAGCTGAGCTACATGTTCCTGGGGCGCGTGCTGCGACTGGCACCTGCTGGCGACATCTTTGGCCAGCAGGAGGAGCTGAGGACGAGCATCGAATGCTGGGTGGAAATGCTGCCCCTGCTGGTGGACTCCAGCCCCTGGTCAAAGGGCCACGCCAGCCGGTTCATACACATAAGGTGAGTCACCTGAAGCTAAAGCTGTAACACCACCATAGACTATCACGAGTGATGTAAGCCATGGCAGTTTTTCTAGTAGCTTTTTTTTTCTTTATTGTTATTTTAATCACCTTTTTACAAGGCGGGCTGTCAGCAGCATATTACGCTGTTCTTCAGCCGTGAGTGGTACAATAATAGGACATACAGGTGGCACAGATAATACAATAAAAACGGCGTGCCAAAAACTGTTGATACGAAAAACAATAAACATTAAGCCGTTCACGCTGGACGAGAAAAAACACTAACACTAGTTGAAACGGCGCACATAACACGGATGACGGCGACGTCACACGTGAACAGTGGTGGCGTGACGGCGAAAGAACACTAAACACAAAACGAAGCCACACACACGAGACACTGATGGCGATGATCTCCGGCGCACGAATGTCCACTGAGCGTGTACGAGTCCGGCGACCTGCCAAGAGAGGAGGAGGAGGAAGGGGATTGGGAGAGGGAGAGGGGAGAGCAGAGATGCCACAGGCAGGGGAGATAGGGGGATGGGAGGAATGGGTAGAGGAAGCCCAAGGGAAGAGGAGGAGGGGGAATGGGGGGAAAAGGAGAGAGAAGGGAGGGAGGGTGCCTAAAGGAAAAGACACAAGAAGTGGGGGGGGGGAGGTTCAAAGTTGATAGGAGGGGTAGATGGAGGGGAGGAGGACATCATCAGGGAGGGGGAACTGGTGGAATCCACCTTGGGAGAGGGTAAGGAGGGTGGAGAGATGGAGACTGGGTGGGACGTGGGAATACAGGCGCGGCAGTGGGCGGGGGTGGGAGAGGATGGGCGAGACAAGCGGGTGAGGAGGATCGAGTTTGCGGGAAGTGTACAGGATCCGTATCCTTTCAAGGAAAAGGAGGAGGTGGGGGAACAGAAGGAGATCGTACAGGATCCGCATGGGGGAGGGGAGACGGATGCGATAGGTGAGGCAGAGAGCATGGCGTTCAAGGATTTGAAGGGATTTATTAAAGGTAGGGGGGTCGGAGATCCAGGCCGGATGGGTGTAACAAAGGATAGGGCGGATGAGGGATTTATAGGTGTGGAGTATGGTGGAGGGGTCCAGACCCCACATACGGCTGGAGAGGAGCTTGAGGAGACTGAGTCGGGAGCGTGCCTCGGCTTGGATTGTCCGGAGATGGGGGGTCCAGGAGAGGCGACGGTCGAGGGTGACGCCAAGGTACTGAAAGGTGGGGGTGAGGGTGATAAGCCTAGTAGCTTTCGGCAGTTAAGATCATAAGTGTGTCACTTGTACGTTAGGTGTGTTGCATACCTATCGGGCGTTACGTAATTTCTATCGCTTTGTTCAGACATGTGATCGCTGTCTTACTAACGGGTGATCAAAAAGTCAGTATAAATTAGAAAACTTAATAAGCCACGGAATAATGTAGGTAGAGAGGTATAAATTGACATGCATGCTTGGAGTGACATGGGGTTTTATTAGAACCAAAAAAAGTTCACAAAATGTCCGACAGATGGCGCTGGACAACAAAACTTCAGTGACTGCGCATGACAATTGTGTATAAAAGGAGCTGTAATGAGGGAGAGAATCAGATGCGCCAGCAGTCGCAGCATGTTGACGTTACCTGAAAAGGCGCTTTTAAGGAAGCTGTATTATCAGAATGGGGAATGTGCTAGTTCAGCGTTACGATCCTATCGCCATAGGAAGGGGATTCGAACGGGTAAAGGTCCGTTGACAAATGCAGCTGTGGCGAGAATGATTTCGAAGTTCGAAGCCACGCGTTGTTTAGACGATAGATCCCGTAGTGTCTGACCGAGCACAAGGCGTAATGCCGCTGAGACAGTTCAGGAAGAAATGGAGACTGTAGCGGGTTCGTCTATGCACGGGGACGTCAGCGCTCGTGCAGTCGCACGTCGCACCGGCGTTCCATACACTATATGAAACGTCCCCTTAGAAAAATTATACATGACTGTGCTTAAACTGACACACAATATATTTTAGCGCAACGTAATCTGACTTTCAATAATCCCTACAAGAGAATGGCCCTGACTAAATTAGCCTATATGTTTCACAAATCACTTACCTCACAAAAATTTTCGTTACTCGAACTACTCAATACAGCGAGCACCTTAACTGCCAGCTAAATAAAAGATTCAAACTACTGAAGGCACTAACTACTGATAGGCATAGTTAGCAAATGAAAGATTTTGATAGAGAACAAACAATGTATTTACCTTAATAGTGTTCAAAAGTCATTATATATATATATATATATATATATATATATATATATATATATATATATATATATAAGTCCATGATATCCAATATTACAAATTTACTCTTTCTGATGGACACACGTCCAGATCATCCGCTCTCATAAATCCGCCATCTCACTTCCCCACATCCACCACTGCTGGTGGCTCACCTCCCACTGCGCAAAGCTACGCGCTGTTAACATCCAGCTGCTCAACACTACAATAGCGACTATTGCAACAATGCCGACCAGCCTCAGACTGCACACAGCACAGTCAGAGATTTTCATATTTACCAATAAAAAAACCTATACAGCCTACTTACAACTACTGTTTAGTTGGCACTTGGGCGTACCCTCCGATGCTATGCGTACAAAATCCATCGGCATCACGAACTGTTACCTGGCGATTTAGTAAAGCGGAGGGCATTTGCGGTGTAGGCGTTTCAAACGGTGGCGGATGATGACGATTGGATGAGCAGCGTGTTGTGGACCGACGAAACTCATTTCACGCTCCGAGGGTCTGTCAACGCCCACAACTGCAGAATTTGGGCTACCGAAAATCCTAGAACTGTCGTGGAAACTCCATTGCACGACGAGAAAGTCACGGTATGGGTTGGATTTACCTCATCTACCGTCTGGGGCCTTTTTCCTTCGAGGAAATGCGTGATTCTGGTTTTGTAACTGCTACCGTGACGGGTGAGAGGTACGCCGATATGTTACAGAATCGCACATCCCTAGCCTCGCTGATAAACACCCGCTGGAATGTACTATGTTTATGCAGGATGGCGCTCCACCCCATATTGCTAGACGCGTGAAAGATCTCTTGCGCGCGTCGTTTGGTGATGATCGTGAGCTCAGCCGCCACTTTCGTCATGCTTGGCCTCCCAGGTCGCCAGACCTCAGTCTGGGCGATTATTGGCTTTGGGGTTACCTGAAGTCGCTAGTGTATCGTGATCGACCGACATCTCGAAGGATGCTGAAAGACAACATCCGACGCCCATGCCTCACCATAATTCCGGACATGCTTTACAGTACTTTTCACAACGTTATTCCTCGAGTACAGCTATTGCTGAGGAATGATGGTGGACATATTGAGCATTTCATGTAAAGAACATCATCTTTGCTTTGTCTTACTTTGTTACGTTAATTATTGCTATTCTGATCAGATGAAGTGCCATCTGTCGGACATTTTGCGAACCTTTTTTTTCTGTTTTAATAAAATCCCATGTCATTCCAAAGTATGTGTGTCAATTTTTACCTCTCTATCTACACTATTCTGTGATTTATTCAGTTTTCAAATTTATACTGACATTTTGATCACCCAGTAAATCCCCCCCCCTACCCCACCCAATAATGGAAGCGGTGAATCGTCTGGAAACTGAGTGAGGATATACGCGTGTATCAAAAAGAGTCACCCAACTCGGCATGTCTACATTTCTGAAACTAATAAACATATACAACGAATTTTGATTTTTGATGAGCAGGAAACTCAAAAATGTTTTTTCATACGTTTTTATGGGTGTTCAGTATCTCCTCCTTGAGATGCCTGGCATATGTCAATGCAGTATTCAAGTTGTTCGCACTTTGCAGCGAGCATGTCTTGAGTTTGCCGGCCGAAGTGGCCGTGCGGTTAAAGGCGCTGCAGTCTGGAACCGCTGGACCGCTACGGTCGCAGGTTCGAATCCTGCCTTGGGCATGGATGTTTGTGATGTCCTTCGGTTAGTTAGGTTTAACTAGTTCTAAGTTCTAGGGGACTAATGACCTCAGCAGTTGAGTCCCATAGTGCTCAGAGCCATTTTTGAACCATGTCTTGAGTTACAGCTTCCAAAGCTGCCGTCTCAGTTCATTCTTTGTTGTTGATAACGAGGGCGCATAAATAGAGTACTTTATAACCCCCACAAGAAATACTCACATATAGTCAGGTCCGGTGACCTTGGAGTCCGGTAAGCTAAGGCTGGACTGGACCACTTGGTCCAGTGCAATCAATCTATCACTCAGTAATCTTTGATTTAAAACGTCCCACACTTCCAGATGCCACTATTGCGGTACCCCCTCCTGTTGGTATATCAAGCAATTCAAATCAGTCTCCAACTGCGGGAAAACAAAGTTCTGAAGCATATGGAGGTATGTGCTTCCTGTAACAGTGTTCTCGGCAAAAAAAAATGAACCGTACACCTTTTCCCCTTGAAACTGCACAAAACACATTAAATTTTGGAGAGTCCCTTTCACGTTGTACAAGTTCATGTGGTTTTTCAATATCCCATATTGTCACATTATGACGGTTGTCCGCAGCTCGTGGTCGTGCGGTAGCGTTCTCGCTTCTCACGCCCGGGTTCCCGGGTTCGATTCCCGGCGGGGTCAGGGATTTTCTCTGCCTCGTGATGACTGGGTGTTGTGTGGTCTCCTTAGGTTAGTTAGGTTTAAGTAGTTCTAAGTTCTAGGGGGCTGATGACCATAGATGTTAAGTCCCATAGTGCTCAGAGCCATTTGAACTTGCCATTTGAACTATGACGGTTCACGTTTCCATTTAAATGGAATGTTGCCTCGTCACTAAACACCAAGTGCGGAAGAAAACTGTCACCCCCCCCCCCCCCCCCCCATCTTGCCAAGAACGGAACTGGAGAACTCCACACGTTGTTGTTTGTCACCTTCAGGAAGAGCTTGCAGTAGCTGAATTTTGTACGGTTTCATGTGTAAAGGTCGACGCAACACACGCCAGACAGGGGGGATGCTGAGCTGTCGAGCTGCACGGCCAACGGATTTCAGCGGACGCCTTGTGAAATTATGGCGGATGCGTTCGACGTCTGTGTCAGACACTCGGGGACGGCCCGTCTATTTGCTTTCACACAAACAACCTGCTTCTCGGAATTGTTCGTGCCATCGTCTAATGCTCTGTGCTGTAGGAGGATCTACATCATACCTAGTTCAAAAGTCATGCCGAACGGTTATAACTGACCCGCACTGCGCAGAAACGTAGAACACAAAACGCTTTCTGTTTTCCCGACACCATTTTCACTAGAACTGAAGTGGGCACACACTGCTGCTACCCAGCGGGCACGAAGTAAATCTGTTTGTTCTTTTCAATAGTTTGTTGTTCATCCACATATCTCAGTTCTTTTAAATCAGCTGATCCTTTATGATAAACACTGTATAACCAGTCACGTAGACTATGGAACATTTTCGTTTTACATAGTTGTCCTCATGTATGACACTTAAAAATAATCGGTTTTTATAGCAAAATTGTCAATATTTAATTCAGGTTTTATTCGAAAATTGTTTATTTATAACATGTAACAGATACACATTGTAGTAAAATTAAAAACAACACAGATTTATCATTTAGCGCTAGAAAACAAAATCATGGGAAACATCCTTTTAATACCTCATCGAACTTGTATAAAACATATTTCTGGCATTTCTGGCATTCATCCACAACTTCTGCACTAACAAATAATAACAGGAAAAGTTAGTCTATGACCATAATCAAGGACATTCTACTGAATAAAAAAAACCAATAATAATATCGATTTATTTTTATTTTTATGCTTGTAAACTATAGGTGTTTACGTAAGAGAGTCAGATAATCAACTAATTTTTATTGCCTATAAAATGCCATTTGTATTGTGCGGTCCTAACTATATGCAAAAAAAAGTGCCTAAGATGGCATAGTTAAGGAATAAATAAAAGCCGAAAAGAGAAATTGTGTTTAACAAATGTCTCTTTGCTGGAGCCAGTAATACCAGGACAGTGGGTAAAGAAAATCATGACATCTTCATCAGAGCCTGCATGTCAGGAGACCACTCTGTTATGTTGTTATTATTAAGGGCTTGTAACTATATAAAAAAATCTCTTGCTTGTACGTTGCACCCGTTCATTTAAAATAAAATCGTGTATATGAATGAAATGTGTAAAGATTTCCAATTCCTCCAACAAATCAAGTCCGTAGCTTTCAACTTCCTAATACAACAGCACTAAATCTTCAAGTTTCTGCGTCTAGTGTTCGAGAAGTAGCTGGTTTTCGGTGAGAGCTGAATTGTATACATTTCCACCTCCTTTTCCGAGTAAGTATTCTGTGTATCTTATTTTAAAAGAGCTCCTTGTCTGACCTGTATAATAACCAGGACAATCGTTTCACTCAATTTTATGTGGACCTGAGTTTGCGAACTGTTTGCCGATTGTGTGGATCAAATTTGGTTTCACACTATTTCTAACAGAGAAAGCGCCACTGTAGCCATATTTTTTACTCAAGAGTTCGACAATTCCGTATTGTACGTTACGTGGAAACGGCACAGGAATAAACTTCTCTGTTCTCCCTTTCTATCTTCCTATTGCTGCTACATAAAGTTGAACATTTACTGGTGCGTTTTCCGTTAGGATGCGATCGATTTCATTACATGTATTTCTTTTTTAAAAACTGTGGTGGACTAGAGATGTGCTCTAAACACGATTTATTGCACAGTGATAAACAATGCGGCTTAGTGGGGGCTTGTGGCTTTTAAGAATCTGCGCGAATTACGCTGTCTGCTTAGGTGGGCCTAAAAAATATCGAAATTAATCTTATTATCCTGAAAAAATAATTTCTAATTTAAGAAATTTATTTCACTATTTTCGTTTTGCATTTCTTTTGTAAATTTTAGGTATGTGGAACACTTGCTGTAAATCATTGTCAGAAAACTGTGTCGTCTTCACAAGCAAGCGTATAAAAAAAAGGAACCATTACTCTTTTAAGATCAGAATTACTTTCGAAAAATATTTCTTCCAGGACATTTACGAATATATCTCCTGGTATTATTGTCGGTTGCTATGAGAGATTTGTTTTAAATATGGCAGCGCGGGATAGCCGCGCGGTCCAGGGCGCCTTGTAACGGTCTGCGCGGCTCCTCCATCGGAGGTGCGAGTCCTCCCTCTGGCATGAGTATGTGTGTTGTTCTTAGCGTAAGTTAGTTTAAATTAGATGAAGTAGTGTGTAAGCCCAGGGACCGATGATCTCAGCCGTTTGGTTCCATAGGATCTTACCACAAATTTCCAAATTTTTTAAATATGATTTTTAAGCGAATTTTTGTGCTATCAGTGTGACGAGACAGAGGTTTCCCATCAGAAAAGCACGGAATATACAGATGTAAAATGTTGTCAGAGCAGGTCTCATTTCACACGAATCAAATCCTGTGCGTGGGCTGGCTGTTCAAGCGTTATCTGTTTTGTTGTTCACAGGAACCGACAGCTTACCAGGCACACCCCACTGACGGCTTCTGGGGCCAGAAGTGATCACCAGCGCAGACATTTTAGGAGGAGGTGACGAGGCGACTCGGGATCACTACTGTGCGGTCACTACCTCAGGAACGAAGAATGTGAACTGCCTCACACTGGGCAAAATGAGTTCTCGAATGGACACAACTGAGGTGGACCAAAACTGCCTCACATCGCTTCAGACTGGACCGCTTCACCTCTCTCCAGGTTCCCGTGGGGACCATGAGACTGAAATCGTGTCTCTTATAGAGACCTCTTACGTCTATGTGGATCATTACTGCACAGAGGTTGGACAAAATAACCGGATCACACACCTAGTCTCTTGCAGGACTGCTTACGAACCGCCCTGGTACAAATGGAAAACAAAAATGATGAAATTAAATTTCTTACAGATGGTCCACAGAAAGAAACCTCTGGGAAGAAATTGTTGTTTACACTAGGTTGTCCACATTGTTTTCAGTTTCCCATAGTGGACACACTTTGATACAACTGCATCTTAGACTGACCGCTCCTTACAGAGTGGTTGTCATAGATATATTGTTCTATTTATATTTATCATTTGTGTATCTGTCAGATTGTTTGTGTTCTTATATTTAACTATTTATAAACAGTCTTTTCAAATAAAATGAATATCTGTTTGTTTGTGTTGTGATATTTTCTATTTATACACAACTTCTAGAGATATGTCAATAAATAATTGACACATATGTACCATATGTTACGTATAAAATAAATTATTAAAATTACCCACTAAATCACTAAGCCTTTTTTATTTATACACATATTTTTGTTTGTGTTGTTATATTTAACTATTTATACACAGCCTCTAGAGATATGACAATAAATAATTGATATGTATGTACCATATGTTATCTATAAAATAAATTATTAAAATTACCCACTAAATCACTAAGCCATTATTATTTTACACACATATTTTTGTTTGTGTTGTTATATTTAACTGTTTGTACACCGCCTCTTGAGGCATGACAATAAATAAATGACACATATGTACCATATATTATGTATAAAATATATTATTAAAATTACCCACTAAATCACTAAGCCATTACAATTTGTACACATTTTTTGTATTCTTATATTACACTATTTTTACACAGCATCCTGAGACATGACAATAAATAATTGACACATGTGTACCATATGCTGTCAGTAAAATAAATTATTAAACGTACCCAGTAAGTCACTAAGCAAATACTATTTATACACAGCCTCTTTAGATACGCTAAAAATCATTGATACCAATGTTCTGTATGTTATCTGTCACATAAATCATTAAACGTACCCCTTTAAGTCACTAAGCAATTACTTTCTGTGACTAATTTACTGTTCATGCAAGTGATCATGTTTAGAAGTGCGTCACTGTACACAAAAGTGTGTGATTTCAATATCAAATTAATCGCTACCTTTCCATTCAAATCAACACAGCTAGACGTTACTTTCATTTATCGGTTCTTCCAATATTGCGATTGGTCTTTTTCAGCTAGAATGCAATCCACTTGGTTGTGCACTGAGGTCACTAATATTCTGTTGTTGTTATACACGTTTGTCTTATTGCTTACCCAAGTTTATGCAACTAACCAATACATATAGCCATAAAGGAGATATTAAGTCTTCGATATGGACTGCAGAACCGCCTCAATTTAAAAAAAAAATCTTTACAATGCTTTTTCCTTAAAGAATGGTTTTTCTCATTTTTTATACTTCTCTGAAACAAACACATTAAAAAGCTGCCTTAATTTTAACGATATTTTATTTCTCAAAAATTGCAAAATTTCTTGTTTCCTTGTTTCCATCGCTTTTAAAACATCTGCAGTTCGAAACCCTTTTCAGGTCTCAGATATTGAAGAAAATACATTTTTGAATGAACGGTTTTAAAACACAGTGTTAAAAATAAACGAGAACAGTGTATTGAAATAGGAATCGTCAGTCGCAACTTTTCTAAGAATTATATAGTTACAGTGTATTAGTAGTTGTCAATTACGATGTGTACAATCCATTCACTTATGTTACGATATGGCATCAAAATCTACATTTCACCGGAGAGTACAAACAGGTACTTAAAAACCAACAACATATGTTTCACAAAACGCTTTTTCCATTGCCCAGGGTCTCGGTAGAACCTTCACAGTGGGGAGAATAGTTCTACAGCGTTTGGAATAAAATTTAAATATGAGGCCATCGGAAATAAGTGTTTCCCTTTATTGCGTTGTTCTTCCATTTATGTTTTAGGCCCACAACCTCTTTCGTCCCGAATTACAGCATTGCTTTCCCGTTAGAACAACAAGCATTTCAATGTTTCGTATTGGCTTTCTAATCGACCGCCTATATAATTATTCAGTCTTTTCTCACTCTGTTGAAATGTTGCCCCTATATCAGACATGCTGGCTCTTTTTTCTCCCTGACACAACAAACTCTAAACTTTTCATCTTTTACATTGTCTAAGTGATCTGGGAGGGTACACGTACTTTTCGCAGTAATTTTATTTCATTCCACTGAAAAATTGTGAAAACTGTCTATGACCCTGGAAGGTAGTTACGTTATGAGAGGTGCAAATTTTGTGGCTGATGTTTACTACAGCAAACACCTCTCCTGAATAGATTTATAAAGAAGATACTATGCACTCTAGGGTTTATATTATAGCCAAGTAGTCAGTACACGTGGCCAAGAATTAGGTATCAAGAGTTCGGGAAAGTAGAGGTGTGTGCTGGTGTGACATCCGAATGCTGTTGTTGCCACTTGGAACTAAGGAAAGTATTTTACGACGTCTTCTCGCATTGCAGAAAATAGGATGTGGTATTTAGGGAACTTTTCTTATTCTGGCTAGTTAGAAAGAAATGCAGACAATAAACGGGTATTCATTGGACAAACATATTATACTAGAACTGACATGTAATTAAATTTTCACGCAATTTGGGTGCATAGATCTTCAGAAATCAGTACGCAGAACAACAACCTCTGGCCGTAATAACGGCCTTGATACGCCTGGGCATTGAGTCAAACAGAGCTTGGATGGCGTGTACAGGTACAGCTGCCCATGCGGCTTCAACACGATACCACAGTTCATCAAGAGTAGAGACTGGCCTATTGTGACAAGCCAGTTGCTCGGCCACCATTGACCAGACGTTTGCAATTGGTGAGAGATCTGGAGAATGTGCTGGCCAGGGCAGCAGTCGAACATTTTCTGTATCCAGAAAGGCCCGTACAGAACCCGCAACATGCGTCGTGCATTATCCTGCTGAAATGTAGGGTTTCGCAGCGATCGAATGAAGGGTAGAGCCACGGGTCGTAACAAATCTGAAATATAACGTCCACTGTTCAAAGTGCCGTCAATGCGAACAAGAGGTGACCGAGACGTGTAACCAATGGCACCCCATAACATAACCCCGAGTGATACTCCAGTATGGCGATGACGAATACACGCTTCCAATGTGCGTTCACCACGATGTCTTCAAACACGGATGCGACCATCATGATGCTGTAAACAGAACCTGGATTCACGCGAAAAAATGACGTTTTGCCATTCGTGCAACGAGGTTCGTCGTTAAGTACACCATAGCAGGCGTTCCTGTCTGCGATGCAGCGTCAAGGGTAGCCGCAGCCACAGTCTCCGAACTGATAGTCCGTGCTGCTGCATACGTCGTCGAACTGTTCGTGCAGATGGTTGTTGTCTTGCAAACGTCCCCATCTGTCGACTCAGGGATCGAGACGTGGCTGCACGATCCGTTACAACTATGCGGAGAAGATGCCTGCCATCTCGACTGCTAGTGATACGAGGCCGTTGGGAGCCAGCACGGCGTTTCGTACTACCCTCCTGAACCCACCAATTCCATATTCTGCTAACAGTCATTGGACCTCGACCAACGCGAGCAGCAATGTCGCGATACGATAAACCGCAATCGCGATAGGCGATCAAAGTCGGAAACGTGCTGGTACGCATTTCTCCTCCTTACACGAGGCATCACAAGAACGTTTCACCAGGCAACGCCGGTCAACTGCTGTTTGTGTATGAGAAATCGATTGGAAACTTTCCTCATGTCAGCACGTTGTAGGTGTCGCCACCGGCGCCAAACTTGTGTGAATGTTCTGAAAAGCTAATTACTTGCATATCACAGCATCTTCTTCCTGTCGGTTAAATTTTGCGTCTGTAGCACGTCATCTTCGTGGTGTACAATTTTAATGGCCAGTGGTGTATGTATGTACGGTGAAGCACTAAAGAAACTGGTATACGCATGCGAATTAAAATACAGATTGAAATACAGAGATATGTACACAGGCGCTGCGAGTATCGTTTCACATTGTATCGAGTGGATGGACGCGCACGGGTATGGAGACTAGCTCACGAATCCATGGACCCTGCATGTCAGCAGGGGACTGATGAAGCTCTGTAATGGTGTGGGGCGTACAGTTGGAGTGATATGGGACCCCTGATACGTCTAAATACGACTCTGGCAGGTGACACGTACGTAAGCATCCTGCCTTGGAAATTTGGAAATTTGTCGTAAGTTCCTATGGGACCAAACTGCTAAGAAGATCGGTCTCTAGCCTTACACACTACTTAATCTAGCTTAAACTAAGGAGAAAACACATACACAAGCCCGAGGGAGGACTCCAACCTCCGAAGGGTGGTCGCTCGAACCGTGGCAAGGCGCCTCAGACCAAGCGGCTACTCTGCGCCATTCTGTCTTATCACCTTCATCCATTCATGTCCATTGTGCTTTCCGACCGACTCGAGCAATTTCAGCCGGACAATACGGCACAATACATCCAGAATTGGTACAGAGTGGCTCGGGGAATACGCTTCTGAGTTGAAACACTTCCGCTGGCCACCAAACTCCCCAGACATGATCCTCATTGAGCATATCTGGGATGCCTCGTAACGTGCTGTTCAGAAGAGACCCCCACCTCCTCGTACCCGTACGAATTGATGGACAGCCCTGCAGGATTCGTGGTGTCAGTTCCCTCCAGCACTCCTTCAGACATCAGTCGAGTCCATGCCACGTCGTGTTGCGGCACTTCTGCGTGCTCGCGGGGGTCCTACGCGACTTTAGGCAGGTGTACTAGTTTCTATGGCTCTGCAGTGTAGAACGAGAGGCAGTTCTCATTTACAATCACTCAGGAAAAACAATACAAAAATGTCAAAAACGCAAAACGTCAGTTCATATCAGGGGATAAAATTGTATAATAAACTGCCAAACGATGTCAAACAGATGTAACGTCCCCTTAGAAAAATTATACATCACTGTGCTTAAACTGACACACAATATGTTTAGCGCAACGCAATCTGACTTTCAATAATCCCTACAAAAGAATGGCCCTGTCTAACAAGAACCTATACCTTTCATGAATCACTTACCTCACAAAAACCTTCGTTACTTGAACTACTGCAATACAGCGAGCGTCAATACAGCCAGCTAAATAAAAGATTCTAACTACTGAAGTCACTAACTGCTGATAGACATAGTTACCAAATGAACGATTTTGATAGAGAACAAACCATGTATTTACCTTAATAGTGTTCAAAAGTCATTATATATATATATATATATATATATATATATATATATATATATATCAGTTCATGACATCCAGTCTTACAAATTTACTCTCTCTGATGGACACATGTCCAGATCATCCGCTCTCAAAACTCCGCCATTTCTCTCTCCACATCCACCACTGCTGACGGCTCACCTCCAACTGCGCAACGCCACGCGCTGTTAACAGCCAGTTGCCCAAAACTACGATAGCAAATTCCAACAATGCAAACCACCCACAGACTGCACACAGCACAGTCAGTGATTTCCATACAGAGGGCTAGGTGACGTTACCAACATAAAAACCTAAACAGTCTACTTACACAGGCACCTATAACTTCCTTCATAAGTAATACATACTGGACAATAACGATTATACAGGGTGAAAAGTATTTAAACCGACAAACTCTGGGAGGTTGTAGGGGACATCAAAACAAATATTTTTCCTTAATGTCATTTTTTCCTATGAGGATTATTTAAACCAGTGGAGGGCGTATTACGCTCTACAGTTGTAGGCAACTGCTGTCCACCAGTGTAGTAGTGCATTGTCTCTGTTTACTAATGGAGCAATACACCTGGAGTGAGTACACTGATATGGTTGGTGCGTACTACGTAGCGCACCACAACGGACGAGCTGCACAGCGGGTTTATCAGCAACAATATCCTAATCGCCGTATCCCGCATCATACGACCTTTGCTGATGTGTACCAACGTCTGCGTGAGACCGGGTCATTAGCAGATTACCTGGACAGGGACGCCCTCGCACGGTAAGAACGCTGCAATTTGAGGAAGCTGTCTAGCAGCATGTGGAGCGGGATCCTTCAGTCAGCACTCGTGCAATTGCACGTAACATGGGGGCGAATCAGACAAATGTAAGAACAGTCCTGCGACAGCAGTTGTTACGTCCATTTCACTTACAGCGTGCCCACAACATGGAACCAGTTGATTATCCACTCAGAGCACAGTTCTCTCAGTGGTACCTGGAACAGTGTGAAATGCATCCTACATTTCCATCCTCTGTGTTGTTTACCGATGAAGCAACGTTCGGGCGTGATGGAGTCTTCAACATTTACAATTCGCATGATTGGAGTGGGGATAACCCACATGCCACAGTTACTAGCGCTCATCAACTGCGGTTCTTCGTTAGTGTGTGGGTCGGTGTTGTTTGTTTAATTGGGCAGTATCTGCTAGCTAGGCCATTAAATGGCAGGCACTATTACAATTTTCTCGCCAGAGCATTGCCAGAATTGCTGGAAGACGTCCCGCTCCCTACAAGACAACGCATGTGGTTCCAACATGACGGGGCGCCGGCACATTTCAGTCGTCGTGTGCGTCGATTCCTGGACCGACGGTTCCCAGAAACGTGGATTGGCAGAGGTGGTCCTGTACCATGGCCTGTTCGATCCCCAGACATGTCCTATTTGGGGGAGAGATGCGCAACCTTGTTTACGCAACTCCTGTTGCACCAGATGAGGATCTGGTTGCCCGGATAGTAGCAGCAGCAGCAGCAGCAATAGCAGGAACAATTCATTATACTCCTGGGGTTCTTGCCTGTGTCAGACAGAACATGATCCCACGGTGTAACCTTTGTTTACGTGTCAGTGGAGGCATTTTTGGAAATCTACTGTAATTGAAACTGGGTTTTGTTAATCTGTTGTCTCTTGGTCATAAAAAAAATGGAAAATGTTTGTTGGTTTAATTGATTTGCCGCCATAGAAATCTTCCTCTACTGGTTTAAATACTTCTCATAGGAACAAATGATATTAGGGAAAAATATTTGTTTTGATGTCCCCTACAACCTACCAGAGTTTGTCGGTTTAAATACTTTTCACCCTTTATAGAGAGGGAGCGAAAGGCTATTTACAATTTGTACAGAAAGCAGATGGTAGTTATAAGAGTCGAGGGGCATGAAAGGGAAGCATTGCCTGGGAAGGGAGTGAGACAGGGTTGTAGCCTATCCCCGACGTTATTCAATCTGTATATTCAGCAAGCAGTGAAGGAAACAAAATAAAAATTCGGAGTAGGTATTAAAATCCATGGAGAAGAAATAAAAACTTGCAGGTTAGCCGATGACATTGTAATTCTGTCAGAGACAGCAAAGGACTTGGAAGAGCAGTTCAACGGAATGGATAGTGTCTTGAAGGGAGGATATAAGATGAGCATCAACAAAAGCAAAACGAGGATAATGGAATGTAGTCGAATTAAGTCGGGTGATGCTGAGGGAATTAGATTAGGAAATGAGACACTTAAACTAGTAAAGGAGTTTTGCTATTTGGGGAGCAAAATAACTGATGATGGTCGAAGTAGAGAGGATATAAAATGTAGATTGGCAATCGCAAGGAAAGCGTTTCTCAAGAAGAGAAATTTGTTAAGATGCCAGGAAGTCGTTTCCGAAAGTATTTGTATGGAGTGTAGCCATGTATGGAAGTGAAACATGGACGACAAATAGTTTAGACAAGAAGAGCTTTTGAAATGTGGTGCTACAGAAGAATGCTGAAGATTAGATGGGTACATCACATAACTAATGATGAGGTATTGAATAGGATTGGGGAGAAGAGAAGTTTTTGGCACAACTTGACTAGAAGAAGGGATAGGGTGGTAGGACATTTTCTGAGGCATCAAGGGATCACCAATTTAGTATTGGAGGGCAGCGTGAAGGGTAAAACTCGTAGAGGGAGACCAAGAGATGAATACACCAAGTTTAGAAGGATGTAGATTGCAGTAGGTACTGGGAGATGAAAAATCTTGCACAGGATAGAGTAGCATGGAGAGCTGCATCAAACCAGTCTCAGGACTGAAGACCACAACAAAAACAACAGAGAGAGTAAAGAATAGTAACAAGGAAAGATGGTAACTACACCATATTGCCGCATTTCACTATTTTCACAAATAAATCATGTGTCATGACGTAAAATGCATTACAGTGTAATTTATACGTTGTTTCGTACCTCTTTTTATCGATTTTGCGTTGGATTAATTTAACTTGGTATCATATTATGCTTTTGCTTGTTTTCAATTCTGTGGAGTGACACCGACTCCCAGAGGAGGTGTGCACGTAACCTGTCTTTCTCTTTCATTTTCAATTTACTTTCTTGATCAGCAAATTCCAGTTCTGTGCCGATTTACTGCAGAGCATGACAATGTAAGTTATGCTCTGACTTGGTGGAGGAGGAGGTTCCGTTAGCTTTCACGGCACAGTACCACGATGGGCACGCAAATAAAAAAAATTAAAAAAAACTGGAGGAGCACCCAACGGCACTTTCCTGAGCGAGGTAAGTGACTAATGTGCGCACATGGAGAAACGGACTTCCCCACTATAATGGATCTTTATTTACGTGGCCATTACGGCACTCCAACCCCAGTTCTCGATACCAGTAATATCGTACTACTTTTCTGGGAAGTAACAGACATATTTTTGTGACAATATTCACATTTGGTTTTATTAATGTATTGGTACTCCGATGTATCGATATATTACAGTGATATGGTTCTTGTGTGTATTCATTTCAACATCTACATTCTACATTTATACTCCGCAAGCCATCCAACGGTGTGTGGCGGAGGGCACTTTACGTGCCACTCTCATTACCTCCTTTTCCTGTTCCAGTCGAGTATGGTTCGCGGGAAGAACGACTGCCGGAAAGCCTCCGTGCGCGCTCGAATCTATTTCACATTCGTGATCTCCTCGGGAGGTATAAGTAGGGGGAAGCAATATATTCGATACCTCATCCAGAAACGCATTCACTCGAAACCTGGACAGCAAGCTACACCGCGATGCAGAGCGCCTCTCTTGCAGAGTCTGCCACTTGAGTTTGCTAAACATCTCCGTAACGCTATCACGCTCAACAGATAACCCTGTGACGAAACGCGCCGCTCTTCTTTCGATCTTGTCTATCTCCTCCGTAAGCCCGACCTGGTACGGATCCCATACTGATGAGCAATACTCAAGTATAGGTCGAACGAGTGTTTTCTAAGCCACCTCCTTTGTTGATGGACTACATTTTCTAAGGACTCTCCCAATGAATCTCAACCTGGTACCCGCCTTACCAACAATTAATTTTATATTATCATTCCACTTCAAATCATTCCGCACGCATACTCCCAGATATTTTACAGAAGTAACTGCTACCAGTGCTTGTTCCGCTATCATATAATCATACAGTAAAGGATCCTTCTTTCTATGTATTCGCAATACATTACATTTGCCTATGTTAAGGGTCAGTTGCCACTCCCTGCACCAAGTGGCTGCAGATCTTCCTGCATTTCGCTGTAATTTTCTAATGCTGCAGCTTCTCTGTATACTACAGCATCATCCGCGAAAAGCCGCATGGAACTTCCGACACTATCTACTAGGTCATTTATATATATTGTGAAAAGCAATGGTCCCATAACACTCCCTTGTGGCACGCCAGAGGTTACTTTAACGTCTGTAGACGTCTCTCCATTGATAACAACATGCTGTGTTCTGTCTGCTAAAAACTCTTCAATCCAGCCACACAGCTGGTCTGATATTCCGTAGGCTCTTACTTTGTTTATCAGGCGACAGTGCGGAACTGTATCAAACGCCTTCCGGAAGTCAAGGAAAATAGCATCTACCTGGGAGCCTGTATCTAATATTTTCTGGGTCTCATGAACAAATAAAGCGAGTTGGGTGTCACACGATCGCTGTTTCTGGAATCTGTGTTGATTCCTACAGAGTAGATTCTGGGTTTCCAGAAACGACATGATACTCGAGCAAAAAACATGTTCTAAAATTATACAACAGATCGACGTCAGAGATATCGGTCTATAGTTTTGCACATCTTCTCGACGACCCTTCTTGAAGACTGGGACTACCTGTGCTCATTTCCAATCATTTGGAACCTTCCGTTCCTCTAGAGACTTGCGGTACACGGCTGTTAGAAGGGGGGCAAGTTCTTTCGCGTACTCTGTGTAGAATCGAATTGGTATCCCGTCAGGTCCAGTGGACTTTCCTCTGTTGAGTGATTCCAGTTGCTTTTCTATTCCTTGGACACTTATTTCGATGTCAGCCATTTTTTCGTTCGTGCGAGGATTTAGAGAAGGAACTGCAGTGCGGTCTACCTCTGTGAAACAGCTTTGGAAAAAGGTGTTTATTATTTCAGCTTTACGCGTGTCATCCTGTGTTTGAATGCCATCATCATCCCGGAGTGTCTGGATATGCTGTTTCGAGCCAGTTACTGATTTAACGTAAGACCAGAACTTCCTAGGATTTTCTGTCAAGTCGGTACATAGAATTTTACTTTCGAATTCACTGAACGCTTCACGCATAGCCCTCCTTACGCTAACTTTGACATCGTTTAGCTTCTGTTTGTCTGAGAGGTCCTGGCTGCATTTAAACTTGCAGTGAAGATCTCTTTGCTTTTGCAGTAGTTTCCTAATTTTGTTGTTGAACCACGGTGGCTTTTTCCCGCCCCTCTCAGTTGTACTCGGCACGTACCTGTCTAAAACGCATTCTACGATTGCCTTGAACTTTTTCCATAAACACTCAACATTGTCAGCGTGGAGCAGAATTTTTGGTTTTGATCTGTTAGGTAGTCTGAAATCTTCCTTCTATTACTCTTGCGAAACAGATAAACCTTCCCCCCTTTTTTATATTCCTATTTACTTTCTGTGAGACTGTCATAATCTTTGACTTACTTGTAACCGTTTTGGCGCGAATGCGCACAGAGAAGTCTTTGTTTCACTTTGCAGAAGTTAAGTTGTTATTTCGCTTTGTAAAAGAACAGTCAAGTCTCGTGTTTGGTTAAAGTGGAAATTAAATATATTAAGATTGATACAAAACTGTTTTCTTGATGATTTGACAATTAAGAAGAAGTATATGTGAATTTACAAGAAGTTTAATAAAAATGTGGGTCCTGAACACCAACTGAAAAATTATTTCTACCATACCATTGTTCTGATCTGTGATCATTAAGAATTTCCTGAAAAACGCATTTATTAGGTCTTCAAATATTGCTAAAATATAGATCTGGACCTTCTAGCTGTCAAAGTGGAATCACCCTAGAATCAGCAAGATGAGCCACAACAACTTCGACGAAATCTACATGGGAATCCACTCAAGATAAGTGCCAAAATTAATTTTTTTTATTGTGACTTCAGTATTTCCATTCTGACGATACCATCCACAGTCAATAACTTTGTTGTTGCCCTATAAAGCGAACATATGCTGCGTGAGAAACATTATTCGTCTGATTTCTAACCTACTTTGCAAGTGTTTGCAGGAGAGGTGTTTTATTGGCCCATCAGCTCCTACAAGCTCCTGGTAGCTTCCTCTCGGCAGAAGGGCGAAAAAACAAGGCGTAATTCTACGCGCTCTTCTCGGGTTGGTCCGTACTGCCATGCAGATACGCGTGACAGGCGACTGGTCGGTAAGGTCTGCGAAAAAAACGCGAGAAAAGTGACGCCTTCGTCGCTGAAGTGAAAACAGAGAGTTTTGAGCTTTTGGGGTGCGAAGAGTTTAGTCGAGCAGCTTTGGGGTTGCTGAAAGTGCAATGAAATATTCGTGTAGTTCCACAACGTTCAGTCGGGCTGCGTTGGGACGTTATGCAGATCATGAGGAATATTTTGGTTGCTGACCAGTCAGATAACAGCTTAGAGTAATTACGACTTGAAATAATATGGTTGTAACTTTTCAAATCCAATACACAGTGGCTGTTCTTGCGTATGCTAACTTTCCAAATGAGAGTTTTTACTTCAGATACTAACCTGACTGTGTACAAGATGTAATTTCATGATCACTAGTAGCTGGATGTGACCATTATTTTGACTGCATGTGAAGCTTCTGTGTTTGAAGACTTGTAATTTCATACAGTTTATTCAGTGCTTATGAACGCTTCTGCCTACCACATGAAAATATTATGTTGCTCCATAAAGTTTACAAGTAGCTAGCTGCAATGGCCAGGTATGTAATTATTCCAGTTTTCTAGTAGTCCATCACCTCCTTTCTGCTCTCTGTTCCATCTCCTCCTTTATACCCTCTCTGTCCACCATCTGCATCCCCTCTCTCTGTCCACCTTGATTCTCCCCCACTATCTGCCGATCTATTGCTGCCTGGCCATCCCCTCCTCTCCCCTCTAATCCCACCTCCTGTTCCCCCTCTATTTTACATTCCCCCCTCTGTCCTGTCATCCCCTGTTCCTCCCTCTCTCTCTGCCTTCTTTTCCTCCCCCTGTCACTTTTCTCATTCGTCTTTCCTTTCTGGGCCCCATCTCATCCCTCTTTGCCCATCTCCTTTCTCTGTCCACTTCCTCCTCTCTCTTACTGCTCACCTCCTCATCCCGTCTCTCTCACCTATTTCTACCTCCCACTGCCTCCATCCATTTCCTCTTTCTCTTCTTTCTGTCCCTCTTCTCCCCTCTCATTCCCCTGACTGTCAGTCTATCTCCTCTCCCCTTTCCTCTCCACGTTACTACTCTCACCTGAATACGAGGTTGATGGTTCTTACCCCACAGTATTCCTAACTGCTAATTTGGCTGAAATCGATCCAGTATTGTAGAATCAGCTTTTACGCCTTTATCTATGTACGCACCAGAGAAATATATTTCACATACATTTAATATATTTCACACATATTTGTATACGTGTATCTCTAGCGAATTCTGAACTGCAGTTTCATCTTCACACAGCCCCATGTTTCTAACACCGTATCTCCAGAACTTTGTGGTGTACAGTGATACAATTTTTCAGGTACATTCTCCAGCAGATGGACTTACTGTCTTCGAAATACAGAGATAGTAGTAAGCACTCCGTCTACAGGCCACAAGTGGCCCATCGGGACCATCCGACCGCCGTGTCATCCTAAGGGGAGGATGCGGATAGGAGGGGCGTGTGGTCAGCACATAGCTCTCCTTGTCGTTATGATGGTTCTCTTTGACCGCAGCCGCTACTATTCGGTCGAGTAGCGCCTCAGTTGGCATCACGAGGCTGAGTGCATCCCGAAAAATGCCAACAGCACATGGCCGCTGTATGTTCACCCATCCAAGTGCCAGCCACGCCCGACAGCGCTTAACTTCGGTGATCTCACGGGAACGGGTGTATCCACTGTGGCAAGGCCGTTGCCTAGAGTTAGTAGTAAAGAAGTAATAAAATGATATGTTATGCATGTTGCGATAGTTTTTCACGTACGTCAGTGTTTATGACGTCATATGTTCTGGACTATGTGACGTAAAATGTAATACTTTTTCCGGCACGTTCAGAGGTACACTGAAGAGCCAAAGAAAATGGTACGTCTGCCTAACATAGTGTAGGTCCCCCGCGAGCAAACAGAAGTGTCGCAACACGACGTGACATGCACTCGACTAAAATCTGAAGTAGTGCTGGAGGGAATTGACACCATGAATACTGAAAGGTTGTCTATATATCCGTAAGAGTACGAGGCGGTGGATATCTCATGATCAGCACGTTGCAAAGCATCCCAGATATGCTCAGTAATATTCATGTCTGGAGAGTTTAGTGGCCAGTGAAAGTGTTTAAACTCAGAAGAGTGTTCCTGGAGCCACTTTGTAGCAATTCTAGACGTATGGGGTGTCGCGTTGCCCTGCTGGAATTGCCCAAGCCTGTCGGAATGCATAAGAGACATGAATGGATGCATGACCACACAGCATGCTTACGTACGTGTCACCTGTCAGCGTCGTAGCTAGACGTATCAGGGGTCCCTTATCACTCCAACTACACACGCTTCATACCATTACAGAGCCTCAACCAGACTGAACAGTCCTCCGCTGACATGCACGGTCCATGGATTCATGAGGTTGTCTCCATACCCGTACGCGTCCATCCACTCGATACAATTTGAAACGAGACTCGTCCGAGCAGGCAACATGTTTCCAGCAATCAACAGTACAATGTCGGTGTTCATTGGTACAGTGGAGGCGCAAAGCTTTATGTCGGGCAGTCATCGAGGGTACTCGAGTTTGCCTTCGGCTCCGAAAACTCATATAGATGATGTTACGTTGACACAAATTGACGGCGCAGCATTGAAATCTGCAGCAGTTTGCGGAAAGATTGCACTCCTGTCGCGTTGAACGATTCTCTTCAGTCGTCGTCGGTCGTGTTCTTTCAGTATCTTTTTGCAGCCGCAGTGATGTCGGAGATTTGATGTTTTACCAGATTCCTGATATTCACGGTACAATCGTGAAATGATCTTTCGGGAAAGTCCCCACTTCATCACCAACTTGGAGCTCGGCGATGCTGTGTCCCATCGCTCGTGCGCCGAGTATAACAACACATTGGAATTCACTGAAATTTTGATAAACGGCCATTGTAGCGGCAGCAACCGATCTAACAGCTACACGCGACACTTCTTGTCTTATACAGGCGTATTCTACCTGCTTACATACACTATGTGATCAAAAGTATCCGGACATCTGGCTGAAAATGACTTACAAGTTCGTGGCGCCCTCCATTAGTAATGCTGGAATTCAGTATGGTGTTGGCCCACCATTAGCCTCGATGACAGCTTGCACTCTCGCAGGCATACCTTCAGTCAGGTGCTGGAAGGTTTCTTGGGCAGTCCATTCTTCACGGAGTGCTGCACTGACAAGAGGTATCGATGTCGGTCGGCGATGCCTGGTGCGAAGTCGGCGTTCCAAAACATTCCAAAGCTGTTCTATAGGATTCAGGTCAGTACTCTGTGCAGGCCAGTCCACTACAGGGATGTTATTGTCTCGATCATGTTGAAAGATGCTATCGCCATGCCAGAATAGCTCTTCAACAGTTGGATGCAGAAGGCGCTTAAAACACCAATGTAGGCCTGTGCTGTGGCAATACCAAGCAAAACAACAACGGGTGCAAACTCCCTCCATGAAAAACACCACCACACCATAACACCACCTCCTCCGAATTTTACTGTTGGCACTACACACTCTGAGAGATGACGTTAACCGGACATTCGCCATACCCACACCCTGCCATCGGATCGCCACGTCGTGTACCGTGATTCGTCACTCCACACAACGTTTCCCCACCGTTCAATCGTCCAATGTTTACACTCGTTACACCAAGCGAGGAGTCGTTTGGTATTTACCGGCGCGATGTGTGGCTCATGAGTACCCACTCGACCACGAAATCCATGTTTTCTCACCTCCCGCCTACCTGTGGTAGTACTTGCAGTGGATAGTGATGCAGTTTGGAATTCCTGTGTGATGCTCTGGATAGTTGTCTGCCTATTACACATTACGACCCTCTTCAACTGTCGGTAGTCTATGTCAGTCAACAGACGAGGTCGGCCTGTACGCTTTTGTGCTGTACGCGTCCCTTCACATTTCCACTGCACTATCACATCGGAAACAATGGACGTAGGGATGTTTAGGAACATGGAAATCTCGCTTACATACGTATGACGCAAAAGACACCCAATCGCCTGACCACGCTCGAAGTCCGTGAGTTCCGCTGAGCGCTCCATTCTGCTCTCTCACGATGTCTAATGACTACTGAGGTCGCTGATGCGCAGTACATGGCAGTAGGTGGCATCACAATGCACCTACTATGAAAAGCATATGTTTTTGGAGGTGTCCGGATAGGTTTAATCACATACTGTACCTCTGTATTTGAATATGCATGGCTATACCATTTCCTCTGTGGCTTCAATGAAGAACCCTCAGTGAAGAAGGTATTATTACAATTTTAAAGAATCTTTTAGTTTTGTAGGTAATTCAGGTTGCTCATTGACGAGCATGGCAATGAGTGAAGTCGAAGTGGAGAATGAACTTGGCGAAGGCGCGATTAGCAAAGCAATAGGATTCTTATAAAATTTAGCCACAGAAACAATTATTGAAAAGAAATAATTTCAAAGTTTCCCATTATTACGATGTAACTTAGCAATTATTGGAGGGAGGAGTTGGGCAAACTAGGCGTCCTGATAGGGTGAGCTCAATGAAAGTTGTCTGTTACGGTTCAAATGGCTCTGAGCACTATGGTACTCAACTGCTGAGGTCATTAGTCCCCTAGAACTTAGAACTAGTTAAACCTAACTAACCTAAGGACATCACAAACATCCATGCCCGAGGCAGGATTCGAACCTGCGACCGTAGCGGTCTTGCGGTTCCGGACTGCAGTGCCTTTAACCGCACGGCCACTTCGGCCGGCTTGTCTGTTACGAGGGACTACGTACGTTGTTGGTTGATTCTACCAACGATTACAGACCAGGGTAGCCAGATGCCTTAGCAAGATTGACTAAAACAAAAAAGAAGGCCGGCCGAAGTGGCCGCGCGGTTCTGGCGCTGCAGTCTGGAACCGCGAGACCGCTACGGTCGCAGGTTCGAATCCTGCCTCGGGCATGGATGTGTGTGCTGTCTTTAGGTTAGTTAGGTTTAACGAGTTCTAAGTTCTAGGGGACCATTTGAAAAAAGAAGGAAAATATATTCTGTCGCCTGTAGGGTGACTGGAAGGAATCTGTTACTATAAAAGGATGTTTGCACCACGGAGCTGCCATAAGAAACAATGTCCCTGACATAAATATGACTGATTGCCTTGGTTAATCGATGTTCGATTCATATGGGTATAACACACTATGGAAGTAATATCCAGTGGAATTCCATTACTGCTCGTTTGTTTAACAAAGGGAAAACTAAATATGGCGAGCGTTCAAAAAAACCAGAAGTATGTCAAGTGTCTCACTAACAAGCAATGTGCCGGCCGTTGTGGCCGAGCGGTTCTAGGAGCTTCAGTCTGGAACTTCGCGAAAGCTACGATCGCAGGTTCGAATCCTGCCTCGGGCATGGATGTGTGTGATGTCCTTACGTTGGTTAGGTTTAAGTAGTTCTAAGTGCTAAGAGACTGATAACCTCAGACGTTAAGGGGAGCCGGAGGTGGTCAAATCCAAAAAATTACGATATTTTTTTTTTTTTTGCTACCGAAAATTAATGTAAACTTTGAATTATTGTTCTACTCGCCCTAGAAGTGTTATTACCATTTTCCCCCACGCCTGCAGAGGAAATGGGCGGCCGCTGAATGCATCTAACACCCTCTCGTGACTTCGTGGCGAACTGCTTGGGATTTTCTCAGCCTGTTACGCACACAGCACCTTATGTTACGCATACAGCGTGTGCGCAAGGGTTGGCTACATTGTTTTCTGTGACAAATATTACCCGTACTTCCTTACAGCTTACTCCTATTTTCCTCAGAATTTCGAACATCTTGCTCCATTTAATATTGTCGTACACTTTTGTTCTGGTTACGATGCCGCGTTTTAGTAACCGTGTATATAAGAAGAGGAAGGACGTAGGGAAAAGAAAAGTAACACTAATACCAAGTTGCGATACTACAATGAATAAGAGCGCGGAACATCGTCTCTTTGCTGTTTACCGTTTCGAATTAGTTCAGTGTTGCGCCTGTTGTTGGTAGTATAATACTTCTTGTGTAAAGAGGGTAATATGCAGTATGTACAAGAATCAGGAGGGAACAATAAAACCAATTTTTCATGACTTAGCACAGCCAGAATTCTTACACAAATGTCTACACGGAAAGACGCAGAATCCTAATGAGAGCGTAAACAATTTGATTTGGAAAGTGATTCCTAAAAGGCTGTTTGTAAGCATAAAAACACTGCACTTTGGCATTTATGATGAAATAGCAACCTACAACCAAGGGAACAGTGTGAAGTGTGAGTTCTGAAGGCATTAGGATTTACAGCTGGGGTGAACACTGTGCGAGCACTAAGAAATATTGACAGAGAAAGGATAAGAGGAGCAGAAAGAAGAGAAAGGCATATGAAGTATGATGGAACAACAGGCCAGAAACGAAGACAGAAGAGGAAGCTATTGGAGGATGAAGAAGACCCTGATAATCCATCCTATAGTGCAGGAATGTATCGAGAAACTTTGATAGCCATTTCCCGCAAATTAGAATTTTTCCAATATAAGGAACATTTTCTCAAAATCCACTCAAGCTAGAGAGATGAAATTTTTATACAGCTCTCCTAGTGGTCAAACTTACATTGTAACACAGCAATTTGGCAATATGTTCAGTAGTTTCATTTCAGTGTAATTATAAAGCAATTATTTGTAAAAAAATTTGGGTCATTAATAAAAAAATAATTGGAAGGAAACTAGAAAAGATACTCCAAAATCCCTCTCTCATAACTGCAATACTAAACCAATCTATGTGTGTTGTGTTGTGGTCTTCAGTCCTGAGACTGGTTTGATGCAGCTCTCCATGCTACTCTATCCTGTGCAAGCTTTTTCATCTCCCCGTACCTACTGCAACCTACATCCTTCTGAATCTGCTTAGTGTATTCATCTCTTGGTCTCCCTCTACGATTTTTACCCTCCACGCTGCCCTCCAATACTAAATTGGTGATCCCTTGATGCCTCTGAACATGTCCTACCAACCGATCCCTTCTTCTGGTCAAGTTGTGCCACAAACTTCTCTTCTCCCCAATCCTATTCAATACTTCCTCATTAGTTATGTGATCTACCCACCTAATCTTCAGCATTCTTCTGTAGCACCACATTTCGAAAGCTTCTATTCTCTTCTTGTCCAAACTATTTATCGTCCATGTTTCACTTCCATACATGGCTACACTCCATACGAATACTTTCAGAAATAACTTCCTGACACTTAAATCAATACTGGATGTTAACAAATTTCTCTTCTTCAGAAACGCTTTTCTTACCATTGCCAATCTACATTTTATATCCTCTCGACTTCGACCACCATATTTTGCTCCCCAAATATCAAAATTCCTTTACTACTTTAAGTGTCTCATTTCGTAATGTAATTCCCTCAGCATCACCCGACTTCATTAAACTACATTCCATTATCCTTGTTTTGCTTTTGTTGATGTTCATCTTATATCCTCCTTTCAAGACACTGTCCATTCCATTCAACTGCTCTTCCAAGTCCTTTGCTGTCTTTGACAGAATTACAATGTCATCGGCGAACCTCAAAGTTTTTATTTCTTCTCCATGAATTTTAGTACCTACTCCGAATTTTTCTTTTGTTTCCTTTACTGCTTGCTCAATATACAGATTGAACAACATCGGGGAGAGGCTACAACCCTATCTCACTCCCTTCCCAACCACTGCTTCCCTTTCATGTCCCTCGACTCTTATAACTGCCAACTGGTTTCTGTACAAATTGTAAATAGCCTTTCGCTCCCTGTATTTTACCCCTGCCACCTTTAGAATTTGAAAGAGAGTATTCCAGTCAACATTGTCAAAAGCTTTCTCTAAGTCTACAAATGCTAGAAACGTAGATTTGCCTTTCCTTAATCTTTCTTCTAAGATAAGTCGTAAGGTCAGTATTGTCTCACGTGTTCCAGTGTTTCTACGGAATCCAAACTGATTTTCCCCAAGGTTGGCTTCTACTAGTTTTTCCATTCGTCTGTAAAGAATTCGTGTTAGTATTTTGCAGCTGTGACTTATTAAGCAGATAGTTCGGTAATTTTCACATCTGTCAACACCTGCTTTCTTTGGGATTGGAATTATTATATTCTTCTTGAAGTCTGAGGGTATTTCACCTGTTTTATACATCTTGCTCACCAGATGGTAGAGTTTTGTCAGGACTGGCTCTCCCACGGCCGTCAGTAGTTCCAATGGAATATTGTCTACTCCGGGGGCCTTGTTTCGACTCAGGTCTTTCAGTGCTCTGTCAAACTCTTCACGCAGTATCATATCTCCCATTTCATCTTCATCTACATCCTCTTCCATTTCCATAATATTGTCCTCCAGCACGTCGCCCTTGTATAGACCCTCTATATACTCCTTCCACCTTTCTGCTTTCCCTTCTTTGCTTAGAACTGGGTTGCCATCTGAGCTCTTGATATTCATACAATTCGTTCTCTTATCTCCAAAGGTCTCTTTAATTTTCCTGTAGGCGGTATCTATCTTACCCCTAGTGAGATAGGCCTTTACATCCTTACATTTGTCCTCTAGCCATGTCTGCTTAGCCATTTTGCACTTCCTGTCGATCTCATTTTTGAGACGTTTGTATTCCTTTTTGCCTGTTTCACTTACTGCATTTTTATATTTTCTAACCAATCTATATGTAAAAAAAAATCCAAATTTTTCTATTTGGTAGTTTATTCATAAATGTTCCTCAAACTTAGTGATTTTAACATGGCCAGCATAGGCACCTCCGGCTCCCCTTAAGTCCCATAGTGCTCAGAGCCATTTATTTATTTATTTATATTTACAAGCAATGTTCGTAAATAGTCGGTCGGCAGAGTACTGGGAAACACAGAAGAGTTTTCCTTTCCAGTCATAGCGACTGAATCGGCCTTAAATCATGTGGCAGAAGTAACTGTGTTATCCGTGGTCAGATAAGCACCAGAATCAATACGTACATCAGGCAATGTAAGGAGCAACACACAGTATGGCAAGTGGAAAAAGAGAAGGTAAGGAAGAGGGAAGTGATACATAAGTGCGTATGATAAATCCCTTCCATCAAAAATATTTCTCTTCTTCATACCTCCTCTGTGTTACACAGATGACGTGTCACTGATCTCATTTGTACTGAGATTGCAGTACACAAGAAGTTCCTATTTGCTTCCACCACCCTGAGCGGAACGCATAAGTTCTAATGAATGTTCACCAACCTGCAATCTTCTATAGTTGTGGTCCCCTTCGCAGAAACCAGCATGTAGACCGTGAATCCGTAATCTTGAGGTTGTAAGAAACTCATTGCAAGAAACCGTTATTCTATAAATGATTAAATTTCGTATCAGTTGGTCTATACGGGACGCCACTCGCTTGTTATAGGCGGAACACGAGAAACTGCACAATTACATTCCTTTTCAGCCACAAACTAATGAACTGCATGTATCTCACTGTGTTGAACATGGAAGCAGAACTCTTGTCGCTAGCAAGGTAAAGATGTTAAATAAATATGATTTTTGATTTGCCAGCGCATTAGTGTAGATGAGTTGGCTAATAATTGGTTGAGTAACCCCAGAATGTACGTAAACAGATTTGATGTAAAGGTCACTTAGGTATTTCCCTTTTGTAATGTTTCTAACTTTTGTTAACAGAGCCATATGTAATTTGATGATTTGCATTTATGTTGGATTAGTGTGGTTAGATAATACTTGCTGTATAAATCTCATTGCTCGTGAATCAATTAGTAGATATGATGTATTTCTCTGACTAATCTAACTTCATTTGCCATATGTTTTTGAAAAGACAAACTTAACTTGCAATATAATTTTGTTTATAAAAGCTCAGTGTTAGTAATTCACCACAATAAGTACGCCTCCCTGTTCACATCATATGTTTTTCAAAGCGGTTGGATGATTTTTCTTAAATGTTCTCATTTATCACTTAGAAAATTTCATGTACATTTCAAAGCATTACGGCCACCATTGCACACCGCTCTGCCTGTAGCTAACGTATTTATATTTTTTATGATAGAGAAGAATATATCGTGTTGCGCGGTTGCTGCTTCAGAGGTAAGACAATTTAATTTATTTTTTATGTGCACAGGGACTAAAGTTATCATTTTTGAACAGGGCCAGAGGATTCAGTGCCTAAGGGGCTGAATGTATTTTGCATTGAGTGAGTGTATTTATTTATTGGTTTTGGGAGTTGCACTGCCCAATCAGTTCCTGTAAAATAAAACAGTAATGTAGAGTAACAACACGACTTGCAATTACAACACGCTACACGATAATTCGAGTTTAGTACTCATTCCACAGTTCAGACATTCATTCAACATAATTATAAGCCTTAATTTTCTTAAAGAACATTGCAAACAGTCTGAGACGCCCTGCTAAACCCGCAGATCAGGACAGGTAGTTTAAATTGTGGAAAGGGGCCAAAGTAAGCGGCTGTCAGTTACACTCGAAGATACAATTTTATTTATTAGACCAAACATTACAAGAGTGAACAAAACTTTTAAAAAAATCACAGCGTTAATTTTTGAAACTTAATTGAATGCGCCATACAATCTCATGCCTTAAGGGCATGCTAATAACTTAAGACTCAAACCAAAATGAGAAATCTAAAAAGCAGAAGCGCTTATCTCCAATGAGTTCTTTCAATTAGGCTGAAGGCCCAAACAATCAAACACCTGAAGAAGAAAACAACTTTAATTTAGAAATCAGCTGAAGGCTCATCACTTAAGACTCAAACCAAAACAAATTTTTGAAGGGCTTAGGCTTTATCTTAATACTTCTTTAGATCAGGGTGAGCCGGCGTTGACGGCCGAGCGGTTCTAGGCGCTTCATTCTGGAACCGCGCGACTGCTACGGTCGCATGCCTCGGGCATGGATTTTCGTGATGTCCTTAGGTTAGTTAGGCTTACGTTGTTCTAAGTTCTAGCGGAAGTTAAGTACCATAGTGCTCAGAGCCATTCCAATCAGTTTTTTTTTAATTAGGCTGAAGGTCCGAACAATCTTACACCTTAGGGGCAAAACAGCCTTAATTTAAAAATCGGCCATACAGATACAAACAGCAACAACTATCAGGAAGGCAGTAAACCCAACGGCGCTCAGACGTTTGCACGGGTTGGCCTGGTATTCAAACATTCGCTTAGATGAGACAGACAGTCGACCCAACCATTCTCGATACGACGACAACCCAACCGACAGACAGTCAACGGATCCACCGACAAGATAACTTCCGCTCCACCCGACCAGCACACAACAGGGAGTTCAGTAGAACAACGTAGAAGGTGTTGGCACCCACAACCAATTATACATTGAACTGTCAAACTACACACCGTGCTGGACAGCGACAACACAAGGAGGAAAATACACTGCCTGAATTTACGTCAACGGCTAGGGCAGGTAGCCGGAACGTTGACGGCCACAAGGCAGAAGATTCCGCTGGAGCACTTCAATTCAGAATAACCAAGTACAGTTAAACTCCACCAGAGGGTGGCCAAAATTTGCCAACTTGACAACACACGTTGTTGCTCGCGGGAATGTCTCAACAGCCGACAACCAAATCCAAACGACACCATGTGAACAGTCGTGACTTGCTGGTAGATTCAGTCAAAACGCAACTTCGTGGTTGGCTTTTCCTCTTTTGTTTCTCTGGCCGGCCAACCACTGTCACACTCGGTGTGATTTTAGTTCCATTTGTGTGGTCTCTGTCTGTGTCTTTTTGTCCTGTGCCGTCTCTTGCCATCCCCATTGTTTGTTTTTATTCTTTGTGAATGTTTCAAGCTCTTGGAGAACGGAACTGATGGCCCTAGTAGTCTGGTCCCTTTTAACCCACAAATCACCCAACCAACTTTCGTGTCCAGAATCGGTGAGCCACGGGCCTCGTAGTAATGGGAACAGCACCACACACTCTGATCTCGTGTGGACCTTGGTCAAACTACGCGCCACAGAGACTTCCTCGCTGCTCCACGCCAATCTACCAACTCCCAGGCCCGGAAACGGTGAAAGGTCCAAATATAGGTCGGCCGATGAGACGACCGACCGAACGACCAACCAACGGCCGTCCCGCTCCAATCTCCCACCGTCGGACAGTTCATTTGTGTCGCCAGCTGTCGGCGAGCACTGGCTGTCGGCGCCTCACCGGCGCTCCATCCCCGACTTCACTGCTGCTGCGTCCCGACTGCACTGCTGGTCCGTCCCGAACTGACTACCAGACACACGACGACCGGGAAATGCTATCGGTCGCTCCAGAAATGGAACGACAGTATACTTATCGACACGCGCTGCTGCTGCCACTCACGGGAAAGTAAGGCAGGAAGTCAGTGACGCCAGTAAATGGAAAAAAAAATAGGTGGCAGTACCAAAATAGAAGATGACAAACAATAAATGGGATAAACACGAGCCGTGCACGGCTCACAGTCAGTCGCCACAAGAAGTTAAAAAATGTGTACGGAGATGCTGCTGTCGATCGCAGTACAGTCAGTCGGTGGGCAAGCGGGTTACGTGATTGAAAGCGGGTACGGCAATATTGAGGATTGTCCTCGCAGCGGCAGGCCTCGTACTGCACACACTCCGGACAATGTGCAGAGAGTTAACGAATTGGTGACTACTGACACACGTATCATAGTGAACGAATTGTCACACTACGTTGGGATAGGGGAAGGAAGTGTTCGCAGAATACTGGAAGTGTTGGCATTAATAAAGGTTTGTCCCAGGTGGGTTCCCTGGATGTTGACAGTGGCTCACAAAGAAACAAGAAAACGGTAGGCAGCGAACTCTTGGAACAGTGCGAGAATGGTGGAGGTGAATTTCTTGGAAGAACTGTGACAGGTTGTAAGAGGTCCATGATAAAGGATTTTGTTGCTAGCGCACTCGAGCAGATGTAATTTCGGTGGATTGCTCACGCGCTGCCTGCGATGTGTAAGCTATAAGAGAATCTCAGACCAGAGAGCAGTGTTGTCAGCAGAAGGAGTAAGTTAGTTGCTAGCGAGCAGTCTGGTCTGGTGTATCGTGTTGGCTGGCCCGGTCGTGGTGGAGCCATGGCGGAGCCTGAGCGTTTTAGTATAAGGTAAATGCGGCCTCGCACATATATATTATTGTTATATCAAGTCCCATGTAAATGTTTAAAAATCTTAATAATAATCTTTCTCATAAAAAGTAACTTTTGACAATCATTCATTTCAATTTAAAGAATTTACTAATTTCTCCAATCCTTGGTCATCCCGATTATTGAAATGAAAAATCAGTTGTTTCATTTTACACATCTATCGGGCAGCATTGCACAGAGCTGCATCAGAAAAATTTCTTATAGGAGCAGATATATACGCGTTATCCAGCGACCTAATTGAGGTAAGATTTTTCAATTTATTCAGAATGAATTTTCAGGGCCATGACGCAGCACTGCAGACGTCCTAAATTTACCAGTTTAAATTCACAGTCATTATTGAAAGGTTATAAGCGAGCAACAATTTTATTGAGAGATCAGTCGCATTTTTATTATTGATAGGTTGCGGAATTTATCTGTTGGTAGGTTACGCTAAATGTCAATGTTATGGTTATATTTTTTACTGTTGGGAGGTTTCGGAACTTTTACTGTTGAGAGGTTACACTAAATGTGAATCTTATTCATATTATTTATTTTGTGGGGAGGTGACAATTGTCGACAACCGGCCAGGATCGTATTTTTGTGAATTTCTGAGACGTAGTCAGTTATATATCTGCTCTCATTTACTTAATATTAAATGTAGTTTGCATCTGGCGCAACGCATTTACTAATTTGTCACTCTTTCTTTCACAGATCATCGGCAATTTATTCCTATTTGTTGTGGTTGTATTTGTTCCATTTTTGCTTTGTCTTTGTTTCATTTTGTGTTTAACTTTGATTTGTGAAAATACCGCGAAAAACTGCTAACAGTACATCGCGAAGTGCAATGAGTGAAAAAGCTGACTCGAATAATTTGACCGATAATATTAGCGACAGTCAGCGTAATAGTGATAATCTTCTAATTACAGCTAATCAGTGCGTGCCGATCACTAGTAATGATTTTATTCCAGATGATGAACAAACACATTCAGTTACGTCCACAGTTAATTTAACGGCAATTGATGACGCGGCACGATCCGTTACAATGAACGCTGTCCAGTTTGACACACATTATTGGCAAAATTTACACAGTGAACAGACAAATATTTCTAACGAAAGTGAACAATGTACTCAAAATATGTCAGATTTATTTGATTCCGGTGTAGTGACCAATACTGCACATCGAATTGGCAAACCTTTTCAAGAATCAGAGAATGACCAAATGGTTACACAAAACGTGACAATTGCAGATACGCCATCAAACAGCACGGGGAATAGAGTAGGTTATATTGGCATGGATCAAGTTATGGCATTATTGCTACAACTTCATGAATCAAACAAACAACTTAATGAAAATCTCAAATATCAAATTAATGAAAATAATGAAAATCTCAAACAACAATTTAATGAAAATCTCAAACAACAAGTCAATGAATCGAACAAACAACTTAATGAAAGTTTCAAACAGTCGAATGAAAACCATGACAGGTCGTTCAAACAAATTAATGAAAAACTTGACACCTCTATGAGCAGCTTACTGAACAGATTACAGCCGTTGCGGAGCAATGTAATGAAACTAAAAAACAATTACGTGAGGAAATTAAGGCATGCGCCAGGAATAATAGTGAAGAGATACGCAATACACATGCTGTCACAACTAAATTACTTAGAGATGAAATTAGTGCAGTCGCTAAACAATGTTCTGAAAACGCAACACAGTTACGCGACGAGTTTAAATTAATGTCATCAGAACTTTCACGCACGCTGGATGCGAAAGCAGACACGAAATTTGACTAACAGAACAGCCAAATTGACGAACGTTTTAATCACAACCTACAGAACAGTGAAGCGCGTTACCGTAAATTTATACAGGAACAGAATAAAGTAAAGAAAAAAGTCATGGAAACAATTACTGTACAGAGACAGGAAGATAAGAGTAAGTTATTTACGAAAGCAAAACCATACGTAGACAACAACATTGCTACAGTATCAGACGAAATCAATACTATCAAACAGTTGAACACTGAATTGCATGGTGAAATATCCGATCTAAAAACAAAAACAGATACTATTATTCAGACTTTGGAAAATAAATATGCAGTAGACTTTCAGACAATGACCAACAGACTTGAACAGTTAGAATTAATACAGGATCCCTATGCCATTAAAGCAGACGTTAGGAAATTAAACAAAACCACACGTAAAATTCAGAAACAAATTAATGCTTATGACACTAAAAACGGCGATCTGGTAAAAGCACTGACTGAAAAATTTGATGACTTGGACAGTCGTATTGACGTTATCGAAAATAACAATGACACCAAATCAGACGATACGTCACCAGTTTCGTTTAATCAGACACCCGAATTCCAAAACTTACAGCAGACAGTCAGTGAGATAGGTTCGTCCAGTAATACATTACGTAGAAAATTGTCATCTTTACAGCAAGAAGTGACAGAGATGAAAAATGTTTCAATCTCTAACACGACACAGCATACGCCACATTCCGAACATTTGTCACACTCACACAGCCATTGTAACTTAGGTAATCTACAGAGAGTGCATGACTTGGATTCCGGGCAGACACAGACAAACGGATTATCATACAATCCTGAACCAGTTCACACATTCAGAGACGATAACGTTGGTTATAAGCAATTTTTATCCGTGAAAAAATCTAAGGTATTTAAAAATGACAGAACACAAATACATCCTTTGGACTGGATACGACAACTTGCTTTTGTATTTTCATCAGCTTGGCCTGTAATGCAGAAACTAGAATTGGCCTGGATACAACAATTTGTTTTTGAATTTTCACCGGCATTGCCTGTAATGCAGAAACTAAAATTTATTTGCAGCGCGTAAGAGACCTCAGGGGATTCATTACGCTTCGATGAATATGTGCCGTAGCGTGCACAGGGCCACGAGGTGTAGTAGTGCTATTTCATCTTTAGTTTTCTGCACTGCTGCCTTCTCTTTTACTATCCTTTATAGCTATCAAAACAGCTCTTCAACTATCGATCTGTCCAGGATTAGGAACGTGTAAAGGAAACCCGATATGACAAGTTTTACCAGAAAGTGATAGTTTTTACTAGACACTCCCGAAATGACAAGAAATACCAGTATAATTTTAATAACAGACAAAATTTTAATCATCAGTATGTACAAAATTTTCAGCAATCACAGACAGATTTTGACAACAATAGAGGGTTTTCACCACAACAGCAACAAAACCAGCCGGTTAGCATACGTAGCCAACAATGTAGTCTTCAAGGTCAACCAGGCTTTGATATTTCGCCGCCTACACGTATAGCGTCGGCTCCACCAACAGCAACAAGGAAATCACTACGTACAGAAAACGCACCATTTCAACTCATATCGCAACGCGCCGTATAGCAATGACTATCATGACAGACATAAAAGTAGTGAGCACAATGTTCAGCGTACATTTAATAACAGTAGGTCTTATACCAGCAGCAGAATCATCCGCAACAACAGATCATCATGAATGAACCAGACAGTAGGTATCATCCCGAAGCTAATGCGTCAGGACGAAATAGCAGAACAGTACAAATAGTTGAAATGCCACAGCATCCTCCTGCAAATAACAGCACGTCAGAAAGAATTTTACTAGATACAGTACAGGTTGCATCTTCCAACAACGTAAGCACTACTTTTGACACGCAGAATGTTATTCACGAGAATGTTACTACTTTTGACGACATCCGAGACACACTTTCACATGAAAAACCAGTTATACAAAAAACCGTTTCCCACCCTGTCATTGAAGTAAAGATTGGATCATACACATTTTCAGCAGTAATCGATTCTGGATCACCTATGTCAGTTAGAAATGAGGAAACTTTCAACGAATGTAACAAAGGGAATACCTATCCTACGTTACCATTAGGCAAAACTACAGTAAAAGGAAAAGTATCTGGTAAAGGAGTAGATGTAAAATTGCAGATACACTTATCATTTTTTATTGCAGGTCATACGTTCCACTCAAATTTTTGGATTGTTCCCCTATTGACAACAGACGTTATTTTAGGGACGAGTTTTTTGGTACAACACGAAACAGTTATTGGCTTTCAAAATTCCTATTTAATGTTAAAGGATGAAAATGTACAACTGGAATTAGAATTTCAGCACGCTTTATCTGCAGATGAACAGGCAATTAATCGAACACAGGACTTTTCTACATCGCGTGACACGGACTGTCATTCCACATTGTTCACAGATACGTACGTACACAACTATAATACTCCAGACGAAGCCGACTATGACGTTATGGAAATGATTTCTGATAACGTAGAACAAAGCAGTGCAAATACAGACGACGACGTACTCAACTACGCAAAATTCTTTTACAGCAAGCTCCAGCTTTGACAACGTCCCTGGTACTATGTCCGGTTTTATGTGTGAATTTCAAGTTAAACAGCACGACACGTTTAAAGCCAAACATTATCCCATTCCGTATATTCACAGAGAACAAGTTAAGAAACAATTGCAAGCTATGCTTGACCAAGGTATTATTGAACCGGCAGTTAGTCCATACATAAACCCGCTCCATATTGTTAAGAAAAAGGATGGTTCACTTCGCCTCGTACTTGATTCACGTCATGTCAACGACATTATTATTAATGAAGCAGATCGCCACAGACACTAGAAGAACTTTTACAGAAATTTCATGGTACTGCTATTTATTCCACATTAGATTTGAAATCGGGAGTTTGGCAAATTCAGCTCCATCCGAACTGCAGAAAGTACACAGCATTTCTCTGTTTTGGTGATTGTTATCAATTTTGCAAATTACCGTTCGGTTTAACAATTTCTTCAGCAGCATTTATTCGCGGTTTAAATACTATACTTCCGACAGAAGTTAAAGACACAATCACAACGTATGTAGACGACATTCTTATTGCAGAAGCTAACTTGTCTGAACATAATCTGATTCTGGAACAACTGTTGCGAACTTTTAGTGCACAAGGACTCGCAGTTAATCTTAACAAATCGCACGTTGGCAAAACTTCCATAAAATTTCTTGGACATGTAATTTCAGCAGAGGGCATTGCGCCTGTCCCGGAAAAACTTCAAGCTTTACGTGACATTACTGTTTCCAACGACAAAGAAACAATTACGCAGCTTTCTGGGATTAATTAACTTTTTCCGTAAATTTATTCATTACTCTGCTTTAGACACCCCTATATTATGCCACTTGACGGGTAAAAACGCTATTTGGTCGTGAGATAGCCAAGCACATTCTGAATTTGTTAATTTGAAACATACCTTATTGAATACACCCCTTTTATCACACCCAGATCTTACTAGAAATTTTTCCATTGCCACCGACAGTTCTAACACCGCTTTAGGCGCACACATTTTTCAGGAAATTGAAGAAGATGGTTCTACAGTAATTAAAAACATCGCCTTTGCAAGTCGCATTCTGTCACCTGCTGAACGCAATTATTGTGTCACAGAACTTGAAACATTATGTGTTGTATGGGCATTTACGAGATTTAGGCATTTTCTTTATGCAAGACATACGACCGTTTACACAGATCATAGAGCTACACAGTTTTTACTTTCTGCAAAATTTACACACGACAGGTTAAGCAGATGGAAACTTTATTTACAGGAATTTATTTTTACAATTGTTCACATTTTCGGTATACAAAATATTGTAGCAGACGCACTATCCCGTTCTCTCAGCAACAATCAGCAAGACATCGCAACCAACTTCTGCCAAGCAAATTCTAGCATCATGTATATTCAACAAGTTGCATTTGAAAATTTCATTTCATCGTCATTACGAGACATAGCACGAGAGCAGAGCAAAGACAACGCGTTGAAAGAAATTAAACGCCTTTGGCGTAAGAATAATGTTACCATTAGAAACCATTATACTGTACGCAATAATATTCTGTTTCGCCGCTCTCAACCTGACAGCAACAACTGGTTATTATGTATTCCTGACGAGCTTGTTAACAAATTAATCCGGTATACTCATTTAAGTAACGCACATTACGGAGCCAGAAAATGTTTTCTTATACTGAGACAGAACTGTTATTTTGCGAACATGGAGAAACGTATTAGACGCTAAATGTCAATGTTATGGTTATATTTTTTACTGTTGGGAGGTTTCAGAACTTTTACTGTTGAGAGGTTACACTAAATGTGAATCTTATTCATATTATTTATTTTGTGGGGAAGTTACAAAATTTAGCGTAACCTACAAACAAATACATCCCGCAACCTACCA
The DNA here is from genome assembly GCF_021461385.2 of Schistocerca piceifrons. Classification (NCBI taxonomy): domain Eukaryota; kingdom Metazoa; phylum Arthropoda; class Insecta; order Orthoptera; family Acrididae; genus Schistocerca; species Schistocerca piceifrons. The sequence continues at coordinate 42,285,034 of NC_060147.1, read as the reverse complement.
ATAATAAAAAGGTGACTAATCTCTCAATAAAATTGTGGCTCACTTATAACCTTTCAATAATGACTGTGAATTTAAACTGGTAAATTTAGGACGTCTGCGGTGCTGCGTCATGGCCCTGAAAATTCATTCTGAATAAATTGAAAAATCTTACCTCAATTAGGTCGCCGGATAACGCGTATATATCTGCTCCTATAAGAAATTTTTCTGGTGCAGCTCTGTGCAATGCTGCCCGATAGATTTGTCATGTGTAAAATGAAACAACTGATTTTTCATTTCAATAATCGGGATGACCAAGGATTGGAGAAATTAGTAAATTCTTTAAATTGAAATGAATGATTGTCAAAAGTTGCTTTTTATGAGAAAGATTATTATTAAGAGATTTTTTTAAACATTTACATGGGACTTGATATAACAATACTATATATGCGCGAGGCTGCTTTTACCTTATACTACAACGCTCAGGCTGCGCCATGGCTCCACCACGACCGGGCCAGCCAACACGATACACCAGACCATACTGCTCGCTAGCAAACTACTTACTCCTACTGCTGACAACACCGCTCTCTGGTCTGAGATTCTCTTATAGCTTACATATCGCAGGCAGCGCGTGAGCAATCCATCGAAATTACATCTGCTCGAGTGCGCTAGCAACAAAATCCTTAATCATGGACCTCTTACAAGGTGATGAAACATGGCTCCATCATTTTTCACCAGAGACGAAGAGGCAATCAATGGAGTGGCCTCATGCAAATCCAACGAAGAAAGAAAAAATTCAAAACCACTGGTGGACATCATGCCAAGTGGAACCACCATAAATTCTGATGCATATGTGACGACACTGAAGAAACTTCAAGCTCGACTGATTCGTGTTCGACCACATCGGCAAAAGCAGGATGTTTTGCTGTTGCACGACAATGCACGGCCACATGTCAGTCAAGAAACCATGGAAGCGATCACAAAACTCGGATAGTCAACACTGAAACACCCGCCTTAGAGTCCTGACCTGGCTCCATGTGACCATCATCTCTTTCGGAAACTGAAAGACTCTCTTCGTGGAACAAGATTTGAAGATGATGACTCCCTTGTGCACGCTGCCAAACTGTGGCTCCAACAGGTTGGTCCAGAATTTTATCGTGCGGGTATACAGGCGCTGGTTCCAAGATGGCGTAAGGCAGTTGAGAGGGATGGAAATGACGTGGAGAAATGAAAATATTGTTCCTAAAGGATGTATCTACCCACTGCAAAACTTTCAAACATGTAGAATAAAAGATATGTTTTTAAAAAAATAGTGTGCATTTCTTTTGTAGTGACCCCCGTATTTTGGATCAGACACCATGTGCGGAAAAGTTCCGATTCCGTGTTAAACCCATTTCAAAACGAGTTTGCTTGGAAGGTATGCAACAGGGTAGTCATGGTGGGAGCTGCTTACGTCGGATTGGCTGATGTCATTTGACGTCTATCCTATCTCTCTGACCTGGTTCCAGCCTCATTCACGTGTGTGTGAGTGTTAGAGCGACATGATTGAGAACACGTTGTCGTTGGATGAGTCTCCCGTAATCTTTCTCACGATCGTTAAATAACCAACACGAAGCCGCCCGCGGTGGCCGAGCGGTTCTTGGCCCTTCAGTCCGGAACCGCGCGACTGCTACGGTCGCAGGTTCGAATCCTGCCTCGGGCATGGACGTGTGTGATGTCCTTAGTTTAGTTAGGTTTAACTAGTTCTAAGTTCTAGGGGAGTGATGACCACGGATGTTAAGTCCCATAGTGCTCAGAGCTATTTGAACCATTTAACCAACACGGCAACACGGTAGATTGCCAAGTGCACAGGACGAACCAGATCGAGAGCCTACACGGAACAATAGGAGCAAGCAAAGAAACGCTGAGTACAGCGAGCGATAAGACAGCGCAGTCGGGACATAACCGCGGTGTGGGCTTTTTTTGTGGTAGGCAGGGATACAGCGTCACTGGTGGATCTCGGTCTTACTGTCTAGGAGTAAAGGTAATATTGATATATCCTATAATGGTGTCATTGCCAGGTCTGGGAAGTCCCGTACCAACTTATGTCGGTGGAAGTTCAAGGCGCAGGTAATAGGTAACACAACTACACTCCTGGAAATGGAAAAAAGAACACATTGACACCGGTGTGTCAGACCCACCATACTTGCTCCGGACACTGCGAGAGGGCTGTACAAACAATGATCACACGCACGGCACAGCGGACACACCAGGAACCGCGGTGTTGGCAGTCGAATGGCGCTATCTGCGCAGCATTTGTGCACCGCCGCCGTCAGTGTCAGCCAGTTTGCCGTGGCATACGGAGCTCCATCGCAGTCTTTAACACTGGTAGCATGCCGCGACAGCGTGGACGTGAACCGTATGTGCAGTTGACGGACTTTGAGCGAGGGCGTATAGTGGGCATGCGGGAGGCCGGGTGGACGTACCGCCGAATTGCTCAACACGTGGGGCGTGAGGTCTCCACAGTACATCGATGTTGTCGCCAGTGGTCGGCGGAAGGTGCACGTGCCCGTCGACCTGGGACCGGACCGCAGCGACGCACGGATGCACGCCAAGACCGTAGGATCCTACGCAGTGCCGTAGGGGACCGCACCGCCACTTCCCAGCAAATTAGGGACACTGTTGCTCCTGGGGTATCGGCGAGGACCATTCGCAACCGTCTCCATGAAGCTGGGCTACGGTCCCGCACACCGTTATGCCGTCTTCCGCTCACGCCCCAACATCGTGCAGCCCACCTCCAGTGGTGTCGCGACAGGCGTGAATGGAGGGACGAATGGAGACGTGTCGTCTTCAGCGATGAGAGTCGCTTCTGCCTTGGTGCCAATGATGGTCGTATGCGTGTTTGGCGCCGTGCAGGTGAGCGCCACAATCAGGACTGCATACGACCGAGGCACACAGGGCCAACACCCGGCATCATGGTGTGGGGAGCGCTCTCCTACACTGGCCGTACACCACTGGTGATCGTCGAGGGGACACTGAATAGTGCACGGTACATCCAAACCGTCATCGAGCCCATCGTTCTACCATTCCTAGACCGGCAAGGGAACTTGCTGTTCCAACAGGACAATGCACGTCCGCATGTATCCCGTGCCACCCAACGTGCTCTAGAAGGTGTAAGTCAACTACCCTGGCCAGCAAGATCTCCGGATCTGTCCCCCATTGAGCATGTTTGGGACTGGATGAAGCGTCGTCTCACGCGGTCTGCACGTCCAGCACGAACGCTGGTCCAACTGAGGCGCCAGGTGGAAATGGCATGGCAAGCCGTTCCACAGGACTACATCCAGCATCTCTACGATCGTCTCCATGGGAGAATAGCAGCCTGCATTGCTGCGAAAGGTGGATATACACTGTACTAGTGCCGACATTGTGCATGCTCTGTTGCCTGTGTCTATGTGCCTGTGGTTCTGTCAGTGTGATCATGTGATGTATCTGACCCCAGGAATGTGTCAATAAAGTTTCCCCTTCCTGGGACAATGAATTCACGATGTTCTTATTTCAATTTCCAGGAGTGTACATTAGGCACCGATTTTGGTGGCGTATGATCGCTGACACACATCGAGTGGTCGTATAAAGACTGATCATTAGCGTCCGTAATAGGATTATCGTTAGCCGTGGTCAGAATCTAATTCCTCAAGGGTGGTGAGGGAAACAGAGTGGTGGCCTCATTGTTGGGGAGTCGTGGTTCCTGTGTGGTGTAAGCCAGGGACCGTGTCGTGCAGGGCATCCACTTTGTCATATACAGGGTGTTACAAAAAGCTACGGCCAAACTTTCAGGAAACATTCCTCACACACAAATAAAGAAAAGATGTTATGTGGACATGTGGCCGGAAACGCTTACTTTCCAAGTTACAGCTAATTTTATCACTTCTCTTCAAATGATATTAATCATGGTATGGAAACACACAGCAACAGAACGTACCAGCGTGAATTCAAACACTTTCTTACAGGAAATGTTCATAATGTCCTCCGTTAGCGAGGATACATGCATCCACCCTCCGTCGCATGGAATCCCTGATGCGCTGATGAAGCCCTGGAGAATGGCGTATTGTATCACAGCCGTCCACAATACGAGCACGAAGAGTCTCTACATTTGGTACCGGGGTTGCGTAGACAAGAGCTTTCAAATGCCCCCATAAATGAAAGTCAAGAGGGTTGAGGTCAGGAGAGCGTGGAGGCCATGGAATTGGTCCGCCCCTACCAATCCATCGGTCACCGAATCTGTTGTTGAGAAGCGTACGAACACTTCGACTGAAATTTGCAGGAGCTCCATCGTGCGTGAACCACATGTTCAGTCGTACTTGTAAAGGCACATGTTTTAGCAGCACTGGTAGAGTATCCCGTATGAAATCATGATAACGTGCTCCATTTAGCGTAGGTGGAAGAACATGGGGCCCACTCAAGACATTACCAACAATGGCTGCCCAAACGTTCACAGAAAATCTGTACTGATGACGTGATTGCACAATTGCGTGCGGATTCTCGTCAGCCCACACATGTTGATTGTGATAATTTACAATTTGATCACGTTGGAATGCAGCCTCATCCGTAAAGAGAACATTCGCACTGAAATGTGGATTGACACATTGCTGGATGACCATTCGCAGAAGTGTACCCGTGGAGGCCAATCAGCTGCTGATAGTGCCTGCACACGCTGTACGTGGTACGGAAACACCTGGTTCTCCCATAGCACTCTCCATACAGTGACGTGGTCAACGTTACCTTGTACAGCAGCAACTTCTCTGACGCTGACATTAGGGTTATCGTCAACTGCACGAAGAATTGCCTCGTCCATTGCAGGTGTCCTCGTCGTTCTAGGTCCTCTCCAGTTGCGTGTCATAGGCTGGAATGTTCCGTGTTCTCTAAGACGCCGATCAATTGCTTAGAACGTCTTCCTGTCGGGACACCTTCGTTCTGGAAAACTGTCTCGATACAAACGTACCGCGCCACGGCTATTGCCCCGTGCTAATCCATACATCAAATGGGCATCTGCCAACTCCGCATTTGTAAACATTGCACTGACCGCAAAACCACGTTCGTGATGAACACTAACCTGTTGATGCTACGTACTGATGTGCTTGATGCTAGTACTGTAGAGCAATGAGTCGCATGTCAACACAAGCACCGAAGTCAACATTACCCTCCTTCAATTGGGCCAACTGGCGGTGAATCGAGGAAGTACAGTACATACTGACGAAACTAAAACGAGCTCTAACATGGAAATTAAGCGTTTCCGGACACATGTCCACATAACATCTTTTCTTTATTTGTGTGTGAGGAATGTTTCCTGAAAGTTTGGCCATACCTTTTTGTAACATCCTGTAGATGCCTAGGCATCTCTCGGACGGACGTCTTCAGAGTTACCATGTTGGTCTCTTTCTGGAGGATAAGAGCTCTGGTGACGGGAGGGTATGCGAGCTCCACTTAAGCTCCTTATTCTGCAGGCTCGACAGTCTTGGAGGCAATAATATTGGCCCAGGCAGGGGAGCCATAGTTGAGGGAAGGGTGGACAATCGTCTGATAGAGTCGGAGCTTGGTGTCTAATCTCGAGTCCTTGTTGTTGAAGAGTGGGTACAACGCTTTTAGCAGCTTCCGTCCTTTCTTGGTGACGTATTTTGCATGGCGATATATGAGATCCGGGGATCACGGGACTTGGACGCCTGCAATAGTGATGTTGTGACGGAGGATGGGGAGAAGTAGACTCCCGTAGTTTTGGCGGCATTAAGGATAATCTTCTTTGAAGTGCTTCCAAAGCAGAGCTACCAAACACAGCCTTCCGAAATGCCTTCACAAAATAAGACCAAGTAAATATTCCAGAATTCGAGTCGAGAACAGCTGCCAACATGAGTAACGCAGAAGTAAATATCCTCGGAATAGTGTAGCAACTTAAATCACTTAATAAAAGCAAGTCTTCTGGTCCAGACTGTGTACTGACACACACACAGTGGTTACGGTTACTACAAGCCACACCACAAGTTGGGAAAAGGGGCCAAATTTCTAGTAGTTTACTGTCGAGTTGAGATTTTCACACACAAATGTTTTATTCATATCTTACTGAAACTAACAGTGCGGCAATAAACAGCCTTTTAAAACACGCCGCTAACGGCAATCAAGTAATTTACAGGAACGCAACAGTTTAAAATTTCTTTTAAAAAAAGGCAATCAAGTCATTTATAGCAACACAACAGTTCAAAATAAAAAAAAAAAAAATAGACACACACACAGAAGCTAAAAGTGCGGCAATAACAGCCTTTCAAAGCACGTCGCTAACGGCAATCAAGTAATTTATAACAATACCACAATTTAAAAAAATCCTTTTTTAAAAAAAAGACAGAAGCTAGCAGTACGGCAGTAAACAACCTTTCAAAACACGCCTCTAACGGCTATCAAGTAATTTATAGCAATGCATCAGTTTACAACTTTCTTAAAATTACACACAATTACTGGCAATAAAGGAATGGAGGAATTTAAAAAGTTTTTAAACAAAAGTGGCCTGGAATACGATTAGAACGTAACAGATATGACGGACCCGTGTAAGGCGGCCACAAATCACCCACTAAGGGATGCTCAAAATTGCTCAAATGGCTCTGAGCACTATGGGATTTAACAGCTATGGTCATAAGTCCCCTAGCACTTAGAACTACGTAAACGTAACTAACCTAAGGACATCACACAACACCCAGTCACCACGAGGCAGAGAAAATCCCTGACCCCGCCGGGAATCGAACCCGGACTAAGGGATACTCAGCCTAGGCAGAAAACTGACTAATTTAAATACGCCCGCAAACACAATTGCCACTCTCAGGCTGGTCACTGTACCTACTTTTAGCCAGCGAAAACTTGTTATAAGATGGTTTAACTTGCTGACAGAATTAGAGCTAACCTCGTGCAAGGAAACATTACACCACACAGTCCTGAATGAGCGACCACATGATCATCCAAGAAGAAGCAAGAATTTACTCATAACACACGACAGAAGAGCGAAACAATTAAACTGCCAAAGCTACACCTCCCATCGGGCAGTAACGCATTCGGGAGGCCGACGGTTCAATCCCGTCTCCGGCCATCCTGATTTAGGTTTTCCGTGATTTCCCTAAATCGTTTCAGGCAAATGCCGGGATGGTTCCTTTGAAAGGGCACGGCCTATTTCCTTCCCAATCCTTCCCTAACCCGAGCTTGCGCTCCGTCTCTAATGACCTCGTTGTCGACGGGATGTTAAACACTAACCACCATCAACCATCGGGCAGTAACGAGAGGAGGAGGAAAGATCACTGTCTTCAATTACACCGGTAGCGGGGACAGGAAACCCGGTCGCCGGAGGCCACAAGGCAGAAGAGACGCTGGTTACACAAACTTATTACTTAATGATTAAACCTTCCACTAACTTAACTTGCAATTATGCTCGAACAGGCAGTACACGACCTCCGATGGCCAGGATCCACACATCCGACCGCGCACGCGTCGCCAGCGTACCCAACACGCCACGGTCACGCGACAACACGCTCTGTCATCGGAGTTCACGTCTTCTCTGCAACGTTGACGGGTAGTGACCGCTCCCTCGTGTTAGGTGTCTCCCGTTTAAACTACAGTGTTGAAACGGAGGATTTAAAGAAGCTTGTCAACGTCCCACCAAGGTGAAATGAACAGCAACTACTCGTGGGGCGATTCTGTATACAACCAACACGCGGGGAGCTCTTCCGTCAACTCGACCCGCTCGTTACACACAACCGACACACATCACGTGGCGACTCGGTACAGCCGACCACGCCTGGTCCGCGCTGGCGAGCCACACTGCCCTCCTGTGTCCACCACACTCTCTGAGCACAACGCCCCTACTTCCGCGTCACCCCACAAAGATCTCACTTCCTCCATAGCAGTTTCCGGGAAGCAAAACGCAGATATCGATAGCAGAGGGAAAAAGACAACCAAGCAGCCACTTAATGACAGACAACATATCAAACAAACATGTCAGGGGAAGAAAAGGAAAACCAATGCAATCTAAACACAAGGTGTAGCACTAGTCGATACACGGCTCAAGGTACCTTTCGGAGTATGCTGATGCATTAGCTCCATACTTAACAGTCATATACAACCGTTCGCTCGACGAAAGATCCGTACCCAAAGACTGGAAGGTTGCACAGGTCACAACAATATTCAAGAAAGGTAGTAGGAGTAATCTACTAAATTGCAAGCCCATATCGATAACGTCGATATGCAGCAGGATTGTAGAACATACATTGTGTTCGAACATTATGAATTACCTCGAAGAAAACGCTCTATTGACACACAGTCAACATGGGTTTAGAAAGCATCGTTCCTGTGAAACATTACTAGCTCTTTATTCACATGAAGTTCAAATGGTTCAAATGGCTCTGAGCACTGTAGGACTTAACTTTTGTGGTCATTAGTCCCCTAGAACTTAGAACTACTTAAACCTAACTAACTTAAGGACATCACACACATCCATGCCCGAGGCAGGATTTGAACCTGCGACCGTTGCGGTCGCACGGTTCCAGACTGAAGCGCCTAGAACCGCTCGGCCAGTCAGGCTGGCTACATGTAGTGCTGAATGCTATTTACAAGGGATTTCAGATCGATTCCGTGTTTCTGGATTTCCGGAAGGATTTTGATGCTGTACCACACAAACGGCCCGTAGTGAAATCCCGTGCTTGTGGAATATCGTCTCAGTTATGTGACTGGATTCGTGATTTCCTGTCAGAAAGGTCACAGTTCGTAGTAACTGACGGAAAGTCATCGAGTAAAAGAGAAGTGATTTCTGGCGTTCCCCAAGGTAGTGTTATAGGCCCTTTGCTGTTCCTTATCTATATAAATAATTTTGGAGACAATCTGAGCAGCCGTTTTCGATTGTTTGCAAATGACGCTGTCGTTTATCGACTAATTAAGTGATCAGAAGATGAAAACAAACTGCCAAATGATTTAGAAAAGATATCTGAATAGTGCAAAAAGTAGCAACTGACCACAAATAACGAGCAGTGTGAGGTCATCCACATGAGTGCTAAAAGTAATTCGTTAAACTTCGGTTACACGGTAAATCAGTCTAATCTAAGAGCCGTAAATTCAACTAAATATCCAGGTCTTAGAAATTACGAACAATGTAAATTGGAAGGAATACATAGAAAATGTTGTGGGAAGGCTAACCAAAGACTGCGTTTTATTGGCAGGACACTTAGAAAACGTAACAGACCTACTAAGGAGACTGCCTACACTACGATTGTCCGTCCTCTTTTAGAATACTGCTGCGCGGTGTGGGATCCTTACCAGATAGGACTGACGGAGTACATCGACAAAGTTCAAACAAAGGCTGCACGTTTTGTATTATCGCGAAATATGGGAGACAGTGTCGCAGAAATGATACAGGATTTGGGCTGGACATCATTAAAAGAGAGGCGTTTTTCGTTGCGACGGAATCTTGTCACGAAATTCCAATCACCAACCTTCTCCTCCGAATGCGAGAATATTTTGTTGAAACCGACCTACATAGGGAGGAACGATCACCACGATAAGAGAAATCAGAGCTCGTACAGAAAGATATAGGTGTTCGTTTTTTCCACGCGCTATACGAGATTGTAATTATAGAGAATTGTGAAGGTGGTTCGATGAACCCTCTGCCAGTCACTTGAATGTGATCTGCAGAGTATCCAAGTAGATGTAGGTGACTGACGCATCCACCTGTCTCAGGAGGCAAGAAATGAGCAAGTCCACGTTGCGGCCGTCCGTATAGAGCGTATTGCGTCAGTTGTGGGATGACTGGTACATTGTAACACGTCCGCGGGTACAACTGTGACATATAATCGATTTAAATTGAGCATTGCGTGAAAATGACTGGAATATGTGAAACCTTCCCGTATCCTCTATACCTCTTTTGTTAATGATAACCTTCCCTTTTACAATAACCTATGTAACCTTCCCTTAGGATTTCTATTTCTTGCTTAGTAATAACAAATGAAATCTTCCCTTTGAAATTTATTCCCTTTCTCAATCTTCGCATACAAATTTAATTGCTGCTTATTAAAAGCGATTTTCTGATTATTTCGACGAAACATAGAATGTGCCGTCGTCGTGGCCCTTAGTCGTTACCTGCAATAACCCAAAGCTATTCCTTACCTTTTTTACTGTTACTGGATTGCGATCTGACTGCTACATCGAACCGCGACATGAATATGCTTACTCTGTTTTACTATACTCTATTAGTTGCTGGTGGGCTGTCATAATAAGCGGCTGTATTTGCTACCAAAGTTGACGTTATTCTTTAATTAATCTGACTGAAGTTACGTAATTCATAGTTTCACGTTTTCTTGACAACAATAAAATTTTGCAAAGTTTTACGTTCATGATTTTTGGGATGGATTATAATTAGAAATGCAATATTGCTGGCAAAAGTTAATTATATTCTGAAGGAAAATATTTTACAAACGTTCAAATTGGACTTACTTTTTACAATAATCTTACAACTAGCAATGCGCAAAAATACCTTCAGTGGTCTTGAGTTTCTTAAAAAAATTAATTCAATAATATTAGTTCCTCTTATTATAATAGTTATCTGATGTCTCTGTACATAAGTTTATAACCTCTTGTAACTCATAGCTGGTGGCTGGCAGGCACACCTCTCGCTTCAGACCTGCTACCGACTCGCTTCACATCTCGCTTACTACCGACTTCCTACGAACGCTAAAGTGCTGTCTCTCCTGCCAACAATGCTTTCTGGTGCAGACAGTCCCTGCTACCATTACAAAATGTATCAACGCGCGGTCTTTCCCGCTCTCAAAATGTATCCATACGCGGTCTCTCCCGCCCTTTTTAAAATTATATCAATTTGCAGTCTCTCTTCTCAACAATACTTTGGTGCAGACATTCCCTGCTACCACAAGGTGACAAATATTAATTATTCCTACTTAATCGTATTAATAAAATATAAACATCTTTCATAAATTGTGATTTGACAATAGACAATAGCAATACGCTCGTCTTACATATGGAATAAGGCAACACAAAAAGTCGTACTGCTCGATAATACCGCCCCCTCACAAACAGTAAAACGGGTCGGGAAAACGATCGAGGCGTTCAGTTGGGAAATACTAGGATATGCGGCTACTTGGCTCCGTTAGATTTTCATCTGTTTGCAACATTGAGACACGCTCTCGCTGAACAAAGCTTCAGTTCGTATGAAAATGTACGAATATGGCTCGCTGACTGGTTCGCTTCAAAAGAAGAACTTTTTATTTGGCGTGGCATGAATAGCTTACTGGAGAGGTGACAGAAATGTATAAATATCAATGGAGATTATTTTGGATAAAATATTGTTTATCAGTTTCAAACAACAGCAACCAAATACCGGTTTCATACTTCTACACCTAGTATGTTCGGAAGGAAAGCGGCCACAGAATTAGCATTTCACTGCCACGTCTGAAAGAGAACTTTTCAATCCGAAACTGCTATGTGAGATGGAAGAACTACGCTTTTGGTAAAGACCAGAATGTTGCCCTCACTACTGGTGTGGGTGACATTACGGAGTGTGGCGCTTTTTGAGACATTCAATCTCCTCTCAACGCCATGTTTACTTCCTTTGACGTTTATACGTAGTTCACATACATGGCACCATGTAATCAACCAATGTGTTCTCCATAGAGCCCGCCTTCCGCAAACAGTAGTATTCAATGAACTGGAGATGAAGCCCGACCAACAGGCATTACATACATTAATAAAAAGTGATAGTGGTATGTAACATACAAACCATATGAGTCAAGCCATTAATTGCAAATTTTTTATGACGTCATCTAACTATGTACCCCTTGTATTCTTAGCATTGAGAATGGCTAGTTTCTAGCTGTAATCTGGATCAGCCAATAAAATTTAAAAAGGACGACTGATAACTGAAGTCTATTATTTACAAGTCAATATCACAGTCATTGAGTGCAACAGCCTTCTGAATGGAAGTTAAGCTGATGGAGATTTTGTCTAGCTGGGCCAGCACTATGTTTTACATGTACTAGAAACTCAGGATAAAGCTGGCGGTCAGTATCCACCATATAGCATTAGGCAAAATGCGAATTTCTAAAAAAGTTCACGCCGAGGTATGTACAGTCACAGTTCAACAACAAGAATACAGTCGAATGGCACGATGCAGGAGGAAATTTGAAGTAGTTATAATGAAAAGTGAGATCAGTGCTCTGTTTGTGAGAAAACAAGTGATCAGTGACAGCTTATATGGCTTACATTTTGAACTCGCTAGTGTACTTTCATCTTTAATTTTCGGCTCAGTGCTGCATGGTGTGAGGAACACAGTCGATAACGTAAGACACAAAGTAAAGCAAAAACATCATAATAAGATTCTGAGTTAATAAAATAGGGTAACAGCGGGTAATATTAATGTGTGTCAGATTTTAACTTCTTCCCAAGTGTGCTGAATTTAACGAACATTGTTTTTGATCAGAGTGAAACTGACATGCTTAGTAAGGGTATGAAGTATAACATCAATAAGAAAGTGGATCGTAAAGCTATAAAAGACTCGCTAGTCCTCGCTAAGTATGCGATTGACTAATTGAGAATACCAAAACTTGATCAGAGTAACATTTGCTTAGCGATTAACAAGATTATTACTAATGAGCTTAGCAAACCTGTCTCCAATTTTATAATAGAGAAGAGAGTCGTTGGAAATATTAATTACATGCTTTCGGAAAATGACGTCATAGTAAGTAAGGCAGACAAAGGAAGAACAATTGTGGTCATTACCAAACAAGTCTGTGTTGCCAGAACTTTAAAATTCTTTGAAGATAATAAAATTAAGAAAATCGATAAGGATGCAGCGTCCTAAGCTCATAAGAGATTGCTAGATAACTTAAAAACTTGCAGCGAGATAATATCGCCAAAGGAGGCACCGAGGCTAAAGTTTATGAGCCCCATGGCACCCACGCTTAGAGAACAAATAAACGTACACAAACAAGGCTATTCGATACGCCCGATGGTGGATGGTAGGAGTAGTCCTTTCTATAAGGTAGCTGGCAAATAAAAATAAATTCTACAAACTATTTCCCATTAAAAATAGTCTCGAACTTATCGATAAAATTAGAAATACACCAATAACTGATGAAATGAAGTTTGTTTCTCTAAATATCGTCAAATTATACACAAATATACCTATTGAGAAAACCGTGCAGATCATTCAGCGCAATTTAATAGGACAAAACAAGCTTTCTATGAGGGAAGTAGATGAATTCATTGGGCTACTTGCCATAATTTGGAAGTTTAATTACTTTAAATTTAATGGGGACATTTATTCCCAACAAGATGGTCTCAGTATTGGGAGCTCAATATGGGGAATGCTGGCAGACACTTTTATTAGTCATATAGAAAACAAATTCTTTTCTAAAAATCCCGTGTTAGCGGACAAAACTGTGTACTCCTTTAGGTAATAGACGACAAACTGCTGCTAATATATTGTAACGACGTTATCATCAACACCATAGCGGCCTTTTTTAATAATTTGCTTCAAACAAATAAATTTGCTTCAGAGGCCGAAATAAAAAAGTCTATTACTTTTCTAGACCTATCAATTCGAAATGTAAATGGCAGCCACACATTTGGTATATTCCGTAAAGAGACTTGTACCGATGGTATTGGGATTTTATTTCAAACCACCCAGCTCAACATACAAATCTGGTTTTCAATTTTGCTTTCTATCGGTTGTTTAAAATTCCGCTGTCAAAAGACGAACACGATGAGGAAATGGCAACAATAAGACACATTGCAAAAGTAAATAACTATCCATCAGTCTTAGTAGATGCTATGCATAAGAACATAGCTAGTAAATAAAAAACAGGATGACCCTTTACAATAATAATACGGCTTCTAAAGAACATAGTGAGTTTTTCAGCTTATCTTAATACGGAAAAATGAGCACTAGGATTGCAACTGTCCTTAGAAAATACGATATGACATTGTCTTCTGGTACCAAATGGTTGAAATTGTTCTGAGCACTATGAAACTTAATATCTGAGGTCATCAGTCCCCTAGAACTAGTTATACCTAATTAGCCTAAGGACATCTCACATATCCATGCCCGAGGCAGGATTCGAACCTGCGACCGTAGCAGTCGCGCGGTTCCAGACTGAAGCGGCTAGAACCACTCTGCCACAGCGGCCGGCTTTTGGTAACGAAAATAAATTCGTTATTTCATGCATCTGGAGTTTATAAAATTGATTTCCCAGACTGTAAGGCCTGTTATGTTGGTCAAACAAGAAGGACGCGGGAAATCAGGTATGGGGAACACGTCGCACTGGGAAAGAAACCACGGAAAAATCGAGTATGGCGGCACATTTTCTAACAACAAAACATAAGGCACCGACTTTCACATCCAATATGAAGTTGATGCATAAGTGTGAGAAGGGCTGATTCCTTGACCTCCTGGAACCGCTCGAGATCTTCTATCATCACAAAAATACCGGTAGCAACATCATTAATGATCAATTCCATGCGAAAAATGCACTGTCCTGCGAGTTATTCGAAGACTTGTTGCTGGGAAACGGCGTGGGTGTTTGACTCAGGAAGAACTAGGCAACATCTTTTTTTTTTTTTTATTGATTTTCAATTCCCCCCTTCGGGGGGGGAGGGGGGCGGGCTGGCAGCAGCTTACTACGCTGCTCTACAGCCTACAGACTTTTTTTAAATAAAGGAAGAAGAAAGAAACAAGGTAAAACAGGCGATAAAATGGTGATTTAAAGTGTAAAATGGCGTAAAAATGCGGAAAGTTAAAACAGAAAGCAAAAGGGGTTGGCAATGTAGATAAAATACACAGGAATCAGACAAGTAACATAGTAGACACACAATTAAAAAACATGGCGACAGTCTGGTTTCTGTTCGCAAGAGATAAAAGGCACACCCAGCGACAGTATGATGGCCGTTCGCAACAAGTCCCAAAAAACACAACACGGAACACTCACTGTAAAACATGCACTGTAGAACACTCACTGTAGAACACTGCACGAAAATGGCAGCACAAATATGACACTCCCGAGCCAAAGGCAGATGGGGGGGAGGGGACCTGGAGGAGGGGGAAAAACAAGGAGGGAGGAGAGGAAAAAACGAAAAGGGGGGGGGGGGGGAACCAAGGAGGGAGAGGACTAATAAAGGGGGAGAAGGGGGAGAGGGAATGAGAGGAGGGAAATGTAAAAGGACGTGGGGGAGAGAAGGGGGCAAAGAGAGGGGAGGCGGGGAGGAAAGAGGATGGAAGTGGGGGAAGGGAGCCCGGGAAAAGAACAGAGGAAAGGAGGGGGAGTGAGGATCAGAGTTGATAGGAGGGATAAATGGAGGGAGAGAGGGCATCATCCGGGAGGGGGAGTTGACGGAAGCCACTTCGGGAAAGGAGATGTAGGGTGTAGAGATGGCGGGTAGGGGGGACATAACGGTGAAGATGTGGCAGGGGGCGGGGATCGGAGAGGAGAGGAGCAACCAGGGGGTGAGGGGGTTCAAGACGGCGGGAGGTGTAGAGGATGCGGATATGTTCGAGGAATAGGAGCAGATGGGGGAAAGGAATGAGATCGTAGAGGATCCGCGTGGGGGACGGGAAGCGTACACGGAAGGCGAGACGGAGTGCATGACGCTCAAGGATCTGGAGGGACTTATAGAATTTGGGGGGGGGGCAGATATCCAGGCAGGACTGGCATAACAGAGGATGGGACAGATTAAGGGTTTGTAGGTGTGGAGGATGGTAGAGGGGTGCAACCCCCAAGTCCGGCCGGAGAGGAGTTTGAGAAGTCGGAGGCAGTTGTGGGTTTTGGATTGGATGGATCAGAGATGAGGGATCCAGGTGAGGTGACGGTCAATGGTCAGGCCAAGGTAGGTGAGGGTGGGGGTTAGGTAACATCTGCCGTCTTGCCAATATGTAGCAACCATTTGCATTATACTATACGAGTACGATGATTATAATTCTTAACCAACAGAACTTCTTCCATGATATGTTAGTTCAGATCCGTAAACAGTGCTATTAACTTCAATTCAATATATTGGTTGTTTTGCATTTACAAGAAAAATCGGCCTTAATGGAGAAAGAGGTTAGCACCCTCTTTATCTATAGTGGAATAGCCAAATTGTAATAACCATGCATGTGACTGATGTTTGACACCATCTATGAACTATTTAGTAAATATGATGAACAATATACTTATTATGTTTTAATAAAGGGAGATATAATATAAAAATAAATATATTTAATCCATATCAACTAATAGGTGTATACAGCACGTGTCTTCCAGTGTTTCATAAATTTTAATTTTTTTTTTAAATTTAAAAATGTTTTACCCACCTGACGTAATTTAAATGTTTTAATAATAATAGCGGACTCACAAGGAGTGAACATGGAAATTTTATTACTTGATGGTTAATATAAGTCGGATTTAAAGGTTTTACTTATGTTTCATTTTATGTGATTAGATTTGAGGGGGTTCACTTCCCTTGAGGTTTATATGTAGTTCACATAGATGGTGCCATGTAACCAACCGATGTGTCCTCCATACAGCCCGTCTTCCGCAAACAGTAGCATTCAATGAACTGCGGATGAAGCCCGACCAACAGGCATTACATACATTGATAAAAAGTGATAGTGGTATATATATTGGGCAAGACGCAGCATCTGTGGTGTGCATAAAACTGTAATTGGATTCTTCTATCGCCTACCTGACTCAGCTCCTAATCTAAACGAAAGTTTTCGAAAAAGTCTCAGTTGAAATTTACGAAAGTATCCCAGTCACACTGTAATCATCCATCAATCAATTGGAAAAATTACAGTTTTGTTGGTGGTGGGCGTGACAAGGCGTCCTGTGAAATATTACAAAATGCCTACTCTGAGAACTACTTAGAACAGACTGTTCGGAACCCCATTCACGATGGAAATATGTTGGAACTGATGGCAACAAGCTGACCTGACCTCTTTCAGAAAGTCCACATCCAAACTGGTGGTTGTTCCAACATTGATTACCAATACAGAAAGGGCAACTAAAACTATATATATATATATATATATATATATATATATATATATATATATATATATATACTAGATAAAATGTGTGGTTTCATACCTAAAACAGGATGTGGAAATTCACAGCAGATGACAGCAGAATGTAGAGGAACTACGGCTCAACTTTAAAAGCGTAGTTGCCATGCATTTGATAGATTGTACCCAGTAGAACAGTTCGTGATGGAAGGGAGCCTCCACGGTATAGAATCACTGTAAAGAAGCTTCTGAGGAAACAGACACTGCTGTATAATAGATGTAAAACAAAGCAAAGGGATGTAGATTAGAGAGATGTTGAACGAAACGCCTTTGGCTGTCAAGAGAGCAATGAGTAAAGCCTTCAATGACTATCGCAGCAGCGTATTTTTGAGTGAATTTCCACAAACCCAAACAAATTATTGTAGTGTGTATGGGCAGTTAGTGATACCGAAGTTAGTGTCGAGTCACTGGCGAATGAGACAGAGACCGAAATTGAGGGTAGCAGAGCGAAAACTAAAGTGCCCAAATTTCTTTTTTAAATGTTCCTTTAGAAAGAAGAACACTGGAGAGCTGTCCCAATTAAATCCTCGTACCACCGAAAAGATGAACTAAATAATTGTTTGTGTCAGTAACATTGAGAGATAGCTGAAATTGTCAATGATGTAAGTGATGAAAAATTACACCATGTGCTTATTTTTTCGTGCTTAGCACAACGAACATATTTCCCGAATTAATTCTAATTATTAAGTTCATTTGTTAACATGAATGTTTTTTGTGTTGCTTGCACATGCGATTTCCTGCCTCTCTTACATTGCAGACGTCTCTTTGAAGTTATAAGGAATCCGAAAAATCGCACAAAATGAATCTTGGATTTTTTACTCGTACGGTAGTGTCAGATACGGTATTTTTGTTTGTCTGCTTACATTTATTGTGCCTCCCCTGTTACACAGACGCAAATCATCATTTACACTGTAAGTTTTGTAATCAAAACATACTAGAAAGATATTATGACATAATGGTTTCACAGAGAGTCTGGACACAGAGAGAGATGCAATAGCGTCTTATGTGTGAATTACAACATTCATTCTTACCATTATTTACTTCTGAATTATCGATTACATTCGTTATATTTACTGAAGGGCAAAAACACTGGCAAGCGTATTCAAATACAGAGATATGTAAACAGGAAGAATGCGGCGCTTGCGATCGGCAACGCCTATATGAGACAACAAGTGTCTGGTGCAGCTGTTACCTCGGTTACTGCTGCTACAATGACAGGTTGTCAAGACTTAAGTGAGTTTGAACGTGGTGTTACAGACGGCGCACGACCGATGGGACACAGCACCTCCGAGATAGCGATGAAGTGGGGATTTTTCCGTACGACCATTTCACGAGTGTTCCGTGAACATAAGGAACCCGGTAAGACATCAAGTCTCCGACATGGCTGACGCCGGAAAAAAGATCAAAAATGTTCAAATATGTGTGAAATCTTATGGGACTTAACTGCTAAGGTCATCAGTCCCTAAGCTTACACACTACTTAACCTAAATTATCCTAAGGACAAACACACAAACCCATGCCCGAGGGAGGACTCGATCCTCCGCCGGCACCAGTCGCACAGTCCATGACTGCAGCGCCTGAGACCGCTCGGCTAATCCCGCGCGGCGGAAGAAAGATCCTTCAAGAACGGAACCAACGACGACAGAAGTGCAATCCTTCCGCAAACTGTTCCAGACGCGTCAATGCTGGGTCACCAACACGTATCAGCGTGCGAACCAATCAATTTTAAGTCATCGATGGGAGTTTTCGGAGCCGAAGGCCCATTCGTATACATTTGATGACTGCATGACACAAAGCCTTACGCCTCGCCTGGGCCAGTCAGCACCGATATTGGACTGTTGATGACTGGAAACATGTTGCCTGGTCGGACGAGTCTCGATTCAAATTGTATCGAGCGGATGGACTTGTCAAAGTATGTAGACAACTTCATGAATTCATGGACCGTGCATGTCAGCAGGGGACTGTTGAAACTAGTGCAGGCTTTATAATGGTGTGAAGTGTTGTGGATTGGCAAGACAGCCAATCCACTAGGAGGAAGCCGACAGGCACGCGTTTAAGCTCACGCAGGCTGGCGTGAGGTCTGGAACAGGACACGGAAATGAGAATAGCCAAAAACGTACGTAGCTGCTGGAATACTTAACTTTAATCCATAATTGGTGAACATCGCTCTTGACGGTACATGTTTTACAGCATCAATAGTAACTAGTAATGGCGCCTTACTAGGTCGTAGCAAATGACGTAGCTGAAGGCTGTGCTAACTATCGTCTCGGCAAATGAGAGCGTATGTAGTCAGTGAACCATCGCTAGCAAAGTCGGCTGTACAACTGGGGCGAGTGCTAGGGAGTCTCTCTAGACTAGACCTGCCGTGTGGCGGCGCTCGGTCTGCGATCACTGATAGTGGCGACACGCGGGTCCGACAAATACTAACGGACCGCGGCCGATTTAAAGGCTACCACCTAGCAAGTGTGGTGTCTGGCGGTGACACCACATGAAGCTTGTGCAGTTGGAGTGATAAAGGACTCCTGATACGTCTAGATACGACTCTGACAGGTGACACGTACGTAAGTATCCTGTCTGACACCTGCATCCATTCATGTCTCTTATGCATTCCGACAGGCTTGGGCAATTCCAGCAGAACAATGCGACACTCCACACGTACAGACGTACAGAATCGTAACAGAGTGGCTTCAGGAGCACTTTACTGAGTTTAGCCCATGACTGGCCAGTGTCCATTTTTTGGGACACGTATATTTTACTTATTTCTAAGTAAACAATGGAGCTTTTAGCCTTTATTGTTGCACCTGTAGGTTCAACTAACTGCTATAATGCCTGTAAATGTAAAATAAATAACTTTTTTCTAAGTACTTCACGTCAGGAAAATTACACACTTGCCGATTTTTTGTCCTCGCAATTGGCAGCACTGTATGTCTGCTGGTAGTTCTTGGACAACAATGAGCTGTGATTTAGTTGTCTGGGGGTGTTTATTATGAACATATGGATGTCCATGTAAGATTAAGTACACTTCAGATTTTTTCAAGTAAGTGCAATATCGATATATTTTATGCGTCCCAATGATGGGACAATGGCATGTTACACTATCAATTATTGTTGATGTGCCCTATTCTTGTATACACGTATTATACAGAGAAGAATTGCATTTTACGTTCTTTATATCTGCATTTTTTTGTTCTCTATTCGAATTTTAAGATTCCAGCAGGATAAAAACATGCCGCGTGGACTTACACTTGAAGAAATTCTAGCAGAACTAGCGAACCATCAAAAGAGTGACGATGAAGATGATGACGTAGAATTGGCGATTATTCCACCCGATGCAGATGTAATAACAGATGAAGAAGACATTGACAAAAATGTATTGAACAATGAGTCTGTTGTACAAGATGTAGACGGTACTTCAGAGAGAAGCTCTCACTTTTGGGTGTCCAATAGAGAATAGTGATGTTTTACCTATCAAAGAAAACAGGATCAGTACCTAAACGCAGAGGACCACAAGGAAGCAAATTGATGGGAGGACGGGTGAGCACAGATGTACGACTGGATCCAAGAAATCATTACACTGTGTCAATTAAAATATAGAAGAGAGTAAAACACAGAAGAGATGTGCTTACTGCAAGAAAAAAAAAATTGTGATAGGTGCAATGTTGGTGTACACAACAAGTGTTTTCTTTCATTTCATACTGAATAGACATTCAATAATATTAAAAAATTCTTTATTCATTGTTTGTGTTGTTTCTTACAATATTATGCGTGGAGAATAAGGTTGTGAATTTGGATAGCGCATTTGGCCAATGTCCCAAAAATGGGACGGTCTGTAGTTTTTGTTCTAATAAACTGAAAATTTTCAAAACAACTTTTTATTCAATTAATCACTCAATGTAACGTATTTATGTATAAAAGTTTGCAAAAAATAATCCGATAGAGTTTTGGCCAGTAATGGGTTAAACACTTCCGCTGGCCACCAAACTCCCCAGACATAAGCGTTATTGAGCAAATATGAGTTGCATTGCAACGGGGTGTTCAGAAGAGATATGCACCCCTTCGCACTCTTACGGATTTATGGACAGCCTTGCAAGATTCATTGTATCCATTCCCTCCAGCACTACTTCAGACATTAGTCGAGTCCATGCCGCGTCGTGTTCCAACACATCTGCGTACTCGCGGCGACCCTACACGATATTAGGAAAATTTATCAGGTTCTTTGGCTATTCAGTGTATGAGGCAATGTACACATTTATGAAAATTGCTACATGTTTATCAAAACTGCAACAATTATAATATGCAGGGGAAACATACGAAAAACTTAACTTTCACTACCTAATATTTCACTGAGAAGCTTTTCTCCTTGTGTAATTTTTCCTCCTACCTATGTAATTCGATACTTATGTAGTTCTCAATTCGTTCGAGCAATCAATCATTCATAATAGGAAACACAGTCATAACTCAGTCACTCAAAATGATTCAGAAATTTTACTTGTTAGAATGAAATCAGGCGATGATTATTCTATTCTGGAGGCTTGTGCTTTGTGGCAGTCTGCTAATCTGTACAAATAAAATGTCTCGTAATTTTGGGAGCGTTGTATAATCAGTCGGGAAACCTCAGATCAAGCGGATATTTGGCTTTGATGAAGTTTAACCTTCCGAAGAAGTAACGGAGCTCTTGGATTATTAAATGCAGGTTCGTATCCAGTCTCTCGGAAGTTCCCTTCTGATTAACAACTACGCAATATATCGATGAATATCATTAATTCTCAAATGTCAAGTAATGTAAATTGTTACACACCTTTTGTATGAAGGAGCAATATATACAGGGTGTTACAAAAAGGTGGTGCCAAACTTTCAGGAAACATTCCTCACACACAAATAAACAAAAGATGTTATGTGGACATGTGTCCGGAAACGCTTAATTTCCATTTTACAGCTCATTTTTGGTTTCGTCAGTATGTTCTTCCACCTACGCTCAATGGAGTACGTTATCTTGATTTCATACGGGATACTCTCCCTGTGCTGCTAGAACATGTGCCTTTGCAAGTACGACACAACATGTGGTTCATGCACGATGGAGCTCCTGCACATTTCAGTCGAAGTGTTCGTACGCTTCTCAACAACAGATTCGGTGACCGATGGATTGGTAGAGGCGGACCAATTCCATGGCCTTCACGCTCTCCTCAACTCTCTTGACTTTCATTTATGGGGGCATTAGAAAGCTCTTGTCTACGCAACCCCGGTACCAAATGTAGAGACTCTTCGTTGTATTGTGGACGGCTGTGATACAATACGCCATTCTCCAGGGCTGCATCAGCGCATCAGGGATTCCATGTGACGGAGGGTGGATGCATGTATCCTCGCTAACGGAGGACATTTTGAACATTTCCTGTAACAAAGTGTTTGAAGTCACGCTGGTACATTCTGTTTCTGTCTGTTTCCTTTCCATGATTAATGCGATTTGAAGAGAAGTAATAAAATGAGCTCTAACATGGAAAGGAAGCGTTTCCAGACACATGTCCACATGACATATTTTCTTTCTTTGTGTGTGAGGAATGTTTCCTGAAAGTTTGGGCGTACCTTTTTGTAACACCCTGTACATATATTTCCCTTTTAATTGTACAATTTCGTGTCAGCTATCTTTTGTCATAAATCTCAATATTCAGATTACAATTCTTCAAACAATGCTCAGGTTAATCGGCACGAAGACTATCTCGGAAGCTTTTTTCTAACAACCACGAGAGAGAGTACTACAAAGAATAATTTTGCGTCCATGGCATAGCTATTGTATGAAACTACTTTGCGCATGGATTCTGCGAGTATGAATATAGAAAATTAGTAAACGTCATTCAAGGGTAGAATTGTATCAGAATAATTCATCGAATACAAAGAGATATTACAATTGCTTGTTGTGGTGTTCAAAAATTTCAGGCTCCTCTATAGCGCCCACTGCGTACGATTTTTGGACGTACTGGAGTAAATTAAGATTTTCTCCTATGGGTATCCAGTGCTTTTTAAGTGTGTTCCTACTGGTGATTTTTTAAGTTGGTTACGTGTGTGACAGTTGATGCGCCCAATGTATCTAATTTCAACATTCTTGAAAAGCTTCATGCTAAGCATAGAAAACTAAGTAAATGGTGCATTTTTTCCATTATTTAAATTATGATTGACACAGCTGCAGGATTTTCTAAAACATCGACTATGACGAAGGAAATGATACCATTAAAACTGAACAAAGAACTAGTAGTTCTCTAGCAGATTGTTACAATGCAACGGCTTTTGATCATTGGTAACGCTCGTTAGTCTACCGCTGTAAAGGAACACTTGATGATAGAATTTCACATTACTGCTTTTCTTTTCGCTTTTTAGCTTCTCCGCGTTCATAATTATACGGGCCTTGACGTTCGTCTCGCTCGTCAGCATTAACTCAGAAATCTTCCATCACTGTCAGTAGATACACGTAGTGCTATTTTATACGACTGCTACGGCAATAAACTCCTCGCTTATTTTGTAAAGGCAGGCGTTGTTAATTCCCCGCACAACTTCCCACATTAGTACAGCCGGGCGAGTTTCGGCGAACAGCTTCCAGAACACGGCTGTAGCGGACGGCAGCCGGATGTTTCGAACGCTCATTAAGCCCCGGGACGCGAGACGCTAATGGAACGTGTAATTGACAACGCGTCAATTAATGCAACGCACTGGAAATCGGAAGAGCGTAAAAATATTCAACCGATTTTATCACAGCGTCAGCTGAAAATTGCTGTCGCATATTATTTCGACGCGTCGCTATTTCTCTGTCTCCTCTGTCCTCTTTCTCTCGCTTTCTGCCCCCCCCCCCCCCCCAACCCCATTTAAGAAGATATGCCAATATGTTAATATGTTTCGTAAGTTATTCCTCAACTAAAACCAAGGTAAAAAGATCGTATAAACACAGGTCTGCAAATGTTTAGTTACGGAGTCAGGGCTAATAAAAGATTTTGCCTGAAATTTAGCAACTTCCCTAATCCCTAATATGAAGCTACCGCAAAACTGTACGAGATTAAACTAGAGCACGATTTTCATTTATTTTGTTGTTACTGGTCTGGTAAATCTAATAAAAAATGTCGCAGGCGTATATCTGCACTAGTTTTCCACAACTACTTGTTCGCATTATGAATGCAATAGACGAAATTAAGAACAACCCTGTGAAACTGAAACGAGCAACAAAATCTGTTCATACACGTGCAGCTAAATACACTGAACTCGGTGGAGACATTTTTGAGTATATGTTGTGAACGTATTGTTAATTCTATGTACACTTTGCAGCTTCCTTAACACTGAGCTTTTTCTCCGGTTTAACACGAATTCACGTGTGCTATGGTATTAACAAAAACAGATTATCTGACACATTCCTACAGTTTCAGTTAACGTTATTACCATCATCATCATCATCTTGGACAGTTTCCAGCCACTGGCTGCGTCTGTCGGGAACACAAGCCTCTCCATCGTGTTCTGTCTTTCCACCATTCCCCCTCTTCCACCTTCGTCCAGTTCTCTCCTCTTCTCGTCGCACATTCCTTCACTCCCTTCACCCATCTATCTCTTGGTCTTCCCCTGGGCCTCTTCCCCTCCAGTTGCAGATCAAACATCCTCTTTGGAATTCTTCCCTCATCCATTCTCTTTATGTGTCCATACCACTGCAGTCTTGATTTTTCTATCCTGTCCTGTACTGGTTCCTCCTTTAGTCTTTCCCTCACATACACATTTCGCAATCTGTCTCGTCTTGTTACACTCAACCTGCTCCTCTGGAACTTCATTTCACTAGCCTGTATTCCACTTTTGTCGCTTTTGTGCATTACCCATGTCTCACGTCCGTATGCCAATATGGGGACAAAGTAGGTTCGGTATATAATTCCCTTGGATTTCTGTGGCACCTCCTTGCTCCAAATAAGCCCCCTAATGCATTTGAAGAACTGCCCTGCTTTTCTGCACCTTTCATGTATTTCCATTGCGTTTCCCCCCTTACTTTCAATCATGCTTCCCAGGTACTTGAAGTTCTCTACCACTTGTAGTTTTTCCCCTCCACAAGTTATATCCACATTTGGCCTATTCTTCTTCCTTGTTGTGACAATTATTTCACTTTTCTTTGCAGAGAAATGCATTCCATATTGTGCTGCCGTTGCCTCCCACACATCTAACTGCTCTTGCACCTCCTTCTCGCAATTTCCCCATACCATCAGGTCATCGGCAAAAAGCACTGCTTTCATTTTATGATCTCCAATTGCATCTGATACTTGCTGTAGGATTTCATCCATAACAATAATAAACAATAAAGGCGAAAGTGCACTTCCCTGTCGCAGCCCATTTTCAAGCTTGAACCATACAGTACGTTCCCTCCCCACTTTCACACAACTCTCACTTCCCTCATACATTTTTCTGACTTTTCGTGTTATCTCTTCATCTATCCCTTTTGCGTTCAGCACATCCCAGAGCTTGTCCCTATAGATACTGTCATACGCCTTCCAAAATTAAATTCTCTACAACTTCTGTTGAAAACTTTGTGCAATTGTGTGGAATTTAAAAACAAATTGGGCCAAGTAATTAAAAAATTTACGAAACTATTTCTTTGATACTCTGGATTTTCTGGAAAACTACTGGAGATAGATGTCTGGGACATGTTTCATTAGTCACCGGATCAATAACAACAAAATAAATGCAAATTGTCTACCCTCGTAGAGTTTCATATTAAATTTCAGGCAAAATCTTGGATTAGCTGTAACTCCGTAACTAAACATTTGCGGACCTATGTTTTTATAAACTTTATTTCTTTACTTTTACATACAGAATAACATATTAAAATATTTTATTTCTTCGTGTATATATATATATATATATATATATATATATATATATATATATGCTCGCTCCTGCACATTACAGCAAGTGACAATCGCCCTACCAGCACAAAATATAGTCTTCATTTATCTCTGCGTGTGCCACATACAGAGCTCCATATTTAGCTATATCGTACATACACTAACGGAAAAAAATCACAACACCACAAAATAATCAACATAGAGTAATGACATTTAGGGAATGCATTTGTCTAGGTAATATATTCAAGTCATTAACATTGCAAGATCACAGGTTAATGTAAGCAGCAGAAAAACTGTTGCAAATGTACACTACTGGCCATTAAAATTACTAAACCACGAACATGACGAGCTACAGACGCGAAATTTAACCGACAGGAATAAGATGCTGTGATATGCAAATGATTAGTTCTTCAGAGCATTCACACAAGGTTGCCGCTGGGGACGACACCTACAACGTGCTGACATGAGGAAAGTTTCCAACCGATTTCTCATATACAAACAGCAGTTGACCGGCGTTGCCTGGTGAAACGTTGTTGTGATGCCTCGTGTAAGGAGGAGAAATGCGTACCATGACGTTTTCGACTTTGATAAAGGTCGGATTGTAGCCACTCGCGATTGCGGTTTATCGTATCGCGACGTTTGCTGCTCGCGTTGGTCGAGATCCAATGACTGTTAGCAGAATACGGAATAGGTGGGTTCAGGAGGTTAATACGGAATGCCGTTCTGGATCCCAACGGCGTCGTATCACTAGCAGTCGAGATGACAGGCATCTTATCCGCATGGCTGTAACGGATCGTGCAGCCACGTCTCGATCCCTGACTCAACAGATGGGGACGTTTGCAAGACAACAACCATGTGGACGAACAGTTCGACGACGTTTGCAGCAGCATAGGCTATCAGCTCAGAGACAACGGCTGCGGTTACCCTTGAAGCTGTATCAAAGACAGGAGCGCTTGCGATGGTGTACTCAACGACGAACCTGGGTGCACGAATGGCAAAACGTCATTTTTTCGCGTGAATCCAGGTTCTGTTTACAGCATCAGGATGGTCGCATCCGTATTTGCGAGATCACGGTGAACGCACATTGGAAGCGTGTATTCGTCATCGCCATACTGGCGTATCACCCGGCGTGACGGTATGGGGTGCCATTGTTTACACGTCTCGCATTGACGGCACTTTGAACAGTGGACGTTATATTTCAGATGTGTTACGACCCGTGGCTCTACCCTTCATTCGATCCCTGCGAAACCCTACATTTCAGCAGGATAATGCACGACCGCAAGTTGCAGGTCCTGTACGAGCCTTTCTGGATACAGAAAATGTTCGACTGCTGCCTGGCCTGGACGTTCTCCAGATCTCTCAGCAATGGTGGCTGAGCAACTGGCTCGTCACAATACGCCAGTCACTACTGTTGATGAACTGTGGTATCGTGTTGCAGCTGCATGGGCAGCTGTAAGTGTACACGCCATCCAAGCTGTGTTTGATTCAATGCCCAAGCGTGTCAAGGCCGTTATGAGGGCCAGAATTGGTTGTTTTGCGTACTGATTTTTCAGGATCTATGCACCAAAATTGCGTGAAAATGTAATCACGTGTCAGTTCTAGCATAGTATATTTGTCCAATGAATACCCGTTTATCATCTGCATTTCTTCTCGGTGTAACAATTTTAATGGCCAGTAGTGTAAAATGCTAGTACGTTAATAGCCGATATAACCATCAGAATGTTGAATGTAAGCAAACGTGGTGGTTGTGGATGACGCTGGAGTTGTCGTCCAGTGAAGTTCCAGAAGTGCTCTACTGGAGACAGATCTCGTGGTCGAGCAGACCAAGGAAACATGTCGACACTCTGTAGAGCATGTTGGGTTAGAACAGCGGTATGTGGGCGAGCGTTATCCTGTTAGAAAACACCTCCCGGGATGCGGTTCGTGATTCGCAGCACAGTAGGTCGAATCACCGGACTGAAGTACAAATTTGCAGTCAGGGTGCGTGGGACAATCACGAGAGTGCTTGCGCTGTCACACGAAATGGCACCACAGACGATAACTCCAGGTGTAAGTCCAGTGTGTCCAGCATGCATACAGCTTGGTTGCAGGCCCTGATATGGCCTCCTTCTAACCAACACACGGCCATCACCGGCACCCAGGCAGCATCAGGTTTCTTCAGAAAACACAGCAGACATCCACTGTGTCCTCCAATGAGTTCTCGCTTGACACTAGTGATATCGGAAATGGCGGCGGTTTGGATTCAGTGGAACGTATGCTCGGAGCTGTTCTTGAAGTAACGGATTTGTAACAGTTCATTGCGTCACTGTGGTGCCAAATACTGCTCAGGTTGCTGCTGCAGGTGCAGTGCGATGCGACAGAGCCATACGCCGAACACCATGTTCTTGCCTCTCGGTAGTGACACGTGCCCCTACGGAGCACTGTCTTCTCGCTACTACACATCCGGGTGACCACCACTGGCAACAGTCATCTACAGTGGCTACATTTCTGACATCTCTTTCTGCAGTATATCAAAAGAAACATCCACCTCTTCGCACTGGTATTACACTACTGGCCATTAAAGTTGCTACACCAAGAAGAAATGCAGATGATAAACGGGTATTCATTGCACAAATATATTATACTAGAACTGACATGTGATTACATTTTCACGCAATTTGGGTGCATAGATCCTGACAAATCAGTACCCGGAACAACGACCTCTGACCGTAATAACGGCCTGATACGCCTGGGCATTGAGTCAAACAGAGCTTGCATGGGGTGTACAGGTACAGCTGCCCATGCAGATTCAACACGATACCACAGTTCGCCAAGAGTATTGTGACGAGCCAGTTGCTCGGCCACCATTGACCAGACGTTTTCAGTTGGTGAGAGTTCTGGATAATGTGCTGGCCAGGGCAGCAGTCGAACTTTTTCTGTATCCAGAAAGGCCCGTAAAGGACCTGCAACATGCGGTCGTGCGTTATCCTGCTGAAACGTAGGGATTCGCAGGGATCGAATGAAGGGTAGGACCTCGGGTCGTAATACATCTGAAGTGTATCGTCCACTGTTCAAAGTGGCGTCAATGTGAACAAGAGGTGACCGAGACGTGTTACCAATGGCACCCCATAGCATCACACCCGGTAATACGCCAGTATGGCGATGACGAATACATGCTTCCAATGTGCGTTCACAGTGATGTCGCCAAACACGGATGCGACCATCATTATGCTGTAAACAGGATTCATCCGAAAAAATAACATTTTGCCATTTCTCGTTGAGTACACCATCGCAGGCGCTCCTGTCTGTGATGCAGCGTCAGGGGTAACCGCAGCCGTGGTCTCCGAGCTGATAGTCCATGCTGCCGCACAAGTTGTCGAACTGTTCGTGCAGATGGTTGTTGTCTTGCAAACGTCCCCATCTATTGACTCGGGGATCGAGACGTGGCTGCACGTTCCGTTAGAGCCATGCGGATAAGATACCTGTCATCTCGACTGCTAGTGATGCGAGGCCGTTGGGATCCAGCACGGCGTTCCGTATTACCCTCCTGAACCCACCAATTCCATATTCTGCCGACAGTCATTGGATCTCGACCAACGCGAACAGCGATGTCGCGACACGACAAACCGCAATCGCGATAGGCTACAATCCGACCTTTATCAAAGTCGGAAACGTGATGGTACGAATTTCTCCTCGTTACACGAGGCATCACAACAACGTTTCACCAGGCAACGGCGGTCAACTGCTGTTTGTGTATGAGAAATCAGTTGGGAACTTTCTTCACGTTGTATGTGTCGCCACTGGCACCAAGCTTGTATGAACGCTCTGAAAAGCTAATAATTTGCATATCACAGCATCTTCCTGGCGATTAAATTTCGCGTATGTAGCACGTCATCTTCCTGGTGCAGCAATTTTAATGGCCAGTAGTGTACAAGACCCCATTCAATCTCAATGAGGTGTTGATAGTGGTGACCGTGTCGTCTTAAATGAACTCTTGACTAACATCAACTCCCCACGTCCAGTTTCAAAGGTAACTAACCCTCTCGACCGGTTCACCGTGTCTTTAAAGCGAACCTCATTTGCATCCTCATAGTAGCGCTTCTAGCGCCACTCTTATGCGACTGCCGCAAAGTTGAGAAGATATCATCTTTGTTGACGCTCTTCTGAAATCGGGTTTCGCTGGACAGAGCGGATCAGGTTGTGGAAAGCGGCCAAGATCAGTTACTGTTAGTTATACAAGAACACACAACTTTATTCACCGAAAAGCAATACACAGTTTTCTCTTTCAAGAAGGATCAGGAGGAGGAGATTAGTGTTTAACGTCCCGTCGACAACGAGGTCATTAGAGACGGAGCGCAAGCTCGGGTGAGGGAAGGATGGGGAAGGAAATCGGCCGTGCCCTTTCAAAGGAACCATCCCGACATTTGCCTGAAGCGATTTAGGGAAATCACGGAAAACCTAAATCAGGATGGCCGGAGACGGGATTGAACCGTCGTCCACCCGAATGCTAGTCCAGTGTGCTAACCACTGCGCAACCTCGCTCGGTTAAAACAAGGATCAGTTCACGGCTGAGAGCCGAAGTAACTTCTCAATAATAAAGTTTAAATAATTCCTTTTAAAACACAAGGATTTAGAGAAACGGCTCAAGGCCTCACTTAAGTACAATTAAAATATCCTTAAATAATTCCGGGTAAACTTGCTGGGCAGAACAGGTAGTAGGATTGTGCAAACGGCCAAGGTTGATGTCTGTTTCTTCTTCTAATTGTAATTTATTGTAATTTAATAACCTTTTCAATCAAAACGGGACATAGCCGGACCTTTATCGAATGCAACTCTTTCCCGGCTGAAGGCCTCCAAACAAGAAATCTCAACAAATCAACAAGATTAAATTGCAATTAAAGAGGCAAATCAAATAAATAAATAAAGAAACGTATCATGGCTACGTGGAAAGCCTTCAGGCTAAGCAGATAGAACATACATATGCAAGCTGCAATACCAATGACTGAAGGCCACAATTAAGTTTCAAAATTTTAAAATAAAGGGTGTTACAAAAAGGTATGGCCAAACATTCAGGAAACATTCCTTACACACAAATAAAGAAAAGATGTTATGTGGACATGTGTCCGGAAACGCTTACTTTCCATGTTAGAGCTCATTTTAGTTTCGTCAGTATGTACTGTACTTCCTCGATTCACCGCCAGTTGGCCCAATTGAAGGAAGGTAATGTTGACTTCGGTGCTTGTGTTGACATGCGACTCATTGCTCTACAGTACTAGCATCAAGCACATCAGCACGTAGCATCAACAGGTTAATGTTCATCACGAACGTGGGTTTGCATTCAGTGCAATGTTTACAAATGCGGAGTTGGCAGATGCCCATTTGATGTATGGATTAGCACGGGGCAATAGCCGTGGCGCGGTACGTTTGTATCGAGACAGATTTTCAGAACGGAGGTGTCCCGACAGGAAGACGTTCGAAGCAATTGATCGGCGTCTTAGGGAGCACGGAACATTCCAGCCTATGACTCGCGACTGGGGAAGACCTAGGACATCTGCAATGGAGGAGGCAATTCTTCGTGCAGTTGACGATAATCCTAATGTCAGCGTCAGAGAAGTTGCTACTGTACAAGGTAACGTTGAGCACGTCACTGTATGGAGAGTGCTACGGGAGAACCAGTTGTTTCCGTACCATGTACAGCGTGTGCAGGCACTATCAGCAGCTGATTGGCCTCCACGGGCACACTTCTGCGAATGGCTCATCCAACAATGTGTCAATCCTCATTTCAGAGCTCCTGCACATTTCAGTCGCAGTGTTCGTACGCTTCTCAACAGATTCGGTGACCGATGGATTGGTAGAGGCGGACCAATGCCATGGCTTCCACGCTCTCCTGACCTCAACCCTCTTGACTTTCATTTATGGGGGCATTTGAAAGATCTTGTCTACGCAACCCCGGTACCAAATGTAGAGACTCTTCGTGCTCGTATTGTGGACGGCTGTGATAAAATACGCCATACTCCAGGGCTGCATCAGCGCATCAGGGATTCCATGCGACGGAGGGTGGATGCATGTATCCTCGCTAACGGAAGACATTTTGAACATTTCCTGTAACAAAATGTTTGACGTCACGCTGGTACGTTCTGTTGCTGCGTGTTTCCATTCCATGATTAATGTTATTTGAAGAGAAGTAATAAAATGAGCTCCAATATGGAAAGTAAGCGTTTCCGGACACATGTCCACGTAACATATTTTCTTCCTTTGTGTGTGAGGAATGTTTCCTGAAAGTTTGGCCGTACCTTTTTGTAACACCCTGTATATTAACATAATTTAGAAATTAATTTTGCAAAATGTTTAAGAAAATAAAAAATTACCATAAGCCTTAAATGTAAAGTAGCTGACAACAGATAATTAAACACGGGTGGCACTCACAAGGGGAGACCGCCAATTGTGAAATTCAGATTCGATTCATACTGCACATAATAAAAGCTCATGGCCAGAGGTGTAATGTGGCAAAGCACCAAGCTGCACTTCTCGAGAAAATCGACAGTTAAAAGAAACCGTTGCGGTGAAAAACTCTCTACGATTAATAATTTTCTACCGCGTCGTGGCGCAGTGGTAAGCGCTCAGGTTCGTAATCCGAAAGTAGCCGGATCGAATCTCGCGTCATGCAACATCTTTTTTATTATTTGTTTTTTGTAATTCAAATGTATACACACACACACACACACACACATATATATATATATATATATATATATCTAAGCAACTGTTTCATCAGGTATCTAGTCTAAGTTTACCAAATTCCCAAACAGACTAACATTGATTATAATCTTTTACAGTCATACAACAACCGGTAATATATCTATATATAAAAAGGAGAATTTAAATAAAAAGAAAGAAATCAGTTTATATTTGGAAATTTATTTTAAAATTGTTCAGTGAAATTTCAGCATATTATACGTGAGTTATAACTGAGCTGGTGCCTTGTTTAAGGATTGTAAAAATGTGAGATTTTAATCTTACGGAACACATCAAATATGGAGCCAAGATTGGGAGACTGCCTACAACACTGCATTCACAAAACAACACCCAAAGAACGTTGAAACATAAGCAAGAAGAAATTAACCACAACCAACAGATTCAGTTTTCACCCAAAGAAATTACGTTCGTAACACAATCCTGTCCGTCATGTAATTACCACACACTGGTATACTAAATTCATATTAACTCTTTGTGAAATCTTCCCAAAAAGAATAGCTGAAGGCTACTTTGATGATTACACCACGTGGTCAACTTGGTTTACACAAAGCGTATAACTCCACAATAGTTTTGATAATTAAAATAAATTAGATCGAAAAGCAAATTACAAAAGAAAAACCTCGAACTGGTTATTAACGTCTTACTGTTAACCTGACGGGTCAAACAGTTATATACGCACGTGGTACTGGTCTCGCAAAGTATACCCCACGTGGGTTGAACATAAAGAAAAGTTGCTACATTGAAAATATTGTCAAGACGAGACGTTATAATCACACAAGCATTCGCATTTAAGATTGATCTTAGTTAGAGTTACTGATCAACACGTGGTTCCACTTTACTCACAAAGTAGTAACAAAGCAACAACCGGAAAATAATATGAACTTCACACGAGAATTACACTACGCTGCAATTTAAGATAACCTTAGATATTTTAGAGCTAAACCCGAAATAAAGATGATTAAATTTTCAGTTAGGCTGAACTTAACAAATCCATTGTCCTATGGACTTAGCAGACACGCGCTTAGCCGGAGATCTTACCACTTCAGACGCTCGCCACCGCCAGACTGCAACTGCCTACTGCCGAGCGTGCTTCCTGAGGGTGGCTCACAAAGACAAACGGAAGTGGCCAGAGGGGCAGCTTCCTATACCAACATGACAACGGACGGACAGAACCATACTAAGGATAGAAACCTCTTTGCTTTTAGGAAGCGTAGCTACCTGTCCGACGTTGGTCCTACTGTTCTGTAGCAGACAGGCTTGTCTGCTACCCTCAAGCATGCAACTACAAATACATTTGCTCATTCATACTCTCACACAGAAGGGAAGGGGGATGACAGTATCTTATCATATACAGTATATAAAAGAAAGCGGATGTAGGTTCCGTATGAGACTGTGTGACATGAATTACATATAAACGGTGTTTTAAAGTGTAGTAGTGTGACAGATCGTTCTTGTTTATGTGTAAAAGTAACACGTTCCACTACTCAGTCTCCTCCCAGATAGTCAGAAACGCCACAGTAAATTTAGGAGAGAAATTTACTCCATAAATGACAACAGATTTACGAAATTAAACATGAAAGGAATCCAACAGAGACCTGTCATAACCCCAACGCTCCGGGAAAAGACTGTGCAGGGAATTTTCTGGCCATGCTAGGACATTCCCAAGCAGGCTTCTCACACCCTACTTAAACCAAAAGTGTAAAGAAAAGGCAAAAGGTCACCAGCTACTTGCTAAAACACAATAATTTCAACAAATCTTTAAAATCTACTAATTTCAAACAGAAAAAAAAGAACACAATCTGTGACACCTATTTAAAAGATAGTGTAGACCTAATTCGGTCAGCAAGTAAAAACAATGGCTCCTGTGTCATTAATATGAAAACAATTTCTGGTTGTTACCCTTATGGAGTTCACCAGTATTTGCTCATTGCAAGAGCCAACTGATCACAGGCAAATTGATGACTGTTTATTAACAAGCAAAATTTATGAAAATAGCAAAGGTGCCACAGCAATTAAAAAAGAACATGAAATAACATCAGTATTATAAAGCAGAACATTACAATGCACAATCCGCAAAACCAAAAATTGATAAGAAAAAAAAACATGTTTTACAAAGTGGTTATCGCAAAAAAATTCTGTATCTTATAAAACTAATAATTTGTAGAATTAACATAACTATGTGGCATTAATTTAATCACTCTACTATATTTCAATTAGCTAGCAAACAATGAGCACTCTGTCATTATACTGAAACTTCAATAATTATGTGATAGTTACCCTTAAGGGGTTCCTCACAATAAATATGCCCCATGCAAAGGCTAATCGATCACAGTCCAATGAGAATGAATAGCAATCTGACTGATAAACTATGCAATGCCACATGAATGAATTTACGAAACAAAATAACACAAATCTAATACATCACACAAGAACAAACATTGATCAATAAAACAGTACACTAGTCAACATCTAAAAAAAAACACCAATAAATAAAACACCTCGCAAAATACAAGAGTCAAAGTCTAAAATAAACAATAAATAGAACACCTGCAAAATACGAGAGTCAAAGTCTAAAAAAAATTAATAAATAGAACACCTGCAAAATACGAGAGTCAAAGTCTAAAAAAAATTAATAAATAGAACACCTGCAAAATACAAGAGTCAGTCTAGTAAACACCAATAAATCGAATCCCTGCAAAACACGCGAGTCAAAGTTTCTGTGACAGAAACACACGTATATGCATTGAACTAAGAACCGTATAATCACTGTTCACTGATACACTCACTAGTTCCACTGTTCCGAGGCACAGTATAAGGGGTGGGGGAGGGGGTTCGTCGCCGCAGCTGTCAGTAGGGATTTTTGTCCATCTGTTGCGTGCAATCCCGCCGTCTCTGCCCTCTCATGAAGTTTCTCTTGGGGGATTTTCTCTGCCTCGTGATGGCTGGGTGTTGTGTGCTGTCCTTAGGTTAGTTAGGTTTAAGTAGTTCTAAGTTCTAGGGGACTTATGACCACAGCAGTTGAGTCCCATAGTGCTCAGAGCCATTTGAACCATTTGAAGTTTCTCTTGGTGGTCTGTGTCACGTACATCTCGATTTGGTTCCATGTTTGTGTTGTCAAATTCGTGCGGTATCCTCGATTGACACGCCAGGTTGATATTCCTGGGCAAGGATGACACTTAATGGCTCTTCTTTTGTGCCACCCTTAGCGACCAGAGAGCATCGAACCATGATTTACTGTCGCTTGACAGTGGGCATCCGTCAGGAGATGTTGATAGGCGTCGTTGAAGTCTGCCAGTTTCTCTGGACAGTATGTGTCAAAAGGCTCCACGCCCCTTGTGTTGTTTCTCCGCGGCCGTCTCGTCACGGTCGCGTGCGTGTGGTGCGTTGCCAG
This sequence comes from Schistocerca piceifrons, assembly GCF_021461385.2. Lineage (NCBI taxonomy): Eukaryota > Metazoa > Arthropoda > Insecta > Orthoptera > Acrididae > Schistocerca > Schistocerca piceifrons. The sequence goes on along the minus strand of NC_060147.1, from coordinate 42,248,973 downwards.
CAGATGGATTTCCGCGCGGTGGACCGCTAGCCCATCTCAGGTCATCGCCTCGAGGAAGGGTCGCCCGGGGCGGCCGCCCATTAGCTCCAGGTGCAAGGGAAAGTGTTTGCCGAGTACCTTCTTTTGTTGTCGGCCGCGCTCCCGAAGTGGCCTGGCTGACAGCGTGTCCTGCTGGGAAACCCGCCAGTTTACAACTAGTCCGGCTGCTCCCGCTGTCTCTTAAGAGTTTTGCCGGTTCGCTTTCACGTTCTCAACTGCATTCACAGAAATTTTTCATCATCCTTATGTGATTACACAATGTCATACATAATACCACTTAATATTGTCTTTCACAATTTTTAAGAACAAAGTGAGACGTAATTTTTTTTTTAAATAAAAAATATTATATGAATCGAAAATATAAAATAAAAGTTAAATGACTTGAAAATATAAAAAAATAAAAGTGAAATGACTTGACAGTATAAAAATAAAAATTAAATGAACTGACAATACAATATTTAAATCCACATCACTAATGTGGTTCACTTACTTTTTAATAAATCCAATGCTACTTATTAATTCACTAAAATGAATAGGATTATGCCTTGTGCAAGTATAGGTCAGGACAGCATAGGGTTCACATGTTATTTACACACACATACATGCACACCTGTTGTCTATCCTACAAACTAACTACCCATAAACATGCATTACTCAATATTCTACTTCTATCCACTACTAGTTAAGCCAATAAGCTACTTCAATGCTATTTCAACACCGTGTATATACCACTACAACATTGTTCTAATTCGTCCTCTTCTTGACGCTCGCGGCATACGTCTTGTCACATGATAAATATGGAGAAACTTTCCTTAAACATGCACAGTAAAAAGAACAATGGTTATTTACACACCAAAACATTTATACCAGTTCGCACACCTGAAAAGAGACTCGCAATTATACATTTATCATACTCATATTCACACATAAAACAGTAAGAAAATTTCATCTAAAATTACGTCATCACAAGAATTAATCACACAGATGGCTCTGAGAACGGTAAAAATGTCTGCACTATACAGGTTATACTACATTTTCTTACCCATTTTGCTGCGATTTCGTTCCTTCTTTAAGTTACCTCTCGCTTCCAAATCAGTCATTTCGCCTGTGGTGGTTATTCTGGATTCATTTCTCATGAATGGCAAAATTGTGGTCACCTCTATTCTGTAAAACAGTATCATCTTAACATATTGAACTTACAACAGACACAAAAGATCCGAATCCTCCTGTAGTTTAAATGACAAATGTTTTGCTTCATCCTTATTACCTTAAACCAAGCTTTCCTTCGGTCCCATAATCAAAATTATTTAATCATCCTCTACCTTCAAGAGGGAAATTTCCTCAGTACACATCATATAGGCTGCAGTGCATCCCGCACCAGCGAAAACGGTAAGCTGTAATGCTCACAGCATCAGCAAAAATACATAAACGTCGCTTTTCTAGGACAAGTATTAACGCAGAATAATTTTTTTAGGCTCTGGCTCAACATCAGTGAAGACTACAAAAAGGATCCACATTTCCGTTCCATTCTCCATTTGCTGGAAAACTGCTCGTATTTGACTGCCACAATAACATTTCAGGGCGACGTAAATTACACAAACCACAATTCTTCTTTCACCTTGAAGGGAATCAATCTACTTACGAAATCCACAGACAGCACTTTCCGTACTCAGCTATAAAGAACAAAAAAAACATATATCATCAATATTAACATATCATCGCATATTGGGAAGCCAATGGTTAAACAATCGTATTATCGCGTCCTGTTTTCAAGATTCCAGATTTACTCATTCCTTTCTCAGAGTTCTCCTGTCTTAAAATATTCCTACAGCACGCATACTATAGTAAGAGATCCTCATTTATACTGACAGATGTAGAATAGTAATAGATAGATAGTAGCACTGAAAGCAGAAAATCGGAAACAAGGCTACTAACAGCTGGGGACCTGGGTTTGCCAGACCCATAATACCCACAGATCGGATATTCCCTGAGTTTTGCATTAATTCAACACAGATCTTGCTTCTCTCAGGAGCGGCTCTTTTCAATTTACACACACAAAAAAAAAAACAGCATTTCACTCGTTCACAAAGAAACCTTTTATCTTCACGTTTGAATCAAACTAAATCCTAATTGCACAAGGAAAGAAAAAAAAATTAAAACATCACTTCAATCAATCACATAAAAACATCTTTATCATTAATTTTTACCAACATATTATTCAAAATGCATGTCACAAATTTAAACTAATCAATTCATTCTCTTCACCGTCCTCTCTACTCCCCACTGCCCTTTCTACTCAATGTATGGTTTTGCGTTTGACACATGGTGTAGTCCTTTTGATTTCTTCGATCGAAGAGTTTCCACTTCTATGGCGTTTTCATGGGGAATCTTCCTTATCCGATACGGGCCGTTAAAGAGATTAAAAAATTTCTTGCAGACACCTGACCGTTTGTTAGACAGCTTGTGTGATCTGATAAGAACTTTTTGTCCTACATGAAACACTGTTTTTCTCACGTGTTTCTTATACGCCTTGACTCTGGCTTCTGCTGCACGCTTGATGTTGCGTAAAGCTAAGTCAACAATAGCGTTCCGGCGTAGTCTCGGCTCTAGTGGCCAAGGCACCACCTCTTTGATTTTGCTTGGGGGCTCCTTGTTTTTTAGCACAGTGATTGGCGGAAGATTTGTTGACGTATTAGGCAACTCATTAATTATGTTCTGAAATCCTTTTAGGTGTATGTCCCACGATCGGTGATCACGACTGCAGTATAACCTACATAATTTTCCTAATTCACGCATAATACGCTCACTGGGGTTCGAGCTGGGGTGAAAGATATATATATATATATATATATATATATATATATATATATATATATATAGGTTTAATTAATAATTTAATAATTATTAATAATTAATAATTTAATAATTAATAATATATATAGGTTTAATTCTTTTTCTTCGAAGCATCCGCTGCCAGTATTGCGATCTAAATTGTCGTCCATTATCCGAGATAACCCTTTTCACGCTCCCAACTTCATGCAGAAACTGCTTTGCAAATGCAGTTGCCACTGCCCTTCCTGTGGCTCGCTTCAACGGAGTCAGACACACAAACTTGGAGGTTAGCTCTACCGCTACGAAAACATATGCAAAACCTGCTTTAGATCGTATTAGTGGCCCAAATAGATCCACGGCCGCGAGGTCACAAAGTTTGCTTGGTATTATCGGGTGCAATGATGCAGCATAAGTCACTGTGGCCGCCTTTGCTCGCTGACAAGGTCCGCACACTCTAAGTACACCACGAATACGCCGTAGCATGTTATTAAAATAGCATGTCTCTTTCAGTTTTTCACAACATTTCTGTGCTCCAAAGTGACCATAACTCAAATGTATGTACCATATAATTTTGTTTACGAGTTCCTCCGGAATCACCAACACCCATCTGGAGTCGTCCGGGGCTCGTTTCTTGAATAATATTCTATTGCGCACTAAGTAGTACTGGCGTATTCCTACATTCTCCTTGTCCTCCCACTTCTTCTTTATATCTTTCAATACTGCGTCCTTATCCTGTTCGTCCGCCATACTTCCTAAAGAGGTGGTAACAAAATTCTCGAACGCTACATTCTGTAAGTATAGGATGCTAAAATTATTTTCACCGAGTTCCCTTTCTTCTGTGTGAACCAAACCTATAGGAATGCGCGATAAAGCGTCAGCAATTACATTTTTCTGTCCAGGAATGTATTCTACAGTGAAGTTATATTCCTGTAGGTATAGTGCCCAGCGTCCTAGTCTCCCATGCGTGATTTTTGTGCTCATCAGAAATTGGAGTGCACGATGGTCAGTGTACACCTTGGTGGTCCTCCCAAATAAAAAATACCTAAATTTTGAGAATGCCCGAACTATCGCGAGTGCTTCGAGTTCCGTCACGGAATAATTTTTTTCACATCGAGAGAGCACCCTGCTCCCAAACGAGATTGTTTTCCAAGATGTAATATCATCATTTCCTTCCGTTTGAAACAGTACCGCACCTAATCCTGACAAGGAACTGTCCGTCATTAAACAGAATTCTTGTGTCAGGTCGGGATGCACGAGGATGGGAGCCTCTACTAATGCCTTTTTCAATTTATAAAATTCATCCTGTGCCTCTTGATCCCAGACCCACAAAGCGTTCTTCCCTGTTAGACCACATAGACGGGGTGTACCAAGTACACTAAAATTTATAAATCGCTTATAAAAATTACACAGGCCTAAGAATGCTCGCAACTGTTTTTTATTTGTCGGCATTGCACACTCCGCTATCGCCGCAATTTTCTCCGGGTCAGGTTGTATTCCATTTGCTGAGACAATATGGCCTAAGAATTTTATGTTCTCTCGTCCGAACTGTGACTTATCTAAGTTGACTGTTACACCTGCCTTCTCAAAAACATCCAGTAGTCTGTTCAGAACGTCATTATGGTCCTCCCACGACTTTTCCGCAATTAATATGTCATCCACGTAAATTGTCACTCGCTGTTTCAAATCATCAGGTAAAATGCTATTTAATCCCCTTATAAAAGCAGCTGATGAGACGTTTAATCCGAACGGGAGACGCCGGAATTGGAAACAATTTCCGTAACACAGGAACGCTGTATATAATCTGCAAGATGGGTGTAGCACGATTTGCCAAAAACTCGAACGGAGGTCGACAGATGATAGTACCTTCATCCCGTGGAAACGTTGTAAGAGTTCCTCAAGGCTCTCAGGCCTGTCCGCTTCCGACATAATAATTGTGTTTATCTGTCTCGAGTCTAGCACCAAACGAACTGAGTTGTCGCGTTTTGGCACGACAAGCAAGGGTGAGTTGTACGAGCTTACTGCCCGCTCAATTATTCCTTGTTCTAACATCTTGTTTATTTCCTTCTCCACCTGGGCTTTATGCGCCACGGGAATAGGGTATGGTCTAACAGAAAACTTCTGATGGTCACGTACTCTGAATTGGTACGTAAAACCCTTAATAGCCCCGGGAGTCTCAGAAAATACCCGTTCATGATTCCTAAGTAGGCAATACAATTTCTCCTTTTCCCTGTCCGTGGTTCTGACACCCGCGATGCTCTTTCTCAGTGCATCAGCAAAAGCAACATCTTTCCCCTGCTCACCAGACGTAGAGCACGACTCATAGTTCACGAGTAGCTCCAGTCTGGGTTGCGACTCGGTTTGAGCTTGAAATTTTAGGCAACTAATTTCTGACTCTGCACGTAATATGCATTCATCAAATACTAAATTCATTGGCTGATCCCCAACTTGAACTGTCATTACTCCTCCACCCATGTCAATTACTGCATGGTGGGCATTCATGAAGTCATTTCCTAAAATCATTGCCACATTCAGCATTGGGAGCACAAAGAAGTTGTACTCAAACTCTCTTCCCTGGCAGGTAAAATTAAGCCGAGTTTGCCTTCGGATTTCTACGCTCTTACCGTAGATTGCGCCCTTCACCTTTATTCCTCGCACTTGAAAAACGGGCCAAGTCCCAGTCCCTTCGCATTTTTGAAATGCTGCCTCGCTTACTATCGAGAAAGGGCTTCCAGTGTCAATGACACACTTAAAACATATTTCGTTTACTGCAACTGTCACGACTGGATTTATTCCCGAAATTTTAGCACTCGTAGTTTCTTGCAACAAATCCTCTCTAACATCTTCCCTCTCTATATACCGTATGCACTCCTTTGCCATGTCGTTCATTGGTTCCGATTGGGCGCCTTCTGCGCTGATCGTTTGTCATTGCCGGTTTTGTTCATTTCCATTTGCTGGATTATGTCTAGGGTTAGCTGGCCGAATTTCAACATCATGAGGTGCTCCGCCTATAGTCCTATTCCCACCGTGTTCACCGTAGTATCGATTCTGGTTGCCTTACCTGTAGCGTTCACGATCCTGTCCACGTCCTCGATCATTTCTGTTGCTCCACCTGTGTTCGCGACTGTTACCCCAGTTTCTATACGGCCGGTCCCGATTATTGTTCCGTTCGCGTCGCGACGACCAGTCACGCCGTTGATTAGTACGACGGCCACGACTGCGATCGCACTGCTGTGCCCCGTAATAACTTTGTGCCTGATTAGGCGGCCATTCTGCTGTATTATATTCCAACTCTTGGAGAAGTGTTTTAAACGTTTCCACGTCCTCTTTGCATCGTCCCGCCAGAATGACGTGCCGCAAGTGCATCGGCAATTTGGTGATGCATATCCTAATTAGTTCCGCAGGCCCGTATGGGTCGTATAAAAATTGATTTGCCTGCAGCATGTGGTCGAATAGGCGTGCAGGGCTGCCGAAACCAGACTGGTTCAAATTTGGCAGCATAATTATGCCATGCTTGACCCTATCTTGTGCCGCTTCCGACCAATAGGCGGAGAGAAAGGCTTGTCGAAACTCCCGAGTGGAGTTGCAGTGACGCGCTGCCGACCTCATGCGAATCGCCGGTTCGCCTTCCAAATAGCCACACATATATTCTATCTTATGTGAACTTGCCCAGTCGGGAGGAAGACAGAACTCAAATTGCTCGAGCCATGCTCGTGGATGTATTCCTTTTTGCGAATTTCGGAATATCTCAAACTTTCTTACCGTAAGGAAATGTTTGAAATCAAATCCCCGCATTTCCTCCTGTCGAGGCCCTTGAATGTTTCTATTTTTCTCATGTCTGCCCCTCAAATTACATTCTTCCCTGTCGTCAAAATCTCCCTCGTGGCCGGAGTCCCTCTCTGCACTGTTCGTACGGCTATTTTTAGTGCTATTGGCGAGTTCGGAATCACACGCCATGCGGTTTTCCAGATGCGCCACGCGTTCTTGTAATTCGCCTGTTACAGCCTTGTGTTGCCTGTTCACTTCGAATTGTCCCTTCTGAAATCTCAGAAGCGAACGCACTTCTTCGGTCTCTGCGGCCGCTACCGGTGTAGTATTGTTCACGCTTTCCGTCAGCTTCATCGTGCCTACAATGTCCGCTAATGCCGCAATCTTATCATCTATTTGTCTCTTGTCCTCCGCCCCAGTCTGCTTCAATTGTTCTACTTGCTGTTCCAACGCGTGGATCGCTAAACTGTTGTCCGCTATTGTGCTGCTAACGGACGTGGGACAATGCGTTTCTGCCTCTTGGACCCTCGAGAGTACCTGCTGATGTTCCCTTTGGCATTCTTCCCTCAGCTCTTGGAAATTCCTAAGTAGCCGTTTTTCGCTTTCTTTAGATTCGGCATCGCGACTCCGCTTGCTCTGTTCTAAGGCTTGCAGACGATCATCGATTTGTTCAAATGTACGGCCTAATTCTTTCATAATATCACTTTTTATTTCACTTGCCAGATTGTTTATTCTTTGTGAGATATCATCGGACACTCTCTGCATCGACTTGTCGACTTTATTTGTCTGCTGGATTAGTTTTTCGTCTATTTGTTCGCCTAGCTCGCGGATCGATTTTTCGGATGATTCTTTTTGTTCTCGGAACGATTTTTCAGATTTCTGTGCGTTTTCTTTATTTTGTTGCAATAAGGCTTTCATGAGTTCTGCCAAATCATTTTGGTTAGTAGGAGGCAAATTAATTTGTGGCTCTGATGTGAGCCCGTTCGTGCTGTTCTGCATTTCGTCTGAAGTATTTCCCATTGCATTTTCGGAACCGCCCGACGCGTTAACATTCGAAATCAAATTATCCCCTTGGTCCATGTTGCTTAAGTTGTCGGACCGCTTACTTTTAGTTTGCTTACGTGTCTGCATTAGTTCAATTTATACCCAGTACGCAACACACTAATCACAGTAAATGTATCCCCCAAAAATTTCGACAGTTACACGAAAGGTACCCAACCTAGTACTCACTTTTTCACACGCAAAACAAATTTTTATCTTTGATCGAAACAGTGGAATTTACAAGCGAGAAAAAAAAACCACACACACATATAAAACACACAAATATAGAAAACAAAACAACAAGACAAACAACACAACGCCGCTCAACAACGCAGTGAATCTTTAGAAAGTCTCCTCAGAAACAACGCAGAAGTTGTTTGAGCGCTGTAGGGAAAAAAAATTAAGATTATACAACGCTTGCAATCTAACGTCTCAGAGATTCCAGAGTCTAGCGGAATCACAGAACAGGGTCGCCATGTGTAATGTTGCTACACGAATTTGCTATGCTGAAATCGGGTGCTAATAGTAGAATAAAAGCGGGTTAAAAGCTGTGAGCTGTCTGGGGAGGTTAATCTTGTATTACTAAGCAACTGTTTCATCAGGTATCTAGTCTAAGTTTACCAAATTCCCAAACAGACTAACATTGATTATAATCTTTTACAGTCATACAACAACCGGTAATATATCTATATATACAAAAGGAGAATTTAAATAAAAAGAAAGAAATCAGTTTATATTTGGAAATTTATTTTAAAATTGTTATTGAAATTTCAGCATATTATACGTGAGTTATAACTGAGCTGGTGCCTTGTTTAAGGATTGTAAAAATGTGAGATTTTAATCTTACGGAACACATCAAATATGGAGCCAAGATTGGGAGACTGCCTACAACACTGCATTCACAAAACAACACCCAAAGAACGTTGAAACATAAGCAAGAAGAAATTAGCCACAACCAACAGATTCAGTTTTCACCCAAAGAAATTACGTTCGTAACACAATCCTGTCCGTCATGTAATTACCACACACTGGTATACTAAATTCATATTAACTCTTTGTGAAATCTTCCCAAAAAGAATAGCTGAAGGCTACTTTGATGATTACACCACGTGGTCAACTTGGTTTACACAAAGCGTATAACTCCACAATAGTTTTGATAATTAAAATAAATTAGATCGAAAAGCAAATTACAAAAGAAGAACCTCGAACTGGTTATTAACGTCTTACTGTTAACCTGATGGGTCAAACAGTTATATAAGCACGTGGTACTGGTCTCGCAAAGTATACCCCACGTGGGTTGAACATAAAGAAAAGTTGCTATATTGAAAATATTGTCAAGACGAGACGTTATAATCACACAAGCATTCGCATTTAAGATTGATCTTAGTTAGAGTTACTGATCAACACGTGGTTCCACTTTACTCACAAAGTAGTAACAAAGCAACAACCGGAAAATAATATGAACTTCACACGAGAATTACACTACGCTGCAATTTAAGATAACCTTAGATATTTTAGAGCTAAACCCGAAATAAAGATGATTAAATTTTCAGTTAGGCTGAACTTAACAAATCCATTGTCCTATGGACTTAGCAGACACGCGCTTAGCCGGAGATCTTACCACTTCAGACGCTCGCCACCGCCAGACTGCAACTGCCTACTGCCGAGCGTGCTTCCTGAGGGTGGCTCACAAAGACAAACGGAAGTGGCCAGAGGGGCAGCTTCCTATACCAACATGACAACGGACGGACAGAACCATACTAAGGATAGAAACCTCTTTGCTTTTAGGAAGCGTAGCTACCTGTCCGACGTTGGTCCTACTGTTCTGTAGCAGACAGGCTTGTCTGCTACCCTCAAGCATGCAACTACAAATACATTTGCTCATTCATACTCTCACACAGAAGGGAAGGGGGATGACAGTATCTTATCATACACAGTATATAAAAGAAAGCGGATGTAGGTTCCGTATGAGACTGTGTGACATGAATTACATATAAACTGTGTTTTAAAGTGTAGTAGTGTGACAGATCGTTCTTGTTTATGTGTAAAAGTAACACGTCCCACTACTCAGTCTCCTCCCAGATAGTCAGAAACGCCACAGTAAATTTAGGAGAGGAATTTACTCCATAAATGACAACAGATTTACGAAATTAAACATGAAAGGAATCCAACAGAGACCTTTCATATATATATATATATATATGTTGTTGTGGTCTTCAGTCCTGAGACTGGTTTGATGCAGCTCTCCATGCTACTCTAGCCTGTGCAAGCATCTTCATCTCCCAGTACCTACTGCAACCTACATCCTTCTGAATCTGCTTAGTGTATTCATCTCTTGGTCTCCCTCTACGATTTTTACCCTCCACGCTGCCCTCCAATACTAAATTGGTGATCCCTTGATGCCTCAGAACATGTCCTACCAACCAGTACCTTCTTCTAGTCAAGTTGTGCCACAAACTTCTCTTCTCCCCAATTCTATTCAATACCTCCACATTGGTTATGTGATCTACCCATCTAATCTTCAGCATTCTTCTGTAGCACCACATTTCGAAAGCTTCTATTGTCTTCTTGTCCAAACTATTGATCGTCCATGTTTCACTTCCATACATGGCTACACTCCATACAAATACTTTCAGAAATGACTTCCTGACACTTAAATCTATACTCGATGTTAACAAATTTCTCTTCTTCAGAAACGCTTTCCTTGCCATTGCCAGTCTACATTGTTTATCCTCTCTACTTCGACCATCATCAGTTTTTTTGCTCCCCAACTCCTTTACTACTTTAAGTGACTCATTTCCTAATTAATTCCCTCAGCATCACCCGACTTAATTCGACTACATTCCATTATCCTCATTTTGCTTTTGTTGATGTTCTTCTTATATCCTCCTTTCAAGACGCTATCCATTCCATTCAACTGCTCTTCCAAGTCCTTTGCTGTCTCTGACAGAATTACAATGTCAATGGCGAACCTCAAAGTTTTTATTTCTTCTCCATGGATTTTAATACCTACTCCGAATACAACATATATATATATATATATATATATATATATATATATATATATAAATAATTCCCGGCAATCAGTTGCAACAATTATGCATATAATAAGTTGTTGAAAGTCGTTTGTCGTGGAAAAATAATACTTGAAATAAAACACAACATCACAAATAATATTCACGTGGATACAATTTATTGAAAAGGTCGGTACACACTCGCACATAATTATCAATTAGTGACCAGAAGTAGCTGGAGTATCGCACGAACCAGAGTGATAGTTATCATAGAAACATGGAAAGCAGAAAACAGCACGACTTCGAGCGCACCGTCGATTTCATTAATGTCTATCAGTTCCTCATCATGAATGAGGGTGTTTTCGGCGAGCATTTGCAGCGTATTCTGGAACATTTCTTCCCCAATACTCATGGCTTCTTCGTTGATTGATGATGACGGTTCTGCTGCGATGCGGTTACTGTTACGAAGGAGGCTTTCAAAATACACCAACGCATCTTTCAGTTGTTGTTTCGCCACTTCCCTGTATATAGAATCTTTTCGATCACATCACTTTCATGCGAAGGGGCCGGATCGCTCTCCAATTGTACCGCCTCAATTTTTCCGTTTGTTTAACAGGGTGTACCAAAGCTCTCACGTACACATTGATATTCGACGATGTTATAAGTTGCGCTAGGGAACGCATCTACCTTCTTTCGAAGTTAGCAGGCAACTACGCTGTTACGCGGCGGCTCATTTCGGCCCATTCAACATCTGTCCTTCAAGCGTAACGAGCGAGTGACGGAGTTTATATTTCATACCTGCCACAGCAAATTTGTGTTCGTGGGGTCTCTATTCTAATTCGAACGTTTGACTTACGCTATACGTATTCGTTTCGGAATATCGTTTCTATGTGTTCCGTTAACTATTCGTGGTAAACATTATGAAGACAATTAATAACATTTGTGAAATACAACTTTGTTTGCCGGAAACATAATGATGTTCGAAGTGGCCAGTTTTTCCACGACAAACCACTTATTATATGCATAATTGTTGCAACTGATTGCCGGGAATTATATATATATATATATATATATATATATATATATATATATGAGTGTGTGTGTGTGTGTGTGTGTGTGTGTGTGTGTGTATACATTTGAATTACAAAAATCAAATAATAAAAATTAAAAAAAAGGTTGCATGGCGCGAGATTCGATCCTGTGACCTTCGGATTACGAACCCGAGCGCTTACCGCTGCGCCACGACGCGGTAGAAAATTATTAATCGCAGAGAGTATTTCACCGCAACGGTTTCTTTTAACTGTGGATTTTCTCGACAAGGGCTGAGAAGTGCATCTTGGTGCTTTGCCACATTACACCTCTGGCCATGAGCTTTCATTATGCGCAGTATGAACTGAATCTGAATTTCACAATTGGCGGTCTCCCCTTGCCAGAAGCCTCGACGGAGGTGACTCTGCCCTCGTTCACTTAGGCGAGACAGGTGGTGAGCCCAACTACACTTGATCCGTCGGAACCCAACCAGGGGACAGCCACGGACCGACCGACACAACTACTTGCTTCCTGTCAATCAGTACATGAGAACTCAAACCGTAAAGGTTACAAACGTGATAATCCACATTGGAGTATGTATTAGCTGTCAGAATTACACACCACGTTGGACAGCGACAAAAGGTGAGGCAAGGACGCTGCCTGAAATTACGTTAGTGGTCAGGGCAGCTAACCGGAACACTAACGGCCACTAGGCAGAAAATTCCGCTGGTCCGCAGCAACCGACCGACTAGCCTAAGAATGCCGACAACATCTAAAATCTTCGTCAGTGCAAATAACGCCAATTACACACACAACCTGACAAACACTTGCAACAAGACTTGAATAATACACAAGAGTAACTAAGCACGCACGAAGACAAATCTGGAGTCGATACTGGCACACACACACACACACACACACACACACACACACACACACACACACAGCCGACTCATGAACGATCGGCGAGCCAAAACGCATCGTCCAGTAGGACGACCGACCGACGGGAAAGACAGAAGCGTCCGATCCCACGAGTCGGCTTTGACCCGTTACGTAAGGCTGTTGTCGCGTGTGACGTCATGATGGCGCGCAGTTTGGTTTGTGGGTGTGGCGTGTTTGTAGATGTCGTGGTGTTGTGGTTTGTTGTGCTCTTTGGTCGTATGTTCAGGGTTTTCGTTTGTGTGGTGTAATGGCCTTAATTTGCTTTTGCTTATTATCCAGAATTGTTCGAGTGTTGGCTGTGTTTGCAGTGGAATCCGTTTCAGCGAGTTAACGATTTTGTGTGAAGGTTAATTTAGTGTTGTTCGCTGTACATTGTGTGGTCATTTTAGTAAAATTAATAGGTTGTTGTTTTTGTTCAGGAATGGATATGACGGATGAAATTAACAGTGCGCAGGTCAAGGGAAGTGATCGATCACAATTTGTGACTGTGTATGTTGATATTGGTATCGGGAGATGTTTTTGAGCTATATAGGCCAAGAGAAGTGTTTGATCCTAATTTATGTGATCGGGAGCTGCTGTTGGGCTCTTTACCTGTCTGCACTGTAATGTAGATAAGTGAGGGATTCCATAGCACAAATTTCTCTTAGGTCAAGAGAAGTGTCCGATTCCAGCTGATATTGTGTTTAGTGGTATTTGGAGAGTTCTGTGATGTCGGTTTTTTTCGTCGTTTTGTGTTGTTTTGTCTGGCGGTGGGCGTCTAAATTTGTTCATATTTAGTTTGCCCCCACCCAAAAACACCCCATTTCCCGCGCTTGTCCCGTTAGTGTCATTAGGCTTTTCGTGGAAAGTGTGTGTACCGACTTCATATGCGCCATATTGGAATCGTGGTTTATGGTCTTTTCCGCCATATTTGTGACGTCATCGGTCAAAGCAGACGGGCGGGATCGGACGCTTTCGTATTTCCGACCGACGATCCACCGAGACCGTGGTCCGGCTCAAGTGACGCGTGGCGGCAATGGTGGGGCGAGCCATGTCGACGCAGGCCTCACTGCTGCTCCAACCCGACTGCACCAGTGCCGCATTGCAACTCCCCGACTGGCAGGGCCGTACTGCGCTCCAGACGCGTTCCAACTGACTGGCAGACCCGAACTCGTAATCCGAACTCCAAACGCAGACTGGCTACGACAGACAACGACCGGGAAGTAACAGCTGTCGAGCAAAGATACTACGAGACGGTATATATTGATACGCACTGCTAGCGCCGATCACTGTCAGGCAACGCAGCAACTCAGTGACAGTAGTAGCTTAAATTAACGTAGTGAGGTGAAAGTAGGTTAAAAACAGGGTGTAAAAGACGTGATGGCGGGAACACGAGCCAAGCACGGCTCAGTTCCTTTTAAGCCACAAGAATGTAGACTAATGGCTGAAGGTCTTACTTCAGTTAAATTAAAATATCTTCTCCGCTGAAGAGTCAAATAATACGAGTTGCATTCAAGTTCTAAGGCCTCCGATTTTTTTTCTAATTAACTACTCACCCGAAATCGATGAAACTGGCGTTACTTCTCGACGTAATCGCCCTACAGACGTACACATTTTTCACAACGCTGACGCCATGATTCCATGGCAGCGGCGAAGGCTTCTTTAGGAGTCTGTTTTGACCACTGGAAAACCGCTGAAGCAATAGCAGCACGGCTGGTGAATGTGCGCCCACGGAGAGTGTCTTTCATTGTTGGAAAAAGCCAAAAGTCACTAGGAGCCAGGTCAGGTGAGTAGGGAGCATGAGGAATCACTTCAAAGTTGTTATCACGAAGAAACTGTTGCGTAACGTTAGCTCGATGTGCGGGTGCGCTGTCTTGGTGAAACAGCACACGCGCAGCCCTTCCCGGACGTTTTTGTTGCAGTGCAGGAAGGAATTTGTTCTTCAAAACATTTTCGTAGGATGCACCTGTTACCGTAGTGCCCTTTGGAACGCAATGGGTAAGGATTACGCCCTCGCTGTCCCAGAACATGGACACCATCATTTTTTCAGCACTGGCGGTTACCCGAAATTTTTTTGGTGGCGGTGAATCTGTGTGCTTCCATTGAGCTGACTGGCGCTTTGTTTCTGGATTGAAAAATGGCATCCTCGTCTCATCCATTGTCACAACCGACGAAAAGAAAGTCCCATTTGTGCTGTCGTTGCACGTCAACATTGCTTGGCAACATGCCACACGGGCAGCCGTGTGGTCGTCCGTCAGCATTCGTGGCACCCACCTGGATGACACTTTTAGCACTTTCAGGTCGTCATGCAGGATTGTGTGCACAGAACCCACAGAAATGCCAACTCTGGAGGCGATCTGTTCAACAGTCATTCGGCGATCCCCTAAAACAATTCTCTCCACTTTCTCGATCGTGTCGTCAGACCGGCTCGTGCGAGCCTGAGGTTGTTTCGGTTTGTTGTCACACGATGTTCTGCCTTCATTAAACTGTCGCACCCACGAACGCACTTTCGACACATCCATAACTCCATCACCACATGTCACCTTCAACTGTCGATGAATTTCAATTGGTTTCACACCACGCAAATTCAGAAAACGAATGATTCCACGCTGTTCAAGTAAGGAAAACGTCGCCATTTTAAGTATTTAAAACAGTTCTCATTCTCGCCGCTGGCGGTAAAATTCCATCTGCCGTACAGTGCTGCCATCTCTGGGACGTATTGACAATGAACACGGCCTCATTTTAAAACAATGTGCATCTTTCTATCTCTTTCCAGTCCGGAGAAAAAAGATCAGAGGCCTTAGAACTTGAATGCACCTCGTATTTCAGATCACGAAAGGAAATTCTTTAAATGGCAAGCATTTACAAATCTCAGCTATAAGCCATATTAAAGAAAATTTAAATTAATTCCTTGGCTGAAAGCCCAATAATAATTCATCATAATAAGAGGTAACCTTTAAATACTAAGCATTTACACAGTACAACAGAAAAGCATCTTAAGAAAACTTGATATATATTTGGACAGTTGAGGGCCCAAGCCATTATTCAGTAGAATTAAAGACAGGCCTTAAGATATGCATTTACACAGTACAGCTGAAGGCCCTTTTATGAATTCAAGATAATTAAAGAGAAAACTTACAGACAGGAATTTACACATTATGGCTGAAGGCCGCAGATTTTATAACAAACACAGCTGAAGGCCTAAATACAGACAAGAATTTTAAGTGAAACACAGCTGAAGACCTTATCATAAAATACTTAAGGTTCGGATGAAAGCCATATACTGAACATAGAACAGACAAAATTAATACACAGCTAAACGCCTGGCACAGTACTTGTGACAAAGAAAATCAAAATCACAAACAACAGAACAAGTGGTGATCAGAAGTGTCGGCCTGAGAAGGTAGCTGAAACGTAAGGTGAGATCAGACAGGCAGCCAAGAGTTGAAGTTCAATAATCGAATGGGAAACCAAACTAATGACGGTCCGACCAACAATTTAGCCAATTCCCTTCCATCCGACCAACTGCTCAATGGAGGAAAATATCGCCCGAGGACAGCACTGCGTCTTCAGAAACTGGCGTCTAAAGACAGCCCAGGGAGCTACAACCCGCAAATGAACGAAGAGATGTCATAGTAGTTGACGTTTCACAATAGGTTAACTGATCAGTCAACTTGAGCGTCCAGGTCCGGCGGGCAACGAGCTTCGTCGCTCTCACGGCTAGCACCTCACAATCCGACAGAGCGTGCACACCGCCAGCGGTCCCAGCCTGGCCTCGCACTGCGGAGACTTCCTCGCTGCTCCGTCCCAACCGACTGACCACCTGTAGCATGCAGACATCACGAAACAAAAAAAATGGTTCAAATGGCTCTGAGCACTATGGGACTTAACATCTGTGGTCATCAGTCCCCTAGAACTTAGAACTACTTAAACCTAACTAACCTAAGGACATCACACACATCCATGCCCGAAGCAGGATTAGAACCTGCGACCGTAGCGGTCACGCGGCTCCAGACTGAAGCACCTAGAACCACACGGCCACACCGGCCGGCAGCACGAAACACTTCCGCGAACAACAGTCACTGTGGACGAATGACGAAACACACAGAGAACCCAGAAGCGGTCGGCGACCAAATACACGTCGTCCGATGAGACAGCTGATGTAATGACTAACCAGGGTCGTCCCCACCTACGTCGTGTGTGTCGGCAACGATTGGCCAAGTCATGGCTGCCCGGGCCTCACTGCTGCTCCATCCCCGACTCCCTTGATGTCCATTCATACTCGGACACACGACGACCCGGAGACTCTGTCTCAGACCCAGCCATGCAGAGGGAACACAGGCCCATTGGCCACCCAAACATATCTGCACAAGGAAGGAACCGACCCAAGACCCACAATATGACCAATTGAAGAGTCCCGGGAGCGGTCAGAAGACCAAATAGACGCCGCCCAATGAGGCGACAGACCGAACGACCAACCAACGATCGTCCCCGCTGAAGTCTCCTTCCACTGGACAATGCAAGAGTGTCGCCAGCGGTCGACGAGTACTGCCTGTGCGGATCTCACTGGAGCTCCATCCCGACTCAACTCTCGACACACGATGAGCCGGAAATACTAGCGGTCGCTCCCTACTTGATACGACAGTGATCTTCTCCATAAGCGCTGCTGCTACCACTCACGGGCAGGCAAGCCAGCAACTTAGTGACGAATGGAATAAGAAACGAGGCCTCAGTACCGTAAACACGAGATGACAAGCAATAAACAGCACTAACACAAGCCATGTATGGCTCATCGTCTACCAACATTCATTTATAGTGGTCAACTCTTGTTCCGTTAGTGTATAACGACTTCAAAAAGACTGTGTAAGTTATACATAATAATTGCTAACAATTCCTACTAATTCAAGGTGGTCAACCGGAGTAATTAGATTATCTTGTAGACTGAATGGGACTGACTGCTTGTAGATTATGCAACCAGTCCTACTGGGTGTGCCACTCGCGTATGGCGCGTGGAAAGAATGATCGCCAGTAAACCTCTTCATTGGCTATATTTCCTCGACTTTTTCTAGCTGCAGTCTTTTCGACAGGCATATGTGGCAGGAAGTGATACGCTGTCCGACTCTGCCGCGTAAGCACTGACTCGAAATAGTAATCGTTTCCGTGATGCAAAACGCCTCTCTTGTAACGTCTACCAGTTTGTTTAGCATCTACGTAACGCTCTCTCGGCAGCTAAAGAATCCCGTGACGAAACTCGCCGAGTTTCGATGGATCTTCTCTATCTCTTCTATCAGTTCTACCTGCTAGGGATTCCAGAAAGATCAACAGTACTGAAGAATCGGGCGAACAAGAGCCTTATAAGCCACTTCTTTTGTCAGTGAGTTACATTTTCTAAAGATTCTTCCTATGAATCTGAGTGTGGTGTCTGCTTTTCTCGCTATCTGTTTTGTGTGGTCATGCCACTTAAGGTCGCTCTGGATAGTTATGCCTAGATATTTTACGGCAGACGCTGTCTCCATCTGTTAGTCATCGATAGTGTAGCTGTACAGTAGTGGATTTCCTTTCCTATGTATGCGGAATATCTTACATTTATTTACGTTCAGGGTCAGCTGCCAGAGCGCCGGCCAAGGTGACCGAGCGGTTCTAGGCGCTACAGTCTGGAACCGTGCGACCGCTACTGTCGCAGGTTCAAATCCTGCCTCAGGCATGGATGTGTGTGATGTCCTTAGGTTACTTAGGTTTAAGTACTTCTAAGTTCTACAGGACTGATGACCATAGATGTTAAGTCCCATAGTGCTCAGAGCCATTTAAACCATTTGTAAACAGGAACAGTCCTATCACACTTCCCTGAGGTACTCCAGATATTAGCTATACATCTGTCGATTTAGTTCCGTTAAGAGTGACATGTTGAGTTGTATCTGCAAGAAAGTCTTGAATCCAGTCGCAAGTCTACTCCGATAATCCGTAATCTCGTATTTTTTTAATTAAAAGCCAATGCAGGACAGTGTGGGAAGCATTCCTGAAGTAAAGGAATTCGGCATCTACTTGATCTCCGTTGTCTGCAGCACGGTGGATCTCATGGAGGAAGAGACAAAGCTGAGTTTCACACGATCTCTGTTTGCGGAACAAAAAAAAAATCTTCAAATGTGTGTGAAATCTTATGGGACTTAACTGCTAAGGTCATCAGTCCCTAAGCTTACACACTACTTAACCTAAATTATCCTAAGGACGAACACAAGACACCCATGCCCGAGGGAGGACTCGAACCTCAGCCGGGACCAGCAGCACAGTCCATGACTGCAGCGCCCTAGACCGCTCGGCTTTGCGAAACCCACGTTGATCTTTATAGAGTATAGTTTCGATCTCTAAAAACGACACAATACATACGCATAAAACGTGTTCCGTAATTCTACATCAGACTGCTGTCAGTGAAGGTGTACTGAAAAACGCGCACAGTGAAATACGTGCCCAGAAAAGGTCAAGGACGGGTCCGCTAATCCACTTGCCCGGCAGACAAAAGAGTTGAGGGACGCTACCTGGAGGTTTCCGAGCAGGAGTTTTCAGCTGTCAGACAGAGCG
The DNA here is from genome assembly GCF_021461385.2 of Schistocerca piceifrons. Lineage (NCBI taxonomy): Eukaryota > Metazoa > Arthropoda > Insecta > Orthoptera > Acrididae > Schistocerca > Schistocerca piceifrons. Next base: position 42,229,756 of record NC_060147.1, on the reverse strand, counting down.
AGAGAGAGAATTAAGTTTCTACCACACTCCAAACTGCAGTAAATATAAGAAATTACATTCTTTTGCTTCACTTGCAGTACCATTCAGCAGTCATTATCAATATCATTTTCATTATAACAACTAGACTTCTTGAATACTCATAAATATCAAGTGACTCTATACTTGGCGATTAGTAATGTCACTTAATTTTAACTCTTCGCTTTTGTTTTGGTGTATTGTAAAACACATATACTGTATTTTAAAAATAATCTGATTTCCATCACACTTTATGAAGGCTTTGGACTGGGTAAAGAGCAAAAATCATTTAGGCGTGTATAAAATCAGCTTATAGGCATCATCAATATTTTTTTTAAATTTTTTATTCAGGAAGCAGTGAACGAAACGAAAGAAAAATTCGGAGTAGGTATTAAAATCCATGGAGAAGAGATAAAAACCATTAGGTTTGCCGATAACATTGTAATTCTGTCAGATACAGCAAAGGATTTGGAAGAGCATTTCAACGGAATGGATAGCGTCTTGAAAGGAGAATATAAGAAGAACATCAACAAAAGCAAAATGAAGATAAATGAATGTAGTCGAATTAAGTTGGGAGATGGTGGGGATATTAGATTAGGAAATGAGACACTTATAGTAGTAAAGGAGTTTTGCTATTTGGGGAGCAAAATAACTGATGATGGTCGAAGTCGAGAGGATATAAAATGTAGACTGGCAATGGCAAGGAAAGCGTTTCTGAAGAAGAGAAATTTGTTAACATCGAGTATAGATTTAAGTGTCAGGAAGTCGTTTCTGAAAGTATTTGTATGGAGTGTAGCCATGTATAGAAGTGAAACATGGACGATAAATAGTTTAGAGGAGAAGAGATTAGAAGCTTTCGAAATGTAGTGCTACAGAAGAATGCTGAAGATTAGATGGGTAGATCACATAACTAATGATCAGGTATTAAATAGGATTGGGGAGAAGAGAAGTTTGTGGCACAACTTGACTAGAAGAGGGGATCGGTTGGTAGAATATGTTCTGAGGCATCAAAGAATCACCAATTTAGTATTGGAGGACAGAGTGGAGGGTAAAAATCGTAGAGGGAGACCAAGAGATGAATACACTAAGCAGATTCAGTGGGATGTAGGTTGCAGTAGGTACTGGGAGATGAAGAAGCTTGCACAGGATAGAGTAGCGTGGAGAGCTGCATCAAACCAGTCTCAGGACTGAAGACCACAACAACAACAACAACGTCTTTGCTACACTCTCTATTAGCAACGTATTTCGCAAAGAGTATCCACATAAGCCGCCGACTGTACGTAAACAAATATGTTACTGCGCGTCACCTAGTTCAACAGATATTATGTCATAAACAGTTACATGCGAGAAAAAATGCCGTTGCACATGTACGTGGAAATACTGTTTATAAAGAAAGTTCTGAGTTTGATACGTGTTATGTATAATTTTGGTATTTGAATCCATTGTCAGCGAGCAGCGATGTTGTAAAGCTGTTTCGCAGAAATTAAGTTAATATCACTAAACCGCTCGTGGGCGCAGTGGAGCAGACAATGTTGTGTTGGAGTGAGGAACCAATCGCAATATTATATTTCAAATTTTAAGTTTCAATTTATCGATTTGTTCAGTCAATAAGGTGGTTCAAATGGCTCTAAGCACTATGGTGCTTAACATCTGATGTCATCAGTCTCATAGACTTTGAACTACTCAAACCTAACTAACATAAGGACAGAACACTCATCCATGCCCGAGACAGGATTCGAACCCGCGACGTAGCAGCAGCGCCGTTCCAGACTGAAGCACCTAGACCCGCTCGACCACAACGGCCAGCGTTCAATCAATATGATTATATCAAGATTGTAAAGGAAACTGACTTGTGAAGGAGGAAGTCTTGTGGAAAGTCAAAGATAAATATTATGATGATGTTACCTCTTTTTTTCACTATTGCTGCGTCATTGTACTAACTTGGTTATTGTACTGAGACTTCCTACATTTGAGAGAGAGGAAAGGGTATTGTTTGGATGTTAAGAAGTTTATTAAATTTAAAATCTGCCTTGAGCACTTTTTCAGAGTATACAAAAAACTTAGTGTTGTCATTTACGCGAGAATTTCATTTTTTTTTTACCAATCTTTCTCTTACAGTTTTTAACGGATCATGGAACTAATTGTGTTCGGAAAGAGATAGCAAACAGTAACATATACCTCTCAACAACAGCTGCCGTAAATGAACTACGTGGGGCAGTTTATAGAACCAATCACCAACATTCATGAAACTAGTAGCAATACTAAACGAGAAGAGCATGATATGATTCTGATACAAATCAGGTGGTCTGTTAATGACCACACACTATAATATCATTGCTTAGTACAGGGTCTCTATGCCGGTGCATTAACCAACTTGCATTAGAATAGCTAACATAGTGAATATTTCCTTCTTAAACTCTGTTTGAAGCAATTAAACCAGATGCAAATCTAACTACACTGGCTCTGAAGGAGCCTTTGTTTTGTATGATTAACTAACTAGCCTAGTACATGAGGGCTTTTAAACTCATATGGTTTGAAGAACCGTGCTCATTACGAAAACTACATAAGTATGTATGAGAAATGACAAATATCAATAATCGTTAATTAAGTAAAGCGCAACAAACTTTAACTCCTTAAATAACAAATTTCCGGTGATAAGCATTCGCCGTGCGGGATTAGCCGAGCGGTCTATGGCGCTGCAGTCAAGGAATGTGTGGCTGGTCCGGTGGAGGTTCGAGTCCTCCCTCGGGCATGGGTGTGTGTGTTTGTCCTTAGGATAATTTAGGTTAAGTAGTGTGTAAGCTTAGCGACTGATGACCTTAGCAGTTGAGTCCCATAAGATTTCACACACATTTGAACATTTTTTTATAAGCAGTCTTTTAAGCTACTCAAAATATAGTTGGCTATGCAAATGCCAACACTATGCTAAATTTATCTTCAAGTACTCTCTCATGAAACGAACGCCATTAAAACTTTATAATTCTGATCAAAGTGCATAAATGCGACAATGAATAATCTTTTTCTCTTCAGATTAACTTTACTAGTTTCAGGCAGCTTTTCAAGTAAGGCAGTTTTTTTAAGGAAATGACTGCAGACTGATTTTAAATTACTTTGATGTTGTGAACATAGTTCCGAATAGTCAGCGCGTACACAAATTCCCAATAGAGCGCGCCCAACTAAGCTCAACAGCGCAGGCGCAGCACTCATCCGTCTCCGCACTACGAGATGGCGCTGCCTTAGAGACGGACCAAATTCTGCTTCCGCCGATCCGCGTATTAATATGTCACGCAGCCAATGAGATTGCTGCTAATGTAGACCCTTTTCTCCTCGCGGATCACACTCACGCAGTGATACCTGAACACTCGAGGTATTATAACGAGTGTACAGACCTCCGATTAGTCAGTCTGCATTAGTCGGCATCAGTCTATAGTCAAGTTTCAGTCTGCACCTAATAAGATTACCATATTCCTGTACATAGCCATGAAGAGAAATGTATAGACACTTTGTCAAGTATCAAGACCAAAGGAACTTCAGATTGTTAACAGCATCCAGAATCAAGTTGCGTAATGTCTATATTTTTTATTATTTTAATAAATGTGTGTGAAAATTTATCAAGTTGTGTTTAAAGTTGGTCACCGTCAATCTGCTACTCTAAGCATGCAAGTGGCATTTCTATCCTCTGACCTAACGGCAGAAGATAAACACGCCACAATAAGACCATGAGACATATTACTGACACTCGCCTATTTCGTTAGACCGACAAGTCAAATAATCTGATGGTGTGTGAACCGAAGGTCTTACAGTACACGCACCACATTTAGATGTGGATTATTTCTCAAACTATAAAACTGAACTTTAAACATTATAACTCCACGGATTGGAAAGCAATCGAAACTATTTTTACAGCTGCCAAATAAGTCTTTAACTAATAAATTAGGACACTCGGAATTAAATACACTAGGATGCGATTCCTGTCCAGGTTTGTGATTTGTGATCATACCTCGGGTGTAAAATAGAGTTTTTAGCAACACCACGATTATTATTAAAATCAACCAAATTTCCCAGATACTTGGTCCATTTTCAGAGTGCCAAATATATGCAAATTGGTGGAAGGTTGGCGAAACTGGTGGCGTAATGTGCAGTGGCTGTTAACATGCCGGCGATGGAGTCTTGACAGTACTGTTAGCCTCGTCCTGTTATATACATGGCTTCTCGGCGTCGCTATTATATTTTTATAGGGCCAAACAACCATGCCATGAGAATAGTATCTCCAAATTCTGCATCCCAGGTCCACAAATACTGATCTTAAGTTCCTGCGGCCTCGAAACTCCAAGAGTATGAGCCACTATGATCCGCTGCTGCTAGCGAGGTGTTAACTACAGCACTGCTCAGCCAAGCCTCCTTACTCGTCACAAAGGACGAGTTGCCACTTGTGCTCCAACCACACCTTTTCCACTCCGCCAGGATACTTCAGCAGCTGCGGTGCTTCCCCACATCTTTTACAGTCAACCCTACGTTCCCTAACAAATCATTTACAGTACATTATGCAACAATCATTCGAGTATTTTATGTGAGTGCAGGCTTTCTCGGCGAATTTAGTATATGAAGTCTTCACGGGTTGTCAGCCGAGTGGCGTCGTCGTCTCGTAGCAACTGTAAGTAGGCTGTTCAGGTTTCTATGTAGGTAACGCCACGTAGCGCTCTGTATGAAAATCACTGACTGTGCTGTGTGCAGTCCGTGGCTGGTTTGCATTGTTGGAATACTCGCTATTGTTGTGTCTGGCAGTTGGATGTGAACAGCACGTAGCTTTGCGCAGTTGGAGGTGAGCCGCCAGCAGTGGTGGATGTGGGGAGAGAGACGGCAGAATTTTGAGAGCGGACGATCTGGACCTGTGTCCATCAGAAAGAGTAAATTTGTAATATTGGATATCATGAACTGATATATACAGGGTGTTACAAAAAGGTACGGCCAAACTTTCAGGAAACATTCCTCACACACAAAGAAAGAAAATATGTTGTGTGGACACGTGTCCGAAAACGCTTACTTTCCGTGTTAGAGATCATTTTATTACTTCTCTTCGAATCACATTAATCATGGAATGGAAACACACAGCAACAGAACGTACCAGCGTGACTTCAAACACTTTGTTACAGGAAATGTTCAAAATGTCCTCCGTCAGCGAGGATACATGCAACCACCCTCCTTCGCATGGAATTCCTGATGCGTTGATGCAGCCCTGCAGAATGACCTATTGTATCACAGCCGTCCACAATACGAGCACGAAGAGTCTCTACATTTGGTACCGGGGTTGCGTGGACAAGAGCTTCCAAATACCCCCATAAATGAAAATCAAGAGGGTTGAGGTGAGGAGAGCGTGGAGGCCATGGAATTGGTCCGCCTCTGCCAATCCATCGGTCACCGAGTCTGTTGTTCAGAAATGTACGAACACTTCGACTGAAATGTGCAGGAGCTCCATCGTGCATGAACCACTTGTTGTGTCGTACTTGTAAAGGTACGTGTTCTAGCAGCACAGGTAGAGAATCCCGTATGAAACCATGGTGGTGAATCGAGGAAGTACAGTACATACTGACGAAACTAAAATGAGCTCTAACATGTAAATTAGGCGTTTCCGGACATGTCCACATAACATCTTTTCTTTATTTGTGTGTGAGGAATGTTTCCTGAAAGTTTGGCCATACCTTTTTCTAACACCCTGTATATGATGACTTTTGAACATTATTGAGATAAACACATTGTTTGTTCTCTATCAAAATCTTTCATTTGCTAACTATGCCTATCAGTAGTTAGTGACTTCAGTAGCTAGGATCTTTTATTCAGCTGGCAGTATTGGCGCACTCAGTATTGCAGTAGTTCGAGTAACGAGGATTTTTGTGAGGTAAGTGATTCATGAAAGGTATAGGTTAATATTAGTAGGGCCATTCTTTTGTAGGGATTATCGAAAGTCAGACTGCGATGCGCTAAAAATATTGTGTGTCAGTTTAGTGTTGGTCAGAATAAGTAAAGAGAGAAATGTCTGAGTACGTTCAGTTCTGCTCAGCTGTTTGAAAATCAAATGACGTAAGAGGTTTATCAGCATCGTAATTCATAAATTTTTCTAAGGTGACGTTACACAACGTTTCGATGGAATGCGTCTCCATCATCTTCAGGCGAAGATGTTGCTACGAGACGACGACGCTGCTCGGCTGACAGCCCGTGAATACTTCATATAATCATTGCAGTAGTTATTTAAATCCACAAGCACAGATTAAACACTTTTGAACACATTGTGGGAGCAACAGTGATCAATGTTATTACTAATATTTACTGTCAAAAAAAGTCTTGGTCACAAATTATTTATTCCGGTGACCGATTTCGACCACAACTGTGGTGACCTTCAGATCAATGAACTAGAACCTCCTTCTGGTGGTAAATCACTACCCATACTACTATTAGTGATTTACCACCAGAAGGAGGTTCTTGTTCATTGATCTGAAGGTCACCACAGTTGTGGTCGAAATTGGTCTCCGGAATAAATAATTTGTGACCAAGACTGTTTTTGATAGTAAAAACAGATTAAACAACTTCGTTCAAAAAGTTCGCATAACTGAAAGATGTAAACACAGTCAAAGAATTTCCATGACACGTACAACACTTTAAATAAGCATAAAAAGATCGATACTAATACAAAATAGGTTGAAACTACGTGTTATAAGACCAGCTGTCAAAATGTTACTTTCAAAGTAAGGGACAAGTCTCTCGTTACTCTCCTTACGCTTATTTTCGCTTCGTTCAGGTTCTTTTTTTTTTTTTTTTTAGCTGGTTTTAGACGTCTGGATCTGTGATGTAGGTCTTTGTTTACGTAGCAATTTCCTTACGCTGCTGTTAAACCAAGACGGGACTTTCCCATCCCGTAAGACTTTGCTTGGGACATAGTTCGTAACACGAACAATCGATAGATTTCCGTATATTCCGTAAAATTTGTCTGCTGATATTGCACGCTAGTGTATCTGCATACTCAAGACCTTTGGTCGTGTAAATACGTAATAGTTTCGTTAGTTATTTCGGCGTTTTAATAAAGTATATTGTGACTGTAGCTTTGGTTTTTTGTGTAATACTTGGTGATTGTAATAATTTGTAAAAACTCTCTGCATTTTACTGGTCCTGAAGTAGGGAACTAAGTATAAAATGTGTGGTAAAGACCCGTCGCTACGGAAGTAGGTTGGCGGGACTGAAAAGGTGGACTCGGTGCTCGATTGGGTTTGTAGCGAGTGGCACAGTTGAATTCTGATTATGATACCTTTCAGCGGCAGCCTCGGTCAGCTACTGTTGTTAGTTTGGATGTATGAACTGTGGCAAGAGGAGCTTGAGAGCATGTGAATTAGCCTAGGATGAAATGTAAAGTGGCCTATCGACCACGATATCATATTGGCCCTGTTTGGTTAAATTTGCGACGCAAAGAAGAATTATATTAGGGCTTGGCTAACATCAAGGACCCTGGTTGCTTTACCGCCAATTTTATAGCCACTGCAATTAGCCACAAGCGCTACCACCGTCAGCAGAACTGTTATCTAAATATGTACATCCAATGGACCAGGTGTTATGGTTTGAATAATAACTTTTTGTGGAACTTCTTACTTATGTGTGCAGACCTGTGACTATCCTCTCTCGCGTTCCTAAACAGGATACTTTCCAAGCGAATTAATTCCGAGTATCCTTGTAATATCTATATTCGATGAATTATTCTGATACAATTCTACTAATTTTCTATCTTCATAGTAGCAGAATCCATGCGGAAATTAGTTCATAGCTATGCCATGGACGCATAATTATTCTTTGTAGTACTCTCTCTGGTGGTTGTTAGAAAAAAGCTTCCGAGATTCGGGCCCATTAGCCTGACCTTTGTTCGAAGTATTGTAATCTGAATATTGAGATTTATGACAAAAGATAACTGATACGAAATTGTACGAATAAAAGGGGAATATATATATATTGCTCCTTCATACAAAAGGTGTGTAACATTATTTGACATTTGAGAATTAATGATATTCATCGATATATTGCATAGTTGTTAATCAGAAGGGAACTTCCGAAAGACTGGATACGAACCTGCATTTAATAATCCAAGAGCTCCATTACTTCTTCGGAAGGTTAAACTTCATCAAAGCCAAATATCCGCTTGATCTGAGGTTTCCCGACTGATTATACAACGCTCCCAAAAATACGAGGCATTTTATTTGTACAGATTAGCAGACTGCCGCAAAGCACGAGCGTGCAGGGAAGAAGAATCATCGCCTGATTTCATTCTAACAAGTAAAATTTCTTAATCATTTTGAGTGACTGATTGATTGCTCGATCGAATTGAGAACTACATAACTACATAATTTCATAGATAGGAGGAAAAATTGCAGTGGCGCCAGTGTGACAGGACTCTCTTGGATTGTTGTACAGTATATGTATTTTTTGTTTCATGAAAACCAACGAGAACGAGAGGTAACTAATCTGAAGAGAGATTCGGTGCCCATAGTAAAAGACTGCTGATACCAAGGAACGATTTCAACTATTGGACAAGACCTATACTGCAGAACAAGGCCAGATAATTCCAATTTTTACATTTTGTAGTTAAAATAGTTTGAAATTAATTTAGAAAGAACTTTTTTCCAGATAGTAGTTAGATTGTAGAACTGTATATTCTGTGATTTTCGTATCTGGACATTGAACTTTATACCATCTGTGAAGTAATTTGACAGTTAAGTGTGTCTACGACAGTGAACTGTGAAAGTAGGTTTACAGTCAATGTCAGAGAGTTCCGAAGAGAATTTTTTCAACGAAGGGTTAAAGGAAGTTCGTGAACAACTTGGCGAAGAATTCTCCCGTTGGAAAGAAAATGTCGAAAGATCACTAAATCTCTCGCAGGAGGAGTTAGAAACTGAGAGAAGTAGGAAACAAAATTCTCAATCTGCGCGTGACATTCCGTCCACGTCAAGATCTGATGTAGACAGAACTGGAACGTAACAAGTTAGATTCGATATAACGGATAGCCACAGGGAAGAGTACGAACAGGATGATTTTTGGAATCGTAGTACCGTTGAGGAAAAGATGATTAAACAGAGACAATTTCAGATCTTTAACCCTGACAAAAAGAATGTTCATCCTGTAGTCTTTATTCGAAGTTTCAGAGGTCTATTTACACGATCTTGGACAGAATGGCAAAAGATTAGTTTTGTATGTGGATATATACAAGAATCAGGAGCATTGTGGGCATCCAAACAAACATCTTCTTGTAAATGTTATACAGAAGTTGAGCAGACTTTTCTAGCAAAATATTGGTCTGCTGGAATGCAAACAAGACTTAGGCAGGAAGTATTATATCCTGAGCCTTTCTCATTTTCTAGAGGATATGTAAAGAGATATTTTGAGAAATACATTAATAAATCTTTGTATTGGGATGTAGCGATTGCTTTGCCGGATATACTTAGGATACTCAAGTCCAGACTACCCACCAGTACAAGGAATCAGCTGTTATATATAAATGATAAGGATATAGACTCATTTATGACTACGCTTGATCATATTGATATAATTGAGGAGGACAATAAAAAGTCAAGAGAAATGTCATATCAAAGAAAAGCTATAGAAGCGAATCCGAGCTGCAACTCGAATGGGAATGGCAGTAATGGTAGCAGTAACAATAACATAACCAACTACACTATCTGGGGAGACTTAGAAATGGACAAAATGCAAACAATAATTATTACCATAATGGAAACTTTAGTAATGGTGCAGCGAGGGGCTGTTTTAGGAACAATAGGCATTTTAATCGATATAATCCAATGTATGGCAACACAAGACAGTTCTACCAACACCAGCAGAACAACAACAATAATTACACGAATCAGGCAAGACAATATAGACCGAATTCACCACAACAACCGATAATCACTGAAGTAGCTGAAGAAACAAATACCAATCGGACCAACAATCAGTCAAACTAAACATGACCGCATCGTGCCCCGGAGGAGCGGTCAGGGGATGTGTTAGGGGCGAAACAGTAAAATTACAATTGTTAAGATATAATGATGTTGAGCTGTTGACTGAAGAGTTAACAAAAGATTTAATAACGTGTCATAATGACAGATCGAGTGTTCCGGTATCGGTATTGTCGCTGACAGCGAACCGAGTGTTCTGTACGGACAAGCTACTCTGTAACTACAATATATGATCTGAAGACGGGCAGCTAGCCCGAAACCGGTAATTGAAAATAAAGAATAGCGATCGAAGACTGAAACGCCACATTTTATTTAATGAACAATCGCGGGATTCCCATTGAGACAATCATGTCTAGTTTTGATGACATCTATTTTTTCACATTATTGAACAAAATCCAACATAAATTTGTTGCATACTGCGCCGGATGACAGCCGAAATAGAGAGGACATAGAGACTGGGAAAGGTAGGAAAAACATTTTTGGAGAAGAGAAATTTATTAACATCGATTACAGACTTGAGTGTTAGGAAGTCTTTTCAGAACCTACTTGTCTGGAGTATACCATTTATTGAAGTGAAAAATGGACGATAAACTATGTAGACAAGAAGAGTATAGAAGTATATGAAATTTTGTAACTGTAGTAGATTAAGTACCTGTGATTTTAATGATAGAAAATTTTGGTTAAAGTGGATAGGGCTATACTAAATTTGAGAGTTGTAATATTTATAACCGCTTTTCTAGTAAAGATATGGCTCAGAGGTCACGATCTACCGTTAGTTCCACTACAAAAATTCTAGAAGGCAAATTTTTCATTTTAGCGAGCTGAAACTTTTTCTGTGCATTCAAACAGCTTAATCGTATACAAGTAAAAATTAAGAGGTTTCTGATTTGTAACTATATTATTAAAGTTTATGTGGCCGAGAAAGCGGTCGTTCGGAGGCTGCTGCGGTATGCAGCTGGCTGTGGACAACAGATGTTCCCTAGGCCGCCCGCTCCGGAACCTGTATAAAATGCAGCTCGAGAGGCAGTAGGGAGGTTCACTTCGTACTCAGCTACTGTAAGATCCGCGTCTGTCAAATGACGGATCGCGCTCTGCCTCGGGTGACGTCAGAGCCGAACTGTGTCAAAGCGCGTATTTTGCGGTAAAAACGGATAGCGAACTCGCGAGGAATGTACGCCGTCTTGGATCGCTTAGAATTCGCCAGAGTAACTATTAGTGTGCCGTCGGTGAGAATTTCAATTCCGTGTGGCAAGTGGTGATTTTATTTCCACTTTTGTGGCGACCAGTAATTTTGAACATTTATTATAAACTTTCATTGAGTAATTTTAGTCAGGGTGAAAGACAAACTGGTTGGAACGTACCGTACAGGTCGCCTCTGAACTGCTAAATGTGCTGTTAGAATTGAAAGACTTCCTTTCAATTGAAAATAGTGAATCTCTAAGTGTTGTATGGGAGAAACTTTATGCAATATAATTTTGATTGGAGCTTTGTACTTTTATTTAAAATAATAGTCCTGATCCCGCAGATAAATAGGACGACAGAAACTTTTCTTTCAGTGGGCTGGACCAGAATGTGGCCGTGCAGAATGGGAACTAAGGTCAGTATGCACAATGAGAATTTCACTCTGCAGCGGAGTGTGCGCTGATATGAAACCTCCTGGCAGATTAAAACTGTGTGCCCGACCGAGACTCGAAGTCGGGACCTTTGCCTTTCGCTGGCAAGTGCTCTTCCATCTGAGCTACCGAAGCACGACTCACGCCCCGTCCTCACAGCGGTACTTCCGCCAGTACCTCGTCTCCTACCTTCCAAATTTTGCAGAAGCTGTCGTGCGAACCTTACAGAACTAACACTCCTGAAAGAAAGGATATTGCGGAGACATGGCTTAGCCGCAGCCTGGGGATGTTTCCAGAATGACATTTTCACTGTGCTGCGGAGTGTGCGCTTAAAGGTCCCGAGTTCGAGTCTCGGTCCAGCACACAGTTTTAATCTGCCAGGAAGTTTCATATCAGTGCACACTCCGCTGCAGAGTGAAAATCTCATTCCGGCAACATCCCCCAGGGTGTGGCTAAGCCATGTCTCCTCATATCATTCCTTTCAGGAGTGCTAGTTCTACAAGGTTCGCAGGAGAGCCTCTGTAAAGTTCGGAAGGTAGGAGACGAGGTACTGGCGGAAGTAAATCTGTGAGGACGGGGCGTGAGTCGTGCTTGGGTAGCTCAGTTGGTAGAACACTTGCCCGCGAAAGGTAAAGGTCCCGAGTTCGAGTCTCGGTCCGGCACACAGTTTTAATCTGCCACGAAGATTCATATCAGCGCACACTCCGCTGCAGAGTTAAATTCTCATTCTGGAAACACCAAGGATGTTTGTCAGGGTGCGCCAGAATGGAGTGTGCGCTGATATGGAACCTCCTGGCAGATTAAAACTGTGTGCCGGACCGAGACTCGAACTCGGGACCTTCGCTTTTCGCGGGCAAGTGCTCTACCAACTGAGCATCCAAGCACCACTCACGCCCCATCCTCACAGCTTTAATTCCGCCAGTACCTCGTCTCCTACCATCCAAACTTCACAGAAGCTCTCCTGCGAACTTTGTAGAACTAGCAATCCTGGAAAAAAGGATATTGCGGAGACATGGCTTAGCCACAGCCTTGGGGGATGTTTCCAGAATGATATTTTCACTCTGCAGCGGAGTGTGCGCTGATACGAAACTTCCTGGCAGATTAAAACTGTGTACCGGACTGAGACTGGAACTCGGGACCTTTGCCTTTCGCAGGCAAGTGCTCTACCATCAGTATGTTTCCTTCGCTTTGTGGCTGGCCATAAAATTTGTTGCCAAAATTTGTTGTGAGAAAAACGGCGAACAAACAATTGATTAACTTTTATCCGCCGCCCCACAAAGGGACCAGTTGATAGGAAACAATCTGAGACATCAAAGGGTCGCCTATTTGATATTGGACGGAGGTGCTGGCAGTAAATATCGTAGGGGAAAACCAAGAAATTTAGCAGTAAGCATATTCAGATGGATGTAACTTGCTGCAGTTATTCGGAAATGAAGAAACTCGCTCAGGATAGACGAGCACTGAGATGGATATCAAATAGTCTTCGGACTAAACAGCTCAACAACAATGATAACGACAGACATGTTGTACAATGTGTAGCTACATCCATAGCACGGTGCATGAGAGGGCACTTCCAGGTGCGGGTGCACGAACACACACACACACACACCTTGTTGCGCATGCCTCTTCATGTTCTAGGCAGTTTATGGAGGGGGAGAGAGAATGTGTTGCACGGTGTGTAAGAAGGCACATCCAGGTGTGGGTGCACACACAGTCTTACACACACACACACACACACACACACACACACACACACACACACACACACACATTCACACACACCTTATTGTGCATGCCACTTCATGTGATAGGCAGTTGATGGAGAGGGAGAGAGAATATGTATACGAGGGCAGTTCAATAAGTAATGCAACACATTTTTTTTCTCGGCCAATTTTGGTTGAAAAAACCGGAAATTTCTTGTGGAATATTTTCAAACATTCCCGTTTCGTCTCGTATAGTTTCATTGACTTCCGACAGGTGGCAGCGCTGTACGGAGCTGTTAAAATGGCGTCTGTAACGGATGTGCGTTGCAAACAACGGGCAGTGATCGAGTTTCTTTTGGCGGAAAACCAGGGCATCTCAGATATCCATAGGCGCTTGCAGAATGTCTACGATGATCTGGCAGTGGACAAAAGCACGGTGAGTCGTTGGGCAAAGCGTGTGTCATCATCGCCGGAAGGTCAAGCAAGACTGTCTGATCTCCCGCGTGCGGGCCAGCCGTGCACAGCTGTGACTCCTGCAATGGCGGAGCGTGCGAACACACTCGTTCGAGATGATCGACGGATCACCATCAAACAACTCAGTGCACAACTTGACATCTCTGTTGGTAGTGCTGTCACAATTGTTCACCAGTTGGGATATTCAAAGGTTTGTTCCCGCTGGGTCCCTCATTGTCTAACTGAACACCATAAAGAGCAAAGGAGAACCATCTGTGCGGAATTGCTTGCTCGTCATGTGGCTGAGGGTGACAATTTCTTGTCAAAGATTGTTACAGGCGATGAAACATGGGTTCATCACTTCGAACCTGAAACAAAACGGCAATCAATGGAGTGGCGCCACACCCACTCCCCTACCAAGAAAAAGTTTAAAGCCATACCCTCAGCCGGCAAAGTCATGGTTACTGTCTTCTGGGACGCTGAAGGGGTTATTCTGTTCGATGTCCTTCCCCATGGTCAAACGATCAACTCTGAAGTGTATTGTGCTACTCTTCAGAAATTGAAGAAACGACTTCAGCGTGTTCGTAGGCACAAAAATCTGAACGAACTTCTCCTTCTTCATGACAACGCAAGACCTCACACAAGTCTTCGCACCCGAGAGGAGCTCAGAAAACTTCAGTGGACTGTTCTTCCTCATGCACCCTACAGCCCCGATCTCGCACCGTCGGATTTCCATATGTTTGGCCCAATGAAGGACGCAATCCGTGGGAGGCACTACGCGGATGATGAAGAAGTCATTGATGCAGTACGACGTTGGCTCCGACATCGACCAGTGGAATGGTACCGTGCAGGCATACAGGCCCTAATTTCAAGGTGGCGTAAGGCCGTAGCATTGAATGGAGATTACGTTGAAAAATAGGGTTGTGTAGCTAAAACATTGGGGAATAACCTGGTGTATTTCAATGCTGAATAAAACAACCCCTGTTTCAGAAAAAAAATGTGTTGCATTACTCATTGAACTGCCCTCGTACATCATGAGCTATGCCCACCCAAACAGGTGGACACGTGAGGGTAGCTGACATAATGTCATTTATAAGACTTACTCACCAGCACTCTTCTAAATGAAACACTGGTATGCAACAGGAGCCGCTTGTAATAGTTAGTACTCAAATAAGTCTTTAATGGTGAAATACATTCCTTCCATCAGGAACTCGATAAACACCACTACCACATCTTACAAATGAAACTGTATACTCTTTGAAATAATCAACTCAATGAATATCTTTGAGTATTAGACACATAGATGTTAACAATCATATGATATCCTAGATTAATACAGAGCATTTGTAAGATGTCGTGGTCTCCTGAGCTTCATTGCTTACATATTTTGCCCTGACAATCATGTTCCGCATATCAAGACGCTTCATTCGAACCCAAACTCGATAAAGCCAATGTTGGATGGATTCATGTAATCAATATGCAATTGACAAGTGAGCACACCGTGGTTGAAATACTCGAGGCTGGCGTGCACACATACATTCCAGACACGACGGTCACAGAGGCTTTTAGTTCAGGAGAGAGGCCGCACAGCGGGACGCCAGGGCCTTCAGAGGACGACCCAGCCCATGTCGGCCGGTGACCGCCCATAGCAGACAGCGTGGGCCCGAGTGAAAAGGGGGTATGACCCCGTGTTTGGCTTAAAAGCAAATTCCGCTACATTGCGTGGGAGCGGCCAGCCTATGCATTCTTTACACATATCACACAGTTTCAGAGATTTTCACAGGGAGACAGCAAACGCCAAATGCCAAATTTACAAGCTTCTGGATTGGTCGCCTTAAACGAAACGTCATTCTCGCGTTTTAGAAGAGCAATGCTGATTGGCAGACGATATTTCCGACGCCTTGAGCTTAAGGAATAATGGAAGAGACAACACGTAACGAGAGCATGCGCGCTCGTACGTGTACTCGAAAGAGCGAGGAAAAGTCTCTCCTCAGTACTTCACTGGGAGAGCACCTCTGTCGAGAGCGAATCGAAGTGTTACCCTATATTGAGTCCTTACGATTAAGCATTGTTCACTGTGTTGGCCGACACACTTATTGTGCTGTAAGAACGGACAGAGTTGTAGTTAAACGCCTGTGAGTGAATTGTGAGTAGCATCGTGGTGGACTGGTTATCTGACTGGTGTACCACGCCAATAGTTAGACTAGGGGCGAATAGGAATCCTTGACTTCATCAAGGCGTAGGGAGAGTTTGATTGGCAAAGGTCAATCCAGATAGAACGAGAGTTATCTTATATGTCAGCAGCGAGCGGCGCAGACAGCAGTCATCACAGCTTACAGTATTGTGCGCTACAGTTCTTGCGAGCCCCATATTTCCTCCACAACAGTACACTTCACTGCATTTCACACGTGACAGCCTCGACTGTACCTAGCAACATTCTAAGGGATAATTAATCAAGTTGAGTAGGTGCGCCTCTCAGCCATTCTGCCAAGGCAACAAGCATCTTAAACTTTGTGTAGAAATTTCATTAGCAAATCCTATCCTAGTAAGGTAACTTCACATTCTGAAAAGAAGCAGGATATAACTTGTTCGATTCAGAACTAAAAGTGTCATTGTGGTTTTTCAGAATTTTTGCAAAATAAATAATAACTTTCGTTAGTTTCATGTTTTTCTTACACTAACTAGCACTACTCCAGTACCCAAGTATCCCACTAGTTAAGTAAGAACTTTTGTGAATTTTTGTGTCATTTCCTTACAGCGGACGACTCCAGAAGATATTTATTGCTGAAAGTTTTTCAGGCATTTCTCTTTAGAACGTTAGGAGCGTCTGTCCGACTTCTGTGGTAGTGTGGGGGTGGAAATTGCATCTTGCAGGAGCCACAGGGTAAAGGGTACATCTCAGATTAATCTGTTGCGCAGAATAACAGATCAACCCCACACCTCAGACATTATTCAACAGAACCAGCAGACTACCAGGGGATAAATTTGTAAATCTTGATGAGCTAAGTACAATTAAACAATTACCTCCAGCGAATGGCTCTGACGACACACTAATTCACAGCCTCACACAAAAAGAAACTACATTAACCGAGCTTCCACACTGAAAATGAAAAAAAACCTCACTTCTCTCATTCTTTTCACAGGCAAACTCTGCTACAATATAGCAAACATCGTCAGACCACACAACATAAAAATTGCCTTTGCAACACATAACTCACTGAGGCACAATATTAACACATACACAGATAAACACACACTATCAGATATTAATAAAATACACACATCAAAAAAAGGTGCCTCCAAACACGTCTCCGACTGTTGTCTGGATGAAGGCATATGCGACACTCACCGGTGAAGAGAACATGGTGCCAATCCTGAGTGGTCCATTGGCATGTTGATGGGCCCATCTGTAGCGCACTGCATGGTGTCGTGGTAGCAAAGATGGACATAGCGATGGACGTCGGGAGTGAAGTTGCGTCTCATGCAGCCTACTGCGCACAGTTTGAGTTCGTAACACGACGTCGTGTGGCTACAGGAAAAGCATCATTCGACATGGTGGCGTTGCTGTCAGGGTTCCTCTGAGCCATAATACATACGTAGTGGACATCCACTGAAGTAGTAGCCCTTGGGCGGCCTGAGCGAGGCATGCCATCTAAAGTTCCTGTCTTTCTGTATCTCGTCCACATCGCTTTGGTTCAGATATGCCTGGACACTTCCCTTGTTGAGAGCCCTTTCTGGCACAAGGCAACAATGTAGACGCAATCAAACCGAGGTATTGACCATCTAGGTATCGTTGAACTACAGACTACACTAGCCATGTACCTCCTTCCTGGCAGAATGACTGGAACTGATCAGCTGTTGGACCCCCAAAGTCTAATAGGCGCTGCTCATTCATGTTTGTATACATCTTTAGGCGAGTTTAGTGACATCTGTGAACAGTTAAAGGGAGTGTGCCTGTGATACAATATCCACAGTCATCGTCTATCTTCAGGAGTGCAAAACTTTTTTTGTTGTGTGTATTATTACTTTCAAGCAGAATACGGCGCTATGGTCGGCAACGCCTATATAACCCAAGTGTCTGGCGCAGTTGTTAGAATGCCTACTGTTGCTACAATGGCATGTTATCAAGATTTAAGTGAGTTTGAAGGTGGTGTTATAGTTGGCACACGAGCAATGGTACACAGCACCTCTGAAGTAGCCAGTAACTGGGGACGGCCAAGAAACCCTCCAGCACCTGATTGAACATATGCCTGCGAGAGTGGAGTCTGTCATCAAGGCTAAGGTTGGGCCAACACTACGTTCAATTCCAACATTACCGATGGAGAATGCCACGAACTTGTAAGACATTTTCAGCCAGGTGTCCAGATACTTTTGATCATGTACTGTATTTCCATAAAATACTTAGAATTATGTGTAAGGAGCGATTTGAATTGTAAAATGACCACATGAAATTAATCACAAAAGAAGCAAATGCTGGACTGAGATCCACTGGAACAAACCTCAGGAAGACTAGTTCATCAACAAAGAAAGTAGCTTACAAGACACAATATTGCTCATTTGTATCAAAATAAGAGCGATGGATTTCGTTACAGATTCATTTAGTTAGCACAAAAGCTCCAAACAGGTGATCAACCAAGTCCATTCGCAGGTGCTGGAAGATTGGCATTCTGGATCATGGTGTGCTTTGTTGTTCAAGTTCCCACAGTGTACATTCCTAGAAGTGTCAACAAATGTATTATTGCTGCCTGCTAACTATATCTTGCAAAAGGACCATGAAGACAAAGTTAGATAGTGTGAAACCTAAATGTAAACTGACCGTCAAACTATCTTTTCGCAAAGCACTCGCAGCTGGGAGAAGTCAGGAAGTCACAGTGTTGTACAAAGTTCTCTCCACCACACGCCGCACGCTTGCTAGAGGGTCATAGATGTAGGTTAAGGACAACAGTCTGTCCTAGAACCAATCACTGCGCCTAAGGTCCTCCTGGAATTCGATAAAGTCGTCTGGTGTTCCTACCATCTAGTAGACAACAACTTCATCTGAAAAAAGCATCTTTTTGTAAACTGTTAAGTGGTATCACATTACCTTGGGGTGTAGCTGAAATCACCTGTGCGTCTCTTGATTTTATTTTGTTAAGAGTAATGTGCTGAGGTCTGCCTAACAGACCACTTCTTAGTGAGTTCACAAATTTTGTCCGATACTCTCGGCAACTTTGTCTACTGTGCTCTGGATCTCATACAGAAACAGCACAAGCTCAGTCTCACAACATCTCTGTTTGCAGAATGCGTGTTGCTTTTACTAAATTAGATCTCCATTTTCTAAACATGTGTGAGTATGAAACTAGTTACTAAATTCTGCAACAGACTGACATTAGCAGTGAGAGACAACAATTATGTACATATCCCAGAGCCTGTCTCAAAAACTGGAATAACCTTTCTTTCTTCATCATCGGCAGCATTTATTCTGCTTGTGGAGCCTCGCAGACAGTGAATCATACTGCTGCATCTGAGTTGTTTGTGCAACAGTGGTCCATTGACCTTGAATACTATTGTGAGCCAGTATTCCCACTGACAACCTACTTTCCCCCAACCACAAACTGCTCCCACGAAACAAATTCAGCCCTCTCGCCTGCTGAGTGTTACTGGCAGACCATCCGTCTCACTGTAGGGGTGAGAACAACGACCTCGCCATCACACAGCCCCAGCACATTACGTATTCTGCAGATTCTTGACGGCTGAAACAACAAGTAGCTGCGCTAAAAATGTAATTGCGTTTTCTGCATTTCATTTTCCCACGTCTACTTTTTTTATGCCATTGTTCTTTTTGATGGCACCGCTACTCTAAAATGCAAAATGCCAGCGGCACGCAGTCAGTGTGGGCTGCCTATATTTGTGTGAGACAGGGTCCCCATTCTTCACCGACTCTGCTGCTGGGCCGGGTTTCCCCCCTCCGCTCCCCAACCCACCAACAGCCATCATAGGCCGACTACACCCCTCCCCACTCGCCGCAACACAGCCGCCACATCCCGTGGAGTGTCGGAGTCACATTATGCACGACAAACGGCCCCCGGCAGGCTTTGTACGCTGGTGGGCGCAGTGTGTGTTGGTACAGACGATTGTTTTCCGACATTAATTCCGCGAGTGGCCGAGAATGCGCCGTTTGTCCTCGCTAATTGCGGTGTCGTTAAAATGTAAATGAGCCTCACCACGATGTGTGTACTTGTGTGTGAAAAGGGCGTGGTTTCCACGGCACGTGTCTGAAAGGTCCTTCCCATAGCTACTGTGAAGACACATGCCTGCCCCATCCCAGTACGTACAGTGATTACAACAAAGTAGTCCCTGGTTTCAAAATTAAACATCTCGCAAACTATGATCGACAGATCAAGTCTTCAAATGGAATTTTTATTGCGAAAATTGTAAGACTTTTGTACAGAAGTTGCACAGAAGGTTTGAAACAGATTTTTTTTTGAGTTGTCAGTCGTCTGTCTGATTTGATGTCTCCTGCCACGAATTTCTCTCCTGTGCCAACCTCTTCACCCCAGGGCAGCACTTGCAACCTATGTCCTCAATTATTTGCTCAATGTATTTCAATCTCTGTCACCCTCTACAGTTTTTGTCCTCTACAGCTCCCTCTAGTAGCATGAAAGTCGAAACTTCCTGGCAGATTAAAACTGTGTGCCCGACCGAGACTCGAACTCATCAGTTTGGAAGGTAGGAGACGAGGTACTGGCAGAAGTAAAGCTGTGAGGACCGGGCGTGAGTCGTGCTTCAGTAGCTCAGATGGTAGAGCACTTGTCCGCGAAAGGCATTGGTTCCAAGTTCGAGTCTCGGTCGGGCACACAGTTTTAATCTGCCAGGAAGTTTCATATCAGCGCACACTCCGCTGCAGAGTGAAAATCTCATTCCAGCATGAAAGTCATTCTCTGATGTCTTAACAGATGTCCTGTCATCCTGTCCCTTCTCTTTGTCAGCATTTCCCAGGTATTACTTTCCTCTCTGTTTCTGCACATTGACCTCCTCATTGTTTATCTTACCAGCCCACTAAATTTTCAAGTCATCTATAGAACAACATCTCAAATGCTTCTATTCTCTTCTGTTCCAGTTTTCCCACAGTCCATGTTTCACTACCAGACAATGCTCTGCACCTAACGTACAGTCTCAGAAATTTCATCCACAGGTTAAGTCCTGTGTTTGATGCTAGTAGACTTCTCTTGGCCAGAAATGCCCTTTCTGCCGCTGCTGGTCTGAATTTCGTGCCCTCCTTGTTTCGTCCACCGTTGGTTATTTTGCTGCCTAGGAAGTAGAATTCCTTAACTTAATTTACTTTGTAGCAATCGGTCGTAATCTAAAGTTTGGGTTGGGTTGTTTTGGGGGAGGAGACCAGACAGCGAGGTCATCAGTCTCATAGGATTATGGAAGGATGACGTAGGAAGTCGGCCGTGCCCTTTCAAAGGAACCATCATGGTATTTGCCTGGAGGGATTTCAGGAAATCACAGAAAACCTAAATCAGCATGGTTTGATGCGGTATTGAACCGTCATCCTTCCGAATGCGAGTCCAGTGTGCTAACCACTGCGCCACCTCGCTCGGTGATGTAAACTTTCTCACTGTTCTCATTTCTGCTACATCTCATTACTTTTGTCTTTCTTCGATTTACTCTCTGTCTATACTTTGTACTCACTAGACAGTTCAATACACTCAGCAGACCATGTAGTTCTTCTTCACTTTCACTCAGGATGGCAATGTCATCAGTGAAGCATATCTCTGATATCCTTTCAGCTTGAATTCCAATTCCACTCCCGAAGTTTTCTTTTATTTCCGTCACTGCTTCTTCGATGTGCACATTGAACAGTAAGGATGAAAGACTTCATGCCTGTCTGCAAGCCGGCTGCTGTGGCCGAGCGGTTCTAGGCACTTCAGTCCCGAACAGCGCTACTGCTACGCTCACTGGTTCTAATCTTGTCTCGGGCATGGATGTGTGTGATGTTCTTAGGTTAGTTAGGTTTAAGTAGTTCTAAGTCTAGGGGACTGATCAGCTCAGATGTTTAAGTCCCATAGTGCTTAGAGCCATTTGAACCATTCTGAATCTGTCTTACACCCTTTTTAATCCGAGAAATTGGGCTTTGGTCGTTCACTCTTATTACTGCCTATTCGCTCTTGTATACATTCTATATTACCCATATCTCCCTATAGCTTATCCCTACTTCTCTCCGAATTTCGAACATCTTACACAATTTTACATCGTCGAATGCTTTCTCCGAGTCGTAAAATCCCATGAACGTGTCTTGATTTTTCCCTAGTCTTGCTTTCATTATCGACGCAACGTTAGAATAGGCACTCTGATGCTTTTATCTCAGCTAAAGCTAAAGTGATAGTCACCCAACACAAGCTTAATTTTCTTTCCCATTGTTCTGTATATTATTCTTGTCAGCAACTTGGATTCATGAGCTGTTAAGCTTGCCGTGCGATAGATCTCGCATTTGTTTCGGAGTTTGGTGGCTGATACTTTTCAGAAAATCGGATGGTACGTCGCCAGACTCATATACAGTATTCTACACAGCAACATGAATAGTCGTTTTGTGGCCACTTCCCACAATCATTTTAGAAATTGTGATGGAATGTTATCTACCCATTCTGCCTTATTTGATCTTAAGGCTTCCAAAGGTCTCCTAAATTCTGATTCTAATACTGGATCCACTATCTCTTCTGAATCGACTTCTGTTTCTTCTTCTGTCACATCAGACATATCTTCCCGAAATTGTTTACGAAGCTGCTAACAGATGGCGCAGTATGTAGTGCTGACAGAGCACCGCACCTCACAAGGGAACCTCCCCATCGAACCCCCCCCCCCCCCCCCCCCTCAGATTTAGTTATAAGTTGAAAAACTGATCAATCGAGACAACAGGAAGAAGTTGTGCGGAACTATGAGAAAAATAAGCAAAATATAGAAACTGAGGAGTACATGTGCCAGATAGGCAACATCACGGATCACTTGAGCTCAGTAGCGCCGTGGTACCGTGGTTAGCGTGAGCAGCTGCGAAACCCGACGTTCTTGCTTCAAGTATTCCCTCGAGTGAAAAATTTATTTTCGCAAAGTTATGATCTGTCAGTTCGTTCATTGACGTCACTGTTCACTGTATTAAGTTTAGTGTTTGTGTTTTGCGACCGCACAGCAAAACCGTGCGATTAGTAGACGAAAGGACGTGCCTCTCCAATAGGAACCGAAAACATTTGATCGCAAGGTCATAGGTCAACCGATTCCTCCACAGGAAAACACGTCTGATATATTCTATACGACACTGGTGACGGCATGGGCATCACATGACAGGAATATGTTATCGACCCACCCAACTTGTACACTTGGCGAATGGGTAAAAAGATTCTACTACCTTGCCCGATTTTGGTTTTCTTGTGGATGTTTCGATATTTCTTTAGGTGTAGTTACCTCGCATCGGACGGACGAACGGACGGACAGATAAGAATTGTCTGCAAATAAAAAATTAAACTTTTCACTCGAAGGAAGACTGGAACCAAGGACCTCGCGTTTCACGGCTGCTCACGCTAACCACGGGACCACGGCGCTCCTGAGCTCAAACTATCCTTGATGTTGCCTATCTTGCACGTGGACTACTCAGTCTGTATATTTTGCTTATTTTTTTCATAGTTCCACACAACTTCTTCCAGTTTGATCTGTGTGCAGTTTTTCAAGGCCTATCCACTGTGCCAACTTATAACTAAATTTGAGGGGGGTGCGATGGAGAGGTTCCCTTGTCAGAATGTTGTAACGTAGAAGGAGGTCAGCGTATTTAAGCAAGTGGTTGATGTCATGTATTCCATTGAACAACAAGTTCTTAAGGTACTGGAATACCACGGGTTCGAACAAAGACCTACAGCAACAAGGTGTTCTTTTCAAACACGACTGAATGTCCCAGAATGACCCAATGGAAAAACATTTCACAAGATCTTCGCCAAATTCTTACGAACAGGCAGTGTAGCTTATCACACTGGCCACAGGCGAACTTTTGTTACTCCAGAAAATGTCGTCAAGGTTACTAGAATTATTCAGTGACATCCAAGGAAATCCGACCGAAGTAACGATGCAGAGAATGATCTCAAGCATTTGAACACAAGAAAAACACTAGGACATGGCCTACGCATCTTTCCATTCAAAATACAAAGCCATCAGGCGATACCTTTATGAGTTACGCATCAGAGAGCTGACTTTGGGAACCAGATTCTCACAGTGACTGGTAATGAAGCATTTGATATTGTCAGCATCTGGTTCCCACATGAAGCACGCTCGCATCTGCATGGAGCCGTGAATAAACAAAAGTGGTGATTTTGGGGTTCCGAAAATCCCCGTTTGTGTCGAGCAAAACGACGGTATTCTGCCTCGCGATATTAGCCGAGCGGTCTAGGGCGCTGCAGTCATGGACTGTGCGACTGATCTCGGCGGAGGTTCGAGTCCTCCCTCGGGCATGGGTGTGTGTATGTTTGTCCTGAGGATAATTTAGGTTAAGTAGTGTATAAGCTTAGGGACTGATGACCTTAGCAATTAAGTCCCATAAGATTTCCTTACTTAAATGTAAGGATGTAGAGGCTTATCTCACTAGGGTTAAGATAGATACAGCCAACAGGAAAATTAAAGAGACCTTCAGAGAAAAGAGAACCACTTGTATGAATATCAAAACCTCAGATGGGAACCCAGTTCTAAGCAAACAATTGAAAGCACAAAGGTGGAAGGAGTATATAGAGGGTCTATACAAGGGCGATGTACTCGAGGACAATATTACGGAAATGGAAGAGGATGTAGATGAAGATGAAATGGGAGATATGATACTGCGTGAAGAGTTTGACAGAGCACTGAAAAACCTCAGTCGAAACAAGGCCCCGGGAGTAGACAACATTCCATTAGAACTACTGACAGCCTTGAGAGAGCCAGTCCTGACAAAACTCTACCATCTGGTGAGCAAGATGTACGAGACAGGCGAAATTCCCTCAGATTTCAAGAAGAATATAATAATTCCAATCCCAAAGAAAGCAGGTGTTGACAGATGTGAAAATTACCGAACTATCAGTTTAATAAGTCACGGCTGCAAAATACTAACGCAGATTCTTTACAGACGAATGGAAAAACTAGTAGAAGACGACCTCGGGGAAGATCAGTTTGGATTCCGTAGAAATGTTGGGACACGTGAGGCAATCCTGACCCTACGACTTATCTTGGAACCTAGATTAAGGAAAGGTAAACCTACATTTCTAGCATTTGTAGACTTAGAGAAATCTTTTGACAATGTTGACTGGAATACGCTCTTTCAAATTCTGAAGGTGGCAGGGGTTAAATACAGGGAGCGAAAGGCTATTTACAATTTGTACAGAAACCAGATGGCAGTTATAAGAGTCGAGGGGCATGAAAGGGAAGCAGTGGTTGGGAAGGGAGTGAGACAGGGTTGTAGCCTCTCCCCGATGTTATTCAGTCTGTATATTGAGCAAGCAGTAAAGGAAACAAAATAAAAGTTCGGAGTAGGTATTAAAATCCATGGAGAAGAAATAAAAACCTAGAGGTTCGCCGATGACATTGTAATTCTGTCAGAGACAGCAAAGAACTTCGAAGAGCAGTCGAATGGAGAGGATAGTGTCTTGAAAGGAGGGTATAAGATGAACATCAACAATAGCAAAACGAGGATAATGTAATGTAGTCGAATTATATCGGGTGATGCTGAGGGAATTAGATGAGGAAATGAGACACTTAAAGTAGTAAAGGAATTTTGATATTTGGGGAGCAAAATAACTGATGGTGGTCGAAGTCGAGAGGATATAAAATGTAGACTGGCAATGGCAAGGAAAGCGTTTCTGAAGAAGAGAAATTTGTTAACATCGAGTATAGATTTAAGTGTCAGGAAGTCATTTCTGAAAGTATTTGTATGGAGTGCAGCCATGTATGGAAGTGAAACATGGATGATAAATAGTTTGGACAAGAAGAGAATAGAAGCTTTTGAAATGTGGTGCTACAGAAGAATGCTGAAGATTAGATGTGTAGATCACATAACTAATGAGGAAGTATTGAATAGGATTGGGGAGAAGAGAAGTTTGCGGCACGTCTTGACTAGAAGAAGGGATCGGTTGGTAGGACATGTGTTGAGGCATCAAGGGATTACCAATTTAGTATTGGAGGGCAGCGTGGAGGGTAAAAATCGTAGAGGGAGACCAAGAGATGAATACACTAAGCAGATTCAGTAGGATGTAGGTTGCAGTAGGTACTGGGAGATGAAGAAGCTTGCACAGGATAGAGTAGCATGGGGAGCTGCATGAAACCAGTCTCAGGACTGAAGACCACAACAACAAGGATTCACACACATTTGAACATTTTTTTTTTACTGTATTCTGCCAAAGTTACTGTTGGGCCTGGGATTCCGAAAATTCTCTTTTGTGTGCAGGGAAACCACAGTACGCTCTCATAGTTTCTGTTTGGACTGTGGTATGAAGCTGATGCATCACTGGTCGTTTTTTCATGTGAGAAAGCAGTGAATGTTGCGATGCAATTTAGGAACAATTAGTCGCCACGAAGGTATCCATTAAAGCTTATGCAGCGTGAATCCATCCCTGATATCCACACCGTCTATACCAAACATTCAGATTGCTCCATCGGTATAATGCTTTTTTATTTCTAAGGGTATATGCAATGTGGTGTCTCTCCGTGCCCCTGTGTAAATACCACACTCCATATACAAGGTGATTCACCAAGATATGCAAATATTTTAATATGTCATTCTACAAGTAAAACTAAAGAAAAAAGTCAATATAAACATAGGTCCGCACATGTTTAGTTACGAAGTTACGGCTAACAACCGATTTTACCTGAAATTTAGCAACTCCGCTAATATGAAGCCATCGCAAAACTGTTGGAGGTTAACTTAAAGCACGATTTCTATTTATTTTCTTGTTATTAGTCTGGTGAATCTAACAAAACATGTCCCAGACGTGTATCTGCAGTAGTTTTCCAAAACATCCAGAGAAGAAAAGAAGCATTTTCGTAAAATTTTTAATTTATTAACTACTTGCTCCATTTTGTTTTTTAAATTCCAGACAATTGCACAAAGGTTTGAACAGAAGTTGTAGAGAATTTAATCTTGGAAAAATAATGGTAATAACGTTTATGTGTATGTGTGTGTCAGATAGTCTGCTATTATTAATACCATAGCAAACGTGAATTCATGTTAAACCGAAGAAAAAAAACAAAGTGTTAAGGAAGTTGTGCTGTTTACATACAGTTTCACAATACATTCACAAAAAATGTCCGAAAATGTCTCCACAGAGGTCAATGCATTTAGCTGCACGTGTAAGAACAGATTTTGTTGCTTTCAGTTTCACAGGGTTGTTCTTAATTTCGTCTGTTGCATCCATAATGCGACCGAGTAATGCCTCACATGTATTGACTTTGTCCTCAGGACATCACTGTTTCAAAAATAATCTACAAACTACGACAGTTACTATATGGTTTCACTTAAATACGCTGTCGTCATTATGTTCTTTCACTGAACAGAAAACTAACTCGTATCAAGATTAGGAAACAACTGAAACAATTCACTAATTTCATTCTAGAAACATACCCCAGGCTGTGGCTAAGTCACGTCTCCACAATATTCTTCCTTCCATTAGTGTTAGCTCTGCAAGGTTCGCAGGAGAGCTTCTGTGAAGTTTGGAAGGTAGGAGACGAGGTACTGGCGGAATTAAAGCTGTGAGGACGGGGTGTGAGTCGTGCATGGGTAGCTCAATTGGTAGAGCACTTGCCCGCGAAAGGTAAAGGCCCCGAGTTTGAGTCTCGGTCCGGCACACAGTTTTAATCTTCCAGGAAGTTTCAACTCACTAACGGGTGCCAAAAATGACATAAACGTTTCTACACTCTTAATGGAAAGTAAACAAAATTTACTTGTATAATAATCTTTGATTCTCTGGATGGTTTGAAAAACTACTGCAGATTCATCTTTACATTCGGAAGAGAAAGTTGACTGAAATTTCGTGACAAGATTCCGCCGCAACGAAAAACGCCTTTTTTTCAATTATGTCCACCCCATATCCTGTATCATGCCCGCAACAATCTCTCCCCTATTTCGCGATAATACAAAACGTGCTGTCCTTCTTTGAACTTTCTCGATGTACTCCGTCAGTCCTACCTGGTAAGGATCCCACACCGCGCAGCATTATTCTAAAAGAGAACGGACAATCGTAGTGTAGGCAGTCTCCTTAGTAGATCTGTTACATTTTCTACGCGATCTGCCAATAAAATGCGGTCTTTTACCTTCCCCATGTTATATTCTATGTGTTTTTTCCAGATTAATTTCCATTTCGTAACTGTAATTCCTAAGTATTTAGTTGAATTTACGGCCTTCAGATTTGACTGATTTATCGTGTAAAGGAAGTTTAACGGATTACTTTTGCCCCTCATGTCGATGACATCACACTTTCCATTATTTAGACTCAACTGCCAATATTTGCACCATACAGATATTATTTCTAAATCGTTTTACAATTTTTTGATCTTTTGATGACTTTACTAGACGGTAGACGACAGCGTCATCTGCAAACGACCTAAGACGGCTGCTCTCCCAAATCATTTATACGGATAAGGAACACCAAAGAATCTATAACACTACCTTGGGGAACGCCTGAAATCACTTCCGTTTTACTCGATGGCCTTCCGTCACTTATACTAACTGTTATCTCTCTGAAAGGAAATCACGAATCCAGTCACATAAATGAGACGATATTCCACAAGTACGCAATTTTACTACAAGCCGTTTGTGTATTACAGTGTCCAAACCCTTCTGGAAATCTAGAAATACGGAATCAATTCGCAATCTCTCGTCAATAGCGCTCAACACTTCGGGTGAGTAAAGAGCTAGTTGTGTTTCACAGGAACGATGTTTTCTAAATCCATGTTGACTGTGTGACAATAGACCATTCTCTTCGAGGTAATTCATAATGTTTGAACGCAATATATGTCCCAAAATCCTGCTGCATATTGACGTTAACCATATGAGCCTGTAATTTAGAGGATTACTCTTACTACCTGTCTTGAATATTGGTGTGACCTCTGCAACTTTTCAGTCTTCGGGGACGGATCTTTCGTCGAGCGTGTGGTTGTATATGGTTGTTAAGTATGGAGCTATTTGATCAGTATACTCTGAAAGGAACCTAATTCATACTGGACCGGAAGACTTGCTCTTATTAATTGATTCAAGTTGCTTCACTGCTCCGAGGATATCCACTTCTACCTTACTCATGTTGGAAGCTGTTCTTGATTTGGAATATTTACTTGATCTTCTTTGGTGAAGAAGGACGTGTATATCAACTCAGCACTGTCGTCGATAGTATTTCCATTGCTATGGCACTGAGAAAGCACTGATTATGTCTTGCCATTGGCATATTTTACATAAGACGAGAATCTCTCTGGATTGTCTGCCACGTTTAAAGACAAAATTTCGTTGCGGAAACTATTACCAGCATTGAAGTCGACGGTAATTTTCGAGCTTCTGTAAAAGATCGCCAGTCTTGGAGATTTTGCGTTCGTTTAAATTTGGCATGCTTTTTTTTCATTGTTCCTAAAACAGTGTTCTGACTCGCTTTGTGTATCAAGGGGGATCAGCTATGTCATTTGTTAATTTATGTGGCATAATTCTCTCAATCGCTGTCGGGACTATTTCTTTAAATTCAAGCCACACATATTCTACACTTGCATTGTTAATTTGGAAGGAGAGGAGATTGTCTTTCAGGAAGGCGTAAAATGAATTTTTGTCTGCTGTTTTTTTAATAAGTATATTTTTCGTTTATTTTTTGAGGATAAGATATTGGAGGTTACGATATTCTACTTCGCCACTACAACCCTGTGTTCACTAATCCCTGTATCCGTTTTGATGCTCGCTATTAGCTCAGGCTAATTTGTTGTTAAGTGATCAAGCGTGTTTTCGCAACAGTTTACTATTCGAATAATTTTCAGACGATGCGTTTAGCACAATTCCGGATGATGTTTAATGCGTACCTCCGGATCATGTCGAGGGTAAATTAAAGTCCCATCAATTATAAATGTATGAGTTGGGTACGTGTTTGATATTAAACTCAAGTTCTCTTTGAACCTTTCAGCAACTGTATCATCCGAGTGGAAAGGTCGGGAGAAGGACCCATGGCTCACCATGAAACTTCAGAGTGAGATTTTCACTCTGCAGCGGAGTGTGCGCTGATATGAAACTCCTTGGCAGATTAAAACTGTGTGCCGGACCAAGACTCGAACTCGGGACCTTTGCCTTTCGCAAGCATGTGCTGTACCAACTGAGCTACCCAAGCACGTCTCACGACCCGTCCTCACAAGTATTATTTTTTTCCGGTTGCCAAGCTTGACCTCTCCCCATACTGACCACACAAAATATCTATATCAGTTTCGCTACAAAATAAACTATTTCTAACAGCAACAAGCACGCGACCGCCAACAGTGTTTAGTATACTATTTCTGAACACCGTTAGGTTCTTCGCTAAAATTTCAGCAGAACTTATCACGGGCTTTAGCCAGGTTACAGTGTCTATAACGATTTGAGCGTCAGTGCTTTGTGATAGCGTTTGGAGTTCTGGTACTTTCCCAACACAGCTCCGACAATTTACAACTGTTATACCGATGGCTCCCGTATCTGTATTTTCCGTGTGTTCGACCTGCACCCTTTGTGACTGAAGCCCTCCTGACTTATTCAGCAAAACCTGAAACCCAAGCACCCTAAGGATTACTGTAATAACAGACTGCCGACTGGACAACGATTCTTAGTGATACGAGAGTTAATTAAATGCAATAATTGGAAGAGACTATTTTCTTCCTCTACTAATTTTCAGAAGAGGAGCTTCTGCCAACTGTATTTCGTTAACAAATTTCTAGAAGAAGAACTTTCGTTAGCTCCATTTCAATCTTGTTTGTTTTTGGTGCAGTGATAAACCTTTACTTACCAATTTGTGCATTAAACATTCAAACTGAAACTCATGAATAAAATATGTTTTATTTTTGACATTCATATGTTTTTGTCAGAGTTTTCTTTCCGCCCGCATTTCGTGGTCGTGCGGTAGCGTTTTCGCTTCCCACGCCCGGGTTCCCGGGTTCGATTCCCGGCGGGGTCAGGGATTTTCTCTGCCACGTGATGGCTGGGTGTTGTGTGCTGTCCTTAGGTTAGTTAGGTTTAAGTAGTTGTAAGTTCTAGGGGACTGATGACCATAGATGTTAAGTCCCATAGTGCTCAGAGCCATTTGAATTTTTTTTTTTTTTTTTTTTTCCTTCCGCAGGGCACATCAAGTGGGATGAATATATCTTCACATGGTCTCCTCTGGAAAGCGATAGAAATTACGAGAAGACTGCACATTATGTGACTATGTATCAAACATCTAATGTGCAAAAGCATTAATTTCGAAGGCATCTCGTTCCCCATCAAACTCCACGAACTACCAAAATTCAATTGGCAGAAACTGGAATACTATGTTCAAGACAACGGGCTTGATGTCGAAGATGATAGCGAGTCAGAAGAAAAGGATGACCGTGAGCACACTATGAAGAATAAAGAAGTCCAGTGTGAAATAGTTGGACCACTTAACCTCTCAGAGTCAACCAGTCTGTGCCCCAACAGACAGTGATTTACTGCTCCGAGGGCTAGAAGCAACACTATGTATGAATAAAAAACATGCCCCGCCTCTTTTCATCCAAATAGGTCTAATGGACATAAATGACACATTTCCCGCAGATGCCACAACCCCTTTACCAAGAGAGAGTGTCTTAAGAGGCATTTGAATGATGACCCGAACCTTTGTGATATATGTGGTGAGCCATTGATAGTGACTGGGCCAAATATCTCACGAAATAAGCATCAAACGGAAAAACTACAAAGAACGAAACTCGTCTAGCTTGAAGGGGGGAACCAGATGGCGCTATGGTTGGCCCGCGAGATGGTGCTGCCATACGACAAACGGATATCAACTGCGGTTTTTTTTAAAAAATAGCAACCCCCATTTTTTATTACATATTTTTGTGGTACGTAAAGAAATATGAATGTTTTAGTTGGACCACTTTTTTCGCTTTGTGATAGTTAATAGTCACAAACGTATAACTACGTGGTATCACGTAACATTCCGCCAGTGCGGACGGTATTTGCTTCGTCATACATTACCCGTGTTAAAATGGACGGTTTACCAATTGCGGAAAAGGTCGATATCGTGTTGATGTATGGCTATTGTGATCAAAATGCCCAACGGCGGGTGCTATGTATGCTGCGCGGTATCCTGGACGACATCATCCAAGTATTCGGACCGTTCGCCGGATAGTTACGTTATTTAAGGAAACAGGAAGTCTTCAGCCACATGTGAAACGTCAACCACGACCTGCGGTAAATGATGATGGCCAAGTAGGTGTTTTAGCTGCTGTCGCGGCTAATCCGCATATCAGAAGCAGACAAATTGTGCGAGAATCGGGAATCTCAAAAACGTCGGTGTTGGGAATGCTACAACATCGATTCCACCCGTACCATATTTCTATGCACCAGAAATTGCATGGCGACGACTCTGAACGCCGTGAACAGACCTGCCACTGGGCACAAGAGAATTTACGGGACGATGACAGATTTTTTGCACGCGTTCTATTTAGCGACGAAGCGTCATTCACCAACAGCAGCGACAAGTGAAACATCAGCGACCTTGGCGGGTTAATGTATGGTGTGGCATTATGGGAGGAAGGATAATAGGCTCCCATTTTATCGATGGCAATTTAAATGGTGCAATGCATGCTAATTTACTACGTAATGTTCTACCGATGTTACCACAAGATGTTTCGCTGCATTACAGAATGGCAATGTACTTCCAACATGAGGGATGTCCGGCACATAGCTCGCGTGCGGTTGAAGCGTTATTGAGTAGCATATTTCATGACAGATGGATTGGTCGTCGAAGCACCATACCGTGGCCCGCACGTTCACCGGATCTGACGTCCCCGGATTTCTTTTTGTGGGGAAAGTTCAAGGATATTTGCTATCGTGGTCCACCGACAACGCCTGACAACATGCGTCAGCGCATTGTCAATGCATGTGCGAACATTACGGAAGGCGAACTACTCGCTGTTGAGAGGAATGTCGTTACACGTATTGCCAAATGCATCGAGGCTGACGGACATTATTTTGAGCATTTATTGCATTAATGTGGTAATTACAGATAATCACGCTGTAACAGCAGGCGTTCTCAGAAATGATAAGTTCACAAAGGTACATGTATCACATTGGAACAACCGAAATAAAACGTTCAAATGTACCTACGTTATGTATTTTAATTTATAAAAACTGTTCGTCTAAAATTGTCAGCCATATGTTTGTGACTATTACAGCACCATCTATCACAAAGCGAAAAAAGTGGCCCAACTAAAACATTCATATTTCTTTACGTACTAAACGTAAAAGTTGGGGTTCCTATCTAAAAAAGAACACTGTTGATATCCGTTTGACCTATGGCACCGCCATCTAGCGGGCCAACCATAGCGCCATCTGGTTTCACCCTTCAAGTTTTGTTCTTTGTAGTTTTTTCGTTTGACGCTTATTTCGTGAGATATTTGGCACGGTAACGATCAATGGACCACCATATATATACACGGTGGCTATATATAAAGCTGTATGCTTGTATGACAGTAGTCCCAAGAAAACTGGAATGAGACATTGAAAATAATCTTGCAAGCTGGTTGCCCTCCACACTCTAAACACTCACTTGGGAAGTTGATTCTGTGACTGAATCACAGGAAAATGGTGCTTGATATGGGCAGGCAGTTCTTGACAGTCACTGGATTGGAAGTAGAAACTGTGTAGAGACCATTGTCTTCTCACAGGAAGTTCCGTTCAAAATGGTTCAATTGGCTCTGAGCACTATGGGACTCAACATCTGAGATCATCAGTCCCCTAGAACGTAGAACTACTTAAACCTAACTAACCTAAGGACACCACACACATCCATGATCGATGCAGGATTCGAACCTGCGACCGTAGCAGCAGCGCGGTACCGGACTGTTGCGCCTAGAACCGCTCCGCCATCACAGCCGGCGAGATTCATGCAAAAAGTAACATTCTGCTTTCTGGATTCACAACATATCACACACACGTCTCTTCAGAATCGAAGAGATGTTGCCATACATAACTTCATTCTCAAGTAAACTGACTGGCACTATCGCAACGGATGCGGGTTATATAAATGTTTGGAAGGAGATCAATAGCTCTGATTTAGAGAATGTGTAAGATTGCAGATGAACACTCATGTACGTCTGCACATGGACGGTTTAGAAGTTCCAGATTGTCTGCCTGGGCACATAATTTCCGAATCCTGCTTTCTATACCACTTTCTAAGAGCTTTTATTAGACGCAATTTTATTGAAGCCCCATGTTCCATCGAACTATTCACAGATGCTGACATGTGACTCTTTTTCGAACATGGGATTCGTGGGGAGCTTCTCAGTGTATGCACAGATACACCAAGGCGACTAACCCATGGCCGGCCGGAGTGGCCGAGCGGTTCTAGCCGCTTCTACATCTACATCTACATCGACATCTACATTTATACTCCGCAAGCCACCCAAAGGTGTGTGGCGGAGGGCATTTTACGTGCCACTGTCATTACCTCCCTTTCCTGTTCCAGCCACGTATGGTTCGCGGGAAGAACGACTGTCTGAAAGCCTCCGTGCGCTCTAATCTCTCTAATTTTACATTCGTGATCTCCTCGGGAGGTATAAGTAGGCGGAAGCAATGTATTCGACACCTCATCCAGAAACGCACCCTCTCGAAACCTGGCGAGCAATCTACACCGCGATGCAGAGCGCCTCTCTTGCAGAGTCTGCCACTTGAGTTTATTAAACATCTCCGTAACGCTATCACGGTTGCCAAATAACCCTGTGACGAAACGCGCCGCTCTTCTTTGGATCTTCTCTATCTCCTCCGTCAAACCGATCTGGTACGGATCCCACACTGATGAGCAATACTCAAGTATAGGTCGAACGAGAGTTTTGTAAGCCACCTCTTTTGTTGATGGACTACATTTTCTAAGCACTCTCCCAATGAATCTCAACCTGGTACCCGCCTTACCAACAATTAATTTTATATGATCATTCCACTTCAAATCGTTCCGCACGCATACTCCCAGATATTTTACAGAAGTAACTGCTACCAGTGTTTGTTTCGCTATCATATAATCATACAATAAAGGGTCCTTCTTTCTATGTATTCGCAATACATCACATTTGTCTATGTTAAGGGACAGTTGCCACTCCCTGCACCAAGTGCCTATCCGCTGCAGATCTTCCTGCAATTCGCTACAATTTTCTAATGCTGCAACTTCTCTGTATCCTACAGCATCATCCGCGAAAAGCCGCATGGAACTTCCGACACTATCTACTAGGTCATTTATATATATTGTGAAAAGCAATGGTCCCATAACACTCCCCTGTGGCACGCCAGAGGTTACTTTAACGACTGTAGACGTCTCTCCATTGAGAACAACATGCTGTGTTCTGTTTGCTAAAAACTCTTCAATCCAGCCACACAGCTGGTCTAATATTCCGTAGGCTCTTACTTTGTTTATCAGGCGACAGTGCGGAACTGTATCGAACGCCTTCCGGAAGTCAAGAAAAATAGCATCTACCTGGGAGCCTGTATCTAATATCTTCTGGGTCTCATGAACAAATAAAGCGAGTTGGGTCTCACACGATCGCTGTTTCCGGAATCCATGTTGATTCCTACATAGTAGATTCTGGGTTTCCAAAAACGACATGATACTCGAGCAAAAAACATGTTCTAAAATTCTACAACAGATCGACGTCAGAGATATAGGTCTATAGTTTTGCGCAACTGCTCGACGACCCTTCTTGAAGACTGGGACTACCTGTGCTCTTTTCCAATCATTTGGAACCCTCCGTTCCTCTAGAGACTTGCGGTACACGGCTGTTAGAAGGGGGGCAAGTTCTTTCGCGTACTCTGTGTAGAATCGAATTGGTATCCCGTCAGGTCCAGTGGACTTTCCTCTATTGAGTGATTCCAGTTGCTTTTCTATTCCTTGGACACTTATTTCGATGTCATCCATTTTTTCGTTTGTGCGAGGATTTAGAGAAGGAATTGCAGTGCGGTTTTCCTCTGTGAAACAGCTTTGGAAAAAGGTGTTTAGTATTTCAGCTTTACGCGTGTCATCCTCTGTTTCAATGCCATCATCATCCCGGAGTGTCTGGATGTGCTGTTTCGAGCCACTTATTGATTTAACGTAAGACCAGAACTTCCTAGGATTTTCTGTCAAGTCGGTACATAGAATTTTACATTCGAATTCACTGAACGCTTCACGCATAGCCCTCCTTACGCTAACTTTGACATCGTTTAGCTTCTGTTTGTCTGAGAGGTTTTGGCTGCGTTTGAACTTGGAGTGAAGCTCTCTTTGCTTTCGCAGTAGTTTCCTAACTTTGTTGTTGTACCACGATGGGTTTTTCCCGTCCCTCACAGTTTTACTCGGCACGTACCTGTCTAAAACGCATTTTACGATTGCCTTGAACTTTTTCCATAAACACTCAACATTGTCAGTGTCGGAACAGAAATTTTCGTTTTGATCTGTTAGGTAGTCTGAAATCTGCCTTCTATTACTCTTGCTAAACAGATAAACCTTCCTCCCTTTTTTTATATTGCTATTAACTTCCACATTCAGGGATGCTGCAACGGCCTTAAGATCACTGATTCAGTCTGGAACCGCGCGACCGCTACGGTCGCAGGTTCGAAACCTGCCTCGGGCATGGATGTGTGTGATGTCCTTAGGTTAGTTAGGTTTAAGTAGTTCTAAGTTCTAGGGGACTGATGTCCTCAGATGTTAAGTCCCATAGTGCTCAGAGCCATTTGAACCTTTTTCTTTCTGACCCATGAATAAGCAAGGAGTACAGTGCTCTGACGATTTATGCAACATCGCTTACTTAGATGTAGAGAATCTTGAAGGGCAAGCCATACAGCAATCTCTACTGATTGGAGGGTACTGATGGATGTCTGAAGCAGAAATCGCCAGACTGAAGGAAGGTTAGTGATGCGGCTGATGATTCGGATAAGGGATTTATCCTTGAAGCAGATCTAGAATATCACACCCATCAGCATGC